>NC_092632.1:27374517-28011052 GCF_039555335.1 Amphiura filiformis | reverse complement strand
TAGATTTAGAGTTTTATAGAATATGTGCCAATTATTGCTCAATTCCATTATTTAGTGTTGTGAACCGTGTCAAATTAAGCAAACATTTCAAAGATAAACACATGTGCTGTGGCCTTTTGGCCTTGACTACAACTAATATTAGCCAAGCTGTGGACTTGCACTTGACTGAGTGAATAATGATGATACAAGAGAGCAAGTCATCCTGGGTATTCTCCCACTCTAAACCATGACACTGTGACCTCAATGAAATTGTGTACGGCTTAGCTTGCCAAGTAAAATGTCACTTGGATGAGCTAACTTATACTGGCGAGTGAGAGCTGATCACTAGTTAGCAAATTCCTTGGCCATTTAAGGCTTGTGTCATCTTACTTAGTCTTGACTATACTATCAGTGATAATTAAACCATCCCACCCGGCTTGCGGTTTTGTTATGGGAATGAATGATTGACCCCAGCTCTCTGTGTGATTTGTGTGCCATGAAAATTGTCATGAGCTGATGCTTGCTTTTTTAATTAATGTAATTATATTTGGCGATATATAGATTACTAGTATTATCATCATGATTATGTTTAATACTTCTTATTCAATTTAAAACTTCAAATTGCATTTAAAACAATCTGGTCCAGTTATTTATCCACATAGGTCCTATTTATTTAAGTTATTTTGATAGCAGGTTTCAGGTTTGCATGCATATTTATCAAGGAGAAATACTCCTCCGAAGCTCCTATAGGCTCACTGTTTTTGAACACAAATTTCCAACAGTTTCTTCCCCATGAGCTCTGTTTGCTGCATGAAATCTAATAGAAAGGTGCGAGTCCAATTTGCTTGAAATAATAAGGGCTCTAGAGGTGTCGGTCAAGAAGTGGGAAAGTGTTTAGAGTATTAAAAGCGAGGGTCAGGGCAAAAATAAACCAAGAGTGTTGCTTTTATAGCAGTTAGTTTAACATCTTAGTAGACAGGTATCAGCATGAACTATTCCATTTTGAAATCCATACACCCCTATGGAAGGCATGACCTTAATCTCCCAAACAGGGGGTGTGGATTTCAAATGGAGTCACCCATTCAGGTAACCCCATTTGAAATTTACACTCCCTGTGTGGATGATAAGGTCATGTCTTCCAAAGGTGTACAGATTTCATATAGAATAGCCATGTATGTGATAACTGCTCAATAGATAGTTTGCTGAGATGATCCCTTGTGGATGCCATCCAACCTCCTCCTTGCATCTTACTAGTGTACTTTCACATCACAGGGTGAGATGTTTTAAATGGCTTTCACACCCCTTATCGTTCCCTCCCTGATCGACATCAAAATGGTTTCTAACGTTTGTCTAATGGATGTGGTTGATGTACTCTTTAGTACCGTACTCTACATGACCTATGATGTTTCAAATAGGCATATAATGTGTTCTTTAATTACAAGCAGTTTTTTCATCCATCTTTTACAAGCAGATACATTTTTCATCACTCTTTTACAAGCAGTTCTTTTCCCCTCTTTTACTAGCAGTTATTTTTCATCCTTATTTATTATTTTTTTCAGAAGAATTTTTCAGTAGACTTATATATGCATCTATTGGCTGTTACCATCCCACATTAATAACAATCTCCCTCAACTTAAACTAAAACTTACCATTATATATGTACTTTGTTGTATTGAAAATCATCATCATGATATTAATCTCTTTCCTCTGTTTATTTTGCATGCAGGTGACATCTCATTCCAATCCCAGCTAATTACAGAACCATTCATCAAAATGTTGTGATACGCCCTGGCATGGCACATCGGTAGCCCAATGGATCTAATACTACAACGAAAATCTCTGTGGGTGTTGAAGGTTTCTGTGAATTTTATAAGTGTTGTTTGGTCTGCAAATCTGGATAATATATTTCCAGCTTCAGACAGCTAAACAAATGAAAGCAAACTCGAAAGGGTCAATTGCAAAATTTGTAAGAGCAATATAGACAGAGCAAAGAGACAGACAGCTTGTACTTGATTTAGCTTGGGTTGCTCTCTCTTCCTATCTCTGTTCATGATATAAATGGTTCTGTAATTGGCAGGAATGAAGAGTATGTGAATGATGACCCGGATTTGTCCCCGCATCGTACCAAGCATGATGAAAACGCAACTTGAGGCATGACAGCAATACATGCATTTATATCAACTGCTACCTGCCAAGCATGGCAGCCGTATGCAGTCACTGTCAGCAGTCTAGAATGAATATTCTTCTGTCAAATTTTAATAATAAAATAAATTTTCAAACTCCCCTGTAAGTAATTAAATTATGTGAAGAGAAGCGAAATGTCAAATAAGTAACATAAAGGTGGAGATGTGCTGAGAAATGTTTCGTTTGTGAATGAGAGATTGAAACATTATGATGGTCCTGCCGAAAAGGTACGCAAGATGTCAGTGAGGAAAACTGAGATTGGTATACTGCACCTGTAATGACATGGACATGATAAGCGCAAAAACAATTTCTGATTTTCATTATCATTTTTCAATCATCGGTATTTCAATACCAGTCTCGCTGACAGCTTGAATGCCATTTCGTTCAGTGGCGTACATAACAAAATGTCAATTTATGTACATGTATGAACAAAAAACAAGAATGGTGAGTGAGGCGAGCAAATTTAGAAATTTGTTGTGAGAAGTCAAATTGAAAAGCAAGTCGGTATGTGCACAGAAATTTGACACTTGGGGTAGCTTTCATCTTAGCATCAAATTGCCATGGGTCATAGGATGTTGAGAAATGCTCAGTGAAGGAATCTACATAGCAACAATATTCTCAATTTGTCTGATCAAGTTACCTGTCTCCAGAAATATGTGGAAATGTGTGAGTGATATGTGAGGAATATGATGCACAATATCTTTTATCTCTGTGTTGACCTTTGACATGCTATATTTATCTCTTGAGAAAAAACCTGTGTCTCTGACGAGTTCACATAGAATTAAATCAAACCTAGCCACATGATTTTTATTGGCATGGATCTTACTTTATTAGAGCCCCTGTCCCCTAAATACTGATATTGAGATACTTTAATTCGCGAGAAGAATATTCAGTCTGAGTACTCGTGTGAAATTGATAACCCTGGTGATTATCTGTCTCATTTTCAGAACAAGGAAAGTGCTTGAGACTAGGACCATCACTGATGATGATAAGGTAGATATTTTAAACCCAACTTGTTGTTTTATATTTACCTTTCAGAACAAGGAAAGTTCTAGAGAATAGAAGCATATCTGATGATGATAAGGTATAGTAAATATTAGTATCAGAAAAGCAAGTGAACCATGTAACTCTAAAAAAAGGAATTTTAGGTTCAATAGACATACAAAAAACAAACAAAATTCAAGAGCACAAATCTGTTTTGGGTGTTTGCAAACTGGAAGTATTTGAATAAAAATGAGAATTGTTGTTTCAAAGGAAGTTTCAACTAGTTTTCATTGTTTGCACAATGTAAAATTGCTTGATTTTGTGAGGTATTTAATTTCACGGGAAACCCACAACTACTAATTTTAAATATCCATATTTTGACTGGTCTATATGTGATATTGATTTCCTGGATTTGTGAAATTAAGTTCCTGCAAAAAATGCTTGTGATTGTTTTAAATATCCATATTTTGACTGGTCTATATGTGATATTGATTTCCTGGATTTGTGAAATTAAGTTCCTGCAAAAAATGCTTGTGATTGTTTGACTGTGAAATTAAGTATCCACAAAATTAAGTGATTTTACAGTATTATAATCTCTCCATGAAAATGCATGTATTGGATCTGAAACGGGAAAGGAGTTCTGACATTGTTTTGCCATCTTAGATATTAATACATTTACTTTCTCACTTCATGAGGAACACAAATGTTCCAAGTGATTTAAAAAGAAATTATATTTCCTGTTTTTACTATCATTTGATGGATTCTGGATATTATACTTGCATTTCTTGTGGAGAAATTATAAATAATAGCAACTTGAAACTCTCTTTGAAACAGTAATTAGCCACATGACCCTCAATATGGAAAAGGGAATAAAGAGTTACATTGGACTTATTGCTTGTTTTCCAACAACTCCAAATCAAAGGAATGAAAAGGAATTGGAAAATGACACAAGAGTTACTGTTATTTGAATTGGTTCTTAAAGTGGTAATTTTGCACACTCTTGAAGTACTGTATTCATTCCATTAATCCACCATATAACATCTTGCAAAACAAATTTTAATTTAGAGGCCACACAATTAAGCGTCATCATTAAGTTTACCTTCCGAGTAAAGTTACGGTCATTCAGCAGGACAAAAATGCTATATTAAAACTCTTGGCTAAAAGTCCTGAACAATTTCTATTTTAAAGTGTTAGTTTCATTCATGAGAAGATTTTTAATATACATGAATTTTCATGAATACATGAAGTCAAAATGCTAATTTAGTGGTGATTTTGGGCACCTTGTAGTGTGCTTTCATGCTTGTTCTTGTCGGTGGTTGCCGTCACCATGTTGTCAAAAAAGTTCATTAATCTGTCCTATCACTTGTCTATTTAGTGGGGCCCCAACTGAACACTAGATGATGCATGTTTAATAGTTCTAAACATTGGGAAAAATCAGTGCACACTAAAATTTACTTCAGCACCCTGGGTGGTTAGTGGAATGAATGCGGTAATTAATGATAAACAAACAATACATGAGACTAGAATGGCTTCTTAATGATCTTGAGTGTTTTATGCAAAAATACAACAGTAACTTGACTGATCCAAACAATTCCTTTTCATTACGGTGTTTCATATATTAAGTTTGTTACCCTTTGTCTTACTATCATCTTCCAGTTGTCTAGGGTAAAAAAAAGGTTGCACCCTGTTTTGTGATTTCCTTCACCTTGTTATCATTTTTAGTAGTCCATTGTCATCTCTCTTTTGTAGTTTTTAATGATCAGGATCACATGCAGCTTCTAGTAATAATATTGATGATAATCATATTTAGTGAGACAATTGTTAATATGAACCATAACTTTAAAAAAAAATCAAAATTAATATTGCACAGTTTATCTACATTTTTTGTTATCACAGTTGCTAGAGTAAATTGTTTTGAGATTGAATTAACTCCAGTTGGAAGTAGTGTTTATTACCATTGTTTTCTTAATTTGTGGGATTCATGATAGCAAATTTAGCATTTCAGTAGGGCATCTAATGCAGTAAAAAGAAGAAAAAAAAATTGATTTCAAATCAGAATTAAGTTTATTAACATGGTGTAGGAATACATGAGTTATTGGTGCAAGAAATAATTACAATGCACAGCTGCAGTTGCTTTTTTTATTTACAATTTTTGCCAGCCATATTCAGCATTAATCACATTTCTTAATATTGAGTAACTGAAAACCTTTATTAATTTGTGTGGCATGTGCCTTGAGCTTGGGTTTTTAACTTTAACCCACTGAGATAGAAACTAAGCAATTAATATAGCAAAACAAACCGCTGCTTGGTTTAACACTTACAATATCACTCTCAATTGATTAGACACACTTTTAGGCTGCAAACGATTTGATTTCTTCAAGCTCTCTGTCATCCATACATTACTTAGATTCATGTACTAGATCCATTCATACCCTCCTACAAAATGTACTTGATGTGATTTAATATCCATTGGTTTTTGTACTAATGTACTTGAAATTAGGCTATTCCAGTTGAAATATATATACCCCTTTGGAAGACATGGCCTTAACCTTCGACACAGGGAGTGCACACTTTGAAATGGGGTTACATGAATGGCTTCCATAGGGGGTATATAGATTTCAACTGGAAGTGGAATAACCTAATGTTAATAATAATACCCAAGAAAAATGGATACCTGTTCCATTCATTTGAATTCTGTTGCAGAAGTGACATTCTGCAATGTCAAACTATTTTCAGTTATCTTCTCTTCACAAATGTTCAATTTCATCACACAAAACTCAAAAAAAACAATTTTGTAGCAAAACCTTTCAATCAAATGTTAAAATACAAAAATAAAAATGTGGTAGGTAAGTGCTTTTGAATGTGTAGTGGGCATAAGCTTGTTGTCTGTCTTTTAATTGCTAATTAATACTAGCATGGTTAACAAAACCTTTCGGATGTGAGTTTTCATTTTATATTTTCAAGGGGGAAATAAGGTTAAGTTTATGTTGGGATGAAAGTTGCTTGCTAACATTATCCAAATTTAAAGGGATGATTGAACAAGAAAAAACAAGATCCTTTTGGTAATTTTCTAAATGCGGAAAACTTTTGTTATTTACCCCCTACATACCTCACGTTGATGTACGCATGTTTAGTGGTCACTGTTTCTGCAGTGTACACTTGCTGCACTTGGCAGTAATAATGTGCACATAGGCATGATGTACGTGTATGTAGGGGTAAACACAAAGGCTTTCAGACTTTACCGAAATTTGTGATTTGATGATGTTCAAGTCCAAAACACATCATGACAAGTTCACAGCTGACCATAATGGCTCTCTCTATCCACCCAATTCCATGATAAAAATAACAGCTTGTTTTTGCCTTAAGAGTAAAATCAGGTTGTTCATTGACATCAGCACATGTCAACTTACAGTTGTAATCAAGAAAAGTTAACAGTCCAACTAGAAAGTTTTGGGACAAAATATTGAGGGCTCAGTGCAACTCTGCCTAATCTACATTAGCTCCCCTGGCTAATGTTATTCATAAGCATGATTGATTGCATTTAGCACGATTGCATTTATGCACAACATTACCTAGGAGAGCTAATGGAGATATGCACTACTGCAATGAGCCTTCAATATATATAACTTGCATTGATCGACAATTTTTACTGGCAAAGAAATTTATCCTGCCCAACTGCAATTACCTACCATTGGTGATCAGATACAAAATGGGCTTTTCCAGTTGAAATCCATATACTCTTTATGGAAGACTTGACCTTAATCTTCAACACAGGGAGTGTGAATTTCAAATGGTGCTACCTGAATAGGCAGTTCCATTTGTAATTTACTCCCCTGTTTGAGAGATTAATGTCATGTGTTTCATAGTGGGGTGTATGGCTTTCAACTGGAATAACTGATAAGTATTAAGGTACAAGCACCCTGTCCATGGTTTGTCATTACTGATTTACTAGTGATTTCTATCAATTCATTGATTACAATCAATTGATTGATGACATCTACTCGTAAAGTGGAGATGTGTTGATTACAAAGACATACCCGACTTTGCTCACATACTGGAGTCCATGGCTCTGCGGCAGAGAGATGTATCTCCAGTCGGTTACCTGTTATGTATGATTGTATTGCATGGTGCATGCCATGAGTGAGCTCATGCCCATCACAGGCAATCATACACCCGGCAGCTAATGGTGATACTTCTTTTAGCCACTGAGCCATCAAAGCAATGTGTACATTTGGCTTACGTACACAAGTGATCTCAAATTATGAGAACACACACACAAAAAAAGTAAAAACAAAGCAAAAAATTAAGGTAAGGATCTAGTACAATTTCTTATATCTTGGTTTTAATTGCATGTATATGTAATGTGTAAAAGGTTCTTGCATTTGTCATATTGTAATATTCGCGAGCCTAGGTCGCTTGTTGTTACATGTACATGTTTCACTTGGGCGAGGATATAGGCTGACATTTTGGTGCGAATTTTTGCCCATGCGTGACAAACTCTGGTTCTTCCATGTTTGCCTGTGATGGCAAATATGCACCCAAGATATCGGGATATATACTGGCCATATATAGTCTACATGCCCGGTGATTACTGTGTTTCACATGAAATAGCATACATGTAGCTCCACAGTACATGGTACATGGTGTGAAGATTTCCGATGATTGTTGCATGCTGTCTGTACATCTCACTCGCCTAGCTAGCAGTTTATGAAGAACATAAAAAAGCGTAGCCTTTGCCATGCGGCATAGTTCTTTTTCGTTTTTATAATTTCACATTTTGCGTCTATTTTATTTCACTTCCTTCTTGAGCTAACAGTTAAGTTTCTTGACACCTTTTATAATTTTGCTTTTTATGCATTTATTATTTTGCTATCTGCTAAAAACGTTTGAGCTTGCTTTGCTCTGTGGTTAAAACTTAAGATTTCTTGGGTGTTTTTTTTTTCAGGTAGGATTTATTTAGATCAAATGTTTTGATAGTTCTTGTTTTTAAAGCCAAACTTGACGTTTTCATTATTAATACCATGGGGTTTTATAAATTCCCAAAATGTGGAATTGAAGAAAGAATGTTCACAGCATTAACATACTAAATACACTAAAAACAAATTGTTCATTCAAAAGTTTGAGGTTTTTAAAATTGATAAATAAAAATACTAAATTATTGCAGTATTTAGAGTGTTGGTTTCAGAGTGTAGTATTCAATACTTTAACCTATAGGCAGATATCAGGTAGTGAAAACATTAATACTTTTAGATCGGTATCATTTTGTTTTGGTTTTGTTTTGTTTTTTTGCTTTTTCATCTTGCTTTTCTTCACCATTTTGCTTTGTATTCTTTTGCTTTTCTTTTCTTGGTCTTCTTTTTCTCTCGTGTTTTTGTTTTTCCGTTTTGCTGCAATTGCTATGACCAATCTCATCACCTTTTTGCGGGTTGGCGGGCACCATCAATCCACGTGGTGAACTATCCTGCGCAAACTCATCACCCATCTTAACGCCAATTGGCCTGCCCCGGCCTTCACCATACCTGCTGCTCTCATTTGCCGTCTTCTGCCAACTACACCACCACAACAGATCAATGAGTTGGAGACACAACTGCGAGATGCCAAGCAACAATCAGAGGACTCTGATCGCAAATTTGATGAGGTATAAACCCAGGTTAAGTTGAATACTATTTAATAGAGTAGAATATTACTAACTAGCATGGTGTGTCTTTTTTATATTTTCCGTGTGTGATTTTTGCCGTTCACTGCTGACTAAACTTGGAAAAACCAACAGATAACAGGTTTAGAGGTTGCATTGAAAAAAGCGAGGGAGCTTGCAGAAGAAAATGACCGTGAACGAGTGCAGGTAACATAATAAAAAAGGTTTCTTTCAAAGCATGTGGTGTATCTTGCTAGTATTATTGTATCTTGATTATTTGGATGTGCAAATGTGACCAGTATTGGGTAAGTGCTTTATGTGAGTAAATGAAACACACACAAAAGGAAAGGTGACACTTGTTTGAGTTGGCTGTACATAATTTGAAACAATACGATGAATGTTGAGGTATGCAGAATTCTGTTTGGTACAGTTTGTATCCCATTATGTTTACAAAACATTTAGATCAAAATGTTCAAGATACTTAATTTTGAACCCTCTGGTTTTTTTTCATAATGAGGTATCAACAATTAAGTGTCAAAATTCTGCATACATAACTGTTCATTGTTTCTATTTAATTTTGTGATGCATGAGGAAAAGTCCAACAAGTGGGTTCATTCTTTTTGAGGGGTGTTTGTGTAGGTACACTACCAGATTCCTATTGCTCCCACCCCCAGAGGTACACTGCTGTCAGCTACTTCATTGGTACTCAAGGGTACCCATATGGGTACTCTAGCGTATACACATCGGTTTCTGTACACACTCTGGTACTGGACTAGTGCTGCACTGGTACTCTTTTGAGTAGCCACTAAGTAGCCGGGGTAGCAGCAATAGGAATCAGGTAGTGTACTATGCATCAGAAATAGAGTGGACATATAGACAAATTTGCTGTACAAAAGTGTTAACCAGGAAGGTCTCGAGGAACATTGTACAAAACTTGGCATCCAAATCTCCATAACAGCAATTGCATTTTTTGGTCCATTCAATTTTTGACAGTTAAGTAATGTGCATTTTGTTGCTTGTGTTGTAATTAGTAAATTGTTGCTGGGTGGGGGAACTTTCATATGAAACAGCTCTGCCTCAATATGAAAATGCCAAAATTCTGTATTTTAAGAATTTTCAGTTCGTTAATTACAGCTCAAAAAGAAAGGAAGGAACAGGATTATTTGTCCCATGATTGTCTCAAATATTTTATTCAGACTAGGAAGGCTCTATTTATTAGTATTATTTTCTTTTCTGCATGGTACTGATTGCACTTTTCATGTAGTGCACATCTCAAAAGAGGAGGTGCTGTTTATTAGTGAATAGCAGATTGAGTTCACTAGGTGCACATATAAGATAGGAAGTGCCAAGCAGCTATGCAGCAAATACCTACAGCAAACATTAGTGTTTTGTTGTGATAAATTTACCTCAATCTAAACAAATACTCTAAAAGCATATTTTCGCAGCATTAAAATTTTGCATTGTCGAGAGAGCCCATGATTCTGCGTCATGAAATTTTTCGCGAATTTGTACATTTCATTAAAGGGCTATAGGAAGAAAAATTACTCAAATGCATGAAAATTTCACAAATCAACTGGACTCGCAAAATTTGTGAAAGTTTCATGGGCGCGAACATTTCCTGCTTTACAGTATTTGTGCATATCATTAGCCATGCGACCTCCTTATAAGTAAGAGGCAACATAAAAGAGTCAAGTCTCATTTGAGATGACATCATTGCCAATGGAATGTGAGCTATGTTTTCCAGTCTTCCCTCAATGATGTGACTTCTTCAAGTAAGAAAATTGCATTTAACCAACTTTCTGTGCTACTTTTGAGCTATCATTATAAATACCAGAATTTTTAGACCACTTTGTAACTGAAACTTTGTGTTAGAAACAATGCTCTAAATCAAGGAACTGTATTTAATTCCAAGGGGCAGAGCTGGACATTTTAGCGGTGTATTACTTAATATTATTTTAAGCAAGAAGTTGGTTGAAGAATAATAACATGGGAAAAGTAGTAATGTGTACTCTCTATTTTGATATGTTGGTAACAGCCAGTGGTATGTGTATACAATTTCACTTGAATTTGCACTAAATGTTAGTGATGTTTCACTTGAATTTGCACTAAACGTCAGGGCTGCAAGTCTTGGGAAATGGCTGCCCGTAGAAAAAGTGTTTTTTCTACATTTCCGAAATTGGAGGAAGAATTTTCCAAGAAAGTAAAAGAGCTTAAAAAGTGCAAACAAAATATTGAGACTACCCAGGAATGAGGTAGTGCATGTGACATTATCGGACACAGGTCACATGGTGTGTGGGTTCCAAGAAATCAGGTTGCATTCCTACCAAGGTGAGCAACTCCTGGTAATACTAATGGTGTAGTTAGATTAATGGTGCAAATGGTGGGTGTTTCCTTCATGTAAGACATGCAGAGCTAGACTGTGGTAAAGACTTAATTAAGGGATTATATGGAATAAAGCTTATAATCCCTCAATGAAGTTTTTACACCAGACTAGTTTTGGGGATTTCTTACATGAAGGACCAACCCAGAATGCTTGGGAAGTGGAAAAATAATTCTGGATTAAATGTTGTAATCTATATATAAAAGCCATGAAAAGGTAAGTGTTGTTTGCTTCAAAAGGAATGATGTATGTGTGTTTGTACTGTCTGCACAATGAAATATAATTGTTGAAGGTTGGGGGGGTGAGGAGGCAGGCAGACTTCATTGTCATATGCGACTCTTGAAGTGAAAAAAGTGTACCTTCAGATATAATGAAAGACAGATAAAAAGACTAATTCGCATCTGACGTCAGAGCAAAGGTGCACCGTGATTAGTTGCGGACTTGCGCAGTACAGCATTTTCTGTCTAGTTGTCAGAATTTCAGACGCGAACTAGTATTTTTATCTCTGTCTTTCATTATAGTATCCAACAAACTGAAGTTTGTGCTGAAAGTTTGTTTTGTGTGTGATACAATTTTGCCAAGAACATGTCACAGGTTACATGTGCAAACCTGTGTTTAGCCTTCATGCTTTCTATGATGCTAGAAATTGTTTAACATCTGCATTTGCCCAGAAAATGCGGGTTGTTCACTAGCATTGATGCTGATCTGTGACATCCATTATGATACAATACTCATGGCAGTATTCATGGGGTTATACAGGGCCTGCCTCCTCGGATTCAATTCTTTTTTTGTGTTGCTGTAGTTAAGATGCACGTTGCTTCTTGAATAAGGCAGGGTTCCTCTTAAGATAAGGAAAGCTTTGGCTCAGACGCAATGATTTTAATCCCTAAACTTGAGAATGACTGGTCAAAATCTTCAGTCAGATTTAACAATAATGTCACTGCTATCCTCGATACTCACAACGAGAAAATGTTTCCGTATGAGGAGCAAAAATAGTGACAGAACCACAGTCAACCCAATAATTGGTGCATGAAATACTATTGTCCGAATTACAGGGATTTAAGAGTTACTTTCAGGTTTTATCACTCATACTTGGCTGAATGGTTTGACATAATCAATCATTCAATACTTCAAGTGGGATTATTCAAACCTGGTATTTCCTTGCATTACATGTGATGGTACTAGTCCAGAAAGGTAGTTTTGGGTTTGACTCTGGTCAGACTTATGAAGCCTTATAGTCCAGGATACTGGGTCCGATCCTTCCGCCTGAGGTAATTGCATTTGTATCTAAAGGGAAACCTTGCCTAAGTAGATTTGATTAAATTTTTGTGAATGGATTCAGAACGAAATTGTGATTTTGATGATTCAAATTGAATTTAAAGGTTATTCTCTTCATGTACCAAAAGAAGCTGGTCAAAAAAGTGTCTAGGGCAAAAATAACAGTAACATTCTTATGAGTGTACAACAAATTTAATCTACGTTTGTGGCATGATCGGATTCATGCTGACCAAAGTTGGACATTTTGTATGTTTTATATTGACTTTTGCTCCTTATTTTTGCCTATTTCATTATTGCCAACTTAAGTCTAATTTGATCAAATTGTGTCATATTTTCAACTTATTTTTAAGAAACTTTCATTTATAAGACTTATCAATCTTTTGATCTGTCCTGTTTGCTTTAAACAGAAGATGGGAGGTATTATCAAAAACTGTTGAAATGATTTGATCTTATTTAGATATTTTTGTTACTGGTAGTTACAATACTTTGTGTTTGTACTTGCACTGACCACCAATACCGTAATTTTTGATGAGCAAAATAAATATTGGCAAAATAAACAAAGTTTTGTATTAACAGTGCTGTTTTTGAATCACACATGTTTATAAACCTTGATTAGTACCTAATTTAATGTGATTTTTCACACATGCTTATTGCAATGATTTGTATCTCAGGCTAACCGTAAATTGCAAGTTGCTGAGAGTGAGCTGGAAAGATGTGAAGACCGGATACGTATCCTTGAAACGTAAGTGTATTATAATGGTCAAATGGTACAAAGTGATATAAAATTATGTAAAATGAATTGTAAGATCTAGATTTTTCATATAAAAAATAGTGGTTATACCTGCACCATCCTTCTGACATATCATACGACAATACTAATACTTTAAATAGAAATTAGAATAATTAATAACTTGGGAGGCCGAGTCATGCTCAATAAATATGATTTTGCTAATGAACAAGAAAACTTTATTTTCATTCAGTAACACTTTGCTGCCAAAAACTATCATTGCTAGAAGTACAAGCCATCCTACTTTATTAAAATATCTAGATCCCAGATGTTATCCCATCATGCAATGGAAATTTCTATCATATAAATGTAGGACCTGTGTGTGTATTAGTCTGCATAATCGGGATAATGTGAGCACCACATGCATATAAAGCTCAGTCATGGATGAGTATACATTGTAGGATATGATGCAATTAATCCCCTATCTAGACAAGAATGTCACAAATCCGAGTAATCCATTCATAAAGGTAATGTTACTCAATTAAATTGACATAAAAAGGTATATTTGCCTGGCTTTTAAATTGGCTGTTGATATTTATCAATGAAGAAAATAAATTGGAAGTTAATAGGATTCACTGCTGGATGAGAAGATCACTAATCTCCCCTCATAAAAGCAATATTTACTCAATTAAATTGACATAAAAATGAACATTTTCCAGGTAATTTGCCTGACTCTTTTTAAAAATAGGCTGTTAATATCTATCAATGAAGTCAATAAATTGGATTAGATTTTACCCTGGGTATAACCCAAACCTTGAAAATTTACTCAAGCAATCCATGGACAGCTGCATGCAAAGTCATGCTTGCTACAGCCAAGTAGTGTGTATGATGAATCTACAGTCTTCTCAAATAAAGCTTACCCTGACTACATGTAGTTACTTTGTTATTGCTACTTTTCTTTGAAAACAGCGAGAACACCCGCTTGAACGAGGAAGTCAAGACTCTCACAGTTAACCTTAAGACATTGGAAGTAAGAGAGGAGAAATACTCAGAGAACGAGGAGAGTTATGAAAACAAAATCCGTGAATTGGAAGACCAGAAACACGAGGTAAGTCATGATTTGCTGTCGTTCACAAAGTGTATACCATAATTGGACCCGTACCCTCTTTAATTAAACCCTTGTTCTAGTAAATATATTCATTTCTGTAAGACTGCTATACCATACTCTTTTATTACAGAGTTACAGAATATTGAAACAAATCATGGGCTATTTGTACAAATGAAAAGCGGGTCATCTCTTTCAAATGTAGCAAACTACTAGATCTATACTAGATTCAGGGATGCCAGTTTTCAGGCAATTGCCCGATTTCCTGCTTTTAGTTACTCCACAAATGCACTTTTCTTTATTTTCAGCCTGTTTTGAGGTTTTATTGCCCAAATTTGTGCATTTTCAGGTTTTTCCTGCAAAGTCATTTAAGGCCACTAGCATAGCATCCCTGTAGATTATCTGGAAAATATATGTACAAAGTTGAACTTACAGATGTGGGCTGTAATAACCAAATATGCAGCGGCGTGTAGTTGACTTGAATGTCTTGCCAATCTTAATTTTCAAATGCAATTCATCTGGGGTACTTATCTTTATTTGAACATTCTCTTGGAATGGCAACTTCCATGTTTTTTCAGAAATAAATTGCAGAACAGTAATATTCTAATGGCCATCCCATGTCAGTTTGTAAAAGCATTTTGTTCATGTGCAGTGTTTGTTTGCTACAATGTAAGAACATCAAGTTTCTTCAATTGTTTCATATTCAAGCAACTATTTCTCAGATGTTTTCTCAATGCAACCTGTTTTCTTTTCATTAATTTCTTTACCACCTTGCAGGCAGAGAATAGGGCAGAATTTGCAGAGAGGTCAGTAAAGACCCTGCAGAGCCAGCTTGACAATGCTGAAGGTACGTACACGTTCTTGTTGTTCCCCAGCAAAATGCAGACCCATGACTCCTCATGCTCTAAATATTGTAACAATATAAAGCTGCTTTGTAGGCTGTTTATTATATGTGTGTTACTCAAATGTGCTGGTGTCCAGTGGGTTTGTGCAAACTTGCAATTATATGACATACTAGTTGGAAGACACTGATATAAGAGCTATTTTGGGTGGATGTGTAGCTGACATTCAGGAAATTAAAATCTCCTCTTGTGAGGCATTGATGTTGAGGTTTGAAAAGTTGATGTATGTAAAATATTTTCAAGCCATAATAGTGACTTCTTGCTGTGTGTCAGAATGGAAGAAGGCAAGCATTGCAAAATCTACTTCATCACACATTTGATATGTAGGTATGTATGTAGATGCTTTGCTACCATAGAATGGGAATTGGGTCAACTAGCCATAATAGGCCAGGGTAGTTTTGAATAATATATTGAAAAACAAATTTATATGAATGTAAAAATCCTGTAGTTGGGTTTTCTCTTTTTAGAAATTGAACGGACAAGTTATGTTGTGTGCAACTGGTTTGTAAAAGTTATGCAAACAGTTGCATAACATTGGTCTTATTTTGTCTATGTATCCTTGCACACGTATCAGCTTTGACCATTCAATTTCTGAAGAAGGAATATGTGTAAGTGAAAGTAGCAATAAGAATAAAGATAAGGCTGATAAGAATAAAAATTGGATAAGGGACTAAATGAATTTAGGGAATTATTTTAATGAAATAATTGAAAGGCAGCTTGGGTGTCATGCTTTGCTAATTTCTCTTCAATTTCATGCCAAATGACCCTGCAACATGTTGATACATAATTGATTTTAGTAGTACCAAATTTGGCAATTGAACAACCTTTCTTCATGGAAAATGTCAACCTTTTGTAACGTTTAAATTAATTTGTCTCACTACGGGGAAATATTTTTTCATTATCTCCTTGATAAAAAACAAACTACATTGATATCCACAAGAAACCACCATCCATATGCATACTGTGTACTTTTCTGTTTTCTTTCTGTTATTGCTTTTGCTTTGTCTATCATCTATTTTTTTTTAAATTAAATGAATATTCTACCTTGTGCAGATTTTATTTCCACTGGCAGATCTAGACTTACATAGATTCCATATATATTTTGCAAACAAACTTGAATAACTTTGCTTTCCTTTCCAAACTGAAGAAGAAACAAGCTGTTTTAAAGCGTACTTTGTTAGAAAAGAAATGTCTTCCTGACACATGGACATGACCATGCTCTCATTTGATAATATCATAATATCATAGCTTGAGATGCATAAGCCCGAGATCCCACTTGTGATATAGACCGACTCGGACATTGACTGAACTTACAGATCTGCCAGTGCCATGTTATTTTACTCTCAATTCTGATTCTTTCCAAGTAACTAGCTCTTTTATCCCCTAGCTGTGAATATTTTCTTACTGTTCTAGTTCTTAACTCTCTTGCGTGGTTTGCTTTCAAGAAATTTCTCAAACTAACCCATTCCGTCATTATGCTTACTACTTCTGCTATGGTCTAGCAGTCATCTTGCATTATTTGAATGGTGGTTTCACTTGATTTGATTATGCTAACCCCCAAAAAAAGTATTTTATAAACCCAATTGCTGTGCTGATTTATGGCTAATAAGCATGATTAAAGCCAAGCATGATTTATTTTTCATCTCATTCTGATTTTTCATACAGAAAAAGATTTCAAATACTTACACATTTGTGCTTGTGATTTAACTAATTTATAGGGAGTGGACAAGATGTTATTTTGTTATTATTAAAAGAAGAGATACACATTAGTAGCCCTCAAAGATTGTTACATTACATTGTTATGGGGAGGGAACAATGCTTCTATGTTTTCATGATCTTTAGTAATAGTCCATATGGCTTCCTAAAGGCAGTGACGTCACCTGTGGTGCAGCATCAAATTGTGTGTGTTGACTTGAAAAACTGGCTTGTTTACACATGTGATCAAAGGCGGTGCATCTGTACATGCGCTACACAGCTGTGACAAAGAGGAAGCCAAATGGACTATAGTATGTATGTAGAAACAAATGGATGTAGACAATTCATTTATTGATGGCTGTCGTAACATAGAAAGACACATATTACACACATTAGTGCACTAAGATGGACTAAACCAAATGTTTCTGTATAAACCATTTCAGCATCAGATACACAAGTGGTGTAATATTAATAATCAGGGTTTTCATGAATATATTCAAGTAGATACTAGTAGCATTTCAAAGTGAAAATAGTTCCCCCCTTTTCAAATTAAAAAAATGTTGTAATAATACAATTTTGCAAAATTGTAAAGTAGTTACTGTTATTTGAATGTAACTGGGAATAGACATTTAGACATTAGCCATTGTCAAAACTCCAAATTGGTAAAAAAGCTGGGCTGTATTACCATAATCACCTTTTATGATTCAAAATAGAAGTTGTTGTGAATATTCTACCTTTTGTGAGCACCCAATAACAATAATTGCTTTATTGCCAACAACAAGCAGTAAGTTGTGGGAAATTAGGCCCAACTTCACCTTTGCGTCAAGTTGCAAAGATTCCGTACATAAACAAATAATGGGTCTTAATGAATTGCAATGAGTTTGAGCACATTGAGCTGTAATGTTGATGTAAAATGGATTTCAAATTTTGTTTTCTGTCAAACATATAAGCCAAATTTGGAACAACAACTAATTTGTGTCTTTGGTAATACCTGCTGTTGAATGTAACGCTTCCAAGTCCAAATTTGCCATTGTTGTGAATACATACGTTGGTTACTGGTTCAACGCTTGGTCTGCACACCTGTTTTGTGTTGTGATCATTTTGATCGAACACAGAGAGTGTGAACCAGTTGATGTGGCAACGATCGATTTTGATGTCACACTACGACGGGAATTGTCAAAATAATAAATGCATGTTTTTACCCTGATGAACATGCAAGTTTCAATTGAATGAAGCAAATAACAATATATATAATTGCAGTGACATACTGTTACAGAAAAGTATTTCTGAACCAATATTTGATAGATAGGTTTGCACAAAATGAGTTATTCTGATCCAAATCAAATAAATTTATGACAATGAATGAGCATGTAATAGTGGCACTGTTTGCAAGCCTGATATGATCAAATGATTAACAATGAAGAATCCATTCAAAAAAAAAAAACCCTGATGAAGTGGCATGCGAGTTACAAGTGTAGTTGGCGATGTATCATAAGTAATTCACTTTTGACATGATCTGTATAATACACATGAGCTGTAACATAGAGAAGTGTGTGTGGTGTGATGTGATGAACTTACAGGATGCATGTCTTGTATTTAAACATGGATTTTCATGATTTCATATTGTAAGAAGTAAACTGATTTGATCTAACATGTAGAAGCAATCATTCATGTAGCATATTTACTGAGCCTCTCACTAGTTCCCCGTTCAATATGTTCCTTTATGAGCATTTGTAAAACTTGAGAAAACGTTGCTTAAAACTTGGAACTTACAAGAAAGACATGGGCCAGAGTGAATTGAACGATTTGTCAACAATAGACCCTTTCAGGAGGACTTTCATGAAAAACACACCATCGAAGCATTCAAACAATCAATTTCTGGCAATTTTAACACGTTCGACCATGCAGTGGACACCACATTCAATAGGCTGCGTTTAGTAAGAGCGGTGCAGTACATGATTGGTGTGAACTATCGTATTATGCCACTTGCTCATCGAATGTACATTGTGTCACCAGTGTGTGATTGGTTTTAGTGTTTTTGTTTACCGCAACATGTCAGACTGCAACATGTCAGAGCTGATTTCAATCATCTTCTGAAAAGGTCTAGATACTGACTTGGTTTAACCAAAATTGCTAGGAAATTTTAGTAAAAGCTAAGAGATGTGCATTCTATGAATGGTTAACATTTAGGGAGCATGTCAGATACCATTCAATCCCAAGTAACAGATGCAATTGATACATGTCAGATGTGCATCACATTGGCCAATCATGTCATTCAAAGTGATTGTGCATAATGTCTTGTTTTGACAACAATTGGTCTAATACCTACACTAGGTTTCAGAGAAGAACTGCAATCTCTTGCTCGGACTGATGCGAGCGCCCTGTTAATGAGCGACATATGCAGAGCTTTATGTTCCCTTCAAGAGTGCTGCTCAGCACCAACCAAAGTTTGAGATTATCGGTCTGTTATGATTGTCAGACAATTGAATCAGCCAATCAGAACACCACTTCTGTGTTTATGCTTTGCATTTCTCAAAATGTAAACAACTGCCGTTCTTCTCTGCCAGAAAATTTTAATTGAGCAATTTTACATGCAGGTATAATTTTGGTTTCCCTTTTGGCAACATAAACAGTCAGCCCTAAGGAATACTTAAATTAAGCAATTTAGATGAGGGGTTTTAAGCAGTAGATTAGTATAATATTATTACATACAAGATAATTGAAATAGAGGACCCCACTTATGAGAGGCTCAGAACATGTCATTTACTGGGTGCCTAGATGTGTGAGTGATAGCATGGGCATGTTTGTTTTAAAGTGCTGTTGATCAATGCAATGATCAGTTGAATTAACACAACAGCAACGAAAATAACTTAGGTGTGTTGTTGGGAGGTCGGTGGAGGGAGGAGTGCACACCGACAGGCAATCCACCCACCCAGCCAGAAGGGGTTGGTCATCGACAATTTTAGGGTAAGAGAATAATTACACATATGGGGTATTATAAGAACAAGTTTTAGATAAGAGGTGCTATGCTGAGTGCAGAGTTCTTGTGATGAGCAGAGCGTGGTTGCTGTACATCAAATAAATGGACTTAATTGAACCAATCATGCTCTGCGCATGACATCCACTTCTTAACTAAACTTCTTACAGGTGTGTGCGTGTGTGTTGTAAAGACCACCAAACAAGGATGTGCACCAAAAATAGGAGTAACAGAGGACACCCAGCAACCGAGGACATCCACAGTTCCCTCTATAGTTTGTTCAGCTTATAATTGGCAAAATGATTTGGTTTTTGTTACTTTGCTTCCATAAATTCACATACAGTCATGCATTGTGCAACACATAACTGGCGTAAATGCTGCGCCCAGCTGTGTGCACACCATTCTATATCAATACACAATGTTATGAGTCTAATTTGTTGCCAATTATAAGCTAAACAAACAATACCTACAAGAATATTGCACACAGTGTGCAAATGCATTATAAGACCATGTCTCGTTTGCAGGTGTAAAGTCTGGTAATGGTTGGATAGTAAAAAGTCCAGTAGTCCTCAATTTATATAGCCTAGCTTTGTGTGTGCAGGTCCTTGGTTAAATAGGAAAGAATTGTAGGTCCTCATTTGCAGGTCTTTATAAATGAAAGTGTGTGTGTGTACAAGCAAATTTAAAATATGAAAATTAAGTGTGCTTTAAAATTGTGTAATCTGTTAGCAAGCAAGAACAGTGTAATAATATTGCTTATAATTTAAGGTTTTTTTGTAAAAAAATTGGTAGCTGGTATTTTGAAGGAGCCGATTATGAGTACAATCAAAGGGTGGGTTTACAACAACAAAATATTGGTTAGAATTTTTCCCCGACCTATTTGTGAAGTCATCAACATACACAAGACACAAATGACTGTACAACCTGCTGTAATTTGTCTGCTCAAGACTAAACCTGACTCACTGTACAAAGCTGTGACTACAACACCCTTGACCTCAAGGGCTAGTTTCTGATAGCATTTCACTGGATGAAACTGCTGCTCTCGGTAATCGGTTATTAGTATACACTTCATAACTCGTAATACAATTGCTATTACCAATTCGGTGATTTACTCATTTGGACAACAAAAAAACGTAGAAGAAAAAAAAAAGATTCTGAAAAAGATGATGGGCTGAAACTGTACAACCAACCTGAAAGACCATTTGTAAGATTCACAAAAGCCAGGATAAAGGTTCAAATGTCAATGAAAGCCAAAAAGAGGACACAGCCTCAAATTAAATAGGAAGTCACAAAAATATGCTATACAAAGCAGTAAATACCCATTAAACATTCACCATTTTCTATTGTTTTCGATTTATGTAGTGTCTAGCTTTATACCTTTTACATCTTTTGGGGTTTTTTTCCCTGACAAATATACAAGAATCTTCCTATTCCTATGATCTGTTTTTAGCTTCATTTTAGCCATGTTTTGTGTAGTATAAATTGTTTCTTCCTGTGCTTGTAACAGTTAACATCAGATACTTAAATTTTCAGTTATTTTCATTCATTTTAGCCAGATTAACCAGTGCAGCAGCATTATTTATATTCTTTTGCTTGTCAATTTTTCTTGTGATTCTCATATTATGTTATCAATTTCCAAGGGGTCAATTAGTTCAATAATTTGAAACTTCAAATAGGATGTTCCTTTCCTCCCCTCTTCATTTGTAAATCTCCTCCCTATTTGTAACTAAAGAAAAACAACAACCAAAAAAAAGCTCCAGAAGAGAATATTATTTGAACCATAGCAGCAAACCTATGTAGAAATGGTCCGACTTTCTCTGTAACGTAACTAGTCAAAACAAGCTTGGCAACGCTGTACCTAACAGTGCTATTCCACTAACTTGAGCCTTGCTATTATATGTGTTTAATACTGTTTATTAGGAAAAAATAATTAACCAATTTTCCTTTAATTCCTTGGGGGGGGGGTGGAGGGGGTAACATTAAGGCGGTAATGTAACTTAAGTTCTTGTCATCCACGAACCATACTAACAACATTTAAAAACTTATTATAGACTAGTATAGATTAGTATAAATGTGTGTCATTTGTCCAAGTTATGTATGTGCAGAAAGATGTTACACTTGAAAATAATAGAGTTATAGAAACAGGTGAATACTGGAAATGTGTAACTTTAAAATTCAAGATTTCAGAGGCTAATGGTTTTAAGAATTATCACAAGAACATGTTGGATGATATGAAAAATAGTATTAGTTCAGTCTATTCCATTTGTCATATGGCGAGTTTTTGTCTGTCTATAAATAGGCATTATTTGTTAAAAATATAATCTAAAAATCCAATTCATTCATGTAGTATCAAAGCTTACACCCATGGCAACCAGTTTTATTATTTATAGTTTCTACAATTTGGGCTTTTGGTATTTCTGCTTGTAGCTCTATTTTAGTCCATAAAATCTGCTAAGCTGTTTACACAAAAAAAAGAGAAACGTTAAAAAATTGTGTACATGTGTTACTGTTGTGTGTATTTGTTTTCATGTTTGTATGTATGTTTTGTTGCATCAATGTCTCACTTGTCTTTGCATGTGTTTGTGCACACTATTTTTATCACTTTCAGAGGAATTGGATAAGGCCCATGACGATATTAAGAAGCTGAAAGAAGAAATGGGAGAAATGGAAAATATGCTCGGCGATCTTTGATTTAACTCTACCATGTGGCCAACCTGTATATAGATTATAGGTTAGCAAGTGAATGACAAATGCCTGCCTGGCTATACCTACATTGCCATCTTTCCTTGTTTCTCCTCTATTAGCACGGTAGCACCCTACTCAAGTCGGGTGTATATTTTATTTTACAGCTGTCGCCTAGTTTCTTACGCTACATGCTCTTTGCTGGCAACTTTCTTATGTATCCTAAACGATTCGCTTGCATGTATCCTGTAATGATCTGATGTGCCACAAATCCTGCAAGAAATTGGGCTCAAATCGATATAAATGATCCAATGCTGTATGGTGTTTTAGCCATGGCAAACATCAGCTCATTATTAGAGATACATTTTCAGATAGCATATATATAATAAGTACGCACTCACTTTTTTTTATCAATTCATGATCATAACTTTACCATCACTGGTGCACCGGGAATGGGGCCAAAATTAATGGACAATTCTTTAAGAGGAACAAAAATATGGAGTAGAATGACCTTAACTGTTTCATAATGTACATAGAAACAGGGCTGGTCTTTTGCAATGCCTCTTTGTTAATGTCTGTGGACCTGTCCATACCTTTAGCTTCCCTGTGTTTATGTTTGTGTCCTCTACCTACCATTGTTCTTCTTAGTTGACCTTAAGTATGCTATATCTGCAGGTGCATATAGAGAGACTGCGAGATGCTAGTGGTATCGGCATGTTAAACTATCTGTGACGAGAGATTTTTTTATTTATTAATATTCATTATATTGCTTCCTGCATATGATGCTGCTTTCTTATGGTGATCAGTGCTTGGTAAAAGATTTTTCTTCACCTTTTCCATTTTTTGTTAAAATCTTCCGCTTCCCCTTCTTCATCTATATTCAGTAACATGCTACTAAAAACACAAACTTAACTACCTATCAGTAAAAAAACTTCGGGTATTTCTTAAAAATTGGGCTTTAATTGGGAATATTTAACAGACCAATCACAAGCATTTTTTTGGTGCTTGAAAGTAACAGCGGGCATAGTAAAAATGAAATGCACTTCTATTGACACAATTAATAATATAACCATGCAATTACTGAAAACCAAATGTGGCTCTTTACTACAGTTTTCAGCAAGGTCCTTCAGCACTCAGCCAATTTATTTATTATTCAGAAGTGGGCTTCTAATTGGATAAATGAATCATGTCGTCATCACATTTTGCTGTTCTTTTTATGCAATAATCAGGAAGTGGACACTGCTGAAGGACCTTGCTGAATACTGTTATTACATTAATGCTAACATAAGTGCTGTTAATGCTAGGCTCGCTGGGATCACTTAATGCATGTAGCATTTGGCCATGCGTTTTGAGTTGGGGGATTTTTGCCGGACATTGCATATTTTTGGGAAATCGCACCATTTTTTGTTTAGAATTAATTATTTCAGTACCTGTACATGCTACTATAGGCAAAGTATACATATTCTGAAAGGAAATCGCATGAGGAATCCAAAAATGCAGGTATTTATGATGTAGGGGCAGTGCTAAGAAATATATATGAAATTATAAAGGGAATTTTTTTTTTTTAATTACCAAAGATCAAGTGGTCCTATTTTAAAAATGCCTTACCCTACATCAAAACAGACACCATTTTCGCATTCCCCAAATCAAAAGCTTTCAGAAAATATATAGTTTTACATTGCTACCTGTTATGGTGTTCAAATTGCGCAACGGTTAAAACGTGCCATTCAAAAACAGCGCTGAATTTGATGAAATTAACAAATCATGTTCTGTCTAGAAAAATTAAGTAATTAAAAACACAAGAATGATATCATAAAATTCAACATTATAACAAGTTATTATTCACAGTATTTTGAAATTTGTTGTCCAAAATATGAAGTTTGTAGTTACATGATGTAGTAAGTTGCACTTGTATACGATATCACCAGGATTTCAACAGGATTTAAAATAATAAGTTTTGCTGATTTGCAGAATTTCAGATCTATGTTTGCAAGTCAATCCCAATGCAAAACAGTTTCCTCCTTTTGGAATGACTGTCTCCTGGGAAAGTCTTGTACAAAATTACTTTATGTTAGAAAGATACAGGTACCGGTACAAAGAAAATTTTGCAAAAACTGAGGTGAAGTCAGTGCTAATTTAAATACACATGATCAACTGATGTACATTGAAGTGACGTACTTTATGTAAATGTAATACATGTAGTCTTTTGAAATTGTGAAGACCAAGGGGGTTAGGGGGTTGAGCCATCTCCCACCTGAAATGAGCTAGTTAGCTAACTCAACCACCCCCCACAAAAAGAAAATTTCAAACATCCCTACTCAACCCCCCCCCCCCCATAGCGTAAAATTGGCCAGGTAAACACAAATTTTCACCTTAATTTTGGGCTTAAATGTGGTGTACAATTGCCATTGTTTTGCACAATAATCACACCAGGTAATCACAGTAACACAGTGTCCACCAGGAATTTGTTTGTCTTTGCCCCTTCAGAAAACTTACCATGATGCGCCACTGAACATGTAAAATACCTGACACCCCCCCCCCATAAAAGGATTTTTACCACACGAGACAATGTATGTAAATTAAGAAGGTTATGTTTGTAAGTTTTAAAATATTTAAATCTGACAGAGTATATCAAATCAGAAATAACAATCCTGATAAGTTTTCGCAAACTTCACCGGAAAAGAGCATATCCTGAGCCGGCATTTACCGAGCAGCCATATCGTTAGCCGACTCCAGCCTGGCTAATTAATTTAATTAAAACCCTAAAACTTGAAAGATTACACATTCAGAATACTTAATAGTATTCAGGCTTGTCATATTTAGGCAATTTTACTAATTTTGGGCAAAAAAGCAAATAAGAAACAACATGTAAATAAGCTGGAGCAAACATTAACACAAAAGTGCATATCATGGGCCAGCATATCATGGGCCGACTCCACCCTGACATTTTTTTCGTTCAGCTGCTATAACTTTTGAAGTATACATGCTATATTAAAAGTTAAGGTACCAATGTGAAGCACTCACTAAGAGCTTTAATTTGGTATATAATTTACCTATGTAGGTATCTACAGTAATTAAATAATTCAACATTTATGCAAAAAAATCTGCGCAAATGTCCAGGCTCCAGCCTATGAGACCCCCAACTCAGAACACACGGCCATTTTTAAGCTGGGTATCATAGCTTTCAATACATTACACAGCATATTTTAAAAGTCATAGTTTGTAAATGAAGCAAGACAAGTGAAATGCCATTTGAATGTCAGACAGTTTAATAAGGCTATCAGTTAATTACACCAATGATGATGATGATGAAATTCCAATCATTGGTTTTCCAAATCTGATACAGTGTAATTGTGTCCAGGTCAACAAATTATGCTTTGTTATCCTTGTTAGTTTTATCATGCAGTACTGTGAATGTGATATTTTGGCAAACTTGTAATGGAAGTAAAATATTAATGAGCAATTACTGGGCTCTAAGGGGGAAATTGGGACAAGTTTGTGCAATAACTGAATTTCAGATGTCAGGGTCCTGGACAAAACTTTCACCAATATCTAGGATGGCTGAAGATTTGCAAGGACTACTATGGTGAATAGTGACCCAATGTTTTTTAATAATTGATGGTCAAATGACCATGCAATGCTTTTAGAAATTTTACTTTTTTATTACCAAATTAAGTCATATTATAAAATGCCGAGCTGTTTACAAGTTGTTGTAGCAGCTGTGGCCAACTTGATGTAATGATTGTGTGATTCAACGGACCAGTGATAGAAACATTTTGGCTGCTTAAAAACAATATGTTCATTGTTCATATTAGTTTGTAGACTGGTTTGTGATGATGGCAAGTATACCCAAGTATTAATTATCGCACAGTAGCAGTGACAAGTCCAGTGTTTGGGATATGCTAGTCAGTAATGGAATAAGATAGGCTTATCTTGTACATCAGCTTCAGAATAAAAAACAGCAAACCTGGTGAAAAATCATACTTAATTTCATAAAACACAGCAAATCACTTGCTGTGTGTATGTTTAATGGCTATCACGAGCTGGGGTTGCTCATGCCAATATGTTAACCATATGAGCACATGTATTCTTGTTCCAAAAATGACATAATCTACCACTTTTTATGAATTTTATGGTGTTTTACTTAGAAATCCGCTCATTGTCTCTTCAAAATGAGTGATCAGTTATTATTCGTCCATCTATGGTGACACCTTATGATGTCACTCTCTATCAGAGGACATCCTTGATTTGCTAAGAATTGAACGGGGCACCTGTCTCATCAAAATACTCTGACACCTTTTTAAAAGTGACAGGTGTCATCGAAGCTGGAACAGATAATAAATTAGGATGAAGGGAGGATAGTGATTTACAGGAGTAATATTATTATTACTCTCCAATCATTATCCATTGCGACATTACATATATAGAACATTTCTATAAGGACATTTCAGATAACATTACAACTGGAGTACTAACTATGATAAATAATAGCGAGCAGCATCATACAGGCAAAATATTTATCCAAGCTCATAATTGCTAACCTCATAACCCATTATATAATCTATAATTTTCCTCTTGCTTTTCACTTTCAAATATTGGTACACAGCTTGAATGTGGTGAATGAAGTGGTGTCTCTCTTTGTCCTTAGCACATGATTAGTATTGAACACCAATAAATGTGTCATTTTGTAAATTAATGTTAGGTAGACGAGTAAATGGTGCATGTCCTGGACAGCTTTTGTTTCATGAAATAGCAATATAATTAGTGAATATTACATGATGATGATAAAGTGAACAATCTTGACTGTAATATAGATATTAAAATAGAGGGACCAGGTGCTGCAAGGTTAACCTACAAAGTGTCAGGTTTGATGATTATTTGATTTGTTTGGGTTTGACAACCCTGGATAACTCAAAAAAGCCTCTTATGAAGCTTATTTCCATTGGGGGTCAGTTGGAACACCGGGATATGTGTAATCTTAAGAATTGAATGACATGTTCATAAAATGTTTCTGATGTGTCTTTTTGTTTCTTTTTCCCTCTTATACAGATGCCCTTATTGAAGAGCGGAAGAAATTCATGACACTTCAACATGAACATGAACAAATGTTGTCTGAAATCGGGGAGATCTGAGGAGCCCAGGGGGTGCCAAGGTGTTGAAGCGACCGGCACAGTCTGGGGGACCATAAATGCCATCGTATCATTAACTCTGTTGACCTGCAGACTGTTGGCCTTTTGGAAATTATAATAAGAAAAAAAAGATTTACTTCTACACTTAGCATTCCTAATCATAATCACATTCTATATTTGTGTATTAATAAAATTGATGATGATGATGATCAACCGATGGGTAACTTTTCATCTGGTAGTATGTCACGGACTATATCTGATCTTTCCATGTACTGTGTATTCATTATGACATTATAATGTCTTTGTTTGAAAAAATGATATTTTATATTATGCTACTAGGCAAAGAAGAAATTTTGTTGTTCTTCTTACTTAATAGAGTTGACCAAAGAACTAGGAAAGTTATCTGTGATGAGATCAGAATTGCATGCAAGATATGTAAGAATCCTAAATGCTGCAATTGAATTCAAATCAAACTTGTAAATTGCAATTATTGGTTATGGTGGTTGACATGTTAGATTAGGTATGGTTATTACATACTTCCAGATGAAATTGTAAACTTTTAAACTGTTGATGGTGGTTTCTTTGTGCAGCCCTCATATCATTGTATTATAAAACAATCAATGTAGTCTGTGACTTTGTAGTTTGATATTATGAAATAGGTGTTAATAAACATGCAACGTTCAGACCAGCAGTAGGGCAGGTGGGATATATATGTAGGCAGGGTTTTTTATATAAGATAAAAATCACCCTGTATCAAGTTATAAACTGTTTCTAATATTTTTGCAGTTTTTGTTCATTTAATTTTAAGTTCATTCACAAATGTTTTTGAATTTTCTGTTCTCTATGTTGTATTTTGCACACAATTCCAATTTTTGTTTGTATTGTCTTCGCCACCCTTTATTTGAATGTAAAACCTTACTCCACTCTCCCTCTCCCCGTTTTGTTTGTCACGTATGTTATTTTTTTCTGTATATGTGAAATAATTGTCAATACAGATGAGCTGACGTCAGAAAAGGAGAAAATCCGAGCCCTGGTGGAGGACGTCGACAGAACCCTGCAAGAACTTTCAGAATGCTAGGCGGCGCTATAATTGAGCACTCTGTACATCTGATGATCACAATTTCTTCAAATAAATCTCAGAAATATATAAGCGCATCTTTGTCACATTTATGTCTGATTAAGTTGTTTCATTTGCAGATTTCGATCGGCGAATTTAATTTATGTAGAATATCACAGGCAATATAATATTATAAATAATTTATATACCAATTAACCTGATGATCTGCATTCTCCCTCCTTACCACGGAAAAAATGAGTATAATATAAAAAGTTGTAATGAGTTACCAGCTGTCTTGTGTCTGCATGATATCGGAGTATAATTTTTTTTTTTTTTGAGGGTGTGTGCATTTAAACAAAAGTAAATAATAAATACTATTTTTCAATGTTCCGTGAGTGGCCTGTACAGTAAACAACAAATTAGTGGAACTGCTTAAATTGCTTGTATCTTTTCATTTGCACTGCATACACGTGGGGGACATGATTGTTTTTTAAATGATTATCAAATTTGTATAGCTCTTCTTGTGTTTTTCAGTAATGAACTCGAAACCATGCTGCCATGTTAGAACCTAATGCAGTGGAAATGAACAGAGTTGTATAAAGTCAATGTGTAGAGCTGTTTTTTTTGTTTACTTGATATTAAGAGTTTAATCTTTGTATACAAGTAGCCACCAAGAAATTTATGCTTGTGAATTTTGGCTAATTATTTAAAAACCAAAAAAAATCATGAAAAAAAAAATGAACGCTTGAATCTTTACAATTGAAATATTTAGACTAGAATAATGTGGATGTTTTGATCAAAACTTGTGGTTCTGGTACATTAATGCCATTTAGTCCAACTAATCACCAGTTATATAGTAAACAAATGTCATCTTATCTATTACGTGCGTTACCCATGTAAGTAGAACAAACAAACGAAAAAAATAACTGTATGATAGTGTCTCCTGTATCATTATCTGCATTCATTGGAAAAAATGTTGCTGTTCACATGCAAAATCAATTGATATGCAAAATCGATAAAGATTAGGCACATTTTTTTTAATAGTCTTGATTCCTAGGATCATGCCAGCACTTTTTTCAGCGGTCGGGACCTAGTCCAAATCACTATTTGTAGTCATAGTATGTACACTAAAGCCAGTGTGTATTTTTACTTGATGTAGCTTTAATACTGTGAAACAAACAAAATAATTATTATGTTTATGTTTACCTTTTGTTGTATAGTAGAAAATTTTGTTCATACGCAACAATTATTATTATTATTGTAATAAGCATTTTTTTGAATCAGAACTAGCGAAAGAGGCGGTCGGTATACTCAAAACGTGTAGAGCTGCATCACTGGCAGCAATAACACACATTTAATTGCAAAAGGTGTGCAGCGAACAAACAGATCTCCTGTCTGTTCGAGATGGGATTCCGGTTTGTCTACATGTTGTTTCACATTTTTCTAATGCTGCTAGTTAGATCTGTTGATTTTATTTTTCATATTTATAAAACCTTGGTGATTTTTTGTTGCATTCTTTTTTTTCTTCTTCAAAGAATTGACAAAGACGGCCCAGTGTGAAAGTTGGCAGTTACGAACAGATGTAACCATCTTTCGTCACTGTCAATTTTCATTTACGAGACTAATGTACTTAGTAACCAGCTTGAGACTATGGTCTTTGGTGACTTTCTTGGGAGCTTGGTGATCTTACTTTAGATCTTAGCGAGTCCCAAGTACTTAAGAAGCTTCCTTTGTTGTCAAACTGAAGACTCATCATTGTGGTGGTACTAATTTTCTGTGTGTTTCTTCACTTTGCTGCCCAGACCTCAAACTTTGGTGCTATTACGCATAGATTATATTTACGGAAATCTGGGGAATGATAAGCAAAGCTCATCTTTGAAGAGAAGCTCCCAGAAAGTCACAATGATGTTTGAAGCGATCAAAATTACCTCTCAAATAAGTGTGCATATGAGCCTGGCTGTCTCGCTGCCGTTCAAGATTTGTTCAGCAATGGCATCTATAACTTGATCCATTGCGGAGGAAACCTTGTAAACAACAGGAGAATCCAGTTTTGTAAGTTAGTTCCAGTTCCAAGTTTTTATGGGCTTTGATTATTTCCCTGGAGAAACCCGCCTCCTTTGTATAAATATTTAAGAAAAAAAAATACAAAAAAAAAGTGACAAGATGCAAGTTAGACCAATCAGTTACTGCCTCCTGCTTTAAATAAATGACTATAAAAACCAAAGCACATTATGGACAACAACAGAATCTTCCAGCATTGGTCACAGTTGTTTCCTCTTTCTTGTCTCAATCATATTGTACTACGTTGTAATTTTTAAGCAAAAAAAAATAATAATCTCAATAAATATTATAAACTAGCATCAGATAGTACATTTTAATCGTGCAGGTTTTACTTAATCAAAATCATGGTGCAAGAAAGAAAGAAAAGCATTTCATGTTTTATGATAGATAAGAAGTACTTTTCCAGTACGTTTCTCATTAATGGCTGGATCATGTAGTTTAGCATTGATTTGTTGAATGAACTGGTGACAAGGCATGCAGGAAGCCTACAAAAGTTTTTCCTTGAATATTTTTTTTACTGGAATTATTTACAAATTTTATTTTGTGTACGTGAGATTTCCAAATTGAGCGGCATGGTTTTGAAAGGCTAGTCATGCCGTACGTTTGGAAGTTTTACGTATTTTTAAGACTTCCTTTTCATGCCCAATACACAATTCTATATTATTTATATAATCACTTGGTTGTAGTTGGTGCAGGGCAACTGTACAGTATTAAATAAGAATCCTATTTAATCGAGGCCATTGCAACTCAACCACCTCATTTTTATCTTCCTGTGATTTTATTCCATATTGGAACTGTCAGGTGTGGCAAAATTTTGCTGTTACTCCGAGAAATTAACTCAAAAGGCTTGCAAAGTGTCTTTGAAGTTCCGAACAAGAAACATTTGGAAAGAAAGTTCAGTAAAAAGGAATTCTTGTAAACTTGGTAAAGAAAAGTTGTGCATTTGGTTTCCGTGGTGTTTTGTCGGACTCCTTTGCAAAGAAACTAAATAGCTTGCTTATCATATTACACAGATAAGCTGAGATGGATGTTCCGTCGTAAAGATGTGGACTGGTTTCTTTGCATAGGGGTCCAGCATTAACAACAATGCCACATAAATTGTGTACATAAATAGTGTGAAGTCAAACTCATTGCTATTGTTACATTATAATTGCCAAGCTAAATGGTACTGTTAAATGGTCATTGCCTTGTTTATCCTAACCACCAATAAAACCTGTCTTGTACACAAAAATATTGTTTTCTTGTCATAAAATTGTGTTATTTAAGTAAGAGTGCTGCATGTTGCTAAGATCCTAGGTGAAGGTGCTGTGTATCATTAGGCGGAGGCACCGTATTTAGCATTAGCTTTGGATATTTAATTATTTTTCACCCGGTAAGTTGGGTGGAAAATAAAGAAAATAATTAAATATCCAAAGCTAACGTCAAATAGGGTGTCTGTCTAATGATTCAGTAAGTTGTTAAAAAATATTCTTCCCTTATGGATTGTTCATTGTCCCTAAAATATGTTGGTAAAGTAACCTTTCAGAACACCGACTTTCAGCGATAAAGTAAGAGATATAGCCCATTAAGAATAAAGGGTGAAGCCTATGCTGCCCTGATAAATTCTACAGAAAAAAAATTGACTACCATAGCAACGGAGGAATAAAATTTTGAATATATATCGCTCTGCACTACAACCTTCATGTGGCTATGCATTGAACCATAGATGTCAAAGGCTGATCACTAGCACCTGTAAGATTGAAAAGATCAGTATTGTATTCAATCTGTCTACTGACATACACAGGTGATTAGTGTAATCTGCTTGTAGTGCAGGGCGATCTGCTCAAAAATTGTATTCCTCTATTGCTATGGTAGTTAATCCGATTAATACGTCACTTCTACAGCGAATAGTCCCCAAATACAGTATTGCTACTTACTTGCTTTTCTTGGGTGATTTTCCTGAACCATGATGGCTTTCCATATCCTCCTATCCTGTATTGCTGTTCCCAGATCAGATGCTTCTAGTCCAGTGTCCTGCTTGAGCACATCTACAAGGGGAGGCTTTCTTGTGCCGTGTTAGGGTGTCCAATTTATCAGATTTGCGATGGGTTCACTCTTACTCGATCTTCGAGGCAATGTCCATGGAAGTGTGTCCTTTCTCTGAGAGTGTTGGAAGGTCTCTGTACAGCTCTTTGTTGCTTCACATGCTGCTTCCAATGGATAATGTACTTTTGCAACACAGAAGTCTAAAATAGCTTTTTTGTTCAGATCTAATCCATCCTAATGAACTAATCCAGCCCACAGAGTTGCCCAAGTATACACCCTGAGTATACAGACTATCATCAGACCCATCCATTTTCAATAAAGCATCGAGTTCACTTGAGGTACCCAGTTCTGATTTACATATAGGTCAGTATTAAGTGTATATAGCTTGCTATACATTTCTAGGTGTGGTTCCTTAAAGCTCTTCAAACAATGGGCACCAAACATTTTGATTAAGGTATAATGGGACACTAGTCAAATAAAATGCAAGAATTTCCAGAAAACTACATTGAACATATGTGCCAAGATACTTGCAATCTACTGGCTTTGAAGCAGGTGAACAGTGCTTGGCCAAGTGGTCTTGTCCTGTATAACACACTCGTTTTCCTACAACTTGCATCACAGTTAGCAGCCTGCACAACCGATTCTTTTGTTTGGCAAGGCTCACTCAGTCATTTAATGAGGCAATACAAACGATCGAATTTGGTGTTGAAATGAGCTAAATTTTAGTTACACCTTTTCGATGTAAAATTAATTTTCTCGGCCAAATGAAAAGCAATCATTTTCATTTTTTCAGTAAATGTCAGGAAAAATTGTAGTGCTTGATACTGTATTTTTTTTTCAAATTCTAGTGTTAAACTTAGGCGTGAAATTTAGTCATTTAGTGTAAGATTTTCGATTTTGATAGGCTTAAACTCTGTCCATGAGCCTTTTTTGGATCAACCTTTTAGCTTTTCAAAGTAAGATAGTTCGCTAATGAAGGATTTTTCCCAACTTTCTAACGCACATCACCGTGAGCGATATATCATAGTTTTGTCAGAATTTGCGTTTTCATTTCACTATTTTAACTGCCGGCTGATCATTTTTCAAAATCAACGAGTGAAATCTAAGGCTAATACTAGCATTGTGGATCGATATCCCTGGGTTTAATAGGAATACCGGCATGGCTACAGTGTTGCTAGAACTTCAATATAGCAAAAGAAATTCCCAGGCCTATAGCGCTCCTACTGATCATGTTTAACCAGAACACTCAATTGGGGATTTGGGCTAACAAATCGCTGGTCGGGCAATTTGCTTTCAATGGAAAATTGACCTGGATAAACAACAAAGGAAATATCGACTATTTCTGTTGGTTGCTCTCGAGATAAAAGTACTGAGTTAGACATTTTCGGAGTATGGAGGAAAAAGGGTAAAATAAAACGGAAATTCTAACAAAACTATAATATATAGACCCACACGATGTGCTTTACAGAGGTGGGAAATATCTTTCTTTAGCAAACTATATTAGTTTGAGACGCTAAAAATGAATTCCGTAAAAAGCTCGCGTGCGAACTGAAGGCCTATAAAAATCAAAAATATCACACTAAAAGACACAATTTGATGCTTAATTTTAACACCAGGATTTGTAAAAAAATGTATATCCAAGCACCAAGTTTTTAACTGACATTACTGAAGAAAAAATAATATTGCTTTATATTTGACCGAGAAAATTAATTTCATAGCAAAAGGTGTATCTCTGAATTGTGCTGATTTTAACATGTATCGATCAATTTCAGCGCCGACTAAGCATTTCTAAAGAATCGGTTGTGCAGGCTGCTAACTGATCACATTAGAAAATGTACGCTTTGCAATTTTGGGGCAAAGATTTTTTGACAAATTGAAATGGGGGATGCATCTGAAGGGTGAGGGACTATAAACAATTTTTGGCAGACTATTTTGGATTCAGCCTCAGGGTTACCTATAGATATTGCTCAGACCCTTATTCCTTCACCAGCTGTTAGCAGAAAAAAAGTATGTACAGAGTAGGGATCCATCCCCATTCTAATGTCTGCATCAGCACCACACTCAATTAGCTTCTTCGAGACTGTGTTCATGTATGCACTCACTTTGTGCCACAACGCATGCTACAGTTGCACTGCCTTTGATCACATGTGCATCACATGCGGCTACTTCTGTCTCAAAGAAGCCACAAGGATATAGGTACCAAAACGACTAAACGAAAGGAAAAGGAAAGTTGCCATACTGGCAAAAATCTGTAAAATGGATTTTTTGTCATCAAACCTACAAATTCTAATTTCCATCATCATTGACTCTTTAGGCAACACATTTCATTTCACATTAAATGAATAACTAGGTTCTTATTCGCTGTCGTAGTGCACATTAGTAACCATTAGTTACTGGTTCAAGCCTGGGCTCATACTCCTGTTCCGAATTTTGATATGCTATAGGCTTTGTGTTATGATCATTCCGATCAGTGGTTCGTAACAAAGAAAGTGTGAGCCAGTTGACCTAGCAGCGGTCATATTCTAACGTGCACTATGGCCGCGAATTGGTTAGCCTTGAGGTGACATGATGCAATTAACATACTTTGAAGATAAAATACACTGCACACCATCAGTCTATTAGTATCATAATTCACAAACCATCTTTATTGATAACTTAATATAATATATCATACAATTGTAAAATCAAAAGTTATTTACAACACTTTACAAATTCAGCTGCTGTGTGTCAAATTGAGGGCTCAGAAACCAATTGACCTTTTTGGTAAATCCCATATGCCTTTGCGAGTACACCTGAGAACTCGTCATTTGACGTCACGCCGACTTGCAATGCACAGCAACAATGTTCGATAAATGATCTGCGCAGATCGGCGTTACGTCAAATGACGAGTTCTCCGGTGTGCTCGCAAAGGCTTATGGGATTTACCGAAAAGGTCAATTAATTTTCAGATCATGATTGAGCATACATGATTATGTTACTGGACATTAATACATCCAGAGGTGCAGTGCCAATCTTTCAATAGAAATTAGGGGGGGCACCATACCCAATTGAGAAAGTACTGGCCGTTTCTCTGCAATTTTTCAATATAGGTTTTCACTTCCTATGTCATTATGCCACTGTTCATCTGTACAAATCCTGAGAGGGCACTTCAATATGAAATTGATGCAGGTGTAAGGATGAAGTGTAAGGATTAAAGAGGCATTCCAATGAGAGTAAAATGTAATGGGTGATACATGGTCATTGGGTTATTCCAGTTAAAATCCATACACCTCTGTGGAAGACATGACCTTAATTACAAGATTTTAGAGGTGTAGATTTTAAATGGAGTCGCCCATGGAATTCCCACTCCGTGTGGAAAATTAAGGTCATGTCTTCCATATAGATGTATAAATTTTAACTGGAATAGCCCATTTGAGACCTGTTCTGACAAAATGACTGGAAAGTCACCATTGAAGAAAAGGAGATATGGTTCATTAAACATACCACAAAACAACAGATTTCATTGAAATATTGACTTTTTATCATTTTAAAGCTTATAATCCAGAGATTGTGAATCTGACCATAACTCATAAGATTTTAAAACTTCCTCTCATTTTGTGGGAACAGATCTCATTTGGACCTAACAAGCCTAAATTACAATAATTGGGCGAGAACATACTTTTTGACAAAAAACAAATAAACAAAAAAATAAAACAAGGTCTTTGGATGGAGAGACAAAACCAACACACCGAAGCTTGAATTATTAAATTGCTAGTTCTAAATTGCTTCAAATGGCTTTGTCCTTTAAAAAAGTTGACAGCGACAACGTTGGGTGTTTTACCATTGCAGAACCATCCATTGTGGAAATCAAAAACTCCCTAATGCCTCTAAGTTCCAACTGGTGAATATACATTAATTTTACCTCCACAACGGTACATCATACATTGCATCATTATTGCACATAATTACCATACAAAATTATTCAGTATAAAAATGATATATTTATAAAATACTGATTCAATGTTATCAATATATTCAATAAAACTGTATTTTTCGTCGTTGTAAATGTCTCTCCAGAATTGAATGGACAAATTAATGTGTGACCCCAGAAAAGTGCAACTGTCTCACAACATTTTTATGTCAAATATTTTTATATAAATGGAATCTATATGGATGGCCATGGGTGCAAAATCTTCTTAAGTTCAGCTTCTTCTTATCCAAGATGCCCAAGATACGATTATGCTATTCCACTTGGAATCCATTATACACACGGGATGTAAATTTCATATGGGGTCAGCCATTCAGGTAATCCCTTTGGAATTCACACTCCCTGTGGAAAGATCATGTCTTCCATAGGGGTATGGATATCACCAGGTATACCCCATTGTATCCTATCCTGTGTGAATTGCATCTTAGTTGTCTTAGAGCTTCACTTGATGTCAGAATATTATACACATCCAATCATCTTACACATGAAATTCTACCTCACCCAATTTTTTTTCAATGAAATACAGTTCAATTTGCATACTGTACATTACTAAAATGCAAATTAAAGATGTCTACAAATTCTTAGGTATGCAAAATCTAAGCTGTCTGGAATTACTAGTAATTGGATGGTGATGGTAACACATATGTGACACGATCTGGTCCATGGGGGCCAAAGGAGGCATTTTTGAAAATTGAGTTAGTGTAATTATTACATTACACATACAATAGGCTATCATTTACTGAAAAGACCAAAGGTCTAGTATACTTGGTTCAAAAGTTTTGAAGTTTTTTTATGTCTATTTTCTTATGTATTTTATTGTTTTTTACTCCATAGTTTTTGCCGCCTTTGGCCCCATGGACCAGATCGTGTCACATATGATGATTGGTTGTGTGCGATTTCTGACAGTGTGGTTCACTGATTTTATGATATTTTAAGACATCTAAGGTGTGATCTATGACTGGAACTTTAACCATGACAGAACTGCCGGAGCTAGTAGCATTTACCCCCAGCAGTTTGTCTCACTGCAACAAATATAATCAAGATTCCTGTTATGAATAAAAAAATATGTTCATGTTAAAAACAATATTGGAATGCAAAATACATGAGTTCTTTCAGCCAGATTGAGTATAGGTCAACACATACATTTCATTTTGTCCATTCAATTCATAGAGACAACACACCATTAAGACACTATAAATTTGATGAGCTCATTCCTATCCATGCTTTGATCAACTGGTGAGCAATAGCCTTCCATGGTGGGAAGAACAATGGATTGGATTCTCCCTTCACTCTACCTTGAAGAGACTTAGCAACCTGTTGTTTTGGAAACCATCTTGCATCTTCTAGCTCCTCCTTGTCTATGGTGATGTCTGTGGTGAGTGCATGAGCTATACAGCCAATCATTAGCTGTGATGGCATTGGCCAGGGTTGGGAAGAGTGGTATTCCACTTTGCCTACACGGATACCACTTTCTTCATGGACCTCCCTACGGACAGCATCTTCAATGGTTTCTCCTGCAGATGGAAGAAAATAAGATATATATATATCAAGGTAAATGGAAATGGTCTATAACCCTTACTGGCAGGTGTAAAAAGGCAAATGGGCTTTTCCAGCTGAAATCCATAGATTTCAAATGGAGTCACCCATTCAGGTAACCTCATTTGAAATTCACACTCCCAGTGTGGAAGATTAAAGTCATGTCTTCTACAGAGGGTGTATGGATTTCAACTGGAATAACACAATGTGATAAAGCATAAAGATAAAGAACTGCTGAAAAGCAAAGTTGGTACACCTGACACAACTGAAAGTGTTAGCCACAATCTTATGATTACACCTCAAAACCTGAACTTGTGCCTCTGCTTTTATCTACTGTTCAAAGAAATATAGCAGTGGATAAAAGAGACAATGGCTGCAACAAGCAAACGAAAGTAGTATGTGACTTTATGACCTCAGGCAAACTGACACATAATAAATTGAGAGAGGAAAAAAATTGGGACTCGGCTGGGACTGGACCCAAGGCTTCACGATTACTGGTCGAGAGTAAACTACTGTGCTACAAGAGGTGTGTCTCGTATTGTTTTACACACTACTACAGACAAGTATATAGGCCACCTCATTTCTTTATTTTGAAATATTATTTGAAATAGAACAAACAAAAAAGCCATGAGTATACATAATTAGGCCAATTCTCTGGCAAGACTTTAAATATTTTTGTAAAGCCATTTTATTTGTAGTTTTCAGTTTCATGCAGTCTCTGATTTTTCCAAAACTTTTCAATGCAATGGACATGTACCTGGTTCCATGAAGCCAGCAAGACAGGAATACATGCCACGTGGAAACTGCTTCTTTCTGCCTAAAAGACACTTGGTACCATCTGGCGAGATGACTATCATGATGGCTGCAGGGTCTGTCCTTGGGTAGCTAGTGTTGTGAATACCACGGTTGCTATGGCAGTCTATAAGAAACAAACAATGACAACTGTAGTATTATTCAAGACTTTGCATAGACCCAAGTTAGAAAGTGTAAGATACTGGAGTAAAGTTTGTTTACACCCAAATCAGATATCTTAGATGACTGCTATATGCCATTGTGCCATGGTCATGATGTGACGTGAGGGACGAAAGTGTGAAGGGTTATTTAAATCATCAGAAATGTATATCGGATAAATGATTTTTACCTTGTTTTTCACATTTGCGTTTGTAGCCTGCCTCATGTACTGTCATAGAGCTGCCACAGGTTGGACAATACTTGCATCTATCATGCCATTCCAACATTGACCTATACAAGTATGAGAAATGACAAATTATATTCAAACTTTATTTGCTTAACTGCTCCAAGAATTGATAATGAGTAGTAAGTAGGTTTGATAATAACTCACACTTTCCCATGTGTAACAGGCAATTGACCTATCTGTGCCATATGATAGGCCTACACATCTTAGGTATGATTCAAAATTCCACTATAGCCCATCTTGTTTCTAGTTGAGAGTAATGCCATGTTGGATTTTGTAGTGGCAGATTCTGGTTTATCCTTAGTGTAAGAGAGCACAAAATACTTATAGGATTAGAGTTAGGGTTAGGATTAGGATTAAGATTTAGGGTAAGGGTTAGGGTTAGGACTAGAGTTAGAGTTAGGATTTGTTTGGTATTCTCTTACACAAAGGATACACCCAGATTCTAATCACACATGCTAATCTAATCCCACAAGGGGATATACACACACACACACAAAGAAGGGCAATGCAACCATGTAAAGTCACTGATTCAAATATGTCACTGCAAAATCCAACATGGTGTTACTCTCAACTTAAGACGAAAGACACTATTGGTTGTATGGAATTGGTTGTCCTTTCATTCCTGGAAAAGTTAAATACCACAGGTATTATAAACCTCAGTCTACCATCATATGATTCAAATAGTATTACTCCAAAGTTTCAACAGAGAGCTAAATGCATCAATTACTTATTCACCTTGCTTGAGCAACTACTCCAGCTTCCTGGTCCTGAAATGCCATCATTGCCAAAGGATTCTTTAGAGACATCAACTGAACATCTGGGTTTATCTTCTGCGCCTGCTCCTCTTCCAAATTACTCACATCTAGTGCAAACCAAGCTGACTGTTCTTCTTGATTAGAATCTCCACTAGGGTTGACATTGGAAGAGACACAACCTAATCCCAATAAGACAGAGATTGGAGGGTTCGACAGACTATCCAAAAAGGAAGACACTTGTGAATAGCTAAATGGGCACAGGTGACATCTACCATCTTCATCATACTTTACGTATGGACTGGATTGAGAAAACAGCAAGAACTTAGTCTTTGGATCTTTAGTGATTGCAGCCAGCCACTCCTTGTCTGTTCTTTTGTTGGCACTTCGATCAAGAGGGTTGTGGCCAAAGTAGTTGGTGGTTTGGTGCTGGTGGTCAGGCTCTTTGCTATGATTGATAAGAAGATGGATGATAGCTGATTGGTTCCAGAAATCTGCAATCTCCAGAGCTGTTTGTCCAGATTTATTCACCAGAGATATATTACATCTGCAAAATTAATATCAAAAGTATTTATGTTAAGAGTCAAAGTTTTCTGATCCTTTCAAACCGTATATTCTCTAATAGACGCTCCTCTCTAATGCCTGCTCCATTTTTTTCAACCAAACTGTTCTATAGATGTTGTCAGAATACCATACAGTACCCATATTTTTGAAAATGCATTCGCCGATTTCACTTTATCCATGTGTGTGGCCATTGTTACCTACAGTGTTTACAGCACAAACTACTACAGACTAACCACAGACAAAGTCTCAGCATCACTCGGGGGTACCCAATAATGAGGGATCGATTCCATGAAATATGACAGATAAAACTGCTACGCACATACGGCTTATTTTTGCGGTCATTTGCATAAATGCGTAGACATGCGACGCTCTGTCACATATATGCAAACCATGCAATGCTGGCATAATTGTTAGACAGTAGACATGCATGATCAAACGATCGGCCCTCATATATATATGAGAATTCAGAGTATATAAGCACAGGGACTTTGACTGTTGATGGATAGTCTGTAGTACATGGTAGTCTGTGGTTTACAGTATTTAGAAATTCCTTTTTGTTTGTGGAGCACCGTACCACAGTTCTGCCAGATGGTACTAGTGATGTTTTTAAAAGACCTCTAATTAATGCCCCCTTTTAAAAATGTTACACATTTATTAGAAAATGTTACACATTTATTATTAAAAGACCTCTATTAATGCCCCCTTTTAAAAATGTTACACATTTATTAGAAAATATAATTATTAGAAAAAATAGACAGATCTTATTTTTGGAAATTGTCTAAATTTGAATAGATTTTTATATAAGAATTCAAATTTAGAATTTTAATGATAGAAAACCTATTAGGTCCAGCGATATAAAAATACTTTTCTTTCATAATATCTTTTAAACATGATCACTATTTTCATATTTAAACAAATTAAAACTTTATATAAATTAATTCATTGAACACATTACACTGCCTTGATGACATTTACCCCTTTTCAAGCAAAAGTCTGACAATCTTTTCATGTCCATTGCGAGATGCAAACATTAATGACGTCCACCCTTGAGCATCGGCTACATTAACATTAGCTAGTCCAGCTAGCAAGCGAGTCACTCTAGCTACGTCTCCACTACTAGCACTCTTCAGTAGTTCATCTGAGAGCCGTTTGGTGATGTCAGGGGAACCTGGGATGTCCGACTCCATTGTACTTAAAGATGATCTAGAGTAAAAAATATATAGCATAAGAAAGGTGAGGTGAAAGTTACTGGTATATGGATAAATACAATGCTATTAAATTGCATCAAAAATTTGTTAAGTCCTATGTATCATGACGTTGGTTCTGTTTTTATTTAATTTATGATTACAGTTTAAGCTGATATATACATTGATTGATGCACCACTGTCCACTGTTTAACTGTTTTGTAAGTCATTCCTTTTTCCTCATTTTCAAAGATACAGTATGTAAAGTCCATTTCCTCTAACTGTGAAGGTTGCTTTGAGCTGATAATTCCTAATGTTGTTAAAAACCAAACCACATTACTACACTCCTAAATTGGTATACCACAAGCAGCATAATATTTTAGCATTTTGCAAATCTGTGAATGTACTCGGATTCACATTCTAAGCAATGAAACACACCATTTCCGAAAATATTTAAATTGTATACAGTCTTACAGTCTACTATTATACCATGACTTATATCAAATATGACTTCTTAAGTAACCTTATGGAACTTGTGGTCAGTGAAATAAATGAGGCAAACCATTAACCTACATGTAGTAAACACATCTAGTCAAAACCTTCACTCTAGAGGGAATGGACTTCATGGAGGTTTGTTTTGCAATCAGGGTACATTTGCGCTGTGCACCACATTGTCACTTCTTTCAAATTTATATTAGATTTACTTACATGTATGATTAAAATTGCCATACCTAATTATTGGCCCTATTAGTTCCACTTACAGTGTTTGAAATGCTTAGCAAATGATGAAAATAAACATTTCTGTATAACTTTGGGACAAAATAGCTGTCTCATTTGACCTTTGATAGTATGACATGAATACAAATTATATCAATTTTCATATTAAAAACACAAAACATCATGCAATTTTTTAGGTCAACCATGAATGATCCTAGCATTTAGGTCTAGGTCCAGGGACACTACAAAACCGAAATAATAATACCTGCCCGAAAAATGTACCAAGGTACCCGGGCACAAAATTACCCGAAAATCACACCCCTAGAACAGGGGCAAAACCCCGGCGAAGGCCCAGGGGGCGGAGCCCCCTGAAGCAACAGTTACGTGCCCGGAACCACCGCTAGGTGGCAGCACACGATGAAAGCTTTGATGGAACACCTAATTACTTTCATATGGAAAAACCAGGTAATGCTCTGAGATGCCCGAGATATCTATGATGTAGCCACAATTTTGACATTGTAGCGCATGGAATGCCTTAGAATGGTTTCAAAAGGGCTGGAAACGCTGATACGAAACAGCAATATAGATCTGGGCCAAAAAAGTGCATTTGATCGACAGATCTAATAGACCTGTGATGTCTGCGTGACGTCACGGGTCTATACATGTACAGGTAGCCGGGTATAGCCTAGTTCCAGTAACTGTAACCATACTCTCTATGGTTACAGTGCTCTCTATTAATATCTGTTCCACAAATAAGAAAGAAAGGCGTTGATACAGTGAAATAGCTGGAAGACTACAAGTCCTGTGTAAACTTGAACGTCTCAGGACCCTTAAATAACATACGTAAATTCATAAATGCCCCTTACGAAAAAATTAGGTAAACCAGGTGAAAAATAAGCGCCCACCCAAAATGACTTTGTTAAGCGCTGCGCTTATTGGAACGAATATGGTATATCTTCTCAGACCTGATATGATATATTGATGTCCCAATATATTGGAGAATATCAGTCGGTAAACACTGGATCACAACGATCAGAAGGACATCATGCAGGGCTGTCAACTTTTTGGAATTGCTTGGTGTGAGACAGAGGCGTACCGGGATTTACCGTCTAAAATGTTCATTTTGACCCATGATTATTTGAGCCACGGCGCTCGAGAATCTGAAAAGAGGGGGAGGGAAGTAGGAGGAGGGACAACAAATTATTTTCACGATGCATGAGATTACTCATTTTCCAGCTTTTAGGGACTGTTCACAAACACTTGTTAGGGGGGCCTGATGCAAAAGGGGGAGCCCTGAAAAATTTTGATCCTCCTAGGCTAAGGGGTAGTACGAGGAACCCATACCGTAGTAGCTCTGCACAACGGTATGGGATGAAGTGTATACAAAAAGCTAGTGCAACGTTGCACTAAAAAATACAAGGCTCCTGTAGCTTAAATAGTTGCATGTTTGTCATAATATTAATTACACAGCTTCTTGTACTTCTTGTCTAAACTCTTATGCTTGTAATTGTAATTAATACCCCATTATTTATCCAGAATAAATAAAAATTCATTAAAGGGGCATTTCGTGATCCACAGCCTCATCCCCCCACTTTTCCCAAAAAAAGTTGAGATTTTTACACCCGGATACCTCTGGCTACATAATGTTTATGTACCAAATATTTCTTGCAGATTAATTCGTTTACATGTAGCAAAAATATCGCCAAATTTGAATTTCGTTCTGGTGCACCAGAACGAAATTACAACACATTGTCTATGGAGCAGTGTAATACACATAATCATGCATAACTCGCAAACGAAAAATCGGAATCAACTGAAATTTTGGAAATAAGCTTTTTTCGTGGATATCTAATGTCATAAAAAGAGGATGCTAGGATCACAAAATCCTCCTTTAACACATGATCCACATCGGCGCACCAAAACTGAGATGGCACTTCAGTGCAAACTTAGATAGGGCAGCACCAATACGAAAATGTCATACCGATAAATGATGTGTCTGTTTTGCCCGTAATTTAAGTTTGTGTTGCAAACTAGGCTAAAATGACCACAAATTATCCTGGGAAAATTGAGTTTATATGCTTTTCTATGGGGTTGACCGATAATTTTCATGTCAAAAAGGGGGGGGGGGCGCGATGACATTTTTTGCATCAGCCCCCCTTACAAGTGTTTGTGAACGGTGCCTTAGCGTGAGATTTTACTACCTGTAATGTAGTGCCATACTATTACGCTGACTTTCGTGATTCGGCGAGGAGGATTTATTTCGACCTCCTGGTTTGTTTACAAACAGAGAGGTAGACAAAAACCGTTCCGCTTGTCCAAACACTCAAGTATCAGAAGGATGGTCCACAATAGCGTGATTCACGTAACCTGAATAGGGATTAAAAAGCTGTCACGTAGAACCATGTGCTTCTATTGTCCAATTTGCCATTAAGATTTCATATGGAAACAGTTCAGACCCAGTACACGATCATGTCAGAAATTAATATTTTGTTCTGGGTCTGATTATTCGGACTACCTGTAATGTATGACCTAGGCGTGAGAAAGTGACCCATGCGTGATGAGACTCACGCCCAATGCGTGAGAGTTGACAGCCCTGCATCATGGTTATTGTTATATAGACATGTTAGCATTTTAGGTTTAGGGCTTTAGGGAGCCGGGAGTAAAGGGACGTCTTTCTGCTCGCTGCGATCCAACGGCAACGCTTACCATGGGCAACCTTGGACTCGAAAGTAGTTAACAAAACCTGTCAAAGTACTCATGTACGTACTCTTTGTTGATAAAGTTTCACTTTGTCTTTGTCAAATCATCAAAGACTAATCAGGTCATGCAGGTGAGGCGATATTAGATACAGACTTTAAGGTACATATTTCGAGGTGCATAACAGACACCAAATTTGTGTCATAACAAACACCAAATTGGTGTCGATGACCTGACATGCATGCATTCTTTTGTGATGGTCTTTCAATTTGTACCGAGTGTCCTTGGCAGACTTGACTATGCTTCAGTGGTCATGAAAGGATTCAATAGATAACCTCTGCCCCACTAATCCCCAGCTATTGTCTGAAATTGCACCTCGGAAGATATATTATAACAACTCAGTCCCTCAAATGATAGTCATATAACGACCAAAAGATAAATGACTGACTATCATTGAGGACTGAGTTCCGCAGTCTAAGGCGATATTACATTTAATAATATAATCTATAAAAAATATGCCTATTTATTTAATAAATAGGCTATATCGTCTCAGATTGACAGTCTATTCATAATCACATTACATGATTTCCATTAGTATTAATATGTGCGTTGATACACTTACACTGGCGTTGATTCACAATGTTCACAATGCTTTAATACGCCCACCAAAAACATACCATGGGCGCCGCCATATTTAGTCTCATTCGATACTTTTAAGCAATATATCAAGTTACATTGCATATCAATCATATATTTTCATTCAAATATTTGTTATAATTTATGAGATAATTACAATTAAATATTATCTTACATGTAAAGAAATATGAGTGTTCAAAAAATCATTTGTAATGTATAATATATAAAGTTGTTTGACAGAGTCTGTAATTGACATGACCCCGTGCTAATTTTGACCAATCAGAAACTGCTTATGTGGCCAAGTGATGACCTTTTAACCTGTCCATTTTCATGTGTACATAGCAGTAGACGTAGCATTTACTGAAGCTTAAATTTGATTAGTTTTAACGACCTAAATAGCGACATGGGTAAGTAAAGAGACTAACTTTTAAGTGTGCATTTATGGTTGTAATTTTAGATCTGTGTTGGATTTTAGACTAGCTATGACTGATTGACTGTCAATGTTAAAATTAAAAATTATTATCTCATCATTCATTCTTGATCCATTCATGCTCATCATTTGCAACTTCCAATTGAATGAATGCAGCTTTCAACAGCTGTGATCGTACTTTGCGTATACATTTCAAACTACAAAGAACGCACAACCTAAGTTGAAATACATTCGCGTTACCCCGGCCGGCGCGCGCGCGTTTACGCGTATACCTAGACTGCGGAACTCTCAGTCCTCAATGATAGTCAGTCATTTATCTTTTGGTCGTTATATGACTATCATTTGAGGGACTGAGTTGTTATAATATATCTTCCGAGGTGCAATTTCAGACAATAGCTGGGGATTAGTGGGGCAGAGGTTATCTATTGAATCCTTTCATGACCACTGAAGCATAGTCAAGTCTGCCAAGGACACTCGCACAAATTGAAAGACCATCACAAAGAATGCATGCATGTCAGGTCATCGACACCAATTTGGTGTTTGTTATGACACAAATTTGGTGTCTGTTATGCACCTCGAAATATGTACCTTAAAGTCTGTATCTAGCGTATACCCACCATGCCAGATGGATTGCCATCGAAGATCCTGAAATTATGTGCCGAAGAGTTGGCACCAGCACTCACAAGTATATTTAACAAAAGCATGCATACTGGAGAGCTACCAAAAGATTGGTTGACGGCCAACATCTCACCCATCCACAAAAAAGGGGGCAGGACGTTTGCATCGAACTACAGACCTGTCTCATTAACGCCAATATGTTGTAAGTTGTTTGAACATATACTACACAGCAACATAATGCGCCACCTTGACAAACATAATATTCTTACAAACAGACAACACGGGTTCAGGTCCATGCACTCATGTGAAACCCAATTGTTGCTCACCGTTCATGACTTGGCCAAATCACTGGACTGTCGGACGCCTTTGGATATGATCATCATGGATTTTTCAAAGGTGTTCGACACTGTCCCTCACAAACGCCTTCTCCATAAGTTAAAAACTTGTGGTATTACAGGTAGTGCACACACATGGATAAAGAACTTTCTAACCAAACGTACTCAGAGGGTTGTTGTCAATGGAGAACATTCCAAGTGGGTCCACGTCAAATCGGGAGTGCCCCAAGGCACCGTTTTGGGACCCCTCTTGTTTTTGATCTATCTGAATGATCTCCCTGACAACATCTCCTCTGAAATCAGATTGTTTGCCGATGATTGCGTGTTATATCGGCCAATTAAAAACAACAATGATATCTCAGAATTACAGTCTGATCTTGATGCATTATCCACATGGCAACACTCATGGCAAATGCATTTTAACCCTGATAAGTGCTTTGTGCTTAAAATATCACACGCCAAGACACAATCTACTCATCAGTATAGACTTGGTCAATCAATCCTTAAAGAACTTAAATCCCACTCATATCTGGGTGTCAATATCTCTCATGACTTGAAATGGGGTACCCACATAAATTCTGCCATTTCCAAAGCTAATAGAGTGTTAGGTGTTATCCGCAGGAATTTCCACTCCTGCCCCACTGATTTGAAATCTACTGCTTACAAAAGTCTTGTTAGACCGCACCTAGAGTACGCAGGAACGGTTTGGGATCCGTACACCGGTGATCTATGCAATAAACTTGAAGCTGTCCAACGACGGGCAGCGAGATTCGTATGCAGAGATTATTCACCATACAGTAGCGTAACCAAGATGCTTACCAAACTAGAATGGGATAGTTTACAACTACGCAGGCAAGCATCTAGGCTAACCATGATGCACAAGATCGTGAATGATCGCGTGGCCATACCGGCGTCGAAGTTCTTGCTGCCAGTCCAACGCCCTTCTCGTCTCCAACACAGTAAAGCCTTTGTAAGACCACACGCTAAGAAAGACTGCTTCAATAAATCATTCTTCCCACGCACCATTGCAGAATGGAACTACATCCCAGAACATTTGATTAACATAGCCACAACGGACAATTTCAAGCAGCAAGTAACAGCACACTTAAGAGAAACACCACCAAAGACTACTAGAAAGCTCCTCTGTACGCCCTCACTACCCTCTGCGGGTGACCTCATCAGGAGGAGTTGCAGAGTAACCAGTCAAAGTCAAAGTCAAAGCCAGCAGCAGGCTTCCTGTTCAAATGCTGTTAGTGTGTGTCCAGACGCGTATTTTACAACTTTGGATGCAAGTTCACGGCTAATGAAGTATTTTGCGTCCATGTCACACAATCAAACTTCTTACCAAGTTAAAATTATGCAAATTTCCTAGCACTGCCCCACGCACCCACTGCATGCCATGGCATCATGATGATCATGTGCACAGAACTGACGAATCGTGTGCATGGATCGGCGAAATTTTTGTAAAATTTGGTAAAAAACAGCTCGTGCATATTGTTCGTCTCCGTTGTTGAAAAACTGGATCCTCCGCCCGGTACCCCAGGTCAACATAAAAAGTGGTAACCATGTGTGTTCTTCCTTTTTCAAAACCCCCTTTTCACTGATTTTCATTGATTTTACCCCCTTTTTTTTGCCAAATCACTGACAAAATCAGGGTAAAAAATACCCCTTTTTCAAGGTTTTCAATGAGAAGATTTCCAGACACCCCTTTTCAATGACTCCAAATATTTTAATATATTAAGTACAAAATGTGCAAGTATGAACATTACTTTGTGTCTGTTGTACTCCCAGCTGCCTTCTGACGGTCTCGCTGTGACGATTGAGGGCGGAATCAATGAAATGCCAGAGGATGGAGGCTGAAGACTCGGGCTGAAGACATCGATCGAACGAACCTGTGAAATACCCTTTTTTAAAAATTTCATGGAGACAATGCTCAGAATACCCCCTTTTTTTCAGCGATTTCATGGTCCGCGATTTCAGTCAACAAAATACACCTTTTCCGCGAAATTTAGAACACACATGGTTACCACTTTTTATGTTGACCTGGGGTACCGGGATCCTCCGCAGTAAAATCCATCATGACCACTTGAAATAAGCTTCCAGCCCAAGTCAGAAAAAATATTCCATGTCCAACAAAAAAATTATAACCAAAATTACAGATAAATGAAATTTGAGTATCTTCAATCATCGAAATGTTTGCTCGTTTGACACCAGAAAAAAGTCCATTTTCAAATGGCAATAATTTCCGAACGGAACCATTGATTTTCATTCTCTGTTTTCGCCATAGCCGAGCAGCCATCTTGAATTTCACAAAATCAATGAATATGCATAATGTCTGAGCCCAGTACTTGAGGTCAAAAATTCATTCATAAAATCATGTCGGGTCAATTGCAACGATTCTGATCTGCTGAATAAGACCACATGTTTGTGACGTGTTGGGTTCATGAATATTTACTGAGCAACACGCTCCTGCCTGACACGGTAAAAAAAGATAACAGGGATCACCAAAAATGAATATTTAATGAGCAACGCGCTCCTGCCTGACACGGTAAAAAAGATAACGGGATCATCAAAAGTCCGATGCTATGCACTTTGCATGCTTAGTGGTGCCTGGCGTGCTAACTGGCTCCTTTAATTCTAACTTTACAGTGTGAATGGGGTAGTTCAATGCGTGTGTCACATGCATGTGGAAGCAGACAAAACTTCGAAATTTAATCATATTGATGATAAAAATAAGACATTTTTATTCTTTTATATTTTTAAGATAATAAAAGCCCAAAATTTTGACCCACCTGCTAAGAATTGAAGTAAATGCTGCAATATTTGTAAATGCAACGTCAGGGAATCGTGCACTTTTTGCATCCTTTCCGTAATGATTGCTGTTTGATTGGGAAGTCCCAATTGATGCAATTGACACTGTTTACAAAGCATGTTGGACTGACGATGTGCGGTTAATGTTTAAATTAAATTATTTTTCACAACCTGACAATATTCAGTTTTTAATGTTTTAAGTTTATTTTCTCATAATCTATGTTTCCTTTATTAGTATTATTGTTACGATGATTAAAGGCAATTTTAAATGATAACTTTATTTGTGGCAGTGCATGACTGCATGTTTTAGCTTTATAGCATTCAACAACACGTTAATTTAAAGAAACACGGAAGTAAAAGTACGAAAATTTGCTAAAGATTGACAGACTTTGCGCATGTTTTTGCAGCTGTTTCTGACCATGTTTCTGACCAAAACTGGACCAGAAATGAGAAAAATTATCATAGCGACTGGAGATGGAATATCACGGCTAAAATGCACTTTCATTTTATTTTATCAACATTTGCACAGTCCTGGAATGAAGTGCATATTAGATAATCAACATGGGAAAAAGCCACGCTACCTTTACCAATCCCTTTAGGTATTTTTGTCTATGATACTATATTACTAACTATAGTGCAGTGAAATTTAAATTATTAATTTATTTTTTGTTTTGGTTTCAGCTGTTTCCAGTACCATATCACTGTTACTGTCAGCGACCTTAGCTGTAGTGACTTTTGCTGGAATGCAGATGTTCCATACTCAGCTTGCCTCAACGGAATGGATGACCATCTTAGGTGGTTTCATTGGGTCGCTACTCTTCATCTTCATCCTCACTGTATCCTTTTGTGTGACAGGTGTCAATAATACATTTCCTTTGCAGGAAATCAACTGAAAGTTCAGCTGTAATTTGTTGCTTATAACTTAAATCAAGAATTAATTACAAATTTAAATTTCTGAATTATGCCAATGTGGTAGAAAAAATGAAATACATAAAAACTAGCTAGGCTTTAAGGCAGGTCAGAGGGGAGGATACCATTTTTGCACTCAAATGTTGAGACAAATAAAGCTGACACACAAGAGGAATGGTATGGGCTCTTTAAAGTAGATCTCAAGACATAAAGGGTGTCATATCCACTCCATGTGCATGAGTTTTCTCGGGAGGGTGAAAACGACCTAAAACATTTTTGTTTTGATTGTAGCTTTAATTAAAGAACTGCATGACATATGGAAATGGGATTGACTTCCTTGCCTCATAAAATCAATGTATTAATATTATTAAGGAGTACACTCCAATTTTGGCTAAATGGCTAAAACTGGAAAAAAATATGGCTTCTGCCATCCCACTTGTCTTGAGTCAAATTTATTTAAAGTCAACTGGTCTGAGTATAAAGTCTGGCAAATAATAAGACACATATATTTCAAATTTTTGAACTTGACCAATGGCATTCATTTCAACTGACGAATGTTTATTTTCCTTTCTTTTTTCTTGTCCTATCATTCCAAATTCTCTTGTTGTCTATGTTCAGATGATACACCCCCACCATGAAAATCGCATTTATACATTTTGATAGTTATGTTACAAGTTCCTTGACCGTAATCAAACAGGCAATGGGTAACTTTTTAGCAGTGATTTTTGGAAAAAGTTATCAAATGAAGATTTTACCTGAAGGTAAGTAATGAGCAACTTCAAAATTATCAGAAGCAATGTTACAAAATGTATCTTAAAAAGATGTATAGCTAATCAAAAACTATTGTTTGTCTCAGAGCTCCTGCAGGCATTGTTGAAATGGCCCATATTAAAAACCAGCAAGTCCAGCATAAATGCATTAAATTTTCAAGATCAAAAGAGCTGAGAGACAAACAATTCATTTTAGTTTGACATGAGATTGATATGGATAATTTGGTTAGCTGCAGGATGATATCAAACTTGTGTTCATAAAGTGGACTCATGCAGAAAATTGGTTAACCTGAAATCTGATTTTAAAAGCCATTTACTCGAATTTAACAATTTTATCTTTGTGTTTTTCTACAGTTGGATTATGTCTTGGAGCTGCCCTCTTTGCCTCTGGTTTAGTGCATAGAGTATGCATTACAACTTGGTAAGTATCACAGAGTCAGTGTAAATATTGCAACATTCTCCATTAAATAACTGAAATAATTAAATTGAATAATTCAAATGTGCATTGATGTACACAAATTTGGAAACCAATGCACAAATGCAATTGTTTAACAAGTCAAGTCAAGATGGCTCATAACAATAATTTTCAACACCAGTTAAGAGACACTTGGAGATCGGTGGCCATGGACCACACTGTTTATTTGCATGTTTAAATTACATATCCATAATAGTTTCCCACCCCTGCAGTGAATATTCAGCTGGAAACAATGTATTTGTGTTAAAATATCTTAGAACCTCTGTGTGCAAGGCAGCCAAATTCAAAAACCATGCTTAACATACATATTACATGTCTATAATAAATGCCGGGGTGTGCAATTTCATCGAATGGGGGGGGGGGGGCATTTGGAAGCAAATTTTCAATGCAAATTGATTCTGAGGTGACCTTCAAGAGCAGGCGGTGTAAACTTATATTTATGCAGAATATGTGTAAAGTCCTAGTGCATGCATGATGGGATATTATCTGAGTTTGAGATTTCTTGCTATGTGGTAGGTATATTGCTACAACTTTACCACAGACATTCCTGATTTTCTTAAAGTTGACCTGGTCAACGTTTATTCCTCTTTAAATATGATTTTAACTTTATATTAATTTCTTTTTCTACTTTTCAGCTTTCTGTTCTCCTTAGTCGCTATGTACTACATCAACAAAATTTCCGGAGCCAAATACGCCCCTCCACCACAGGTCATGAGCACTGGCAAGAGGAAGAAGTAAATGCTGTGGAACCTAGCTGTGTACACTCATACTTAGCCTTATTAGTACTTGGGAATACTTGGGGAAGCATTGGGATGGTGTCGCTCCATTAAATGAAGGATTTTAGTGGGATTTGAAAGGGGTCTCTTATCAGAAAAAATGATAAACAAAACAAACTGAATACTCTGTAGTCAGACTTGAAATTTGCATTATATCTAGCTGGTAATAATGTTCTTGATTGGACCATAAAAATGTGTTGTGGTTTTGGGGGAGGGCCAAAATGAAACCAATATACTTAGCATGCTGACTATTGCTGAGTTGCATAATTATTTCTAAGTGATAAAACAAAAAAATATTTTAAAACTTTTTATAAAATCCAGGGGATGTTTCTGACTTCATATCCAGGGGACTTTTTAATTAATAAGTAAGCTACTGCTACTGGTTGGCAGATTTTGCATGGGAAAACCCAGAATTAAATTCACCTTATTTGGCTTTCATTTGCAATGGGCATGCAGCCAAGAGAATGATCATGAATGTAACCCTTTACCAGGCATTAATATTTGCACAAGACAAGTTTCCTTTGTAGATTATTTCTTTTCTGGATTTTCCATGTGTAGCATCAGTCACACATTTTCAATTACTACAGTTAACCTAATGACACTCCTTGATGATCAAGTGGTGTTTATCTAAAATTATGAAATTCAAAGGTATTTTTCTGTTCAAAAACAAAACACAGGGTAATAAATTAAAAATACATTCAAATCCTGGACTTTGTTGGCTATTTCAAATTTTACACAAATCAATGTTGCAAATGCACAAGTATGGGTGTTAGATTTGAGTTGGTTGATTCATAGTGGCTCCAATTTAGGTGAGGGGTGCTTAGGTCATGTTTGTGTATTTTGTACAGGACATGTACTTGATAACAGAAACTGGTATATTCTTTGCTGTAAGATATCCTTGAGTTTGACTAGTGTAAAGACTCCATTAAAGAATTAAGCAGCTTATGGAATAAAGCTGTATAATCCTTCAATAGAAGATTTTGGTGTTCTAAAGGTTAATTCCCTACAGTTTTGTATGAAGGATAAATGCAGAGAGTGAATATCAGATTGTGTTAGACAACTGAATGAAATAAGTATGGGAAAAAATGCCATATTTTCAGATTCCATTTTCTAAACAAGTTTTTCAACTTCTGTTCATTATGTCTTTTCTGTGATACTGGAAGGAAAGCTTGCGAGTAAATTGAGTATCCTATGCCTTGTAATATTTGTTTCTTGTTCAAGTTCAGAAGTGCACTGCAATGGACAATAAAAGGATTGACTACTGTCTTCCCATGTACTACACAACTTGATCTTGTTTAAAATTTGTGTTTGGAGTAAAATTATTGTGATATGTACGCTAGAAAACAGAATATGGACAAATCTGACCACTAACCTTTAAATAAGCCAGATTGGGTTGATAATTTAAATCAACCCAATCTGGCTTCAGTTTAAAGGTTGGTGGTCAGATTTGTCCATATTCTGTTTTCTAAAATGTCTGGAACTGAACAGCAATGTTTTCGTTCCATATCTGCTTGGCTTAGCCCTTCTCTGGAGCAGTTTGGAATGGTCACCACCAAACAAACCTCCACTGGGGTTGACACAGGGAAAGTGTGATGGGGGATGCATCTCCCTCGAAATATACTGCGCCAATAAAGTATCCTTACACTTGGAAAAATAATCACAATTTCAAAACTGAACAATATTGAGGTAACTTTGTTTTTTTAATAGATGCACTATCTAATCCTGCACATTATGACACCACATTGAATCCAATGTGGCCTCAAGAAGTAAAGTAACAAGCAATTGAATAGATGAAGGTCCTGTTTTAAAAGTGACAAACTAGCCTATTCAAGGAGCAAAAAGATTCTAACAAGCGAAACAAAGAGGATCCTGTGTCATATACTGGGGTATTCAAAAAGGTGGCTTTGTTACATTTTGATGTGCAGCTTGGATTTCAAAACACTGTCTCTTGAGTATTCCTTCCCTTAGAAGATTCAATTAGGTCTTAAATTGAGGCTAATTTATTCTATATTACTAATGTTTTTATCCTGTTTTAAAATATTTTTTAATTTTTTTCTTATGACGTTTGGCATGAAATGTGCCAAGGGTGGCTGAGGATTAGGGGGAGGAGGATTAGGGGGAGGGATTCATATCGTAAAATTGATTTAAAACCTCATTAAAAATTTGAATCTAGTAAAAAAATGTCTAAATGAGCTCCCAGACATCTAAACCAAATAAATAAATACAAAAGTTCATTTAAAAGACCAATACTTGATCAGAATGATTGTAAATGTGGCAAAAAGAGGTGGGGTTACATCCTCCTATTTTGTGATTGTTTTTGCCCGCACTCTCTCTTTTTTTAACCGATTTCCGTAAAAAAGGTGTCAAAATGCTCGGGAGGATGAACCACTTCAAATTAGATGTGTAGGTTAAATGTTTGAACCATTTCATTTTTTTACTATGTAACACAAAGGTACCCCAGGTTTTGACACAGGACCAGAGACAACACAGTTTCTTCAATGAAGCTTTATTTAAAGCAGTTTTTCAGTTTTTACTTCTCTGTACTTTTCATAACTTTCATTTTATTTGTCAGTTCTTTTGTTTTCTTTTTCTTTTATTCCTTAACGCATAAATTAGCCATTCACCACTCTCAAACCAGATGTCTAGTCTGTGGAGTTTTGAATAGGCCAGTTTGTCACTTTTAAAACTGGACATTCGTCTAATCAAATGCTTGTAACTTTGCTTCTTGAAATCACATTGGATTCAATGTGGTGTCAAAATGTGCAGGATTAGATAGTACATCTATTAAAAAAACAAATTTACACCAATATTGTTCAGTTTGGAAATTGTGATTATTTTTCCAAGTGTAAGGATACTTTATTGGCGCAGTATAGATCGATTTGGTGCATATTTTTGAGGCGTAATTCAATGGAAAATTTAAACAGTTAAAAAGAAGAAGTGGCCACTTTGATAATTTTTCAAATTGAACTTTCTTAGTACATTTTTATTCCTGACAAGTAGACCTTTTTGCCAATGGAGGGGGTGCCTGGCTACAGGCCTGTGTGTTATTTACTTGCCCACCCTACCCCGGGAAATGTGGGGCATTGCTGCTGATTGCAAGCCAGGATCACCGGGGTGTGCTCCATCTAGGGTACCGGGTAGGGGCATGCAACATCTTTTCATTTCGATCAATCCCGGGAATGGATGGTAGTCGGTAGAAACAATGGGATGTAATTTTGGAAATCCCGGAATCTTTAAATGGGGACTGTCTCGTGATTTGAAGCAAACACATGCCGAGGGTGATGCTTCTTGTATAAACTGGTACATTTAGCCCATTTTTCTCTACCTAGTCCTATTATAGAGCTATATAGCTAACCCAATAATGCCTCCCAAGTCTCACTAAGGGACAATAAAGGAGAAACACATTGGGGGAAATGCCTGATTTTGTTGCGAAATCTTGGTGGCACATCCCACGCGAAATCATGAGACGACTAGACAAACAAAGGAAATTGTTCCTGAACATTGAACCTTCATTATGATTAGGTGAGCAACTAAAAGCTATTATAAATGTTTGGTTGGTTGTTTTATGGTATTTTCTACCTCCGTGGTTGGTTTAAGGTTTCCTATATATTACTTTCGTTTCATTATACGTGTCTTGTTTAATATTTCTCGTTTGGTAATTGGTTTTTTTTTTCAAGGTAGACCCTCCAAGCAAACACAAAAATGTTTTTAAAACGTTATAAACGTGTTATAATAGGTTTTGGTTTTATTCAAAACGTTTGAATAACATTTAAAGGTCGGATTATATAAAGGTCATAAAAACGTTTTTTAAACGTTTTATATGAAAAATCTTCATTTTAAAAATGTTGTCAAAATGTTATTGTAAAATATTTTGTCATCTCTTAAAAAACATTAGTTGATGTTTTGCATTAAGTTTTCAGAAATGTTTTTAGAACATTATGTCATGAAAACGTTTTTAAAAACACTACATCATTTTAAAAATGTTGTCAAAATGCTATTGTGTCATCTTTTAAATAACGTGTTAAAATGTTTTCCGCTGAGTTTTCAAAAATGGTTTTAGAACGTTATTAAAATGATTTGTACCCCGGGTGTATACCCTTTATATAACCCGACAATAAAACGTTTTTATTTTGCGTGCTTGGACCCTATATATTTTCTGTTCTTTATGGCTTTTATCATTCTATTTTTGTTGCTTGCCCTATCTTGTGTTTTTCGTTCCTTCAATTTATATTTTACTCTTTTTTAAATTTCTTTCTTTCTTCTGTTTTTCTTTCTGTCGTTCTTATATGTTTCTCAATCCTTTTCTGTTTCTTCCATTTGTCTATCTTCCGGGGACTAATTATTTCTACCGTTTTGCTCTTTATATATCTTTCTGGGTTTTCATTGGAGTCAACTCCACCCTCGTTTTCTTTCTTCCTTCCTTCCGTTTGTCTTCTTTTAATGCGCAACGGCGCAAGGTTAAATCCGGGTTTTAAATGAAACAATTAAAACAGACTCTGTTTGTCACAATATAATTAACATACAATACACATAATCAGGCAATTACAACTGCTTGTATACTTTCTTATATCGTTTTGGTTCAATGACAAACGAGGCGATTTCCAACTATAAAAAGGATAGCAACGATTGCACAGTATTTTTTGTGGGACATGATAACACATCAGAAGCTATCTATCAGACACATCAAATTACATTCTGAATACGAGGTATGTCCTTCTGGAATACGAGGTACTAGTACATGTATGTCCTATATAAAAAATAACTAACTAAAACTATAATTAAAATGATTTGATATCAGGACATTCCTCGTATTTAGAATGCAATTTGGTGTGTCTGGTGTGCTCTCAGGTCCCACAAAAATACTGTGCAAACGTTACTATCCGACTCCTTAACCACTCCCTAAATAATGTAGCATACGGTATTCGGATACAATCAGTCAATCACAGCACTAAGTGTCAAAAATATACATTGTATGTCTACAGTTTAATTGGTCAACTAACATTTTTACATCAACAATGATATACAAATTTACAGTATTAAACGTTGCAGAAATATACATACTTTCGAACATTTACAGCAAACAGTCGACTTTGCAGCATTTTCATCGTATTTAGTTACAATGCAATGTTAAAGAAGAAAAAAAAGGAAGGTTTTATTTCAAACTCTAATGGTGACCCGCAGGTCAAATTGCTAGATTGCTAAATTTACATCGGGAGTAATGTATATAATTATTATATTGTAAAAAAAACAAAAATTTAATAGTTCATTGAATCAAGACTTTACAGTTCAATTTTATCCTGGCCCATGCATGTAAAAAACTATAACTTTAGAGTCAATAGTTCACGCATCTTGAACTGTTGAAGAATCGAAGCCGAGGTAACAGGCCTCACGCACCCCTTTCCCCCTCCCCACAAGGAGAAACTAAAACCAGTTCTAAATTCAATACAGTTTTTGCTCGACTTTTTAAAACCATATGTTGTTGAATTTTCCATCTGGCCTACGAAACAAATCACTTTGTTCTATGGGCGTACGGATCCTTTATTCAGTCAGTTTGGTGTTTTTATAATTATTTTGCAAAAAAAACCACATGAAAACCATTTAAAACCATCCAAATCTGTAAAAAATAAAGCCTACTGCTGATTTTATATGCATGGGCCCAGGCTTACAAGCAAAAACAAAACCCCCAAAACAAAAAGAAAATCTGGATTGGATGGGTCCGTATATAAAACATGGTTTTTTCACCGTCACCTTATTATCTTACAATATATTTACAGTTAATAATATATTTATTTTGTAGTACATACTTTAGAATAAAAATAATTAACAAATGCCCTGAGTCATTTCCACACAAGCTGCATCAAAATGATTGGTACCCATCAGTTTCCAGTAATTATGAATACGACTGATAGCTATGTGATATTAAACTGCATAATTATGATGGACCTAAGAATAGATCAAGTGAAAAGCGCGCGAGTAAGGTACAGCAACAGCTACCAACTTGATGTGGGGACACAAACAACAAATGTAGGCAAGTAGCGTAGCAAGAGCCTTGGGGGTTCATGTATGGACAAGGAGCCGTGCGGGGCTCTTTTTTAACATCTCCTTTATCTTGCCCTTTTACATTTTGGTCATTGGGCTATTCCATTTGAAATCATGCTCCACTCTGTGGAAGACATGACCTTAATCTCCCATACACATGATACAGGGGTGTAGATTTCAAATGGGAGTCACCCCGGGGGAGTCACCTATATTTAGGTAGTCCCAGTTGGAATTCACACATTCTTAAGTGGATGATTAAGGTCATGCCTTCCATGATGTGGGGTGTGGATTTAAACTGGAATAGCCTGCACATGATTTCAGGTAGGATAAGGAGGATCCAATGCTGCATGTCATGAAGTAGTTCATTAAACACCAGCATTTATGGGTACCAATCATTTTTGATATAGCCTGTATATAGCATGGTATGGGTCATTAGGCCTATACGTTACCATCAATGCCCATTCAATTCATGTTTCACATCTTCTCGGACCGTTTGCCACCTTTTTGACTTGTGACCTCAACCGATATGATCCGAGGGTCCTGACTATATCTGAACTGAAAACATTATCACTGGAGTCGTCAGCAAAATATGTTTGCATGTTTCTTTTTTTTCTTTTTTTAAATGTGATATACCACAATTAGTTTCTTGAGTTTTACACAGTGCTTGACTTGCATAACTGATAACAAGAACCATTATAACGGTGCATGTTCTTTTTACACGAAATATTGTCCCTTATTAATGCTGTCCGGGTAGGACCAGGTTGGTCACACCAAACATGCCAAATCCCAGGGCCAAATCTTAGCCATAATGCTTCAAACAAGCCCATGAACTTGAGACTGAAAGACAAGCCATCTAAGCTACATAGCCTATGCATGAACTTGAGACTGAAAGGCAGATCATCGAAGCTGCACTTATGCTGGAAAATGTTGGCCATTACGGGTAAGACTGACCACGGGACTCTAGCATCAACACGTACATTCCATGCAAGTTTCTCAAATACATCTACTCAACCTTCACACCAATCACCATGAATCAACTGCTTCAAACTTCTCACACCTTCATCTTCATCGGTTGCTTCAGTCTACTCAACTACTTCAGTCTAACCTTCACTTTCTATGGTATTCATTGGTCTATCTCGATCTTAAATAGGTAGCGCGACCAGTCCATATCCATGATGAACCATCAGATTCAGCCTGGCACAGGCATCTCACCCAAGCTTCTACTGAATCCCAGAGTCGTATATACCACTTGTGAAAAGACCTTCATCTTGCAATGAATCACGGCATTCAACTTCAAGATGTTCAAAAGGATAGCATGCTACTTTCCATGTACCTCTGTCTTCATGGTCTTCGCACTCCGATGTTATAGCTATGTATATGCTTGGTACTTATACCCCGGGCTTATACCTCTACTCTTGCAGATGTTGTCATCTCAAGGGACAGATAGGCTCTCCTAAGATTGCTTGCCGTTCCAGTCCGTTCCAATTCTAACCAAATAGCACTCTGATCTGACAGGGAAGTAGGAATTGGGAATATTCCCATATAGGCCTACTTTAACGGATAAGCTGTTACCTTAATTTTAAAGTAACAAAACATAACGCGATCAAAACCAGGTAGTGAATAGGCGAAGGAGCGAGACCTCCCGGCAAACTGGTAACGTCACTGTCATAACCGAAGGGAGCTATATCATCCGACGACTCTGCTCTTCAAGCAAGTTAACGACTTTAAACTAGAATGTTTTAAACCATCTCGGCGTTCTGATGTTTGGTGTCTGGTTCTGCCATGGACGTCATCTCCCCGATACTGTATAGTCCATTTTGTCCATTTTGGTGTCCCGAAACACCTGGCGTTCTGTACACACATAAAAAAATCGACAAAAGTCTAATTTAATCATTCGAAAAACGTTTTCGAACATCAACTAAAAGGGATCTTTTTTTATCATTTGAAAAGTTGTTACATGCGCCGGTAAACACGCTCACTTCTCTTATGTTTAGCAAGCATGATTATTCACCTCTCTCTCCGAAAACAAATGAATGTTGCTCAAATGACAAGCGTTGTTTTGAAATTTAAAAATGCTGTACAAGGCTAAAAAAAAGTTTGTTTCCCGTAGGCCACGCTCATTTCTTTTTGGAGCAATTTTACCGTATTTTGGTTGTCTTTTTTATTTGTGAAATCCAGAAAAATTATATCTTCACACAAAAAGTAATAACAAAATTGTTTAAAAAAGCTTAAAAGATTTGATTTTCTCGTATATTTTGTTTTACAAGCAATGTGAAATCAATAAACGCTATGACAATCATCCTGTAAGTGTCCTATAACTTATGCACCGATTTGACATTTAATATTTGCATTTTGTATTTTGGTTTCAAACCACTTTCGAGAAACAAACTTTTTTCTAGCCTATTAAACATGTATATAATAAGGTTATTTCCACTTACGAATTTATCGTTCTGGATCTAGTCTTTTGTAAAAAGTAAGCCAACATCAAAATAATGATAATGGCGATGGCCAGGAAAGTTGCAAGCAATATAATCGTGACACCATCTTTGGTTTGCATCGTTCCGTTATCTGTACAAAATTAGACAAAATTATGATAAGATTCGACTAATTACCTTAATTGATAACGTGATTTCTAGCTATTTCTGCAGCACATGCTACATTATTATAATATTATCGAATTGTAATACCATGGTGCAGGGCTTACTAAAATACCCTGTGAAAGTCTGAAGTGCTTTAATTATAGTACAATTTAAACCGGGGATCCTCGGTTTTTCGCTAATTCCCCCATAGTGATGATAAGTGATCCGCAGTTAAGCGGCTAGCGGATGAATGGTTTTTTTGGGGGGGGTTTGTTTGTTTGTTTGTTTGTTTTGTTTTTTGTTTTTGTTTTTTCATTTTACCTCATTATTTCGGTTTTAATGATCATCAGAAAACATTTGTTAGTAATATTATATATGTAGGCCCTAATAATCATTATAGGCCTAATTGTTGGCACAGAATAACAAAATCAAAATTTGACCGAAATCATATACATTATATAGGATGGCTTATATATAATTAATTAATATGCAATCAAATCATGTTGGTGATACAAACTCAGAAATCTAAATCAATCAGCACACTTATTTATCAATCACACAAAAGAACCACTGAACCGTTTCAATCAGCAATCGAATCAACTATTAAAAATAATTGTTGATAATTATTATACGTCATAAAATTGATCTTACATGTATTGATTTTGCCCGGTCTTGCAGTAGCATCTAATGTAACCGCCGTTGAACCTGACGCTGTTGCTGTAATCTTTGCTGCTGTTGTCGCAGTCGCTGATGATGATGCTGATGATGATGGGGATGAATACACGATGTTTGATGGTGTCGATGACATTAAGTCATTGTCGGGACCGCAATATATGCACAAGAAAAGTATTAAGTAAAATTAGTAACTACGAAATCAATTACAAAGTACTAGTTAATTGAAATTATTTATCATTTTATTCTCCTTTTTCACACAGATACCGTCAGAGAATAAAGAAAAGAGTATTTTAGAAAAGCAGGACTAGAGTCGGCCGATTGCGGCTTTTATAGGCCTTTTCTAAAAACAAACGTCTGTCATCACGATGACACACCTTAAAAACACGTGGAAAAATTGAAAATTAAGATAATGATTTGTTTTTTTATCTTATCATATTAAATGATATAAATGACAGTTTGCAACTCATCATATTATACTACACTGCAAAACTGTGTTTAGCCATTGAACACATTCTTGCCTTCACTTTGTAAACTAAACATACGTATTCCTATAGCCTACATCAATGTCCAATGGCTAAACATGATCCATCCATACTCTAAACATGTTTAGTATTTAAACACGTGTACAAAATGAAGGCAAGATTCAAGAATGTGTTTAGAAAAGTGTTTAATGCTAAACACTGTTTTTGCAGTAGCCTAAACTTAAAGTTGTGTTACCTTTTAAAACTGTGACAGTTGTTTTCCTATTCTCTTCAAAAACACCGCGTCCAGGGTTTGTGCTTACATTTGTAGTACACGTAATCATCATGCCATCATCTTCCTTAGTAATATTAGGCAATATCAAATAATATATTCTGCTAGGCACGGCACCATGTGATGTATCTGTGTTATATAAGGGGCCTTGAACGACCTCGTATTTTGAGCCCTGCGTTCCTGATCTGCTTGCAGTGTAGTGTGCTATATAGCTTATTTTTGTGATAATTGAATTGGAGTTTTGAACCACAAATGATGGGTGGGTGACATCCGTAGCAAATGAAGGTCCTTGCTGGTAACACCGTACATAGTAGTTGGATCCAGGGCACAAGAATAACGTTGATTTTTCCGCCAAATGGGCCGCATCTGCGAGGAAACAAATGAAACATGCAATAACTTTCTTTTCGCTTGTTTGTTTTGTTGGTTCTTTGAGTGTTATGTGCATGTTTGTGTGTTTATTTATTTATTTTACTTTTGTACTGCGGAAGAAAACAAAACTGATCAAATTCATCTAATATTTTTGCAATTTTATAAAAATGTGCTACAGATGCATGTGTTAACATACAGCGATATAGGCCTAAAGATCTTACACGACCTAATAAAAGTCATAGTCAATGATGAATGTATGTTGTTCATGATGCAGTCATGTCTACAGTAGAATTCACCACGACCTTTGCAAGCTATTAAACCAAGATAACACTCATTGAAAACAGCTCAACTATGTTAAATCAGATCTTCTCTGGTTAAATCCACACACACATGTGTCTGTTTTGAGCAATGAGCTGGTATTATAGTTTCAGTTAGGTGAACGATTATAAAGCAAACGCAAGGTAACAATTACTGTGAGGCCTTTGTTCACGAAATGAGACAATACTGTGCATATTGTTAACCACATTCTTGAAAATGAGAAACATAATGGCTGTGGGTTAACACGGTTTGGAAATAATTTCTTCATATTTTTTGGTGTTATCTGTCGTTTACATATCCTTCCTAAAACACCAAAGTACGAATATTTCCAAACACCTAAATTAGCTAAAAATTTAGGACATGTTATAAAACTATATTTTCTAGAATTTCAGAAGAGTACTTTTAATATTGACCGGTTATTTTTCACACAGCGACGTTAACTAGGCAATGTACTATTACCTATAACATACCCCGGTAACATACACTAAAACACCAAAGTACGAATATTTCCAAACATCTAAATTAGCTAAAAATTTAGGACATGTTACAAAACTATATTTTCCAGAATTTTAGAAGAGTACTTTTAATATTGGCTGGTTATTTTTCCCACAGCGACGTTAACTAGGCAATTACCCATACTTCTAATATACGCTATTTGTAGAGGTTACGCGTCAATGGTAAGAGCACTGTGTATTGTGTATAGGAAAACGGACAGTAACTGCAGTATGTAAGTTTTGCCCAAGTCACAATTGTGTGTATATGCCTACGCACACCGAACGGAGCTTCATATTTTACTAACACAGCCGTTTTCTTCCTTTTGTTAATATTTTTCTTATGAAAGAATACACTTAATGACTAGTGACTTATCCTCCACGTTCAAACCAAATGTTCGTTCCTTTGCAGAAATCACTGTTAGTGCATCATTGATATTTAATGTATGCACTGAGTGATAAATGCATACACTGATGTGTATACATCATTGCATATCATTATTCATTATTATGTTTTCGCCCCAAATGATAAATGTTTCGATATAGGTAGCGGTGGATGTGATTCATGGAGCCGGAGGATGAGGCTGCTAATATTATAATAATAATTATATTAACAATTATATTACAACAACAACAATAACAAAAAATAACAGCAACAACAACAACGTCACATATAGTTGAAACTGACTTACCTACTACTGGCAAGTAAACTGCCACAATTAAGGCCAATAAAACCATGACAACGTAGGAATATTGTTTACACATGTATGAAGGCATATTTAACGTTTTGCTGATTGAGTCCACTGGTATTACTGATCAACTCTCTCCCACCCGCTCTTATATTACTTTCTAATATTTGGGTTTTTCCAAATGAGTTGAATGCAGTTACATGTCATATAGCTCAAAATAGCACACAGCCGGGAATTCCCGCTTCATCACGACATACAGTTTAAAGATATATATATAATACCACAATACCCTTAAATTGGACATAAAAACGCTTTTAAACCTACATTTGCAAACATACAGCGTTTTTGCTCTACCAAGCAAGCACAAAAACAAAACGTTTATAAACGTGTTATCGATACGTGTTTTGGTCAATAAAGTTTAATTATCGGCTTAAGATCTTGAAAACGTTTTTTTTAAACGCCCTGTATGAAAAACACTTCAAGAGCATTTTTTCAATGTTGTTAAAATGTTATTGTAAAATATCTTTGGCAACAATGTTTTCAAAACATTTTGTTAGCACTTGAATAATTACTTTATGTTATTCAAGTGCTAATAAATTATTTTGAAAACATTGTTGCCAAAGATATTTTACAATGACATTTTAACAACATTGAAAAAATGTTTCACAGCAAATTTTCAAAAACGTTTTTGAGATGTTATTAAAACAAAGAGCAAAATCGAAATTGAAATTTAAAAACCCCGAATGGTGCTTTTATAATTCTGGGCAGACTGCCAGTTTGCATGGAATTTCCCAACGCACTTATGTATCACCGTACTCGCCGTCGACGTCTTGATATTAGTGGCCTTTCTCGTGATATATAATCAATATTGCAGTCACGAGATTATGCTTTATCGAATTCAAGCGATACATACATTATTTTTTGCTTTTGATAGCATTGACTAGTAATTTACAATTTACACTAGTAAACCTGCCTAATGTATCATGCTGGAAAAAACCCGACTTATTAATGTTATTATAACCAACATACCCGCTTAATTTTGTCTTTTAATTGTTATACCCGCCTAATTATTCATGTCATTATAACCAACATACCCGCTTAATTGTCTTTTCATTAAATAATAGCCATGATTAAAACTTGGAAGTAGTACATTGTGTATATGAATTTTCAGTACCTTACATATATTTGGATCATTTGATTTGAAACCCGAATTCCTTTAAATTTGTTTACCAAACGCTTCTCACTGGTTTGACGTTATGAAGGGCTTGCAAACAAGCTCAAACACACAGCTCATCACTGGACGAGTATGATTCATTTTCAGCTGATTATTTTAATAATGTACTGTGGCGTACTATACAGCATGTCCCAAAAATGGTTCAACCAAAAAGTACTTGCTCCAAGAAGTTTAGATTTAATTCAACTGTTATATATTCAGCTGCACAATGTTGATGAAATATATCACTTTTATATGAAATAATCCAAAGTCCATTTTGTGGCACTTTCGATGCATTATGTTCAATGGGACAAAGCTTTTAAAAGTTTCCATAGAATTTTCAAGATAGTAGCCTTTTTATACAATGTTTTATTAACATGTCTTGTATTTGTGTGTGTTTATACATATGTCTTGCGTGCCACCATCAACATGGGGCACTGATCTAGACTTGTATATTTTTGTTTTCCTTTTTAATGAATAAAAGTGATGTAAGATTGAACAACTACTTTGGGGTGTACAAAACACCTTTATGAATTGATGTTTAAAACAATGACATTCCAATCATATTTAACATGCTGTTTTAATTCCGTTTTAGAACAAAGCTTTTCTTAAGAGGGGACCACAATTTGGAACTAAATTTGCTAAACCTTACACGGGACTTGCCAAAAATATTAACTGAAAGTAGTAGAAATTGAGTATATTGTTATATCTCTAAATTCCTAAGATTAAAAAAATTAAAATATTCGATTGCGATAAGGGACAAATCCAATCTTAGATTGAAAGTAATATATTAGATTAAAATGGACCTAATCTGAATTAGATTATACCATTTTTAATCTGATAGATTGAACTTCAAATTCATTAAATTTTTAATCACACTTTGGATTAGTCTTGGATAAGTAGCTAGTTTAATCCAATATTAATCTAAGCTAAGATTTAAAAAGTTAATCTTATGGATTTAATTTTAATCTATAAGATTTATTAAATGCCCAACTAATTTAAGTTAGTTCAATTTTAATTTATTAGGCCTAGATTAAGAATTTTTAGTCTAAGCTTGGATTTGTCCCTCAACATAATCGGGGAATTGATTTAGTTTTTGATATTAGGAATTATATGAGATATCAGAAGAAAATTAATTAAAAATACATGTCGATTATTAAATGAGATATTGCATTCTATCTTTCACCTCTTTAACTTGATTCTCATGACCCTCAACATTAGCAAAGTAATCACTAAAGCAATGATTTTACAATGCCGTAGTATTAAAGTGGCAGAAAAAGATTTTTGACGGTTTTTTAAATCTCAGAAACGACAACCTCATAGGATGGGATAAACAAAGTAGGAGCCAATTTGGTTGCACCATTTTTTGTGGGACACGTTGTTACATAAAGCGTGGGTTCCGCTATTTTGTCGAATTTCCTGGCACCGGAAAATATTACCACCTTCCGTGTGCATGTAGGCTATAGCTGCATACTGCTGGCAACATCTTTATTAAAGCGATGGAATCATTACATTCTGTATTATTTTCTACATACTATCCGAGTAAGATGATATATTGTCCAGTGACATTACATTTATCTGACGCTATCCAGATTACATGTTCATACGTCAGCGTTATGCGAATAGATTCCGACATTTTTAAAATTACCACGATGCAGATACAGACATGATTTATTGTCTTAGATGATGAATTTAAAATGGTTTTGATTTCCACTGTATAAAATCGCTCATGGGCACGATGATTCTTTTGTGTTGGGGCGATGCTAATTGCGCTATAGAAATATTGTTAATTATTATTATTATTATTATTATTATTATTATTATTATTATTATTATTATTATTATTATTATTATTATTATTATTATTATTATTATTATTATTATTATTATTATTATTATTATTATTATTATTATTATTATTATTATTATTATTATTATTATTATTATAAAATTGAGACGGCCAGTTGAGGTCCCCGATTTCTGTTAGTTGACCCAAATCACAAATAATCAGAAAGTCTAGGTTTTATCCCAATTTTACAAATGTCAGACTAAGAATTCATTTTGACAGCTTCACCATTTGGTGCAATACAAACAGGCCGATAACAATGCAGTTTCCTCATTTCTTGCGATGCAAACCAGCCAATAACAATGCAGTTTTACCATTTCTTGCGATACAAACCAGCCAATAACAATGCAGTTGTACCACTTCTTCCGATACAAACCAGCCAATAACAATGCAGTTGTACCACTTCTTCCGATACAAACCAGCCAGTAACAATGCAGTTGTAGGCCTACCACTTCTTGCGATACAAACCAGCCAATAACAATGCAGCTTTTTCATTTCTTGCGATACAAACCAGCCAATAACAATGCAGTTGTACCACTTCTTCCGATACAAACCAACCAATAACAATGCAGTTTTACCATTTCTTGCGATACAAACCAGCCAATAACAATGCAGTTTTATCACTTCTTGCGATACAAACCAGCCAATAACAATGTAGTGTTATCACTTCTTGCGATACAAACCAGCCAATAACAATGTAGTTTTATCACTTCTTGCGATACAAGCCAGCCAATAACAATGTACTTTTATCATTTCTTGCGATACAAACAGTGTAGTTTTATCACTTCTTGCGATACAAACCAGCCAATAACAATGTAGTTTTATCACTTCTTGCGATACAAACCAGCAAATAACAATGTAGTTTTATCACTTCTTGCGATACAAACCAGCCAATAACAATGTAGTTTTATCACTTCTTGCGATACAAGCCAGCCAATAACAATGTAGTTTTATCACTTCTTGCGATACAAGCCAGCCAATAACAATGTACTTTTATCATTTCTTGCGATACAAACCAGTGTAGTTTTATCACTTCTTGCGATACAAACCAGCCAATAACAATGTAGTTTTATCACTTCTTGCGATACAAACCAGCAAATAACAATGTAGTTTTATCACTTCTTGCGATACAAACCAGCCAATAACAATGTAGTTTTATCACTTCTTGCAATACAAACCAGCCAATAACAATGTAGTGTTATCACTTCTTGCGATACAAACCAGCCAATAACAATGTAGTTGTTCCTGCAAAACAAACCAGCCAATACCAAACCATTTTTTGCAATACCCAACAGTGAATACCAATGTACGAGCAGTTATGCCATCTCCCGTAATAAAAAACAGCCATTACTAATGTACTTTTGCCATTTCATGCAATATTATTTAACAATGTAGAATGAAGGAAGAAAGATAAAAAGAAATAAATAATAAGAATATCAACCAGCCAATAACAACGTAGTTTTATAATTTACTGCAATACAAACCAGCCAATAACAACGCAGTTTTACCGTTCCGTGCAAAACAAACCAGCCAATAACAATGTAGTTTTATCATTTCTTGCAATACAAACCAGCCAATAACAATGTAGTTTTACCATTTCGTGCAATACAAAGCAGCTGATAATAATATAATTTTACCATTTCTTGAAATATAAAACGGATAATAATAATGTAGTTTTACCATTTGATGTAATACAAACATACAGAGGGTGTAGCTAGGGGTTGTGGCGCCTGGGGCAAAGATGCATGCATAGCGCCCCACCCCATTCTTGAAACAATTGCGCGCGAAATGTTTTACTTTCACCGCTTGGATAGGGCGCAGAATTGGTTTTTGTTAATCCACCACCATTCCCCCTAAATGTGACGCCCAAGGCACGTGCCCCACCGCCCCCTGCCCTTGCTACGCCACTGCAAACATACCAATGACAATGACAAAACTTACCATTTCTGGCAAATATACACCAGCCAATACCAATGTAGTTTTATCATATCGTGCAATATAAACAAGCCAATAACATCGTAATTTTACCATTTCATGCAATACAAACAAGCCAATTACAATGTAGTTTTACCATTTCTGGCAATATAAACCAACCAATAGCAATGTAGTTTTACCATTTCGTGCAATACAAACCAGCCAATAATAGCATAGTTTTACCATTGCGTGCAATACAAACCAAACACCCCAATAACATTGTAATTCTACCACTTCTTGTGAAACAAGCCAGCTAATAACAATATAATTTTAGCATTTCTTGCAATATAAACCAGCCAATAACAATGTAATTCTACCATTTCTTACAATAACAACCAGCCAATACTAATGTGGTTTTACCATTTTTCTGCAATACCAAACAGTTGATACCAATGCAGTTTTACCATCTCCCGTAATGCAAACCAGCCATTACTAATGTAGTTTCTTGCAATACAAACCAGCCAATAATAATACAATTTTACCATTTGTTGCAATACAAAGCAGCCAATAATAATACAATTTTACCATTTCTTGCGATACAAACCAGCCAATAACAATGTAGTTTTATCACTTCTTGCGATACAAACCAGCCAATAACAATGTAGTTTTATCACTTCTTGCAATACAAACCAGCCAATAACAATGCAGTTCAAGTTTGCCATTTCTTGCGATACAAACCAGCCAGTACACTACCAACGTACAATAATTAAGGTTTGCTAGTGTTTGCAATAATGTAGTTTTACAATTTTGTGCAAAAATACACCCCTAAGTTTTACCATTTCTATACACTCATAGAAATTGTTCGTTGGCATTTCTCAGTAAGTTGATGTAAGTCGTTGCGTCAACTTTCCGAGTAATGCCAACGCGTACAATTTTGTGTAACGCTGACTCGATATCATTATGTTGGTCGCACTCATTTGCACTTACTTTATTGAGTTGTTACAACTCAGAAAATGAAACTAGGTTAGCATAATTTTCTAGAGGTGTGCTATAGTATACAAAATTTTGCACTGATTACAAAAATAAATATTTGAATACTGCTAATTGTGCAGAAAATGATCCAATTACGTGAATTAAGTAACAAAGTACCAAATTGGAATAACTCAAAACAATAAGTACCAGTAACTTAATATGAACGAGTTACATCAACTTACATGTTGAGTTACAATAACTCAACTAATTGGTTCTTTGAACCTTGTTTATTTTCTAAGTTCCCTGAACTTGAATTCAGAAGTTGGCATTACTTAAAAGTTGACTCAACGACTTACATCGACTTTTTAAGTAATGCCAACAAAGTTGATTAGTTGACGGAACTTTTTTAGCTTTTTCAGCATTTTTTAAGTTCGGATAACTAAAATGAATTTTGTTTTGGCAACTTTTACACTATTTTTGAAAACTTACTCCTTTTGAATTGCGCCAACAAGGCGAACAAATCATTTCTATGAGTGTAGCAATATAAACCACCCAATAAAAATGTAGTTTTACCATGTCGTGCAATACAAAACAACCAATAACATTAGTTTTAAAAATTCCTGCAAAACAAACCAGCCAATACCAATGTGGTTTTACCATTTTTTGCAATACCCAACAGTCAATACCAATGTACAAGTAGTTATGCCATCTCCCGTAATAAAAACCAGCCATTACTAATGTACTTTTACCATTTCTTGGAATACAACCAACCAGTAACAATATAGTTTTATTATTTCGTGCCATACCAACCAGCCAATAACAATAGTTTTACTATTTTGTGCACTACCAACGTGCAATCATCAAGGTTTGACAGTGTTTGCAAATACCATTGTTCATGCAATATTATTTAACAATGTAGAATTAAAGGAAGAAAGATAGAAAGAAAGAAATAATAACAATACCAACCAGCCAATAACAATGTAGTTTTATAATTTACTGCAATACACACCAGCCAATAACAACGTAATTTTACCGTTCCGTGCAAAACAAACCAGCCAATAACAATGTAGTTTTATCATTTCTTACAATACAAACCAGCCAATACCAATGTAGTTTTACCATTTCTTGCAATACAAACCAGCTGATAACAATATAATTTTACCATTCCTTGCAATATAAAACGGATAATAATAATGTAGTTTTACCATTGAATGTAATACAGACATACAGTGGCGTAGCTACGGGTTGTGGCGCCCGGGGCAAAGATGCATGATAGCGCCCCAGCCCACCCTATTCTTGAAAAAAAAAAAAAATTGCGCGCGAAATGTTTTACTTTCACCACTTGGAGGAGGCGCAGAATTGGTTTTTGTTAATCCACCATCATTTTCCCCTAAATGTGGCGCCCAAGGCACGTGCCCCACTGTCCCCTACCCTCGCTACGCCACTGCAAACATACCAATTACAATGTAGTTTTACCATTTCTGGCAAATATAAACCAGCCAATAACAATGTAGTTTTATCATATCGTGCAATACAAACCAGCCATGCAATACAAACAAGCCAATTACAATGTAGTTTTACCATTTCTGGCAATATAAACGAACCAATAGCAATGTAGTTTTACCATTTCGTGCAAAAACAAACCAGCCAATAATAGCAGAGTTTTACCATTGCGTGCAAATCAAACACCCACAATAACATTGTAGTTCTATCACTTCTTGCGAAACAAGCCAGCTAATAACAATATATTTTTACCATTTCTTGCAATATAAACCAGCCAATAACAATGTATTTTTTACCATTTCACCGTGATCGCTGTAAATCCTCTTTAGTTTCTCTGAAACATCCCTATGATAGGGAATGGTGACATAAGTCTTGGTACCAGTACCGAAAGAAATGGTGTCCTTGCTAGCTTGTTTAGCGTCTTTGTCACCACGATTAAGGGATTGATCAATTGCACAGTCTTTGGTGCTCAGAGATCTAATCAGAGTCCTTTTTGTTGATGGTATCAGCCGTGTGGTAAAGAGCGTTCATCACACCAAATTTCTGGACCAATGGGTGATTAGAGCTGAACTGCAAATATTGATCAGTATGTGTTGGTTTCCGATACTGAGAGAGTGCGATCTTGGTTGACAGTAAAAAAGCAATCCGAAAAGGGAAGTTTATTGTCCGTCAGGCCTTCTTGGGTGAATTTAATGTTGTCATCAACTTGGTTAATATGCGCAAAAAGTTTTCCAGTTCAGATGTTTTGACTATAATCCAGGTATCGTCGACATAACGATACCATTGATTTGCCAATCATATGGCCTAAGATCTTAGCACGGTACTTGGCAATATTATAAGTGACCGATTATAATGCCACTAACAATAAGACGTAGGGGTACACTGTCTTTATGAACCTTCGGTAGTCCATAGAAAGTGGGTATTGTTTCTGACGTGGGGTACAACTGATGTTTCAGTTTTGCATCAATAACCTTGTACTTCTTCAAGAATAGGTTTAACTTGGCCGCGATCTTACGTTTTATAACACTCGTGGGGTCTTAATCACTTGTACACGCTTGGAAGTAACGGCGAAATTTAAGCCTTTTTCCAATAAACTCTATTCGTTAGGCGATAGCGGACGGTCTGAGAGGTTCTTAACCCATCTATCGTTGATATTCGGAGCAGATTTGTTATGTTTACTGCGCCAATTGGACCAGATTTTCTCATTCAATAATTTGCGTTCAGTATTATGTATTATTTTTTACATTGGCGAAACTAGCCGCCCCTGCAGAGACGCGCCCGTTCAAGTAGCAACATTTTGAGGGCAGCGGTCACAGTTTTGACATTGACGACGTTGTTATCGTTGACCGTGGATCCCATTGGCGTGAACGGGGAGTGTGGGTGCGCGCCGAATAACCGTCCCTCAACAGGAGTGGGGGTGTTAGAGTGAATCTGTCAGTCACATATGGTTGGGATCGGGTCATCAAGCAACTTCCTCATCGATTGACCTCGGATGATCCTAAATCATCCGCCCACCTGAAGGTCAAAGGTTTTGGCCGCAACGTCGGTGATAACATTTAACCCAAAGTAAGTTTTTCTGGTTGACTTGATTCAATTTATCACAAAATGTAGTTTTACCCTTTCGTGCAAACATCTTGAAACACCAGTAACAGAGTGAACAAGATTTCTGATAGGATGTCTGCGCGAGTATCATTTTATTTGATCTGAAAAGAATATTTCTCAATTGAATGAACTATAAACGATCCTGATGAATCTGTTCCAAATAACAATGTAGTTTTACAATATCGTGCAATACAAACCAGTCAATAACAATGTAGTTTTACCATTTCTTGCAATACAAACCAGCCAATAACAATGTAGTTTTACCATTTCTTGCAATACAAACCAGCCAATAACAATGTAGTTTTACCATTTCTTGCAATACAAACCAGCCAATAACAATGTAGTTTTACCATTTCTGGCATTACAAAGCAGCTAATACCATAGTGTACAATACGAATAACAATGTCAATGTAGTTTTACAATATCTTGCAATACAAACCAGCCAATAACAATGTAGTGTTGCCATTTTTGGCAATACAACCAAGCCAACAACAATGTAATTTTACCATTTCGTGCAATACAAACCAGCCAATAACAATGCAGTTTTACCATTTCTTGCAGTACAGATAAGTCAATAACAACGTAGTGTTACCATTTCTTACCATATCAACCAGTCAGTAACAATGCAGTTTTGCCATTTCGTGTAACACAAACTAGCCAACAACAAAGTCACTTGAGGAAACCATTCCGATACCACTTTTTCAAGGACCAACGGACATACTACCATAAACTTCCATCGATAAAATATGGAACCCGTAATAGTTCTCATAAAGAATAGAAATTGAGCTTGTTTGTTTCATTTTTCAGCGAGATTTCAAAACTGTGATTTCTTCAAATATATATTAAAGCTAAAGGGGTCAACAACTCCATTGCATGGTAGATGCCCACCTGTTTCATCATGTACATTTGCCAACATTTAGAGCAATCATATAACAAACAGTACGTACACACTGGCTTAGGAAAAAACGGTCTGGCGCCCTCTATTTAACATATCTTGCAATTCATAGGTTCAATAGATGGCTTTTGAACCATTAATTGTTATTTCAATTTAGATTACCGGTAAGTTAACATTATAGTATCTTAAACAACACAATGATAACTGGCAGTGTATTACTGCGTAGGGAACAGAAGTCCAGGGACAGAAGTTTTGAATCCATTTCATTAAATTATTAAGTACATGAAATAATTGTAAATTTTTCCAAGTTGGGTGGATTTTCTAAGGAGCTGGATTTAAAAAAAAGTTATGTAAAACGTACATGAAATATGCAGCTGGTTGGAATAGTAAAACTACATTGTTATTGGCTGGTATGTATTGTACGAAAGGGTAAAATTGGAGTGTTGTTGGCTAGTTTGTATTGCATGATATGGTAAAACTATATTGTTATTGGGGTGTTTGTATTGCACGAAACGGTAAAACTACATTGTTACGATTGGCTGGTTGGTGTTGCAAGAAATGATAAAACTACGTTGTTATTGGCTGGTTGCTATTGGCTGGTTTGTATTGCTCGAAATGGTAAAACCACATTGTTCTTGGCTGGTTTGTATTGCTCGAAATGGTAAAATTACATGGTTATTGACTGGTTTGTATTGCTCGAAATGGTAAAATTACATTGTTATTGGCTGGTTTGCATTGCAAGAGATGGCAAAAACTACGTTGTTATTGGCTGGTTTGTATCGCAAAAAATGGTAAAACTACGTTGTTATTGGCTGGTTTGTATTGCTCGAAATGTTAACACTATATTGTAATTGGCTGGTTTGTAATGCAAGAAATGATAAACCTATATTGTAATTGGCTGGTTGGTATTGCCAGAAATGGTAAAACTACATTGTAATTGGCTGGTTTGCATTGCAAGAAATGGTAAAACGACGTTGTTATTGGCTGGTTGTTCTTGCAAGAAATGATAAAACTGCATTGGTATTGGCTAGTTTGTATTGCAGGAAATGGTAAAACTACATTGTAATTGGCTGGTTTGCATTGCAAGAAATGGTAAAACAACGTTGTTATTGGCTGTTTGTTCTTGCAAGAAATGATAAAACTGCATTGGTATTGGTTGGTTTGTATTGCAGGAAATGGTAAAATCACATTGTTGTTGGCTGGTTTGCATTGCTCGAAATGTTAAATCTACATTGTTATTGCCTGGTTTGTATTACTAGAAATGGTAAAACTACATTTTTATTGGCTGGTTGGTATTGCCAGAAATGGTAAAACTACATTGTTTTGGCTAATTTGTATTGCTCGAAATGGTAAAATTACATTGTTATTGGCTGGTTTGTATTGCCCGCAATGGTAAAACTACATTGTTATTGACTGGTTTGTATTGCACGAAATGGTAAAACTACATTGTTATTGACTGGTTGGCATAGCAAGAAATGATAAAACTACATTGCAAAAAATGGTAAAACTACGTTGTTATTGGCTGGTTTGTATTGCTCGAAATGTTAAAGCTATATTGTTATTGGCTGGTTTGTAATGCAAGAAATGATAAAAGTATATTGCAATTGGCTGGTTTGTATTGCACAAAATGGTAAAACTACATTGTTATTGGCTGGTTTGTATTGCTCGAAATGGTAAAACTACATTGTGATTGGCTGGTTTGTATTGCACGAAATGGTAAAATCACATTGTTGTTGGCTAGTTTGTATTGCTCGAAATGTTAAAACTACATTGTTATTGGCTGATTGGTATTGCAAGAAATGGTTAAACTACAAAAAAAGGTAAAACTATACATTGGTATTGGTTGGCTTGTATTGTAAGAAATTGTAAAACTACATTGTTATTGGCTGGTTTGTATTCCACGAAAAAGTAAAACTACATTGTTATTGACTAGTTTGTATTGCAAGAAACGGTAAAACCACATTGTTATTGGCTGGTTTGTGTTGCTTGAAATGGTAAAATTACATGGTTATTGACTGGTTTGTATTGCTTGAAATGGTAATACTACATTGTTATACTAATTTGTATTGCTCGAAATGTTATTGGCTAGTTGCTATTGGCTGGTTTGTATTGCAAGAGATGGCAAAAACTACGTTGTTATTGACTGGTTGGCATTGCAAGAAATTATAAAACTACATTGCTATTGGCTGGTTTGTATTACACGAAATGGTAAAACTTCATTGTTATTGGCTGGTTTTATATTGCAAAAAATGGTAAAACTACATTGTTATTGGCTGGTTTGTATTGCCAGAAATGGTAAAACTACGTTTTTATTGGCTGGTTGGTATATCCAGAAATGGTAAAACTACATTGTCATTGGCTGGTTTGCATTGCAAAAAATGGTAAAACTACGTTGTTATTGGCTGGTTATTCTTGAAAGAAATGATAAAACTGCATTGGTATTGGCTGGTTTGTATTGCAGGAGATAGTAAAACTACGTTGTTATTGGCTGGTTGCTATTGGCTGCTTTGTATTGCTCGAAATGGTAAAACTACATTGTTATTGGCTGGTTTGTATTGCTCGAAATGGTAAAACTACATTGTTAAGATTGGCTGGTTTGTATTGCCCGCAATGGTAAAACTACATTGTTATTGGCTGGTTTGTATTGCCAGAAATGTTAAAACTACGTTGTTATTGGCTGGTTGTTCTTGCAAGAAATTATAAAATTACATTATTATTGACTGATTGGTATTGAAAGAAATGATAAAATTATGGTATTGCTGGTTTGCTTGGCAAAAAAAAATGGTAAAACTACATTGTTATTGGCTGGTTTGTTCTACAATAAATGGTAAAACTACATTGTTACGATTATATGGTAAAACGAGATGATAAAACTACGTTTTTATTGGCTAGTTTGAATTGCAAGAAATGATAAAATTACATTGTTATTGGTTTGTGTTGCAAGAAATGGTAAACCTAGTACATTCTTGGCTGATTCTTTCTTTCTTTCTTTTTTCCTTTCTTTCTTTTTTTCAAATCAACCTTTGCCTCAATGATAGATTAAGCAAAGTCAATTCATAGAATTTTTTGTATAAGAGACGTCACTGATGACGTTTATACAAAAAATAAAGTATTAAGATATCGAGATAAGAAGTGGACATGCAAATCTATAATTACACTTTTAACAGAAAAGAACTGTCAGAGTAGAGTTAGCCTCGAGCTTAACAGACCTAAAATACTTCTCCATTGTGACCAGTTTGACAACCACGGAACATAATGCAAATTACGCCAGGCTGGTACATTACTGTATTATTGTGTACCAGGACACTGCAGGCCGGCAACAAAGAACATCAATTTCAGCAGTACACTCTAAAAAACTTTATAACGCCTTTACGTAAATATTTTATTAGCAACTTCGTAAATGATTTATGCCTTTGACGTAAATTCCTTCTTGCTAAACTTGAGTATAAAGACTTTTTACAAATTGTTGCGGTTAAATTGAACAGGTTTAAGGCATTATCGACTTAAGAAAAACATAGTTTGAATGCTTCTAAAAATTAGCCTTTTCATTTCAGATGTTAAAACAATTCCAAAGAAAAATAAAGATGTTAAACTCACTCTTTAGTGACGTTTCACCACTACACTCTTTGGTTTCATCGGACTGGCAACTCATCACATCTTGACTGTTTCCTTTCATTTTTCTTTGAAACCCACTGTTGAAATTAACATTCCTAATGAACTTGTTCAAAGGTGAAGGTGAACATGTTAGAAATCAACCAACAGTTTCAAGTTATTAAGGGCTGGGGTATGAGCGACCTTGAAGTTCCGGTATCTGGAGAGGGGAAGCAATGAGTTACCCCAAATCACAGCGGCAGGTAGTGACTGGGCCGCCGAGTGCTAATATATATTTATTTTGGAAGGTTCGTGTTTGTTTTAAATTTTGGGGCGTTTTTCCAAAATTTGATATTTTTGGTCATATTTCAAAAAAGCGACATGCCAAAGACAACTCTTTGGGCACATAGTTTGTTATTAATGTTATTGCAGTTCTTTTCCACATACCTACGTTAACATTCGATTGGGTGATTTACTAATATTATATAGTTTATGACTGCAATTTGGCGTTTTCAATGCGTTTTACACGTATCATGAAATTAACGCAAATATCTAGTCACGCTGCTTTTAGAATTTTTACCTGATCATCGGCTTTTGCAGGCAACAGAATGCAGATTGGCTCACGATAGATGTCGTATTCCTCTATGTGGTTCACTCATTGATAAAATGAGTTTGCATTCCTTGTAACAACACACACATTGCCGTCTGGAAACCGGGTCTGGTACTGATTTTGGGACAGCCAATAGACTTCAGCGCCGTATCAAATCTCATAAAACCACACGACTGACGACTATGTGTTTATGTTTCCCGCACGAAAGCTTGTGTCTACATCTATTACTATACTTCTTTGGAAACGTTGACCTTTGACCATTCTTTGTATAACGCCCTGATATGACCTTGATATGTTCGCTTGATTGGGTACGTTATAGCATCCATTTCATTGAGGTGTTAGGACTTGGTCAGTAGATAATACTTGCAGGGATACAATAGTTTAACATGGTGTTGTGTGAGCATGGTGAAAGACTCATTATTGATTAGGCGCGGACATATTAAAGGCACAGGTCCTTGGCGTGTATAGCAGAAAATTATAATAGAATGTGTGAATAGAATGTTTGGAATTTTGCAACTCAAATACTAACTGCATTCTGCATTATGTATTTATTTATTTATTTAGGCCTATGCCTATTTATTTATTTACTGACTTATTTATTTATTTTATTTATTTGGTATATTAGTTAGTAGGCCTAGTTAGTAATATTCCATGATAGGCCTACGTCGGTTTATTATTGATTGTTGATAATTTGACAACTTGATTGATTGATCGATTGATAGTCATTTCACATTATATTCCTAGTTTATAGGCCAATTTGAATAACATCGTACATTAGATAAATAGACCTATCAGTATTGATTTATTCTATTCAGCAATATCAAGGATTACTATCAAACTTCTCATAGCTGATTGTCAGTTGGCTCAGTGGTAACGCAGTAGGTTTTACAACACCGAGGTCCCGGGTTCGATTCCCACCTCTGCCTATTTTTTGCAAGGCTGAGAAAAAAATGAAATTTCTGGACTGCAAACTTATTTGGCGCGCGATCTGAGCTGGTCCTTTTCTGGTGGCTGTGTCTGTTACAGGCACACTCCCTCTGCATCCAAACCAGGTTCACGCTCATTACACCTCCCTTAATACTTCACCAGTGTAGGTTGAATTTATTGGTTTTGTCTTATCCAGTTTAGCATAATTTTATTTTCACACAAAACCATTGCAAATCACTCACTGCGGCGATTCATTGTTCAATTTAGGGTGTGGCGAAAAAACACTTTTTTTTCGGATCGACTTGGAACTCTCGGAGAATTTTACTAGGATAAATATTTATATTGTGCTGAAATATCAGTAAGATATGAGAAATCAGTAGGAACAAGCTGGGAAAAGTGGGCATTCAGATGACATCATATCCAATATTTCTTTGGGTAGTTTGTTTGGACCCTCTAGAACATCACCAAATAGCAAGCAATCTCCACTTGGGTATTTTTGAAATTTGGCAAAAGAAAAATACACGGCTTTCAGCTAGGCTATGTTAGCACATCCTTGACACCAACAAAGGTGCTAAAAACTGGATTTTGATGATTTTTACGATCTTCTGGATGAGCAAATCACTAAATATGCCTTTAAATCAACATCACCGGGTCTGCTGACTGAATCATATCAAACTGAATGACAGATTTGTATGAATATCCTTTCATATTGAAGTCGTCCAGCCTTTGTGGACAATACCATGTTCCTATGGGAAATTAATGAGTCTTATATCGACAGTTGCTTCTGGCATATCACTAAGAACAGGAACTTTAGAGCAATATTCATACCTTGATTATTTACCCAAACTATACAATAGAAGTAGCTTTTCCACACATATAAAAACAAGCTGCTTCAAGTACCATGAAAAAGAGGGCCTGGAGTTGGTACTTAGAAACGTGCGTATTGTTTTGTGATTCGTTCTTCTTCATAAGATATCAAATAACGTCACTGTGCGCCAGAAACTAGGACAATTCTTTTAAATAAGCCAAAATTATATTCATACTTCTTTTCTATTATTATTTTTTACAAAATAATACATATATTTCAGAATATTTTGCAGAACTTCTCTATTGCCTGGTTCAGATTGGGTTATACATGTATACCCTGCATGGAAGACATGACCCTGGGGACATGACTTTAATCTCACACAGGGATGTTGATTTCAAATGAATTCACCATTCAGGTGACCCCATCTGAAATTCACACTCCCTGTGTGGAATATTAAGGTTATGTCTTGCATATAGGATGTATGAATTTCAACTGGAATAGCCCATTTCGAAAAAGACAATAAGTCACAATGGTGTTCTGGCAAACGGCAAGTTTGCTTCGCTTATCATGTCGGTGTGGTTTTGTTCTACAGTCAGTAACGTCACCGCAAAAGCCCGATTTATAAAACGACGGTTGTCCCGGTTCGAGGGTAGACTCCAAAAAAGGGTTATTTCCATTCTATCCTGCTTTCACACTCAGCATATATGTTTTTTCGAGGAGACAGTCTGCCCCATCACCCTCTGGTTGTCAATGCGCTATGTTATTATGTAAAATGTACCCATTCTTATTCAAGAACGAATTTTTCATTTCTCGGACAACAACAAGTAAGATAAGAAGCGTGTTTAAAAATATTATTGACGGAAAATAATAAATGCTGCAAACAAACACCCGTAAAATAGCATCTCATTTTAATAACAATTGCCAATAAGAGATCATTAACACATGACTCTGCTTTTAATCCGCTGCAAATAATATGAATATCAGTGTATAGTTGTTTGGAATTATCATATTTTTTGTAAACGTTATTACTATATTGCAGAAAAGCGTTTGCGGTTTTATACAAGTAGTTAAATCATAAAGAGTTTGATCAAAAAGCCCTAACCATCTCATCCTATACTCAAGTTTCCATAGCAACGTGATTTCATTACCCTGGCTGACTCGCAAAAGCGACTTTTCTGATTGGCTAACCGCTGAAATGGTTAAAGATTGAAGGAAGAAACTGTAGCATATAGAGCTATAGTATATACCTACACGTATAGACGGCAGTCGTTCCAGTCTCAGCTAAAATGTTAGTCGGTGAATATCTGTTATTCCCGTCCCGCCGGGTAAACAACATTTGAAAGTGTGGAAAATGTTGCTGGTGCTTCAGCGTCAAAGTTGGGCAATGGTAGACGCATATTGATTCTTGCTTTCTCAACAACAGTATACAATTGCTGTACCGGATAGGATATTATAAAAGTGGAAATTGCTAACCTTTTTGTTGTATGTGGATGTGTAAATTGATATCATCAGCTATGGATAGCAACAGACTCAGCAGCAACATCACTGTCAACACCAGCAGCAATGACCATGAAGTTGTTAAACGGACTGGCAGTCAAGGAAGCACCCGACGTGGCAGTAGACGGAGTAGCATATCTGGAAGCAGAAAAGCGTCTCTAGTCATTACTCCAGAAACCATTCCACAGTTTGTCATCCCAACACTTGGAAACCCTGCACCAAGGAGAGCCAGTGCAACCTCACAAGCCTCACCAGAGATATTATATGCGCAAGACGTTAGAAGACATCACAGTTTTACAGAAGCGTTATTAAGACATGATAATACTGGCTTATGGCCAGCTATTGGACCAATATTGATAGCTGCGCAACAATCAAGAAAGGACAGTACGGATGATGAATCTGAAAACAATGAACTCCAGGTTCCGTTTACTAAAGAGCGAAGTTCTTCTGATGCGTCAAGTCGATATCTAATGCCACCAACTTGGGATAACTTAGGCGAATGTAGAAAAGCAACATCTGATCCTGGTTTCCAGCTATCAATGACATTAAGTCATTTAAGTGTTGTCACACCGTACGGTTTTCCCACCTTGTCACATCCTCCCACAACGGACAGAAAAGAATCTTTGCTTCTCTCATCGCCAGCAAAACCATCAAAAAATGCTTCCGCTTCTGCATCTGCTTCCACGCCAGTTAAAAGCAACGAGAATGGAACCTCCTCCGCGTGTTCGCATCACACCCCTGACAATAACAATAACAGCAATAATAAGATCACTGTAGAAACAAGGAGAAGATTTGTACGGCAGCTGACTAATGACTCTTCAGTAAGTTCTTCGGTAAGTACTTGTAGTGCTGCCAGTGAGACATGGGAAGATTCCGATGATGCCGCCGTCGGAGGCAGATCGGTGTCCGAATTAAGTAGCAGCACTGATAGTGACACAGCATGTGGGCCACAATCCACTGCTTCTTCACCCGAAAATAGCCCAACTGCTTCACCAGCAAAACGTGGGAAGTTCCGTCGTTGTCATACCATCACTGGTACCACACCACCAAGTTTTCGTAGGAAGCGACTATCTGATGCTGGTAAGGATGGTCGAGCACAAACATTACAACATCTGCATCTGCATTGTGCTCGACAAGGACAGTCCAAAGATTTAGGGGAAATTCACCTGTCATTTAATTACGATAGGACATTTAAATTGCTCAAGGTCATCATGTTACGTGCTGAAAATGTGGGCAGAAGTGATGGTGCCTCGTCCACAGAAGTTTCATCTTTCGCTAAAATTTACCTGATGCCTGGAAAGCGACAACCACAGCAAACGCGTCTCATTACTAATACTTGTGATCCGGAATTCAACGAAATATTTTATTATAAGAACATTTCTCTGACTGATCTACGTGGTTGTCAACTTCGAGTGAAACTCAATCGGAGTAAGAGAGCTGGGCTGGGAGAGGCATGGATTCCGTTAGCGCATCTTGAGCATCAACCTGTTATGTTGGTCCGTGAGGATCTCCAGCCTAAATCAAGATCAGAGGTAGGTTGCATTAGGATTATAAGGCTTAAAATGAGTATATGTGATAGACAGTCATGTGCATCCATTCAGAGACGCATTTCTTCTGATAACCTCGAAACGTAAACGCAAGGTCAAAGATCGGGTTTATTCTGGCCGGACTAGATGGAACAACACCACTGTGTAAGGATTATTATACCGTTTATAGGTTAATAAACGCGTATCACTTGTTGGGAATGAAATTGTACAAAATAATGCACGCGTACTGAGATGTTGATGCGTCTAATGCACGAGCCCCAAAGGGGGAGTGCATTAGACGCATCAACATCTCAGTACAAGTGCATTATATTGTAAATATAATGCCTCCACACGCAAGAAAAATGAACGCGTCTGAAAGCACCACGCGTACTACGCGGAGTGTCCGCCCGTTCAATTATACAATATTTATGCACGGCTAGTAATTTACTAACGCTAGCTCTAGGAGTGTATGAAATTAAAAAAAAATGCATGCGTATTGAGATGTCTGTGCGTCTAATGCACAAACCCCGAAGGGGGAAGTGCATTAGACGATTCAACATCTCAGTGCACTCCTAGATAGTGCGAACCAATCAGAGCAAACATTAGTAAATTACTAGCCGTGCATAAATATTGTATAATTGAACGGGCGGGCACTCCGCGTAGTACGCGCAGTGCTTTCAGACGCGTTCATTTTTCTTGCAGGTGAATGCATTTATATTTGCTCTTATTTTACATTTGACAATTTTGTTATAAAAATAGCAAAAAGCATTTTTTAGTCGTGTATGAAATAGGTTAATAAATGCGTATCACTTGTTGCTCGAAAATTGTACAAAATAATGCACTTGTACTGATATGTTGATGCGTCTGATATGTTGATGCGTCTAATGCACTCCCCCTTCGGGCTCGTGCATTAGACGCATCAACATCTCAGTACGCGTGCATTATTTTGTACAATTTCACTTTCAACAAGTGACACTACTATTTCATACATGACTAAAAATACCATGATTTTTGCTATTTTTTATAGCAAAATTGTCACTAAAAATGTTAGAAATCACAAGCAAATATAATTGCATCTACCCGAAAGAAAAATTCTATAAATGTATGTATTCATCTTATACTTTAATTTTTCATTTCCTAGGCCCCTGGACAACTGAGTCTTTCCTGTGCTACCAACCGCGCACCAATGCACTGACTGTGACTATAGTCAAAGCACAAAACCTACCTAAGACTGGCATACGAGGAACACCGGGTAAGTGAAAGATAACATTACTATTGCGTATTATGTACTCATCCTTTGAGCTTTCAGCTGATGGCTCGATGTCGTCACCGGATGGTTTCAGTCAATAGTTATCAATCAAAGGTGTATCTAATACGTAAATCCCTTTAAATTGATTCCATTGTTTTTTATATTTTTATTTGAAGCTTTGTGTTTCCTTTATTTTGGCTCCTCCTGGCATGTCAGGTGCCGCTTAGCTACATCACAGTTTATATCTATTATTGTAAAACAAAAGTATAAAAAAAATTGCATAATATGCACTGATATAAATAGATAGTGGGAAAACATAATGGACTTTGTTGTTTCTATTAAAAGTTATAATGACTAATATTCGAGAAGGCAATTTGGCAATTTTCCATGGTTTACAAAAACGATCAAGTTGTAGCTATCGCTTGTTTGCTATTAAAGCCGGTGGTTCAGTCGTCATTTACTCTATGAATATCAATTACGCACATGGCGTATCACTGGTGGCTAATGTATTCTCCGTGGTGTTAAAATGATAAGTCGTTGGGAAACACTACCTATTTCTATCATTTCCTGTAGTAATTGGCCTCTGCGCGTGGGTGGATTTGTTGAATTGAATCACGCAATGGTAAGCGATTGCTTGTTTGAAACCAATTAAACCAATTCGATGGATCCTTTCATATATCGTCGAAACGTTCGGCTCGTTTATTGGTTGAAAAAAAAAGGTCACCACTCTTTGCTGAAGATTAGGAAATTGAAGTCAACCATCTTTTAGATATATGGATTATTTATAAATTTGCAGAGTTTGATGATTGTTTAATCAAATGAATTTATGTAAAGATTAAATTTGAGACAAGAAATAACAATATGTATTACAATGTAATGTATACGGATAAATAAGACGACTGTATGGACACGTTCAACAACCTTTGAATGACAAAAATGTTTCAGAATCCTCTGTAAAAACAACATAAAACATGCGCAAGAGATAAACACATCATAATACAATTTGCACAGATCTTCGGTAAAACATAGTGCTAGTTATTGAATAAATTCATCAGGTTGAGAATCCATCACATTGAGAATTTCATTTGATCAAGACCAGTCTAAACTTACGTTTTTCTGGACGTTTCATCAACCATCGGTTGACTTCATCAGCAGCAGAACTTTGACACAGGAGGTGCTGCTGCTCCAACATCTAGAGTTGCCAGTCCAATATCACACAGCACTTCAAAACAGCAACACTGCTGATGAAGTCAACCGATGGTTGATGAAACGTCCAGAAAAACGTAAGTTTAGACTGTTCTTGATCAAATGAAACTCTCAATGTCATAGTGCTAGTTATAGACATGCAGTATACCAAGTTTTGATTCTGAAAAAAACAACAAAAAAACCCAAAAAAAACACCACACATCTCCTCACACAAAAAATAACACACATAGACATCAAAGCTATCTCAGTAACTGACCCAAGATCAGATATGGCTGTATTTATTCCAATGTTTTTATATAACTCTCAACATTTTCCCTTTTCCTCGTTCGAAATCCACTGGGGAATAGGTCCGAGAAATGGATATCAAGTATTTGTTACATCTTTGTGACCTTTCTATCTAATGTTCCATCATAATATCACCTTCTTCAATATAAGCATCAGTCACGGGCGGACTCCTCTTGTATTCACCATATACCATAATGCATTGTGTTTTTGTTGGATTTGCATTTTATTTTATTTTATATGTTCTTATTTTGCCTGAAAAACTACATCAGTGCAAGCAACGTTTTTCAGGGGTGCTTAAGGGTCAAAACATAACACTCCAAAGTCCTTTTGAAAAAAGAAAGTCAGAAAATACTCAAAATGTTTGCCAAGTTTGTTCAGATTTTTTCATATTTTTCTAAAATGAAGTGATTGTTTATTGCCATTTAGCCTCTACCTGAAGGAAACAAAAATTCTAACCGACCGACCCTACGGTTGTTTGATGTATATAGAATTGGATTCATTATTAACTAAATGCAAACTATAGATGGCGTTATTTATCCTAAATCATATTTCTTTATTTGCAAGGGTTAGGTGATTAATACTGTTATCAAAACAGCTGGAATAGGTGAAACAAGCAACAAGGAATTTTATAAACATATTTTATCAAACAATAAAAGTAATATTATTTTTTATTAAAGCTTGAAAGAGTAATTTCCAGTAATTAAATAGCGCCACCAATTTTGTCCTTAATAGATACATTTTACATCCGAAAAAGCTTTAAAAATACTATAAAAGTGAATAATTTGGTAAAAGAGGGGTAATTAAAGTTGAGAATGACTCAAAAGCATCTGTATATATTTGCATGATAATACTTTTAGCTGTTTAAGCCTGAAATTTGGTTGTACATGATGTTTTGTTTGAAAAACTAATAAATGATCCCATCAAACAACCGTACGCGACGTACTTAGCAAGTAGGGTTGTCTTTTCGTCGCCTTGTCTATACTTTTCCTATGGCACTGTATTATTTATTACATAAAGGGCATATCTATTGCAAAAACAAGTTGAACTCCATTCAAAAAAAAATTATTACATTGCAAGTTGACACTTGTTGCAATTTTTTTATTCGTATTTCTCCTGAAAAAAGACAAATTGTGTTGGTAAAAGCTGATTCGTACGACCCTCTTCAGCGTTCGAAGCGAAATATTTCAGCATCTTTTTGTCACACGGGTGATGGAACACAGTTTGAAATTCCCGCAAAGCCTGCATCATTTCACATTTCAGGTGAGATGGCCCACTTCAATGGCTAGTTTCAACAAGACCCGCATGCAGTCAGTGCGCAGTCAATCGATAACCCTACTTATTTATAGTTGCGTAACAACTAAATCCTGCTATTGCTATGCCCCTGTAGAAAACACACACCACTGCATCAAATCTTTCGTGTCTGCGCAGTCATTTACAGCACGCTATCCGGTAGCTGCTCATGCTGTCAATGTGAAAATATAACTCCGTAATCTAAAAATGGCGGCCAATTTGAACTTGACCAGACTAGGTCAAGGTGTTTTTTAAAGTGTCACACACACTAAAAATGGCAATGAAAAACACGGTATAAACCACATTTAGATCACGAAATGAGTCGACTTAAAGTGAAGCAAGAATTAATTTTGAAACGTCACAAGCTGAACGCAAAATTTAAATTGTAGCCACAAACAGTGCTTACACTTTGATTTGAAATTGATGGGAGTTTAAAAGGGAGAAACACGTCCCGTCAAAATCACATAAGACAAAATTTGCGTGATTTTATCCATATGTGTAAAAAACCATAAATTTGTAATATTTAAAACAACACCCGGAAACAACACAATACGTTCTGTGCATTGACAATGTTGGCCATTCTCTCACAACGTTCATATCATGACGTCACTGTAGTTTCAAGGACAAATCTGTCTCGTTCGAAGAAACTCACTCGCTTACAGTTGTCTTTTCTACAATACACTATTAGAAAAAAGGGTTCGACCGTTTTTTCCTTATACGGAACCCTCTCCCAAAATGGTTCTAGGAAGAACCATTTCCCGACAAATTGTTCTAATAGGAACCTAAAAAGTTCTATCAGCTTTGTTGGTTCTACAAAGAGCCGTTTTATGCACTTAAGAACCTTTTTGTGTTCTATACAGAACCTTCGAAAATGATTCTTTGTCAAGAAACCTTTTTAAAGGTTCTCTACAGAACCTAAAAAGTTCACAAACTCAAAAATTGATTCTTTACAGAACCAAAAAGCTGATAGAACTTTTTTGTTCTCATGTCGGGAAATTGGTTCTTTGGAGAATCATTTTAGTAGAGAGTTCCGTATACAGGACAAAACATGTTTTAAGTCGAACCCTTTTTGCTAAGAGTGTACTGCTCTGTGAATGTTGGGATATGAACAAATAGTGGCTTCAAAATCCCCCATGGTTAATATGTAACTTCTTTATATCAATAGCTTGAAATCTTGAACACATTTTGTTTTCAATGATATATGACCCGGTGATGAATTACTAATCTGTCTACAGAGAAAGGATATCTTTTCAATTGAGTCGCCGCTTTCCTCATCTTCTTCCATCTGACGAAAGTAGATAAACTTCACATCCAATTGAAGTACTTCTTTGTTACTTAAGACGGGGTTTAACCTACATGTAACTGTCAAACTCTTGGTTTTTTCAACGCATTAAAGTTTGCCCCTAAACACAACGTCAGGCTTACGCGAACAATGACAAGAAAGATATGCTACAAAAAAGATCGGTCGGGTTTGTTTTCTTATAGTCATTTGACGATCCTAAAATAAAAGCAATTTCGTCGGAAACGAAATCTTAGTTTGGTAGTTTATATATCAGTAGGTCTGTAAAGAAATAGGTCGCCTATATTGTTAGGTTCGACAGTGAGGATTACCTATTGATACGCAAGAAAGTTTCAATTTGTCAAAGGATTATTACTTAAATGCGTGGGATTGGTTTCTTCACGATGAAATTTGCTGCGGCAGCTGCACTTATCACCTATCTGTAAATAATTGTTATTTAGAAATGCTGTGTTCATACCTGTTAAAAGTAGACAACATTTTCAAACAATATTATTGATTAAAAAGTTTCTTGAAGTTAACTTTTTCATTTATTTATATACACGATCGACATTGGAGCATTTCAGATCGATGAAAGAATTATAGTTTTGTTAAAAATCATCAAAGTGCTGGCTTTATTACATTTTTTAACCTTCTTCTTCATTATACCGTATTTCTCAAACTTCAAATCAAAAACAAAACCATATTTCAATAGAATGGGCTGAAATTATAGGATAAACACGGCTTTTTTGTAATTTGAAAAGCAAACACTGTGAAAATTGGGCTCTGATTGTTGAAAATACAACGCTCACGGATTTGCCCAACCTCATCAAACTAAACCCGATCTAATAAGCATCATCCCCAAGGTGACTACTGGGCCAAATAAAAGTCTTTGTTTTAACCCTAGAACTTTTCATCCGTCATAAAAAAAGTGTGTGTCTTTACGCCCAAACGACTTAAGCTAATCGTAGATCCATCATTTGCGCTCATTTTAGTGTAGTGATAAAAAGTTCACCCAGCACCTTACCAGGGGGATGACCGACTATCATGACCATAGGGGAGGGGTGTTGGTGAGGCCCACCATAGGTTTCTACAGTAAAATTCACGATTTTCATTTCACACAGAACCATTTGTCTGGAAAATGGTTCTTCTAGAACCATTTGGGAGAGGGTTCCGTATACAGGATAAGAAAAAGTCGAACAATTTTTGCTAAGAGTGTACTGTTCTGTGAATGTTGGGATATGAACAAATAGTGGCTTGAAAATCCCCCATGGTTAATATGTAACTTCTTTATATCAATAGCTTGAAATCTTGAACACATTTAGTTTTTAATGATATATGGCCTGGTGATGAATTGCTATATGTCTACAGAGAAAGTAAATCTTTTCAATTGAGTCTCCGCTTTCCTCATCTTCTTCCTTCCGAAGAAAGTAGATAAACTTCACATCCATTTAAAATACTTCTTTGTTACTTAAGACGGGGTTTAACCTACATGTAGCTGTTCCCAAGGTGACTACTGGGCCAAACAAAAGTCTTTATTTTAACCCTATAGAACTACGAAGAGGGTTTTTTCATCTTTCATGAAAAACAAACAAACAAACTGTGTGTCTGTACGCCCAAACGACTTAAGCTAATCGTAGATCTATCCTATGCGCTCATTTTAGTGATAATAATAATAATAATAAACCAATATTTCTATAGCGCAATTTACATCGCAGATGCCCCATTGCGCTTTACATTGAACAACAGGAAAATGCACATACATAAAATATACAATATAAAATTGACACTGTATATTAAAAACTACACCTTAAAAGTAATCTAAAAACAACCAAAATATTGCAGCAATAATGTTTAAAAACCCAATTTGCCAATGTACATAATTTTAAACATGATAAAAAGATAGTTGTACCAAACTATAACCCTACCCAACCGGACCCACCACCCATGAGGGCCACGGCACCATGCCACATCCACGACACATCACCAGACAGACCGATCCCGAATCGGCTCCACACTCCCGACCCGCGAAGCCACGACGGCAGATGTGACGTCACACGAGAGTCGTCGAGGGACCTCGATAAACATTTTACCCAGCACCTTACCCGGGGGAGGACCGACTATCAAAATGACCATAGGGGATGGGTGTTGGTGAAGCCCACCATAGGTTCTACAGTAAAATTCACGATTTTCATTTCACACAGAACCATTTGTAGGGAAAATGGTTCTCCTAGAACCATTTGGGAGAGGGTTCCGTATACAGGACAAGAAAAAGTCAATTTTTGCTAAGAGTGCTCAAATGAACAAATAGTGGCTTGAAAATCCCCCATGGTTACTATGTAACTTCTTTATATCAATAGCTTGAAATCTTGAACACATTTCGTTTTCAATGATATATGGCCTGGTGATGAATTGCTATCTGCCCACAGAGAAATTAAATCTTTTCAATTGAGTCTCCGCTTTCCTCATCTTCTTCCATCCGACGAAAGTAGATAAACTTCACATCCATTTAAAATACTTCTGTGTTACTTAAGACGGGGTTTAACCTACATGTAGCTGTTCCCAAGGTGACTACTGGGCCAAACAAAAGTCTTTATTTTAACCCTATAGAACTACGAAGAGGGTTTTTTCATCTGTCATGAAAAAACAAACAAACTGTGTGTCTGTACGCCCAAACGACTTAAGCTAATCGTAGATCTATCCTTTGCGCTCATTTTAGTGATAAACATTTTACCCAGCACCTTACCCGGGGGAGGACCGACTATCAAAATGACCATAGGGGATGGGTGTTGGGGCTTGAAAATCCCCCATGGTTAATATGTTTGAAATCTTTAACACATTTCGTTTTTAATGATATTAAACACATTTCGTTTTTAATTGCTATATGTCTACAGAGAAAGTAAATCTTTTCAATTGAGTCGCCGCTTTCCTCATCTTCTTCCATCCGAAGAAAGTAGTACTTCTTTGTTACTTAAGACGGGGTTTAACCTACATGTAACTGTTAAACTTTTGGGCTGCCACCTAGGTTTCATTATCATTGAGGTATAGGACTTTTCATTTTTTCGGAGAAGAGCAGGTAGGGTAACTACTTGTTTATATTTCATATGTTCATACTACATACTCTGAAAATTTTAGAAAATTCGCACGAGGCCGTTTTTTTTAAATCACATTTTTGTTCCTAAAATGGGGGTTATAGCGCCCTCAACAGGCACTCTCTCCATAGGGCTACATGTAAAGACCAGTTATAGACAAATGGTCCTAAAATAAAACGGCCTCGTTCATTTTTCCTCAAATTTTGCATATGATGTAGATTTATCATCTGGAATGTAATGCAAGTGGTGTCGTTGCTGCTCTTCTAAATTCATTTTTAAAATGTCCGCCCCAGACCAAGGTGCTGCACTTATCACCTTTCTGTAAATCACGGATTTGCCCATCCTCATCAAACTAAACCCGATCTAATAAGCATTATTCCCAAGGTCACTACAAGGCCAAACAAAAGTCTTGATTTTAACCCTAGAACTATATACGAAGAGGTTTTTCATCTGTCATAAAAAAAAACTGTGTCTTTTGTTTGTTTGTTTGTTTTATTTCTTCTTTTGCCTGGGTTACTCATTCAGTGGATGTTTTAAGGTATCCTCTGTTCTTCCATGAGGCCCAGGGGGTCTTTACCCCCAAACGACTTAAGCTAATCGTAGATCCATCATTTGCGTTCATTTCAATAATACATTTTTTACCCAGCACCTTACCCGGGGAGGACCGACTATCAAAAATGACCATGGGGAGGGGTATGTGTTGGTGAAGCCCACCATAGGTTTCCACAGTAAAATTTATGATTTTCATTTCACTCTTATAAAATTATTCCTAGAGACATTGACTTTTTACTTAGTTTTAGTTTGAAATAATTGTTTCCATGTATATATATTTAGGAGAAAATTCGGTGGACATTGCATATTCGTAGAATTTTTAGCCGAAAATCAATCTTGCCTATTCTTTTGTTCATAGACAGAATTGCAAGGGTGCGCTCACATTATGACGTCATATGTACTTATTTGATGTCACTGGATAGAGGAGACCCATAGATATACATTAGTACCAAATATATCGGTATATGATATTCATAATTGAAAATATGCCTCAGCAGTTCTGGGATATCAGAGATGTTCATACACAAAATAGTTCGCCTAGATTCATCACTAACAATTATGCATAGACCGATTTGAAATATACGAGATAAAGTTGCTGTCGCTGTGTCTATACTGCTAGTGCCATACTACGCTAAATTTTTCAGTCTCCCTCACGCGATAAGAAACGGAAGTTTAATTTTATTTTGATGTCTGATTTTGTCTTTTGATTGCTTTCCCGTTGCCATTTGCCCGCTTCTGTAACACATCTATATGGTTGTTCCAAAAATACACAAATCTAAATTTTGATGAATTTTAAGTATTTTGGTTCGGCAATCACTGATAAACTTCCTGTCTCGTGACGGATATCTATGCTTCGTCGCAAAGGCACTCAAATCATCCCAGGACTGATTTCAATGTTAATTTCACCCTGAAGCTGAAACTCTATCTTCAAAATCAACCATATGAATGCATTATTGTATACGCACAGATCTAAATCTTTGTACTTGTAGACAAAGCCTGGCAAAACAACGTTGTAATTGGAGTCAATATTTGTACTTAATTTCCCTGGAGGAGTTATATGTCACCCAGTTCGATCTTTTCCTTCCGAATTCTAATCTTTGATAAAGTAGATGTCACCTTTGCTTTATGAAACTAGGAGATGATTAAAATCCAATACCACAATGCATTTCGATACCACAAGAATAGACAATACAACTAGCAAAATGATTCATGGTCTGGTTTGCAGCGGAGACGAATCTACTTGCTATAATAATTATTGCCGCCAATAATTTTCTCACTAGTTGGTTTTCGTATATAAATCTGTGGCATCGGGGGTCGATGCTTTGCGTCAGACGCACTGCGTATTAAAAACGCGACGCACAAAGAGCCTGGTACGCTTGGCAAGTACAAATCGCGCAGCAATCGGTGCGCCCGTGCGCCAAAGAAGCATTTACACACATATTGCACTGAATTATTCTCATACCTTCATACCTTCATACCTCCCGCTTTTGAGGTCTATTTACTTTGTACTTCTGAGTTGACATACTATAAGTGGAATGAGCAAGAGGGGATTGAGCAAGAAAATTGTGTTTGATATACGTCCATTGAAAATTTCCGGGCAGTTGTAAGAAAAGAAATGTACTCAACACTGGCCACGCAATGACATTCTAATCGATATGCCGACTTCCAAAACAATAGTACTCGAAAGGTAGTAACATAATGATCGACAGCTGCATAAGTCACGATCTCCAACTGCAAACGTATTAGTGTCTTACCATGAATAAAATTGCAACAGATTATAAAACATTTATCTGCGAGTTCAAAGATTTATCTGCGAGGTCCAATTTGTAAATCAAAGACTTGAATCTACCCACTGTCTTGTGTATACTACCAGTCCAAAAGCACCGGCAATTTGTGACAATTACATTTCCACCTGATGATGAGACACCCACAGAGACAGGCCACACATCCCTACCCCCACATCATAAGCAACCCAGTCTCTCCACTAAAGTGCTAATATTAAGCATTGTACAACAGCCTTAAAGTTCTAATATTGAGCCACACCCCGGGATGCTTTAACTTAACAATTTAGGCATATATTTTATTGTGTTAAAATATAGCTTCATAACGTTTTATATACGGAATAAATTGAATAACAACGGATGGCGCTATCACTGCGCTAATATGTTCAATATTAGCACTTTAAGACACAATTGTACAGTGCTTAATATTAACACCTTTAGTAGAGATACTTTACACCTCAGCAGTACATTACTCAAATTGATGTGACATTAAAAATACTAATTGCAAGTTAATGGTCCAGTATTTCATAAATCAAGGAGTTTTGCCATATCTGGCAACACCAAGAAAAACCTTCGTGTATTGAGGGATATGTGAGGTGCCCGGGGTGGGTGTGTGTGTATGGGGGTGGGGGTGTTGGTCATGTGGGCTAACCATATTTTTGAACTGTTCTCCTTATATCATTATATCCGTTTCAATTGTCAATTCCTTTCTTATATAGGAAATATATGCATGGTGAATAACATTGTCATAATTCAGTCTAGGATAAAACGTGCATGAAAGAAAAAAATCGTTGTTCAAGGGACTCTCGGGAATAGAGCATTGTAGCTTTATATCCAAAGCATTATAATTATGCATAGTCATGTATACTAACACTCAAATTTCAGTAAAAGTATAAGAAAACACAATTTTCAGACAAATTTCCGTTTCTTAATCTAAATCCTCCAATTTCTGGAGATCTATTCATGCAAGGTCATTTCCTTGTTAAAATTTGGAGCGAAGCTCGATGAAACTGATATTGCGGATTTGGAGGAGACACTCAATATCTGTTTTTATTCTCGTCTATTTAGACATTGATTGTTTTGATCGTATCAAATAACACAGTGTTGTGACGTCTAACGCACATTTTGTACAGTCAATTATATTCAAACAACCGCTGCTCAGAGAGCATTGCATTACAAATTGGTGCCTTGTAATTCTGACTTGTCCAACTCAACAGATAAGATTCCTGATATCGTTATTTCTGTTCATATATATATAGATAAGAATAACAACATCGAGTCTCTTAAATGACACATCAGTGAAAACAAACTCCCGCGCAGTACTACGTGGCTTTAAAATTAATCACTGTATAATTCGATTTAAATCGCACTAAATCTCTTCTATAATATTTGTATTTCTCGTTTCAGACCCGCAAGTGAAAATAGAGCTAACTCAGATTAAAGGAAACGAATTGGATACACAGACAAAACAGACTAAAATCAAATGGAAAACCAGCTGTCCTATCTTTAAAGAAGCTTTTAAGTTCGATCTGACGGAATCACAGAATGTTCAGGATGGATTAACTTTGGTATGTACGGTGGTGAATGGAGATCCCTTTCGTAGAGGAACACCGATCGGCCATATTCGATTAGGACTGGGCTCTACGCAAGATAGCGAAGTTACGCACTGGGAGACAACAATAATGAAGTGCCCCGGACAACCTATCATGCAATGGCATAATCTAGTGGACACCCCACAATCGTAATCATTATTTTATTGTTTTACCAACAATCCCCACCCCACTCAGTGTACTTGACTAACTTTTCAAAACGGCACTATTAGTGATATTTGCTAAATCAGAAAATCTAAAAACTCATTCAAAATCATATTTTTACATTGGTGTAAGACGGGATGGGTGCAAAAGTGATAAGACCAAAACTCGCCGTAGCAGGCCCTATGATGACATTTTTACATTTATACAATGTCAGAGGTCTCTGTCCGTACGGACACTTACAGCGACACACAATTGGATGGGTGTCACATGTATTCGGCACTGTTATTTTCTTCCTTTTGTTAAATTTTCATGTGCATTTGACACAAACTTGTCTTTCACTCTGAAACTATTCCTACAAAATTTCAAGTATTTTATATAATCATGAGGATCACTGGTAATACATTAACCATTAACATGCGGCCACTATACGGCAGGAGGTATCATTTGCGATGTCGTATTCTAAGAGCTTATAAAACACAAAATGTGATATAAAGAAACTCCTCTCCCAGGTTATAGATATAGACGAATCTCATTTCACGCATTCCTACACCTCACTGGCAGCCATAACTGGGTCCCCGTCGGCTACAATGCACCCAAAATGTGAAATGTATCGTCCTTGGCGGGAATTTTAAACTGCATTCCATCGCCTGTTTTACACCTGCGGTGAAAACACACGTAGTTAAAAGAATGATGAAAGTTTACAACACAATAGAATTCCCTTCGGCAAAACACACAGCTTCTACATGGTCTATTGTCTTTTACGTGCGGTACAAAGAAAACAAAGTCATACACCATATCAAACGGTATTTCAAATGGATGTCTCGTACTTGCGAACAAAAGGACTATGTATGAATAGGTGCGACGGGATTACCTGTGGAATTATCTCTATTGTATATATTATTCTATGACCCTCCTCGTCCTTGCATCTTCTCTAAGCGTTAGGCGGCTATTATTCCCACAATTGGGCGGATAAAACACCAGTTTGGGGCAGCAGGCACCCAGTAATGGCCGACCAAATCCTGACCATGACTTGGCTCGTGAGATTCGTCTATAAAAGAAGGTTTATTATACTGTATGTCTGAATAAATGATTGATAACTACCTGAGATATTTCTATAGATACACTCACCCGTGCATAATCAGATCCCCATTAAGAGTCATGCGAAGGGACAAGAATGACAGTTCCAACGTGCACTGGTGGACACATGATCATTGCTAGAATTGCATGATACCAATGAAAACAAGATGTACTTGTAAGCTATAATTTTCAAACATAGGAATGCTTTTTGATTGGTCAGTATTATGTGTCCGGATATGGATATGATACCAACGGTCAATTGTTTTGTTTTGCTTTGTTTTATTTGACTGTTTTTGTTGTGTTCATCCAACTCACCAGTTTTTACGTTTTTACAGCTGTGATTATTTGCATTATTAAGATAATTTCACTATTCATTTTGTATTTAAAAGTGATCAATTGTATGACTGTCCGATGCCTTCGTACCTAACGCTAATTACTTAACTACTATATACATTATGTGCAGGAAATCTGCTTCCATTAAGATATTGTAATACTTTTAAGATGTTGCGATGTAAAGGTCAAATAAATTATTAGTTACTTTAAAAGCATATATAACGTATGATTGTTTGCCTTTAAATTCATGCAAAGACCATTATATACGCACATAATACACACAAATTGCTGGATCAAGAAAACTTCTGAACTGAATTTAATAAGTAATCCTACGTTTAATTATGTAATTTACCTTTGTTCCAAATCATTAAATCTGTATTAATTGATTAAACTCTATTGTTTCATTCTATATAATATCATAATATGCCTCATGTCATGCATGCGGTGGAACACGTAACCAGGGCGCATCAGGGGAATTACTTTGTTCATTAATTTAATGAATGTACTCATTAGTTAATGAGCCGATCATTTACGTCATTGATGCGGTTTATAATGTTGTCATTAAAAGATATTGTGAGCAACACGTATATAGAAGAATATCCAAATTGATTAGATTGTATTGTGATGGTAATTTTCTTAATCAACGACGATGACATTTTGAGCATATTATCTGGCCATGATCATTGTATTACAAGCTATGACATGTAGCTTCACAAGCGAAATACAGGTTGGTTATTATAGTGAAGTTTTCAAAGTTTGAATTAAATCTTTTACTGAAACTTACTTTTACAATTTGCTACGTTGCGTCTGATACCATCAGACTTCATTAGGCAACTGACACACTGGGCTGGTCATGTGATACTTGAAGACGACTATGGATCTCCTTGCTTGATGGCCCGGTCCCATGCGTGAGATAAGTTGCGTCTCATTCAACATTTCTTGTTTAGTTGTCTTCAAGTATCACATGACCAGCCCAGCGTGTCAGTTGCCTGGTGAAGTCCGATGGTATCAGACGCAACTTAACTAGTTGTAAAAGTAAGTTCCAGTAAAAGATTTAATTCAAAACTTTGGTGATTTTAACGACTAACGAAAATATTCACTATTTTATAGTGAAACTTAATTACGTCAGTCTTGCACCGTTTTGTGCATGTTTTATGATAAGTCTATTGTTATCGATACCAAATATTTAGTCAACTTTATTTGAACATATGTTTACGCAACACCGTCCATAATTCTTATTGTTTCAGAAACACACGCGGTGAAAAATATTATTCACATTATAACTGTCATACTTTTTATACTAAACTGAACGACAATATTTTACATATCATTGTCATGTTATTTGTTAATCAATGATAATTATTATTGTCAAATTACATCACTTTTTGTAATTACTTTTGAAATGAGTATGGAAATAGTCTACGCTCCACCAACAAAATTCTGCTTATTACAAAAGTCAATCATATCTATTACGTTGATTTTTGTGAATGTAAAATCTCACATTTCACCGATATTATCATGATTATTGTAAATTGATATTGTTATACAATGGTAATACAATCTATAGGCAATTAGATATAAGATTGTAAGTGATACTTCGCGGAAGTAGAAATGCTACTCGGAGATACCATCCGGTGTGACCTACAGATCACCGTTCAACTCTGAAAAACACGCCGCTGTAAACATCGGATTTATTTAAAGCCATGTAGGTACTCGGTTGAATTTAAATAAAATCCCGTGTTTTTATTCTTCTTTTTCCTCTTCATCTTTTTAACCACTGATATTTCAAGTTGTTTTTGTCAGAAATATCAAAACGCATAATATTTACATGTCCATGGTTTTGTGGGATGGGAAGGGATTACAATGGGACAACTACAATATGGATGAAATGCCGGCGGTGGGTGATGTTCACTGTTCATGTGTATGATAAAAAGAAGCTGGGTAAACAACCCGGGTAAACAAGCAAACAAACATAAAACAAACAAATTAATAACTTTTAAGTTATTACTTAAAAGTAACAGGCGTGTGATCAGACTGGGTAGCCCGAAAGTGAAAAGCCTGTATGGTCATTGACAATTTTGTCCCGATTTGAGGGAAATAGGGTCTACAATGTTAATTACTTCCGTCTCGATAGGACCCAACAATCCGATAGGGATAGCCCTCCCCCAGTTACGCCTAGATTAGCCGGACTGTTTTCACCAGACATACCAGCTCTTCCATGAGTGGTTGTGTAAAGTAAGTTTGTACAGAGGTTCGTATAACGCTGTCTTTCACCCACCGGGCTCCTACAATATTCAGGCCAATCTGGTTGTGCTCATTTTGTTTACCCAAATGTTTACATTCGTGACAAATTCTTGAAAGGTTGTGTTAGTGTGACTGTAATTATATACGAACGGAAATCCAAGACACATGTGCTGCAATAGCAATTTCGTCTTTTATTTACCGGGAGTACCTTAAATGACAGGGCCTTTTCCCCTATTCTGCGATATTACGAGGATCGTCTTGTTGCATTTAAGTACGTGCTTTCCCTCTATTTTGCAATACTACAAGGATAGCCTTGTTGGCCTTCTTCTTATAATAATTATCTCAAGTTTATAGAAAAAAATGTTGTAACTTTAGGCATGTACGAGTGAAAATAAGAACATAAGTTATATACTATAATAATCTTTCATTTTCGTGGCGTCACTACTACAAATAACTTGAATCAACATGTTTAAAATTTATTCATTGAATATCCCAAATAATTTCCACATTTGGTTTCAATTTTGATATTTCAGATGAAAGTTTACATTAAGCTATGGAAACCAAAGAAAAAGTTGTAGTTTTAAAAGCCTTTGGATATTTTGTATAGGGTGTATCATATCAAATAATGATTATTGAAAATGTGTAAAGTAATTTTGTAAAAATTGTACAAAATTTATCATGTAAAGAAGAATACCAATTGTTTGAATACTCGAATTGCCTTTTAATTCTGGCAACATTGCAACTTAATGTGTTACAAATATTGTTGCAACATTTACAGTGTTGCAATCGATGTAGCAACATCAACATTTTGCTGATGCAGCAAGGTAGCAATATTATGTTGTTGCAAACGATGTAGCAACATTATGTTGTTGTAAAGGATGTAGCAACATTATGAAATTGCAACAATATTGCAACATTTATACGTTGCAAGAGTGAGCTCTAAATACCAATGGTGCTGTAAAACAGAATTAGACTTATAATAGAAGTGTGTGTTGAGAAAATGTGTAATCTATCCATAAACAGTACTAAAACTAAAGATCTGTATAAATTAAAAAGTTATTTGGAACTTTTAGGATGATTCTGTAAGGAATGATCTATGATTGCTGTCAATAAAATGGTTATTATCATTTAATTGTTGTATAATATATAAATATATTTATTATATATATCGTGCATTTAGGTGTCTCAGAACAAATTGCGGCCTTACATCTTCAAAGTGTATTAAATATCTTCAACAAAAGGCCTATACAATATGCTATATTTTATTTTTATTTTGATTCATTGGCTGCATAAGGGTTGCTTTTATTTTTCTATTTGTTTCGTGCCGTATTTTCGTAAGTAGTGATCTATAATAATTATGTTAAAAAAGTAAGACAATAGTATTTCACCGCTGCCGAACGTAGCAGCATTAATAAGAATATCAACGTAATTTTGCTTGTTATTATCACGTTTTATAAGGTGTACATAATATTATGAAAACATTATATTAATATCAACGAGCTTTCAGTATACAGATATTTGATTGATAATAATTATCTTCTTTAATTACAACTAAATATCGTTAGTAGTTTATAAAGTTATAAAAACTTTTTCACGACAATGGTATATCTATAAAAGCTCACTTCAATATGGATTGAACGTATTTTGTATAATAAAAGTCTCAATTATGTTAACTTTGTACAGAAAACATAAGAGAATCGACCTTAAATTGGCGTTTTTATATGCAATGTAGACCACATTGACACAATAAAGCTGTTTTATGTTGTAAAATACTGCGCACGAGTTTGAATTAATGAGTGGTGATCTCAAAAACTAAAATAGACAACAATAACAATAACAACAGCATCTACCAATACAATTCCAGAGAGTACACGTATATCCCAATAGACCATTCCTATGACTCTTGAACAAATTCATCAGGACTGTTCCATAAAACTGTATATTTTTTCATATACTAGTCCAAGTTAAACACACTTACGTTCAGACGTTTCGATAGCTATCAGCTATCTTTCTCAATGCTACTGTTGATGTGAAGATCGCTGTACAGCTGTTGTTGATCGCTGCTTGGCAACGGAGTTGCCAGACGATTTCACCATCAACAGGTCGTCATAGATGTGACCGTTGCCAAGCAGCGATCAACAACAGCTGTACAGCGATCTTCACATCAACAGTAGCATTGAGAAAGATAGCTGATAGCTATCGAAACGTCTGCACGTAAGTGTGTTTAACTTGGACTAGTATATGAAAAAATATACAGACCATTCCTATAATTGGCACTTTCTTGCCGTTGACGGAGTGAACATTATTATCATGCTCGCTTTCGTTATTGTATAAGCACGTTAAACTCTTTTTTCCTCGCTTATACGTTCGTGATATCGGTATTCACCCCATCAACGGTAGAAAAGAATGGTCTATTTAATAGAAATCCATATTTTTACATTTCAAACCATTTCATCCAGCGTTGGGATATTTCGTCAAGTACGGTCTTTATTGTGTTCAGCTTACGCCTGATCTCCTCATTCCTTATCTTGTCCATGAGCTGAATACCAATTGAGGATAGAGAAAAAACACATATGTTTGCTGAGCAATATGAACTGATAACCCAGGATGTCCACATTCTATGTCTCTATATTTAATCCACTGTAGCACCGTCCATTTGACTTGGAAGCCTGCTTGACAATATCTTTAGTCCCTTTGTATAGCTTACCTGTTGTCTGATATTGGTGTGTTGTCGACTTCCGGCTCAGTACTTACGCGTTAAGTTAATCCTGGTTGACATCTTTGTGTTTCCTTCCACTGACGTTGTCCTCTGCTTTCTTCTATAGGGGTTTTCAGTTGTTTTGATGTCACCCAACAAATGGCAACCAAACCATCCGGCAGTTCCAATGTTGCATGTGTGCAGCCACTGGGACATTCATGATTAGGAACTTGTAAGACTTACTGGGCACGCGGTCAGTGACATCCTTGTCGGGGACTGGGTAGTTTATCTCTGTTTTTCTTCCCTACAAGAAATAATGATGAGATTTATTCTGCTTACACTCTGCCTTCGCTGAGTAATTGCCTAAGGCTATGATGCTTCACTTGGAGGCAGAGACGAGGCATTTGCATGGGTAGAGGCAATACAGGACTAGGGTAGTGATTTAGGATGTGATGCCCTCCTTTCACCTTACGGCTAGGTATCCGCTCGATCAAGAACCACTTGCTATGCATATCTGATGACATTTCATACCCTAAAATTATTATTGTAAGTCAACCAATACTTAATCACAATTTTTATGCAAAGTTGGCACTAAACCTTTGCTGTACGCCTCTTCACAGCACAGATTGGTGGTATGGCCCCTCAAGATGAATTGAAATGGTTGGTTCTGTACAAAAATGTGGTATATCTTCATCATTGATTTTCGAGTTGATAAAAGAATTGTTTGGCTATTTAGCTCTTTAGGTACATTGGCGATTTCAACTATCATTTCACAACCATGATTGCCGACATTTGCCATTTTTTCATCATTTTGACACATATAAACGCATATAATTATTCTCGCTGATTTTTAATTGATATTAAGAATAAAAAGGTCTTTAAAATCTTTTAACTCATAACTTCGTTCGTATTACTATGAATATTAATAAGTTTGCGATTTTTACGTGAAGCTTGCACCGCAACGCCATTTTTAACTAGTCGAAACTAAGTTAGTATACTCTAGATGCTGACATCTATTCTGAACCGGTCAACCGTGGAATTCCCGTACAACGCTCCCATTGCGGTTGATCACAAAATAATGATGATATGATGGTAAATACATGTAGATTAGATTACGATTTTTCCCGATGCAGCTTCGAACGGGGAGACTGTTTATTTAGTTGTGTACGGAAGAGGCCGTGCTAAAAATAGTTTGCGATGTGGCGTTTAATGCATGATCAATTTTGTACGTGAATCAGACGTTGGAAAAATGGAACGGGTGAATGACGTCTTTTGTAAGCCGCACGGCGTTAGACTTTAACGTCTCTTCGCAACCTCTCTCCTAGAGAACATATGATGACACATTCATTTCCAGATGTATAATGACGTAGGAGATGATGAGAATAAAATGCGAGGACCCTGCTATATACTTGCGGTCTTTGTACTTCTTCCTACGCGTATGCATGTTTCGATGCAACATGCTCCAAGCTGTTCAAACACTAGCTTGACAATTTCTTTATTTTTTCTCACAAATTTCAAGAGACCAAGTTGTTGAAACTCAATAGATATCATCTCTCGCATACGTTTCTGTGAACACTCCACACGCTCTGATGTTTAAGTATTAAAGCATTATTTGCCATTCCGTAGCGCTCAATGCAAACTTCAATTCCCTGGCTTCAATTCCGTGGAATTGAATCGATTCTGCCGAATCGACTGTAAACAAAGGTTAGTATATCAAATCTACACGAAACTCTCACAAGTTCAAATAAATATATAGTATTATCTTATCTATAGTGTTATATCTAGATATGTTTACGAAATTGTAATTGTCATCAGGCTCCAGCGATTGCTGGCAGTTTACTTCATAATTCATATTGATTCATGAGCACCAACGAATTATATTGAGAATTGTAGAGCTTTTATAACGAAGAACTTACGTACGCAATGGTACATGCGTAATTTTACAGATATGCAATGGCAATGAGCAATACTCTGACATTATCTCCAAATTTGATACATTCACATTATTGAGACGCGCCATTTAGCTCAATGGTTCACACCACAAAATAGACTTGCAAAATACGGGTCGCGTTTCCAGCCATAAGTCTTTTTATTTGAAATACACAGTTTATATCATCTCAATAAAAATAAAAGTTTTGCATAACATATGAGCGTTTACATCCCACTGATAAGTGCTAACCCCGTTTTGACCTCGGGTGTTCATGTGTTCATGGGCACCTAAACGTAACCAACATTCAAATTTGTGCCTTTTCATTTTACATTTGTAAAGATTACATTCATAACACGATTTTCAACACTGAACTTGTAATATTAATACGACTTTTGTACACAATTCTTATGCAAAATCGACAGTTTACATAAACGTGATGGTTGTTGATGGCAGTGATGGGAAGCATTTCCTTTATTTTATGTGCAAAGAAGGATAACATATATACATAAGCCATAAAAAAGCTAACAAATCCATGGCATCAGAGCTAAAAGTGTCTGATATAATGCATCATGAAGTTTATTAATCCATTTTTATTTTAGCAAAACATCATACACTGAAAATCGAGATATAATGTCAACAGAAATGACTCCGTATGACGTAATATTTAGTACAAAACAGAACTGTAGATCATGCTCGGACTTCTAGTATGTCTAGCGATGGTTTACTCAGCTGTACTATTACATCACTGTTTCCACGAAGATTTTTGTATCATATTTTGCATCGGAAGTTTATGAAAAGTATAAAAATATCATGTGCAGGCTCGGGTTATTCTATAGCTTGCAGTGATCGACATAACGGCGTGATAGTTGCAAACGAGAATTTACGTTTGCCAAACAGTCATACCGAAATTGCAATATTTCTAGGTGAAATTCCTCCCTTTATTTCCTGAAGCATATCTTTTGTTCTAGACCACAGATTGGAGTGAAATAAGATTTATATTAAAGCTTGATTATTCGTCTTTACGGTGCAGTTTTTTATCCCACAGGTTTCGCCATTTTCTCAAATTATTCACCATCTGAGTATTAAGATCCTTAAACAGTATGCTTCGACTATATTTATACCTCCGCGCTGCCATAACAACTTGTCGATATAGTAAGTCTCGAAGTGACCTTTTACATAGCGGGTGGTCTTCCTATACATTTGAATGTAAAGGCGGAACAACATGAGACTACTGTACAGCAACAATTGTCTATTTTGTTCAACTTTGTGATTAAATTGTAAACGTTTCCGTCCTTGAATATTTTTTTCTGCCGTCAAATACTTTCAAAATGTTGTCTTTTGATAACATATTACAAATTCGGAATCCCCATGTGTAATAATTTTCCCATTCAATTAATACCCAAATTTGATGATATTTATCTACATAGTTCCTATCAAGGAGGATAGATAGAAAGAAGAAGAAATAGATTACGTAATGCTTTGTTCCTTTGATGCCGATTAGACATTGCGACAGGCTATTCATAAAAGTGGTACCATTGTTTCGAACAAAGGGGTTCCGTCATTAAATTGGTCACTGATCCGGCATCATATTAATGCTTTACACAACAGGCGAGTATAAATAAGTGACCACAATACAGTCATCTGTAAGGGCAGTCATGTGTAAAGTGGTACCATTGTTCTTACGTATCCCAAATGTGCGCTTGTGCGGGTCTGAAGTCTATAAAGGAGGCTTTAGTTGTCGATATAATCTTTTATCACCCACCTGACTTTAGGCGCTTCATTTAAATAAATTGAATGGCCCTGCTGATCGACTACACATCAGAATGTATTAGCTTCCAGGTCCACATTTCTATAGTATTGTCCATTTATTTTTATTTTAAGAAGGAGATTGGCATAGAAATAGCGGCGGTGGAAGGGGTGGGGGCAGATTCTTCCCTGTGAGAAGTCTTGAGAGGGGATATGAGGGAGGAAAAGGGGAGGAGGGATATGGAAAATGAGGGGGCCTACAGGAAGGGAGAAAGAGGACAAATGAAGAGAAAGAAATAATGAGAAGTAAATAAAATAATAGAAAGATAAGGAAATATTTATATTGGAATGACAGGGAGAGTGAGAGATGACAAAAAGAAAAGAAAGAGGGGGAAGAAAGCAAGAGAGAAAAGGACAGCGAGGAAGTGATAAAGTTAGTGTAGGCCTAGGAAAGAACAAGTACAGAGAAAGAAAAGAAAGGAAATAAATGTAATAATAATTATTATAAAACTTAACACATAACAGCACTAAGCAGCAATTCGATGACATCAATGCCGTTGTGCATTACGTAATTAAAGTGCCCAGTCAGATGTATTTCGCACCTGCCAAGCACTAGTCACCCAATTTCGAAAACTGGACGTTGAATGTACACTCTCATGAATATTGATTGGCAACATTTTCCAATATGTCAGCGCTCTAATAAGACACAATAGAACAATGAACGTTGCAGCCCGCTGGTTCCTATTCTTTTCTGTATAGTGGTCAATGCATGAGGATTTGGTTACGCTTGTTAGTCTTGGTATGTCGTGCCCATGGACCACCTACGTATTTATAAATATAGTGGAAGCACACTGTTCAAGGACACTCTGTATCAGATATATTATTAATAAACGGATTTCATATGATTATGTGATTACTTGATTTCTGTCCCGGGTAAATTATGTTGTAAATATTGTGTATACCATACAGGTAACACAACTTCTAAGTTCCCCCTAATACTTTTGAAAATAAGTCAAAAAATATTTTACGAAATGTAAAAATGTAAAAAGATGTGTATAGCCCTGTTTGTTTTACCCCTGTGGACCAATTTATAGCGTCACACATCATTGCGTTCAGTCAGGTTTTCTGTAGGGATTCAATCATGTGTCTCCGTTGTTCATCACCGATTAACAACGGTGCGTCTGCGTCGTTTGCGTGGTTTACTTCGCGAGGGCAGCTTCGATGATGAACAACGGCGAAACATGATCGAACCCCTTTCAACAACGAAAACAAGCTAACGGTCGTCTAATTCAGACGATTATTTCATGAGGAATGACCAGTTTAGTCATTGTCACTAAACACAAGAAGATCGATGCTTTCCTGATGATAGCAGCAAAAGAACTACAGAATAAAAGTGCAGTATTTAGCAGCTTCCTCCAAAATAATGAAAACATCATGTAGCGCACACAAGTTCCAAGTATGGCAAATTTCTGACGCGTATCGCGTATACGCGCTTCCAATAACTTGCGTTCGCGTATACGCTACTGGCAAATTGTGGATTCATCACGGATTAACAACGATTGGCGCCTGTAAAAAGGTATAGGAAAAATTGTTGAACAAACACATGAATAGGCCTGGCCTGCTGAATTGTTTGAGAGTTGACTCCTACGGACTCAAATGCAACTTTTAACACAGTTTAAAACGGTCTCTTTTTACATAATGAACCATTGTGACTGAACGCAATGACGTGTGACGCTATAATTTGTTCCATAGGTGTAAAACAAATAACGCTACACATGCCTTTTTACAAGTTTGCATTTTGTTAAATATTTTTCGATTTATTTAAAAAAGTATTTAGGGGGAACTTAAAACTTGTGCTATGTGCTCAGGTGCAACTTTTAAAACGGCCTCTTTTCTTACATAATTAACCATTGTGACTGAACGCAATGATGTGTGACGCTATAAATTGGTCCACATGGGTAAAACAAACAGGGCTACACATAATCTTTTTAAAATTTTACATTTTATAAAATATTTTTCGACTTATTATAAAAAGTATTAGGGGGGAACTTAGAAGTTGTGTTACCTGTATAGCAGATATATCGATTGGGCTAAAAATCCTTCGATAGTATGCAAGGCAAATTCAAGAAATTCAAGAGCTCTGATTCAATAACGCTGTTTAGCGGAAAATCCAGATCCTAGCGGAAACGTACGCGTGTTTGGTACAAGTAATGGTACTCTTGGCTCTTCGCGTCCACACGGTGGCCGCGTATACACAAAAAGTCCCGCAAAAAGTGGGGGAGTTATGTAAAATTAATTAAAATTGACCATAATTACTACTATCGGATTCCGTTTCAATTATTTTATGCAGACTCCCAATCATATAGAAATAAAAAACACCAGTCAACTACGTTGTTTTTTAGCGCGCCTGATTGTTTTTTTTAACTGTCATTCATCAAAAACATGACATGACACGTGGTTGGATGAATTTAATGTTTTGAATAATTGTAAATGTAAAACAGAAGGTATTGAAATAGGAACAACGTATTAGGGTTATGATATGGTTAGGCTAGGGACAGCGTTAGTATTAGAGTTAAGGCTATGTTTAGGGTTAGGGTTTAGGTTATAGGTTAGGGTCAGGGTGAAGTGTAGGGTTAGGGCAAGAATTGGGTTTTCAGACTAATGACCATTAAAATCAATTTCAAAATTAAAATAATTGTAAATAAAAAGACAAGGTAAAGAATTTCCATTTTGGGTATGCTTCCGCAGGTGTATGTGTGAGGTGGGGTGGAGCGGGATGTGTATGTATCTGCCCATGGTGTGTTTTTATGTATTGTAGTGTACAGGGGTGTGTTTGTGGGGGATGTTTGTGGCTAGTTTTGTATCCTTAATTGCTTAATTTCTAGTTTCTTAACGTGTAGCTTAAAATTATGCAAACACTTACAATTATTATTCTTCAGGCAGCTATAATCTTCACGCAGCAAGAATCACAATATGTTTCGTAAATCTTGAATCAAAATATTTAGTTTCCTTGGATCTTTTGTGTTAAATTTTGTCAAATAGTTATAACATGCACTCAATGCATTATTAAGCTCATGATAAGAAATGTAACTACAAGACACAAGTGTTGTTTTTAACCAATCTCCAATCTTGTCTCGCTCGTATCATTTGGGGCTATATATAGAAGAGCAGATCGTCAAGAGATAATCTGTCGTACTCTCGGCGGAGTAAACGAAACAAAGTACGGGCAAATATTGTAGTTGATTGTATCATGGAATGAGTAGGCAGATAGTCAATTGCGATATTTTTGTGTGGTAGGAAATTTGAAATGGCAAAATAATCAATTAAAAGTAAAACTGAGTACCTGAAAGGGAAGCTTGTAAGATATCTCATATTGTCCTATCCTTACAGTTGCATGTGATTGCCGATTCCATTGGTAGATTGACAACAAGCCCTACAAAGGAACTCTTGATTGTTTGACTTTTATCAAACTAAGATGTGAAAAAAAAAACGTGCCTAAAATACATTAATACATAAAGCATGTATGCATTATCTTGTTCAATAAATCACCACAGTTATTTTAATTAAAATTACACAATCATTCAACGCGTAGAAACCAACAAATCACACTAGTGGGTAACTTTGGGCTGATTTTCGAGGATTGAAAATTGTAGCATTGTACTTGTACTATGTTTAGTGCTCTTTGTGCAGCGAAAGAAGTTTCTAAAATGGACTGCGCATGCTCAGTTCCACCTGGAAACCTAGAAATATCGCGTTTGGCATAGAGTGAATTCTCGTTTGCACCAATCGTGTCATTCACAGCAAGCAGAATAGCTCCTAGCAAACACATTAGACCTATAGTTGATATTTTTAAAAACTTCCATTGCAGAATTTGATAAAAATAAAAACTTCGTGGAAACGGTGATGTAACAACATAGCTAGCTGAATAAACCATCGATAGACATACTAGACGGCAGATTATGATCAACGTTCTGTTTTGTACTCATACGTCATAAGGAGTCATTTCTATTGATATTATATCTCAATTTATTTTCAGCGTATTATATCTTATTTAATATGTACATCACGTTATTACCAGTGTTTACTAGTTTAGTGGGTTAATAAACGCCAGGAAGCATTATATCATTCACTCTAGAATAATTCCGATGCGTTGGCTTATATGACGTCAAATGGTTTGAAATTATACAATCTTTCTTTGTACAAATAGGAAAATTCTGCAGAATTTGAAATGATTTGTATAATAAATTATGCATTGCATTGGTAGAAAAAAAAATAGTTTAAACTTCCTGTAAGACATTTTTATTCATCGTATAGTTTGGTCATAAATTCAATGTTAAAATCATTATCTGGACATCTGTACGAGGTACGGGGTTCAAAATCTGTGACAATAAACCTCATGACCAGGGGAACATTATGGATCATCTTAGGTCAGGTCAAGGGTCAAATCTTAGAATTGTATTATCTGCCCGGATTATCTGAACATCTGTAAATGGTACAGGGCTCAAACTCGGTGACAACAAACCTCATAACTATGGGAACATTTTGCAGGGGTCAGATACCTCCAAAACCTCCTATAGGTTTGTGGTCTATGACCACCATTTTAAACTAGTTTGTCCTTGTGGTGTTTTTGTTTTGAATGACAATCACGAAACATTCTTCGAAGTTTTTCTGATAGTCCAGATACGTAAGGAATTGTAACGTTCTTGCCGCGTTTAGTTTCCCCGTCACCATGTATCTCATGTCCGGTGGACACTTAATTAGCGGATTTGGTTTGAGAGAGAAACGAAGCGTATGTTCCAACATATCTAGCACTGGTTGCGGAGATTCCGAGGTTTACCCGCACTTAGACAGTTACTTATGATTCCTTTGACAATAAGAATGTCAAAATATTAGACCGAGAAATCAGATGGTTTGAGGGTCAATGGTTTGGGAATCAAGGAATCTATTTATAGCCCTACCACAGGGCCTTTTTTATTACACATTATATACTATTCACCATGCTATATACTGAGAACTGCAAAAAACCCAGTGACAGCTCACAACCCACTAACCGCTGTCCCCGAGAAAAAAGGGGGAAGTAATAGCAGTCACTGGCAGCACAGTGCTGGCAGCAGCTCTCTGGACATAACCAGGTTTTATGATATAGCATGGTTTTGGATCATCACAGTCAAAAGGCCCTATACTAGTAGGGCTATCTATTTATGTGAAACGAGAGGAGCCTTCACTTAACAATAGAGTCGGGTTGCGTCACAACTTGGCAGGGGCCAACTGTTCATAATCAAGAAGATCCCTCAGAGCTTCAACTCAACTTTGACTTGTAACACAACAACATAATTGCTTCACAGGTGGTCAATGAACTTTTGCCACCAGTTGACCTGATAATGCATTCGGGATATGATGTGAAATATTGCCACTTATGAAACGTCCAGTAGTTCAGATTATAATCTTAAATTCATATTATTATCATTACCTGGATGAACGATATTCATAACAATCATAATAGGATCAGGAGATCATATAAAACTCTTTTCAAAAATCGTTCGACTCCTTCATATGGTGTTTCAGCTTGAAATCTAGACTAAGAGGTCCATGTAGGCAGGATTATTTGCGAGAGTGTGTCTTATTCTCTTCATCCCATAAGTCCACAAACAAGTACCTCCATCCAGTTCTGTCTTTAGCCCTCTTCTTTGCCTCAGCCCATGATAACTTTCAGTTTCTGCCACTGTTCTCCATCAAGTTGTTTTTGATCTTTCCCGGTTTCGTTTGCCTTGAGGTGTCCAGTACAGTGCTGTTTTAGGGATGCTGTTTTGAGTCATTCTGAGCACATGAACCAACGATCTCAAACGTCTTCGAGTTATTTCTTAAACAATGTGTTTGGAGGTTATCTTTCTGTGAAGATTTTCATTTGATATGACGATGGACCAGAAGATTTTACAAACTTTTTTATACCTCTATTGTGAAAAGCTGAAAGTTTGTTCATGTCTGCCTTTGTGACGCGCCAACATTCTGAGCCATGAAGAAGTACAGATTTAACATTGTTGTTGTAAAGCTTGATTTTTGGGTTTTTTTTAAACTGTATTGTTGTGAGTTCCAAATTGTTTACAGAAAGTATTTCTTGCCTTGCTGAGTCTTGATTTAATGTCTTTGGTTGTGGCTTCTTCTGTACTGATTACACTTCCCAAATACGTGAATTCCCCAACATCTTCCAGGTTTGCGTTGTCCATTTTGATTGGCCCTTGGCGGGTGCTGTTGATTTTCATAACTTGAGTTCTTTTGGCATTTACAAATAAACCAAGTTGTTTTCCAAAACATCAGTTTTCGTCCAATTCGATACAGGAGAGTGGTTTTGAAGAGATCAACGTATACGTCCGATACCTATGTTTGGAAATCGCAATCTCTCTAATGTATACACTATAAAACTTGAGTGGCTCCTGTGTTTTACATCCATCGTCAACAAAATACACCCAATCTAATTAGCATATCCCACAATTTTCAAGTTGTCTGTACACAGCCAACCGAAAAAAGTTTACATCAAGTGTCTGTCCGTTTATAAAAACAAATTCTGCATATTTTGAATTTGACTTTAAAATGATCTTAGATTTGATTGATTCTGAGGCAAATCGCTATTCAATTTCGTCTGTAACAGGTCATTTATTGCCATGGGTTAACAGCATTGTCCTTTCGCTGTCTATGTAGTACGTGCCTGGAAAATAAAGCAGTCAAATAAAGCGGCAATTAGATTTCAGAACGAAGAATACAATTTAGTTGAAGGACGTGGTATATTTAATCGGGGATTTAATTCCCTGCACGTAACTTGCAATGAAAATACTGTACCGTTTCTGTAAATTTTGGAATTCTACCAACAATATTTCAAGACAATACTGAACCAATACTAGGCATGTTTGTAAGTATTCAAGCGTGTGATAAAGGTTGATTTCAGAAATGATCATACTAAGTCCATTTAAAAGTAATGCTGGTTTGTCCGCAGTCAAGCACATTCTATTTCGGCTACATGTTAGTGTTCATCCTGTTCTGTAGAAATTAATTGGGATCATGATTGACAACATGAACGTTTAGGACAAGTTAATATCTTTACTGCCTCATACAGGCCTATATACTCACAGGAAACTCTTTATTTACTTCCATCAATGATTCGTGTGACTAGTTATTGAAGAATTATACTGCAAAATGTCCCAAACTAAAAAGATGTTTGAACCTGAGATGCGGTGAAACCTCATACATTTGTTTTATGCATACAAAATTAATCCGCAATTTGTTAAACTCGAATACAATTTGGATTTGGTAAATATAATGGAAAGAAAATATTTAAGACTCTCTAGTATTAAAGAAATAAAACAAATTCTCAACATTAGAATTTATGTCATTAAAGGTGTATATTGTGTTTGTAAAACTATAATTAAATTTATGCAAGTGGCAATTCACGGAAATTTCAAGTATGATTTGAAACGAAGATCAGAGTAAACATTATTCTTTGTACATCGCTAGAAATCTGTAGTGATGTTTTTGTTAAGTAACAGTTCACTTCCTGAATGCAAAAATAGTAAGAAATGCAAACGATTTATCAAGTATATTAGGTATTCATGAGTTTACTTTTTTATTGTTCAAGTAGATACCGCAATCTTGTTATGTTATTATAGTGGTTATCTTTGTTGGACAGGAGTGAGATCGCAGTTTCAAATAAGTCTGTGTATGATATATAGCTCATCTATGGTAATAAATGTTTTCTTAAATACGCTAGGTCACAAGTTAATCTACGGTAGATTAACATTAGGACTGACGGATACCATACAGATACAGAGATAAAACTTGGTTCAAGGTCTTAATCACAAATGATAGCTGCATGACCTTAACTCTTTTCTGAGCAAGGTGCATTTTGTCACCAAAGTTTCTGTGAGGCCTGAGAGCACATCAGACACACCAAATTGTATTCTAAATACGAGGAATATCCTTCGGATATCAAATAATTTTGATTTTTTTAAAATTCGCGATATAATACAAATGGTATGCCAAATTATTTTTAAAAAGTCTTGTCGTCGTCGTTGTTGTTGATTATAACGTTCTACTGCACTCCTGTTTCCTGGTTCAAACTTGTCCAGCGAGGACTATGATTTGCGTAACATAATCATTTACGTATAAAATCCTTACAGAGATGACAATTTCCAAAACAATGCTGTTTTCACCATTCATTCACTTTCTTCAGGAAGAGATATTGATCCACTCAGTTCCACTTCCGCCTTCATAAACCAGACTTCAGCAAGTCGAAGGAAGATACGAATTCCTTTTTTGGGACAGTTGCGCAATTTTGACGTATTCCAAATCTCCTTCGTTCTGGCCGGAGTAATGACTCTATAGCTACGCAAAAAGATTGACTGGTTTTGCAAGTGCTCTTATTTGAAAACACATTATATAGCTAAAATGCTATAAAGCTCACGCTGGGAACACTCATAAATCAGTTCCACTTACATTGACAGACGTGTGCCTTCACAAACCAGACTTAAGCCAGTCGAAGGAAGATACGAATTCCCTTTTGGGACAGTTGCGCCATTTAGACGTATTCCAAATATCCTTCGTTCTGGCCGGAATAATGACTCTATAGCTACGCAAAAAAGATTGACTGGTTTTGCAAGTGCTCTTATTTGAAAACAGATTGTATAGCTGAAATGCTATAAAGTTCACGCTTGGAACTCTCATAAATCTGCCACGAGATCAAGTTTACAGTTTCTTATACACTAACCGAAAACTCCCAGTGTGCAATCTGGGATTTCCCGATCCATGACTGACTTTACCACTTGGTTACATGAAAATGGATTCCCATCTCTCATCAAATGTGTTATTTTAATGTAACAAAGATCATATTATGAGCGTATATTTCTCACAGTACATTACAGTAGATTATTATCTATGTTTGAACTTGATACACTATGAATTTGTTTTAATCAAACCAAATTACAATTTCGCAATCAACAGTCATTGGAGCTCATTCTTTGGAAAGGAAACTTTTTCGCGTTTTCCTGGTCAGGCATGTGCACACTATAAAACTTGAGCGGCTCAGACTGTGTTTTACATCCATCGTCAACAAAATATACCCAATCTCATTAGCATATCCCACAATTTTCAAGTTGTCTGTACACAGCCAACCGAAAAAAGTTTATATCAAGTGTCTGTCCGTTTATCAAAACAAATTCTACATATTATGAATTTGACTTTAAAATGATCTTAGATTTGATTGATTCCAAGGAAAATCGCTATTCAATTTGGTCTGTAACAGGTCATTTATTGCCATGGGTTAACAGCATTGTCCTTTCGCTGTCTATGTACGTGTCTGGAAATTAAAGCAGTCAAATAAAGCGGCAATTAGATTTCAGAACGAAGAATACAATGTAGTTGAAGGACGTGGTATATTTAATCGGGGATTTAATTCCCTGCACGTAACTTGCAATGAAAAATACTGTACTGTTTCTGTAATTTTCGAAAATCTACCAAAAATATTTCAAGAAATACTGAACCAATACCTGGCATGTTTGTAAGTATTCAAGCGTGTGATAAAGGTTGATTTCAGAAATGATGATATTAAGTCCATTTAAAAGTCATTAGGAAACGAATTTGGAGAAAACCTTATGTTAATAAAATACTATGCTGAGCCACCAGCCTGGGTGGCTCACGCTCCAGTAATTTCAGACGATTGAGCTCAGTAATACATCAAAGAATGTCTTCCAATTCATGAAAACAAATAGATAATCAGCTTATCGGATTAAAAGCTTAGAGGGAAGGTCTTGCTGCTCAGCGAGTGTTTGTAATTATCAGAAGGTTTTCTCCAAATTCATTCTCTAATGTAATGCTGGTTTGTCTGCAGTCAAGCACATTTTATTTCGGCTACATGTTAGTGTTCATCCTGTTCTGTAGAAATTAATTGGGATCATGATTGACAACATGAACGTTTAGGACAAGTTAATATCTTTACTGCCTCATACAGGCCTATACTCACAGGAAACTCTTTATTTACTTCCATCAATGATTCGTGTGACTAGTTATTGAAGAGTTATACTGCAAATATCCCAAACTAAAAAGATGTGTGAACCTGAGATGCTGTGAAGCCTCATACATTTGTTTTATGCACACAAACGTAATCCGTAATTTGCTAAACTCGAATACAATTTGGATTTGGTAAATATAATGGAAAGAAAATATTCAAGACTCTCTAATACTAAAGAAATAAAACAAATTCTCAACATTAGAATTTATATCATTAAAGGTGTATATTGTGTTTGTAAAACTATAATTAAATTTATGCAAGTGACAATTCACGGAAATTCCAAGTATGTTTTGAAACGAATATCAGAGTAAACATTATTCTTTGTACATCGCTAGAAATCTGTAGTGATGTTTTTGTTAAGTAACAGTTCACTTCCTGAATGCAAAAATAGTAAGAAATGCAAACGATTTATCAAGTATATTAGGTATTCATGAGTTTACTTTTTTTTTTTTTATTGTTCAAGTACATACCGCAATCTCCGGCTGGATTCTGCAGATAACTTCTATATAATGAAGATGCTAATCAAACATTGATCATCATAAATGTTATTATAGTCTGGTTATCTTTGTTGGACAGGAGTGAGATCGCAGTTTCAAATAAGTCTGTGTAGGATATGTAGCTCATCTACAGTAGTAAATGTTTTCTTGAATACGCTAGGTCACAAGTTAATCTACGGTAGATTAATATTAGGACTGACGGATACCGTAATATACAGATACGGTGTAGCAATTCTCAATTAGAAAACAATCTGACTTGTGCAGGGTTTATCATCAATACGAGGTCTTCAGCAGAGTTAATACTTTCAAGGTTCAAGGTCTTAATCACAAATGATAGCTGCATGACCTTAACTCTTTTCTGAGCAAGGTGCATTTTGCCACCAAAGTTTTTGTGGGGCCTGAGAGCACATCAGACACACCAAATTGTATTCTAAATATATTTGATTTTTTTTTTAATTCGCGATATAATACAAATGGTATGGCAAATTATTTTAAAAAAAAGTCTTGTCGTCGTCGTCGTTGTTGTTGATTAAAACGTTCTACTGTACTCCTATTTCCTGTTTCAAACTTGTCCAGCGAGGACTATGATTTGCGTAACATATATCATTTAAGTATAAAATCCTTACAGAGATGACAATTTCCAAAACAATGCTGTTTTCACCATTCATTCACTTTCTTCAGGAAGAGATATTGATCCACTCAGTTCCACTTCCGCCTTCATAAACCAGACTTCAGCAAGTCGAAGGAAGATACGAATTCCTTTTTTGGGACAGTTGCGCAATTTTGACGTATTCCAAATCTCCTTCGTTCTGGCCGGAGTAATGACTCTATAGCTACGCAAAAAGATTGACTGGTTTTGCAAGTGCTCTTATTTGAAAACACATTATATAGCTAAAATGCTATAAAGCTCACGCTGGGAACACTCATAAATCTGCCACGAGATCAAGTTTACAGTTTTTTATATACTAAAACGAAAACTCCCCATGTTACTAATAGCGCATTCTCGTATACCCACATTAAGTAACGGGGTTTTTCATAGGCAATGATCACAGTGTGCAATCTGGGATTTCCCGATCCATGACTGACTTTGCACTTTGGTTACATGAAAATGGATTCCCATCTCTCATGAAATGTGTTATTTTAATGTAAACAAAGATCATATTATTAGCGTATATTTCTCACGGTACATTCAACAGTAGATTATTAGAGACATTGCGATGTTCCAAACGCAGCACGTGGAACGTACGTTTTCACGTACGTTTTACATACGTTAATACGGTGTTAAATATTGCTAGTCTCGGTACCAAACTGGATTGTGCTCATTCGTCACGAAGGAGAACGACCCAGTTGGAATAAAGACTATAATATTTGATCTAATCTAATCTAGGTCGATAGAGGGCATAGTGATTGAAAAAATAACAGTAAGCTGAGTCTCTGCCTAATTCAAACAGGCCGCTTTATATTTTGAATAAAATTTTGACTTAACATGCTGATTAAACTTAATTGTTTTTTGTGCTCCCCAAATATTATAGTTGCCCAAAACATATATTTTGGTAGATTAAAGATCACTACATCCATACATCATGACTTTACTTTCAAAATGAGACTTTTTCGTCCTGAAAATTGGGCGCGTTGCATGGACTTGGACATGAGGTAAAATCAGCATATTTCAACGTAGCATCTGCGTTGTATTCTACGTTGGAATCCAACATGGGAAATCGCAATGTCATTTTTTGTACGCAAAGTATCACACACATTTCAATGGGCAATCTCTGCGTATGAATATTGTGTTTAAATTTAGTCCATTTTTAACACATCGCTGTACCGTTATTATAATGATTTGTTACAAACAAAAAGGATCATAATAATAATTAGACTTTCCTTCGCATGATCATTATCTTTGACTGTCTTTAACATATTGTGAAATGGACAAATTTTGTGCATTTTCAACGATGTATCTACGTCGATTTCGCACGATAGCTAAATACGTGACCTCGCTTCGATACAGGAGAGTGGTTTTAAATAGACCAACGTACGTCCGATATCTACGTTTGGAAATCGCAATGTCTATACTATCTATGTTTGTACTTGATACATTATGAATTTGTTTTAATCAAACCAAATTACAATTTCGCAATCAACAGTCGGCAAATGAAATCGGACTAAATAAGAAATTATCAGCATTACCTGATTGTATCTGATTATCACCATTACCTCCATTATAGAAATAGGCTCTTTTCAACTGCATTTTGTTTTAGAATTTCTATCATTAACGGTATATGTGCTTGTAAAACTATAATAACACTAAGTGGCAATTCCAGGAAATGTTAAATAAATTTTGAAACGAAGATCAGAGGAAACATCAGTAGATCAGAGCATTGTTTGTACATCGCCAAGTTATTTACACAGTCATAAATATTCGCTGCAATTTTTTACCAAAATTAGAAGTCTGTAGTGATTTTGTTGTTTACTTTCTGAATGCTATAATAATAAGATATGCAAACGGTTTATCAAGTACATGTATATTAGGTATTCATAAGTTTACTTCAGTTCAAGTACATACCGCAATCTCCGGCTGGAGTCTGCAGATAGCTTAGAAAACATGACGATGCTCATGAAACCTCAATCATCATGACCCGGGTAAATCTTTGCTAGATATGAATGAGACTGCAGTTTCAAATCAGAAGTTTGGGTGGGATATAAATGTTGTAGAATGTAGAAGAGCAGCATTGACATCGCCAGGTGGTCAGTATAGAAACCAATTTGATTTCCTCATCACCCAACATGATAACCTGGAAGACTTCCAGAACAGCAGATCATATTGCTCAGCGGACATAGGCTTAGAGTGACTCTGGAGTATTTACAGTTATCTGGATTTGGGATATTGACTCCCGGGCATTAAATAAATCACAACACATGCATATTTACACGGACACTACGTGTTGTTAATCCCAAATGCGGTGGGAATCAATCAGTTGTTGAGGGGATAGGAAAATTGTAAATGTGCAGATAATGTTGACCCTTGGCTAAAAAGGTTAACCCTTGATGAAAAAATGTTTGAAGGTTTGTGTACATTGACATGTGCGATGTCAACAGGTGTGAGGTCAATGGTCGTCTAGGGGTCACTTGAGGTCATGTTGAGGCCTGTCTTGCTACTTTCCTCAGCAAGATATTGAATCATTTCTTGTAGTTCTCCTTTTTAAAGTAAAAAAGGGATGTTGGTTCAGAACATAGTATTTGGAGAACCGCCCTTCTGGCGGGGGACAAATACCGTGTAATTTACTTGTTTTCTTCCCGCAATGTTGACGTATTTGTTGCAGTCACATCCTTCTCAAATGACACAGTATATCCAAGTTGTTTCTAGTAATAGATCTTCACTAAAACCAATTAAATTTGAGATGAAACATTTTTAACCTAGGGACAAGAAAATTTTTTCCTAGAAAAGTTAAAAAGTTACAATCCGTATAATGGTTATGTTGTAGCCACGTACGCAGTCGATAATCACAGCCCTTATCAAGGTTTCATCGGCTATGGGCCAGCCATTCATTTATCCGTCCTTTCTCAATACTCAGGCATGCATTACCTGAGATCTCGAGTACTTTATTTTCTTATCTCCATTTCATTTTTATTTCTCAACATCGTATCTAGTACTCCCATGATCGCATCAAGCATAGAATTGAAAAAAAAGAACAACTACAAAATGCAGTTTCAGTTGTCAACCATATTTGCGTTGGTCCTGGATTATCAATGTTTTATTAGATGCGTACTTCTATGGGGAAAAATAAGTGGATGCAGGGATGAGTGGGTGGGTTGTGTTGGTGTAGGGCAGGAGGTGGGTGTGGCCACATGTGGGGGTGTTTTTAATCTAATGACACGTATAAATGAGGTACATGATATGGACAAACTGTCCTTTCTGTCAAAACGCTGTATACGATCCACACACAAGTATCAAGTACAAACTAACTAAAAGCAAACCATGTTGTATATTTTCTGCTAGTATGTAAATATATTTTCAGCAACAACTTCGCATAATCATGGTGATTTGAATGCCTGTCAAGCTGAGACCAAAATAATGCCCCCATTCTGAAACCAAAATTATGGATATTTGAATATTAGTAGGTTTTATACAGATTTGACGTCTCAATACTTTATCATCCACCACAAACGAAAGTACATGAAGGGTTTACAACTTGAAATTTGAATAAATATTTATTGAACATTGGTAAATAAGATCATTTTATAAGTAAACAGCGAATGGTCATGGCAAACAATAATCATTTTTAAATCACAATTTTAGGGTCATAACTTGCAAAGTAAGCGATAATATTCAAAGCTGCCATCAACGTCAAAATTCAGAACTCCTTAGGAATAATTTTATATATAGTACTATAATACTCGTTACCCGTATGATATCGTAGTTCATTCACACAATCAGACTAGAAATAAAGTGTGTGAAGTAGCCTATAACAATTGGACATTAAATTAAAAAAATTAAAATCAGAAGATAGCAGTGTGAGTGCCAGATGTATCTGAGACTGATATACCTAACAGTGGGTATTTAATCGCAGCTGTTGATATTTCACAAATGGAGATTGAAGCATTCAAGAACATTAGAGCGGCAATGGGCCTGGTGGACCGGGAATATCTCACCCATCTCAGATTCGCCGCCGACACTTTTACCACACTATAGAGGAGCTACAGGAAATGATTTAATATAAGTGAAACAAAGATTGACAAGATGACAAATACAGATTTAAGACAGAATACTGGAGTTCAGTATATTATGTTGACCGCCAAATCAAAGAAATAGAGGTGGATAAGACACCTGACCAGGAGGTATGACTACATATAGACATGCAAAGCAACCAATTGGATCCCTAGACACTTAGGGACGCGCCATTAGACTTCAAAAGGTTTTTTTTGCTTATGTAGTGGGTGAAATTTTTTCAAAAAGTTCCTACCCCCACCCTTACAGTCTAACGGTGCGTCCCTTAATCAGAAGAAGAGGGCTACAAACCAGAAGATGGAGGAATTGGTTAACAGCACAAAACGGCATTGCTTGGCACAGAATAGCTCATGATAGAAGTGAATGTAAAGTTGGTGAAGAGGCCTTGCTCCTGCATTGTATAGGGCAGATAACTTAGCCGATCGTTTTACACCCATAGTCAACCCAATCACCCAATCTAATTAACATACCGGTATCTTACCATTTTCAAGTTGTCTGTACACAGCCAAAACAAAATAGTTTATACCAAATGGCAGTTCGTTTTTAAATCAAAATTTCTACGAGTTATAAACTCGAATTTTAAAATTCTCTACGATTTAATTGTTTCAAGGCTATTCGATTTCGTCTGTAACGATTCATTTATTACCATAGGTTAATAACTTCGTCCAATCTCTCTTTCTACGTACGTGTCTGGAAATTAAAGCAGTCAAATAAAGCGGCAATTAGATTTCAGAACGAAGAATACAATGTAGTTGAAGGACGTGGTACGATTTAATTCTCTTCATGTTACTTGCAATGAAAAAAAACTGTACCAATTTTGTAGTTTTCGAAATTCTACCAAGAATATTTTAAGAAATACTGAACCAATACTACGCATGTTTGTACGGATTTATATGATGAAGGTCATAAAATTTCAAGTCAATTTAAAAAATACTCTTTTGTTCGCCGTCGAGCATATTTCATATTACTAAGTATAATATGACAGTATTTATCCCGTGTTGGACTGCTGGTTGACAACATGAACGTTTGCAACAAGTTAATAACATCGCTGCCTCACAGGAACTCTTTATTTACTTCAATCAGTGATTCGTGAGACTGGCAGAATGGCCCAAACTAAAAAAAATGTTTGAATCTGAGATACTGTTAAGTCTCCATATCCAAAATTAACCTGCAGTTTGTTAATTCGAATAAATAATTGGATTTGGTAAATATAATGGAAAAACATATTCAAGAGTCTCTAGTCAAATCACAAAGAAATAGTGTGTAAAACATTCTCACCATTAGAATTTCTATCATTAATGGTGTACAATGTGCTTGTAAAACTATAAAGAAACTTACGCAAGTAGCAATTCCATGAAATTTTGAAACGATGATCATAATAAACATAATTCTTTGCACATCGCTAGAAATCTGTAGTGATGTTGTTGTTATGTATGTTATGTTTTCTTCCTGAATGCTATAATAATAAAATAGGCAAATGGCTTATCAAGTATATTAGGTATTCATGAGTTTGCTTTTTTATATAGTTCAAGTACATACCGCAATCTCCGGCTGGATTATGCAGATAACTTCTATATAATGAAGATGCTAATCAAACATGGATCATCATAAATGTTATTATAGACTGGTTAAATCTTTGTTGGACAGGAATGTGTTTACAGTTTCAAATAAGTCTGTGTATGATATGTAGCTCACGAGTATTCTTTCTAAAATACGCCAGGTTATAAACAAGTTAATACCATATATAGTTATAAATTCTCGATCAGAAAACAATCTAACTTCAGGTCAGTTTTATCATCAATATCCAACTTGATTATTTTTTTAATTACGAGGACTTCAGCAGAGTTATAACCTTGTTCAAAGTCTAAATCACAAAAGATATGATATGTACTTAAAGTGTATGTAGCTGAGATGAAAAGTTGTCTATCAAATGAAAAAAAAATTGACCTTTCGAATTGAAGATATAGATTGTTTAGCCAAAATGATCTTAAATTCTTATGAAAAAAATCTATATCTTCAATATATACGCAAGTGGCAATTCACGGAAATGTTAAGTATGTTTTGAAACGAAGAGAAAACATCAGAGAAGATCAGTGCTTTCTTTGAACATTTGAACAAGTTATTTACACAGTCATAAATATTCGATGCATTTTGACCAAAAATAGAAATCTGTCGTGATTTTGTTGTTAGTTTATCAAATGTATTGGGTATTCATAAGTTTACTTAATTTCAAGTACATTACTCAATCTCCGCCTGGATTCTGAGAAAGCATGGAGATGATCATGAAACCTTCGAGTCATTATGATTATTGCAGCCCGGTTAAATCTTGTCGGACATGAGTGAGATTGCAGTTTCAAATCGTGAGTAGGATATGTATTTCATCTACTGCAAATCCAGAGCAGCTTATCTAAAATAGATCATAAGAAGTTAATCTTGGGTAGAATAATATTGTAGAATGAAGGAGAGCAACATACCCTTCGCCAGGTGATCAGTATGGAACCCAACTTGATTTCATCATCACCCAACATGTTACTTGAAAAACTTACAGAACAGCAGATCATAATGCTCAGCGTACATAGGCTCAGAGTTACTCCGGAGTATTTACAGTTTTGCTGTCCATGAAATCTATTGCTGGTTTTGTTGTTTCATCGGGACATTGACCTCCGGGCATTGACAAAATCACTGCACTTGCCTATTTACACGGACACTACGCGATGTTAATCCAAGTGTAGTGGGAATTAATGAGTTGTTGAGGAGAACGGAGATTTGTTAATGGCATTGCAAATGTAAGGATGCTTATGTGTGCTCCTGAGATATCTGAAACTTATATACTTGTTGTGTATCTAATAAGCCTAAGCGGATAACATTTTACGTTTTAAGTCTGCATTGGTCTGATCAATCAATGGAGATGATAATAAAGAATGGAAAACAAAACACAACAACAAAGTAGCTAAAGTAAAAATAAAGCTGGAAAAAATAGGACTGTTCTATTCTGCGTGTACAAAACATCATAAGTGTTTCTTCGTTCCGCTCTCTAACATGATTCATTTGACAGCAAGTGGTGTAAACAAATCCGACATTACATTCAAATTGATCAGTCAGCTTCTGCAACATGATCCAGTGGTGAAAATTGCATTACTAAAATATCTAAAGCTCCGCATCTAAACATCCAATATAATTGTGTAACATGACGCGAATCAATTTTGATCAAAACAAAAAACGTCTATTGCTTCATATGAGTCTTCCGTACACGAATCCCCCGAGGACAAATATTGAATACAAATTGCAAAAACGTGTACTTTTGATACTTTTTTTCGTTGTAGCTTTTTCCTGTGAGCTAATCCCCGCCACTGTAGATGAGCTAGTAACAGACCGTTTTTGCTCACATTGATCATGTTTCCCGGGGTCATGTTTTGGACGGTCTTTCAGACTTCGTTTCTTGCTATGGTATTAAATTGCATTGCCTGGTCTTAACAGTTGTTTACTCGTTGTGCCCTTTGAAACAGATTGCACACCGCAATAGCATACTTTGAAGTATTTTAAACAACACTAGCTATTAAAACAGCTAGTGTTGTTATTCAGTCACAATCTCACTCTTTACATCATCATGCAGTTATTGTTGCCTACATGAATACACACAACACAGGGGCACTCACAATAGGCAATTGACCCCTACTGGTAGCGCTGTGTTGTAGATATAGGACATGAACTAGTTAGCGTCATATATCAAAAAGTATAAAAGCTATGATTTTAGTACTTGCTCTATGTTTCAATTACCCGGTACAAGCTTAAATAACGGGGGACCATACATTTGTATGAGAAAGAAATCCTACCATCTATCCAAACTCCCGTGTTATTCCAATGTACTTTTTGCTTCACCGGGCCGCCCTGACTTGGTCGCATTTGGAAGAGGGGTATTACGAAAGTATGGTTTATTCTCTACATGTCAATCTTTAAATCATTAGCATAGTTCTTATAATAACGGGGACCGCCTTGATGAGTAAATGACAGCAAACCAGTTAAAAATATCCCAAAACTCGGTCAGTGCTCCGCCCGTACATGTCAATAGCGTCATTATCGATTGGATTAGTCGACCGGAGCGGATAATTCGATCGCTCATTGGATTAATATTATCACGTGGTGATAAATTTGCATTGGACAATCGATTACCATGATGGTTTAGTACTGCATATCTCGGTTTAATCTTCACTTAAGCGGATTTATGGCTGGAAAGGTCACGGTGAATTTGCCGTGGACATAGCTGCACTATGTTATTATTAATATTGTTACGAGTCGCAAGGACCCAAGACCAAAAACACACTGTTTTTATAAATTAACAAAGGTAAATCTTTGAATGCACACAATCGATAAATTGCAAGAACTTACAGTGTTTACTTATCCGACGGACTTCTTCTTGTTGTTGAATAGGAGGGTCGATCAGTATGTAATGAAAGTTGACCTTTGACCCCTTATATTGAATATTTAGATGGACTTTCTTGATGATCACATGAAGAATGTACCTTTGTCTTTCAAACCACATTATGTATAAATTGTACCATATACTTGATTACGTAACAGTATTAGCATAAAATCAATAGATTAGGGACACTGCCAAATCACGCAAAAAGGCGGGCCTTTTAAATTACAGCGAGAACAGCAAAAAGCACATGGTGCATATGTCTCGTTTTGGGTAGGAGTAAACACTAAGTCCTGGGTCTTTGTTTGATAAAATATCAAACTTGCCATTATACTTGGTTGGAAATGGGACGTCTTTGAACTTCAACAATTTTAGGACTTGAAGGGAAGCAACTTCCTCAACATTACCCGACGGTTAACCCCGATTATAGAAATTGGTTCTTTTTAACTGTATTTTCTATCATTAAAGGAGTATGTGCTGTAAAATTATAATTAAACTTACGCAAGTGGCAATTCCAGGAAATGTTTTTTTGAAACGAAGATCAGAGCGTTCTTTGTATATCGCTAGATTTTGAAGTTATTTACACAGTCATAAATTCGCTGCATTTTGACCAAAAATAGAAATCTGTAGCGATTGTGAATGCTGTAATAATATGATTTGCAAACGGTTTATCAAGTATAGTTATTCACGGGTTAAGTTTAGTTCAAATACATACCGCAATCTCCGGCTGGATGCTCATGAAACCTCAATCATCATGACCCGGGTAAATCTTTCTTGGACATGAGTGAGTGTAGTTTCAAATCGTAAGTCTGGGTAGGGTATGCATTTCATCTACGGCAAATTCAGAGTAGGTTTTCTATAATATGCCATAATTAAGTTAATCTTGGGTAGATTTATAATTTAGAATGTAGAAGAGCATCTTGGATATCGCCATGTAATCAGTATAGAACCCAACTTCATTTCATCATCGCCCAACATGATAACCTGAAAGACTTGGTCACACAAATGATCCAGGCTAAAACCACATGTAACACGCAAACACACTGTTTGTTATATAGAACAACTTATTTATTAATTAGTGCAGTATGGCTGTCAAAGAAATTACAATATAAGATTATACAAGAATTAAACTTAAAAACTGATGAGATTCCTTTGATAGTCTCCGTTATTGACCCAGGATTCGGCAATGTCTGATATCCTGTCTACCCAAGGGAAACCCCTGGTCTACCACAGTCTCAGTCCAAGTTCTGAAGACTATCCACTATCCTAGCTGCTATGCTAGTGTTTTCCAAATGGTCTTCTATGTTGACCTTAAGCTCCCCTGTCGGAGATCCCTTGAGCAAGCTATCTGCTCCACTTGACAGTCAGATCACACACTATGTTAGTCCAGCAAAATACCACAGTTCGTTGATGGAGATATTTCAGTCTGTCACTTCTTTGAGTCGACATCAACAATCAATCACTATTGGCTTTCACTACCGCCTTTGGCGTATTTTCTTCTCGCCACACAATTATGGTAACTTTTTTTCACAGAGTTTCCTGTAATAACTCTACACTGCTGCTGTTGTTCAATTACTCTCCAGGCCTTATTTATTACAGCACATTGCATCATTTCTAAATATAGCTCATTATATCACCACAAGCCAATCAGAATCTGTACAGATGGTTACTCTAACAGCGCCACTAGTCTTTCAACAATTTCTATATATTACTAAATATGAATTTCTTGTTCACTTTACTGATTAGCATTTTCCATTGAATGTGGGGGCACACAATAACTTCCAGAACAGCAGATCATAATGCTCAGCGGACATAGACTCAGAGTTACTCCGGAGTATTTAGTTTTGCTGTCCATGAAATATGTTCTTGTGTTTGTTGTTTTATCGGGATATTGTCTCCCGGGCATTGAATAAATCACAACACTTGCCTATTTACACGGACACTACGCGTTGTTAATCCCAAGTGCGGTGGGATTCAATCAGTTGTTGAGGAGAAGTAGGAAGATTTTGTAATGACATTGTGAACAAAAGCTCTTGAGATATCTGAACCGTCTATACTTGTTGCGTATCTAATAAGCATTCCTGTTTGTGATTGTCCTAGACTTTACACTGAGAATGCTATTGATAAAAGTGAAGAGAATTCAAAATGGATGAAGCAGGATAGTGTGACCAGTGGTGGCGACAGAATTTGATTTTGCTGACGACATAGCACTGTCATCTGAGGAACTACAACCAGCACATGAACTGCTTCACAGAGTAGAGACTTCAGCTGCAAAAGTGGGCCTGAAGATGAACGGTAAAAGTAAAACAAAGTTCATGTCCTACAATAACAGGAGAGAAAGCATCACAGCAATTGAGGATGTAGAACTAGAGGAGGTCGATGATTTCAAATACCCAGGCGCTTGGATGAAAAGCATAGAAAGGGATGTGAAGTTACGTAAAGCAGCAGCATGGAGGGCGTGAAGCAAATGTCAGTCAATTCTTATCTAGAGTTTCAAACTTCGAATCTTTGCGGCAACAGTGGAATCGGTGCTACTTTATGGATGTGAAGCGTGGAACATCGCCACTAAACTTGCAAAAGGGGTGGATTGCTGTTATACCCGCTTGCTAAAAACTGTTCTGAATTGGGAACAGCTGCAAAAGTGGCTTATTCCAAAAATAAGCCACAAGATCAGGGAGAGAAGAATCCGGTAGTTGCAGGTCATTGTTCAGTAGCGAGGAGCCCGCATCAAAAATGATTACCCAAGCACGGGAGGCGGAAACCTGGAGGACCTGCTCTGACCTACATAGACATTATAAAAGATGACACTGGACTGAAGGCAGCAGACTTCAGAATAGCATATGAAGGACAGAAAGTTGTGGAAAGCCATCACAGTTCGAGGACACCACTCAAATTAAGCAAGTAAGCAACAAGCCTAAGTGGGAAACATTTTACGCTAAGTTTGCATTTGTTTGATCAATCAATGGAGATATTAATGAATGGAAAACAGAATGCAACAACAGAGGAGCTAAAATAAAAATAAAGCTGGAAAAAATCGGACTGTTCTATTCTGCGTGTCAAAGCATCATAAGCATCTCTTGGTTCCGCGCCCAAACATAATTCATTTGACAGTAAGTGGTGCAAACAGATCCTGCATTACATTCAAATTGAGCAGTCATCTTCTGCAACGTGATCCATTGGTGAAAATTGCATTACTAAAATATCGTCATGTAAAGCTCCGCATCTAAACATCCAATATAATTGTGTAACATGACGCGAATCAATTTTGATCAAAACAAAAAACACCGTCTACTGCATCACACGAGTCTTCCGTACGCGATTCCCCGAGGATAAATATTGAATACAAATTGTCAAAACGTGCAGCTTTTGATACTTTTGTTGTCGTTGTAGCTTGTTTCCATTACTCGGGCCCTTCTATTGTAGCTGAGGTAGGAACAGATTTTTTGCTTAAACATTTGATCATGTTTCCTAGGGTCATATTTATGGACGGTCTGTCAGACGCCATGTATTGTAACAGTATTAAATTCTATCGTCTGATCTGAACTGTTGCTTATTCTTTGTAACCTTTGAAACACATTGTACACCAAAATAACCTATTTCTAAAAGCTAATGTTGTTGTTTTAGGTTTAATAGTACATTCCTATCAATCCGTTATTCAGCTGATTAAACAATGCATTGTCCGTTAGTCCTGAGTTTTGATGTGATTATGGCTGCACGTCTCTACTAAGAAAGTAATAAGTAGGGTTTCAAGTAATATAACGTGTCGGATACGTGCCTTAAAGACCATAAGGTCTATAATATATAGACTGCTTAGAACGTTTTCTTTGTGTGCCGGTGTAGCAACCGTGACGTCTAACTTTAGTTGTTCGCTTGAGTTCGTTCATTGAGTAGACATTACATTGCCCCCACCCCCCCCCTCCCCCCAATAAATTCTACAAAGATTTAATATTATATTTGCATTACAGTGAAAAAGCGAATATTGTTATTCATTGATATGTATGACGTCTACGATTATACAATTTCGTCTACGATATAATCTAGGACGCTTAAGGTGCGATCTTGGATATCCAAGAATATCGCGGTGGACTAAAATCGTCGAATTACAAAGCTAAATCACAAACAGCCAATCATCTTTAGCGTATCCGATTATTGACCAATTAAATAAAATCTTAGACGCCTATTTAATTTCTTAGTCCAAGACTGACCGTGTACCATGACCTAGTGATGGACGGTAGCACAATTCGACTAAAATATACGCTTTATAGACTTGGTGTATTATTTGGGACTCACCAGAAAATAAGCATCCCATTAAGCATCCTATTGAAATACATGTAAAAATACAAGAAATTAATTTCGTTTTTCTGCCCAAGGTGACAGAGTAATGAAGTTTCTACTGGATTTCCTAAGAAAATAAACTATAAAATTTATTTTAATGGGAGGTTTTAGTAGTGTGCTCCCTACTAATACCTAGTACAAAATGACTGGGCGATTTGATTATGACTCTCTTGGTAATACGGTATATAAATCCCGGGAATGTATTAATGGAAATTCTGAAGGGGGAAAAGGTAAAGAGGTCCACAGGAATTGTGTAACCTGGTATTACTTACTTGCCTGTCTGCAAAAGTTGTTCATGCCCAAGGATCCAGAATTGTGGTTCGAGAACCACCCTTCTGGCTGGACAAGCACCGCGTAATTTACTAATATACTTATTGCTTCCTAAAATGTTGACGTGTGTGTTGCAATCACATCCTTATCAAAGGACACAGTATATCCAAGTTATTTCTAATAAGTCTTCACTAAAACCAATTCAATTTGAGATGAAACAACCTTTTTTACACAGAGACTAGAAAACTAATTATTTTCTTAGAAACGATAAAAAGTTACAATCCCCAGCAACCACAAAACGTTTTCGACATCATTCGCAAAAGGTTAGAAAAGGTTGCCGGAAAATGTTTAAATGTCGGGTTATATAAAGAGTATATGGCCACACGTTTTGAACTCGCCACCCAAAAATGGTGGTGTTGTTACGCTTTTCCAAATCGAGACTCGTTCAAATTGTTATATCTCTGCTTAAACAAAAGGTATTGAAGTGTGTTTATCAGCTAAGATAGTGGAGTTAGAGTTGTTTGAGTTCAGAATGACCGAGGTGGTGGATGAGGCGGTGGCGGATGAAGCGGTGGCGGTATATGCAAAGTCTATGGGAAATAAAGATTTTGTGTGTGTGCGTTGAATCAACTGATCATATCTTTGCATCCATATGGGCTACAGACATGGTTAAGAGCTCTTTTGAAAGATTATTAATTCTGCTAATTGTTTTTAATCATTTTAACTCTTTATGATTGGTTTAGTCTATAAAATGCAAACTTTTATGTACAAAACTACCCGTTTTCATATTAAACACTGTACTAAGCAATGCGGATGTCTTCAAAATCTAAAAGTTGCTGTACATTTTTAATTACTTATCCTATCATAGTCAAAGTTTACATTTTCTGAGAGGAAATTTGATGAGGAATCTAAATATGGACTTACTTTTTTTTTGTATGGGTTAGGGTAAAATGTTTCAGTTCAAAATATGTTGAATTGTAAAAAATTTGAACATATTTTGGGACACCCTGTATTCCGAGATTACCAAACAGCTGTGATTTTTTTTTTCTTCCAGAGTCAGTAGGCTCCCCCTAACCTCTAACCAAATCAATGTTGTTTACTTTCAGTTTATAACTGCAAGTTAGTAATAAGCAATGCATTAAATGACCCATTTTTTATTTGGATTTTTTTTATTCCACCCTGTATAACTTCAAGGTCACCCTGTACAGTGAGTTGAAATGTGTATATTTAAATTGCTTTTGCCTTCAGCTTTCCAAAAATGTATACTTTTGCTAGTTTAGGGTTGATAGTTGTGGAGATATTCTAATTTGAAACTTGATTGGTGTAAAAATTCATAATATTTGTGATGTAACGCTAAGGGTGGCGAGTTCAAAACACGTGGCCATATGGTATAAAACGTTTACATAACATTAAAAAACATTTTTGATAACTGAATGCAAATATTCTAACTTAATGTTATTTATGTGTTGAGTTGACAAAATATTTGGCAAAAAAAGTTTGCAAAAAATATTTTACAATAACATTCGGAAATCATTTTAATAATTATTGTTGCAGTGAGTTTTCATACAAAACGTTCTAGAACGTTTTCATAACCTTCATATAACCCGACATTTAATGTTATTAAAAAAACGAGATGTAACCTATTTAAAATGTTTTAAAAACGTTTTGCTGGGTCCGTATAATGATTATGTTGTAGTCACGTACGCAGTCGATAATCACAACCCTTATCAAGGTTTCATCGGCTATGAACCAGCCATTCTTTTATCCTTCTTTTATCGATACTCAGGCATGCACTACACCGCTGAGATCTCGAGTACTTTATTTTCACATCTTCATTTCATTTTTATCTCTCAACATCGCATCAAGCACAGAATTGAAAAAGGAGGACAACTACAAAATACAATTTCAATTGTTTAAGGGGTACTACACCCTGTGGTAAATTTGTGACTATTTTGCATTTTTCTCAAAAATAATAACACACTGATAACAAAAGTTATGTATATTATTGGGGCAAGGAATCCGATTACTACACTGAAATTTCAGTGACTAAAGACAAGCGGTTCAGTTTATATGATAGAAAATGAGGTACATTCTAGCGGTACCTCTTTTCTTATCATAAATAACAAACCACTTGTCTTGGGTCACTGAAATTCCAGTGTAGTAACTGGATTCCTTGCCCCTATAATATAAGTAACTTTTGTTACCACTGTGTTATTAGTTTTTGAGAAAAATGCAAAAATAGACAAAAATTTATCGAAGGGTGTAGTACCCCCTTAACAATATTTGTGTTGGTGCTGGATTATCAAAGTTCTATTAGATGGATGTAGATTACGTGGATGCAGGGATGAGTGGGTGGGTTGTGTTGGTGAAAGGCAGGAGGTGGGTGTGGCCACATGTGGGTGTTTTCTAAGATATATAATGACACGTATTAAGGGTACTTGCCCATGAATTTCATTCAGGGCGTGTTTGAAAAAACGGCACAGCGTATTAGTAAAAAGAATAAAAAATACTAAAATTTACACCAGGGTTCGAACCACTGCCGATACACTATGGATGCTGAATAGTGAACGATGCCACAGTGCCACGGCGGTACCTGTGGTTAATGTCTGACGATTTTCAAAGATATACATATCAACACGTTTCTAGTGTATTGAAAAGCAGATTTTGGTAGGAATACAGTCATAGTAAGACATTGGACTCTACTTGTCTGTTTGTTTTCATTTAATACAAATTAATTTTAATGAATTGAACTGGTATGACTCTTAGGACTCGTAATAAACGACGATTAATTTTCTAATAAATATAATAAAAACGCTGGGTCATGCAAGACGTCCTTGTAATTTATGTCAAAACCAGGGGAGCGACAACACACCCCTACGTGTATAAGCCTTCTTGCGCGATCGATACTCAATGATCCAGACAAAAGCATTTGAATATACCGCCCTTATGTATGCATTTGCTTGACACGCCTGGTACCATAATAGCTTCCAATAGCCTACCCCACCGTAAATAGCTCGATTCAGTTCCTCGCTGTGCCAATTTATACGTGTCATGTACGTAATTTCGAGGCATATTTTGTTCAAAAATGATATGAAGGGACTGTTTTCAGCCAAAATATTGGCTGTCACCAGATGCACAATGGTACCGGGAAGTGTTGCAGAAAGGTAAGCGTACACATTGTTTATTCAAAATATCATATTTTAATGAATTCGGATGCGAAATCCGAAAACGGATTGACAGGTCAAAATTCTCACACTAGAAATATTGTGAAATAAAATCAAATCAAATTTAGGCTCCACAAACAACGTCCAATTATTCCCATTGGTGTTTGCTACACGTGTATATAATAAATTATGATTTGGGGCTAATTTGAGAAGAGTTATGGCCTCGAATTTCAAAATACACCGAGTGACTCTGTAAAAACAAATCAAGAATTTTCTGGGATAATTGTATATGAAAGTTATGATCTAAGCTACCAGATGCATCATTAATTACCTGACTATGATATTTAGTTGTGGGAAAAGATTACTTTAATATGTGTGTGGGGTTATTTCCCGCCAAAAGTTTCAACCAAAAAGAGCATGTAGCCTTAAAGAAGTACAGGATATGGACAAACTAAGTGTCAGCGTACGCTTTCCAGGTGCTGGGTGTTCATAACTCAAATTGTATTTTAGTATGGCCTAAAAACGATAATATTATAGGGCTCTATTAAAGTAGACATAAAAAAAATAAAAATAAAAAATAAAAAAGAATCAACACAACTAAACGTCATTATGTGATCCGTCAAAAGTATGTTATTTTTTAAATTTTTCTTTTCGATATGTTATTTCTGAAAAGTAGACAAATGTCACAAATTTCTGCTATGCTCAAAATACATAAATTTGACAATATTGAATAGGAGGACAACTATAAAATACAATTTCAAATGTCACCAATATTTGCGTTGGTGCTGTGTTAGGAAGGTTTTATTATTAGATGCGTATTTAAGTGGATGCAGGGATGAGTGGGTGGGTTGTGCAGGGGTAGGGCGGGAGGTGGGTGTTGCCACATGTGGGTGTGTTTTAATTTATTTAATGACACGTAAATGAGGTACAGTTTATATGGACGAACTAAGTGCCAGCGTTCGTTTTCCAGGTGCCGGATGTTCATACATTTAATTGTATTTCAGTACGAGCTAATGTATGACAATGTACAACAAAATATCTATTTCGGAATTTTGGTAGTATTCAAATTGTCAAACTTTGAAATTTTGTCAAGCTAACTCTCAAATATTCCAAATTCAGACATTTATGCTTCCAAGGGCTCCTGAGCAATACCTAGTTTTTTAAAAACTGAACTTCCAGCACCCCGGAAGTCAAATGGTACGTCCCTTACAAATAGTTGTTTACTCAGCAATGTATAAAGTACTACCCTGGGCGTGTTACTGCATCCTACCCCTTGGGAGCAAGTCTTTCCGCCAAAACACTGTACTATATTTCAAACGATCCACAAACACGTTTGAAGAGTTTTGAAGTAAAATCCAAACAAACTAAAAGCAAACCATGTTGTATACTTTCTGCTAGTATGTAATTATATTATCGGCAACAACTTCGCATAATCATGGTGATTTGAATGCATATCAAGCTGAAGCCAAAACAATGGCCTCATTCTGAAACCAAAATTATGGATATGTAAATATTCAAACGGATTTACAAGCAGTTTTTTTTATAGAGATTTGACGTCTCAATACCTTGTCACGCACCACAAATAGAAGGTAAATGAAGGGTTTACAATTTGAAAAAATAGCCATTGAACATTGGTAAATAAGACCATTTCATAATTAAACATTGGTAAATAAGACCATTTCGTAAATAATAGGGAAAGGAAAAATGTTTGATTTTAAAAACGGGACTTACATGCCGCTTAAAATTAATTGTTTTTTTCAAATATTGTGCATGTGGTTGCAAAAAAGGACCACAACATATCAGGACTTATTATTTTTGAAATAATATGTACTTATTCGGAGAAAATTAGTTGCGTTGCGACAACTACAAAATTGTTAATTCCATGTCCTTCGTGCTTTATACACGTGGCCGTTTGAATATTTTATTTCTTTTATCTCATTTTTTCGGCTCAAAATTAAAAGGGGATATATACCATAAAGAACAGAATTGTTATTTTACTCCATTGGATTTGGAGTGATCCCTGTATCGGTACTCTGTAACGTAAATGTTGCTATTTACAATGAGAGAGGAGTCCGTAAATAGCAAGATTGTGACGGCGAGATCGGCATGTATTTCCCGTACATTACAGTTAAGAATTTTGTATAGATTGAATTTATGAGTCATAGAGAACACGTCGTACCTTATTCCAATCAGGATAAATCTTACTTCCCATTATTGTTTGTACTTCCCGGGAGATCATTGACCACTAATATTCTTGAAAAAAAACGACATCTTTGCAGTGGCCTTTTTCAAATCCAATTCAGTGCGACTTGAAGGTTTATCTTACTATCCGCTCAGAAATCCTACACTTCATAGACTTCCAATCGGGTTCCAATGCCAAAAAAGTCGCAGACCTTTCCGATCGATTTTCAGCGCAGTTACATTCAGGCCCTCCGGTTAATATCTACTGAATTTCCAATGCTAGTTACACGCAAACGACTATGCTAGTCAGTTTGTAAACAACGTAAGAGTTGGCTGTTGCGCTCGCATGGGAGCATCATAAGGTAACAATTTCACGTATTTTCTTAATCAGATCTGTCATAATATGTGCGAAAAATGTCAATTCTTGAAATAGAAATATAGTTATATAGAAATACAGTTGATTTACCTTGCAAGATCCCTAGTTTCTTAAATGATCAGTTTTTCAAATTCTAATGGTTCTAGTTTTTTTGTCGCACGACATTCAAAAGATACATGGGAAAATAATATTTTTCCATGAACCCTATGAACAAGCTGTTATTAAACCGAGGCATAAGGAATTAAAGGTCATTTTGTGTTCAAAGCTTGCATCATTTCAATTGGTGTGACATGTGCGCTCTACTGTGTCAAAGTAATTTTAATGAGGCATTTGTTTTTAAATTTATCTTCAAGAGCTGAAGTGGACGCTACATTTTGGCCACAATTGAAATGGACATATTTGGCTAAATTTATGTATTCTGAGAACACCTTTTGATAAATAGAGGATAAGAAATATGCAAATATTCTGCTGTACTAACCTTTAAACGTTACCTCCATATCAACCACATTAAGTGACCATGAGATCTTTTCCATAGAGTGGCTTATATTTACAGCATAAAGTTTTTATCTATACTTACATTTACACCCCTAGTATCTAACTGTGACTATGAGTCAGTCAAACCAAGTATATCAGTTGTTGTTTCTGTTGTCTATTGCAAGCATTGGAAAGATCTACAGACAGTAAACTAATTAAGGTACCAGTTAGTTATTTCCACCCTGTATATCCTAAACAAAGATTATTTCATAATTAAAACCAGCACCCAATAGCTGCATTTGTTTAATAGCTCGGATTTTAAGACCCCATTTGCTGAAATCGGTTCAGAAATAATATAATACCATATCATCTTCTTCAGACCATAACTCGATATAAACTTACATACATACTAATAATTATGTCAGAAAAGATCTCCACTGTATTTTTCTCTCAGTCGCCCGAGTTATTGAGCTAAAAATGGGTCAAACGGTTCATTGACATACTTATTATGTTGTTTTTTGCCTGACCATAAACAAATTCAAACACTGTTTTCAAGAGATGATAAATATAGAAAAATCCGGATATGAGGGTTTATCAGCATGCCTCAGGATACGTATTATTATTTTTCGATATGTATTATTCTTCTGTATGATATGTGTGGGTTTACCACAGAGTCTGAAGAATGAGGTTAAATGGAATATTTTTGCTTAATTGTTCGAGACTGCGGAGGAAGTACACAAAGCACCAGATTTTATCGGGGAAAATTAGACTGATTGAAAATCACATTCAGAATTGTAATCTCACTATTATAGCATTTCAAAGGTCGTGGATTTCAAACTTTGTCCGATTGGGTTCAAACTTGGTGGGCGGAATACTTGATACCAGGGGAATATATGTGCGAAATGAAATTGAGGTCAACCAAGGTCAAATTTCATCACGGAGAGTTCAAATTTCAAACTTTGCCCGATCGGGCTCAAGCTTGGTGGGTGGAATCATTGATACAAGGGAAATATAATGTGCGAAATAAAATTGTTGTTTTGTGCCTGACCTTAAACAAATTCAAACAAGCATGCCTGTTTTCAAGAGATGATAAATATAGAAAAATCCGGACATGAGGGTTTATCAGCATGCATCAGGATATGTATTATTATTTTTCGATATGTATTTTTCTTCTGTATGATATGTGTGGGAGAATTAGGTTAAGCGGAATATTTGTGGTTAATCGTTCGAGACTGCGGAGGAAGTACATAAAGCACCAGATTTTATCAGGGAAAATAAGACTGATTGAAAATTATTGTAATGTCACTAAATTATTCGCAATAATTATTAATTCAGTGTACGGTTTTAAATTATATGTTTCTCTGATGTTTATGATTAGCTTCCATCTGCGGTTGCCAGCAAAGAAAGTGAACAAATACCAGAAGAAGAAGCCTGGGCAGAAGTGCACGACTTTGAAAAGAAAACTGTGGCGAATAAGACACAAATTATTTCAACTACAATCTCAATGGTAATGTAGAGTTACAATCCTGTCGGAAATTTATTGCTATACCAGCATTATTGTTATCAGCAAGAACTCGCCACAACTACTCGTATCAAGTATCTTATCCGTATATAATCTAATGTACAATCGATAAATGCATTTTCAGGTTATACACTTTCCCCTTCCCCACCCAGATCTTTCAATGTTGGGAGTCTATCTAGAGGTGATGATGATGTTGCCCAAATCAGCATTGCAATATGGGAGTGGTGGATGTTGGGCAATTTACGCTTCAAGTAATGGTGTGGCAACATTTTCCACTATGCAGGATTGTAGTAAATTTGTTGTTTATGCTCTATACGAGCAATTCAATTCCCACTTAAGCTGTATTTCGTGATCCTAGCATCCTCTTTTTATGACATTTTTCAGTACATATCCACGAAAAAAGCATATTCCCAAAATTTCAGTTGATTCCGATATTGCGTTGGCGAGTTATGCATGATTATGTGTATTACACTGCTCCATAGACAATACGTTGTAATTTCGTTCTGGTGCACCAGAACGAAATTCAAATTTCACGATATCTTTGCTAAACGAATTAATCTGCAAGAAATATTTTGTACATAAACATTATGTAGCCAGAGGTATCCAGTGATATAAAAATCTCAACTTTTTTTGAGAAAAGTGGGGGATGAGGCTGTGGATCACGAAATGCCCTTTTAAGCGGTATGCTTCGACTATATTAATGAATACATATTTATAAATACGCACGTGACCACCTCCGTGCTGCCATAACGGCTTGTAGACAGTAATTCTCGAAGTGACTTTCTACATAGCGGGTGGTCTTCCTGCTCATATGAATGCAAAGGCGGCAAACAACGCGAGACTGTGCTGTAAAATTACCTATTTTGTTCAACTTTGTGATTATATTGCAAACGTTTCAGTCGATAAATATTTTTTCCGTTGGCAAATACTTTCAAAATGTTCTTTTTATAACATTACAAATTCGGAATCCCCCATGTGTAATGATTTTGCTATTCAATTAATACTTAAATTTGATGATATTATCTAAAGAGTTCCTATCCATTTCAATGGCATGAGGATTTGGCCACGCTTGTTGGTCATGGTATGTCGTGCCCATGCGGCCCTGATTTGGTAAAACGATCTAACTTGAAATTTGGACATTTTGAGATAAATCCATATCTTGGGTAATGTGAGGGTGTTCTTTCCATTGGTGATATCCTCAAATCACCACCATGCTTCATTTTGAAGATAGCAGAACCTATCTTGACACTTTTTTGTCACTTTCCGTGTATTTAATATGGTAAAATGACCTATCTCAAAGTTAGATCATTTTAACGCATTAGCCAAGACCCTAGGGAGCGCCAGACAAAGCCTAACACATTAATGATAACACGGCAAAACAACCTATCTCAAGATAGATCATTTTACCAAATAAATGAGTCTCGCTATGTTTATTTTTGTTACAAGGTAAAACAATGTAAAAGAATCTAACTCCCTAAAAATGGTTGTTATTTCAAAATTACTCAACCAAATTAGCCAAATGTTCGCAAATAAAAAGATTTTTATATTTTCTAAGATATTAGATGTGTTTGATAATTAATTTTATTCAAAAAGAAAAACGTCACATGTTAAAACTTAAAAGCTCTTTTTCTCAAAACAGCGATTTTCAAGTTAGATCATTTTACCAAATCAGGGCCGCATGGGTCACGTGCGTATTTATAAATACGTAGTTATAAATAAAGTTGAAGGTAGCTGTTAAATTCCACGTCCTTGACAAATATTTCTGAATCATAGCTTAAGTCATATTAATGTTCGTTTTGGAGTGTGTAATCTTCCAGTCTACACTGAGACAGTGAAAACCCAAATTATCACTTGCAATCATTCTTGCTTTGAACAGACAACTTTCCATATACAAGCACACAAGAGTTCCGTGCTCCAGTGATTGTGCAAGTAGAACAATAGTAATAAATTTCCCTATACTTTGTGTACAAAATGGGCTCTATTCAAATGGCTCTACCTACCTTACGAAGCGACTCAATTTTTAAAAGCAATATTTTCCTGAAAGACAAACAAACAGGCAAGTAAACAAACAAAATGAAATAGATCGGTGACCACTGACCATTGAATTTTGGAACTACTGGACCCGGACCGCGAAGTTTAAATAGAATAGCGCCACTTGTGATTTTACCTAGAAAGCGGCGACTTGAGAAATACATTATAAAATCTGAATAAAAACACAGAGTCTTTGTAAATCTTGGTAGGTGCTTGGATTCAAGCATACATTTAATACCTAGCACAAATTTTTCACAAAATCTGCCCATTTTTTTTATATGGATTTATGATTGGTTAGCATTTACCGAAATATAAAAACACTGCAGATCGGGACGGAAGGCCTCTAGAGACATTATTTGGTGATGTGAAATCTCCAGCAGATTGAGTAGTTAATTCAAACTAATAACTGAGAGTTGTGTGAGCTGTATCTAATGCATGATATATTACGTTTCACAAAAGATGTGTAACTCAGGAAATCTTGAGCATTATCTTTGAAATAAGTCTCTGATTACCAGAAATGTGAAGCACTGTGTGTGTCAATCCTGAGGCAAAACATATATTAGCCATCCTAATCCACACATGAAGCTGAGACAATACATTTCATACATGTTGTATTGTCTGTTGTGCTGATATTCTCAATAAAGCTTGTTAGTTAAAGATTAGTTTCCATCTTACAAAGTTGATCGACTATATTTGAATGTGGATTATGACAGGAATACACTAAAACATTAAGAACTTGAAATATGATATATTCTATAGTAACTTAAAAAACATGAAATGTTGATGTATGAACCAATAAGGAAAGAGAACATAATCTGGTCAAATCTGTCTACTGTAACATTAAGTTATTCCTTGCAATTTTGTTTATCAAGTGAGAACACATTTCGTATCTTTTTTACTTCTGTGTTTCAGGCTAGGCTTGTTTTTATGGAAATTTAAATACGATACTTCAACAATTAAATCCTAGTATTTATAGATGCTTTTCGTCTTATCTTTGCCCCTACCCTGGTTTAGATCTTTGTCTGACTGATGGGCAAAGATACAAATGTCACGGGTTGCAACGACCCAGTCAAAAACACCTTTTGCCCATGAACACAGCAAAACATACTGTCTGTATAAGTTAAATTTGAATCTTGTTACATGTTACATAGGACACCTGGCAGGTTGAGGTACTACGTACCCTGATCCCTTCCCATAATTTTTATGTTGCCTGTGCTTAGTAGTTATATCAGCTATGCATCAGATGAATGCTTGGTATCATCTGTGGTCTATAATAATGTATATTGGGGTGTCTATGTAACATCGTTAATTACCGATTGATCTGCACTCTGATCATCCTGATCAAAGCGAGTGTCCAGCAATGTGTAACAAATACTGACTTTATTCCAGTAATGTACTAAGCAGAGATGAAAGAGCTCCGAATGACATCCGTGTAGACTTATCATGGAAATTGCATCAGGCATCTGAAACGGGATTAGGTTGGATCTAAATCTTTATGTAGATCAATAGATCGTATCTACCAACATGTAACAGGTGTAATGTGTGTCGTCATGCGATAAGATCCCTATCGATATATGTAGAGCATCAGTTATTCTCCAAGCTGCGGTTTATCTTTGTACCCACCCACCCACCTTAAACACCTAACATATAAAAGTTGCAATAGTAATAATGAGATTATTGAAAGATAATCAGGACTGGTGTAATGTCCGTAGATACCAATACTCTCAGGATACAACATCCATTAACCCACTCACTTAGGGGTTTTTCTGAGCTATAATGCGATAGTTTCTAGTTTCAAAACAATAAAAGGTAATGGGCAGCATTTATGAATGATACATCATTGAAGTCGTGTGGTAAATTATCTAAGGTAGCTGATTATTCTCTCGAGTTTTAGGTTGTAAACACAAAATCTGATTGCAAAATCGAATGATTTCGAGTGTCGTCTATCACTATCAGGCCGTAGGAGACTCTGCGTCATTGTGGACGTGCCGATATTGCGTACGCTTAAATTTCCCTTAAAATATATAAGTTTGATAAAGAATGAGAATAAAAGACATAATTTCTTACTATCCTCTATCGTGAGATAGCTACAGTACGGTACCAAATATGCAAAAAAAATCCAAATGATCTAAAAATTAATGACTGAATGAAGTTTGGTGCGATTTGGATTGATTTGTTTCACTCAACTGAGGTCAGTGTCGGCCAGCGTGTTCTATCGATCATTATCTGACCATGCTGACTGCTGGAGAGAATGCTGCATGGTCGGTACCGATTGAAAAGTACGGTGTTATGTTGCAGGTAACAAAATGCCCTACACGTTCATCTGGCTTTTATCGCTTTTGGTCACTTGCGCTCAATTGTGCACATCATTGGAATCGTATGAGTAATGAACTAATGAAGTTAAATAGCAAATAGCTAAGGAGCCTAAATAAAAGATTAGTCTTTAAACTATATCAAGCTCAATTTCTATATCTTCCAAAAGGTGAAGGCTTTTTTATTGTTTATCATCTTTCGCCTTTCAATGCTTTTAAGATGATTATCAAAAAATCAGATGGAATTTTCTTATCAAGAACGGGAAGTCTTTTTAGTAAACAATTTGATATTAACGTACATGTATGAAAAGGCATTATTCCCTTGCCAGGTCAAATCCTGTCCTCAAGGCTATTAGCTTACTTCTTTATGTAATCAATGCTGTTACCAATATCAATCTTACCCAGTTCAAAAATAAATGTAAATTTTGTAAACCGGTTTAGGGATAGTCAGACAAAACAACAAGATGTACGCTAGTCATGATTTATTCCATTTACCGGAATCAGGCGTGACGTATCATCGATTCCGACAACAGTTTTGCAAATTTGCGACCAGTTTATTGCATATTGCCAATAAATAAACACCTTCCTAGTTCCTATCTGATTATAGGTTTAAAGCCAAGCCGCGGCTCGCAGTTCAAGAAAATCGACATGTTTCGTTGCCATGGTAACCTGTATTTTGTTCACTCTTTATAGAAGATAAAGATTTGGCTCAAATTGTCTGGTGTGGTTTGGCTGACACATTAAATACTAACTGTACCACATGGGAGTGTATCCTCGTCACTTTTTCTGATGGTACAGTTTCAAGCACAGGGACGCACAGATTATACGCTTTGACATTTTCCCAATCAGAAACAGCAGCCAACGGCAACCAACTTGGTTGCTAGCCTCTCAACATGAAAGAGACACAACACACAACAAGAGAGATGGATTTTGAACCTGCTTCAAACTGCGTGTTTGCTCATTTCTGCATGATTATTTTTGGCTCATCACATTTAAAGTTTGATAAATCCTACTGATGACTTCTGTAAAAAAAAGTCCGCTCATTGAGTTTGTTCATTCAGTAGACATCTTACTATCTGCGCAGAAATCCTACACTTCATACACTTTCAATGCCAAAAAAGTCACAGACCTTTCTGATCGATTTTCAACGTAGTTACATACATACCATTCAGGCCCTCCGGTTAATAACTACTGAATTTCCAATAATAGTTAAACGCTTACAATATGTATAGTGAATAAAATATGTTTGTCAGTTTGTAAACAGCATTGGAAAGATCTGTAGACACAAAATAATTAAAGTACCAGTTATTTCCACCCTATATTTCCTGAACAAAGATTATGTCATAATTAGAACCAGAAGCAAATGGCTGCATTTGTTTCGGGTTTACAAAGAAATGAAAGATGGTACAAACTTGCAAAGGGTAACTGAAACCAAATTTTTAGGTGTAATTATCGATGAAAATCTCACATGGAAAAACCATATCAACGGAATCTCAAAAACAATTTCACGGAATATAGGTATGATAAACAAGTTGACATTTTTTTTACCTGGGCGTGTCTTGCACACGCTTTATTGTACGCTTGTTTTGCCTTACATTAATTATGGTATACTTACATGGGGGAATGCATGTAAAACATATCTGATAAAATACATTTGCTCCAAAAATGGGCTAAGAGAACCATTTCGAATAGCCATTATCGAAGCCATTCTGGACCACTATTTCATAAATTCAATATTCTCAATGTTGTTGATATATTCAAACTAGAACTGGGTGTATACATGTATAAATATTCTATTAAACAACTACCATGTTGTTCATTTGACAATTTCTTTCTAAAACGATCCGATATTCATAGCTATCACACAAGAAACAGTAATAAGTATAATCAAACAAGAAACAAGAAAGTATTCACTGATCATTCATTTACACCGTGACGAAACTTTCCATCTCTATGAGCACGTTCTATTTCGATGTCTCCTCTGTCAAATTGCTCCTTCAAAATGGTTTCCACTATCTCAAAGACATTTCCCCCTTTTTTGACAATATTAAAAAAGGAAGACAACTATAAAATACAAAATTCAAATGTCAACAATATTTTCATTGGTGCTGTGTTATGAAGGTTTATTAGATGTGTATTTCTAGGGGACAGAATAAGTGGATGCAGGGATGAGTGGGTGGGTTGTGCAGGGGTAGGGCGGGAGGTGAGTGTTGCCACATGTGGGTGTGTTTTAATTTATATAATGATACGTATTAAATGAGGTACAGGATATATGGACGAACTAAGTGTCAGCGTACGTTTTCCAGGTGCCAGATGCTCATTCCTGTAATTATATAATTTTCCAGTATGGGCGAATGTATGACAATGTACAACAAAATATTTATTTCGGAATTTTGGTAGTATTCAAATTGTCAAAAGCTAACTGTCAAATGTTCCAAATTCAGACATTTATGCTTCCAAGGGCTCCTGAGCAATAGCTAGTTTTTAAAAACTGAACTTCTTATTCTTGACAAAAACGACATCTTTGCAGTGGCCTTTTTCAAATCCAATTCAGTGCGACTTGAAGGTTTATCTTACTATCCGCTCAGAAATCCTACACTTCATAGACTTCCAATCGGGTTCCAATGCCAAAAAAGTCGCAGACCTTTCCGATCGATTTTCAGCGCAGTTACATTCAGGCCCTCCGGTTAATATCTACTGAATATCCAATGCTAGTTAAACCATAACGCAAAAGACTATGCTTGTCAGTTTGTAAACAACGTACGAGTTGGCTGTTGCGCTCGCATGGGAGCATCATAAAGTAACAATTTAACATATTTTCTTCATCAGATCTGTCATAATATGTGCGAAAAATGTCAATACTTGAAATAGAAATATAATTAGAAATACAGTTGATTTACCTTGCAAGATCCCTAGCTTCTTAAATGATCAGTTTTTCAAATTCGAATGGTTTTATTAACTAGCATGGAGTTTTTTGTCGCACGACATTCAAAAGATACATGGGAAAGTAATATTTTTCCATGAACCCTATGAACAAGCTGTTATTAAACCGAGGCAAAAGGAATTAAAAGTCATGTTGTGTTCAAAGCTTGCATCATTTCAATTGGTGTGACATGTGCGCTCTACTGTGTCAAAGTAATTTTGATGAGGCATTTGTTTTTAAATTTCTCTTCAAGAGCTGAAGTGGACGCTACATTTTGACCACTATTGAAATGGACATAATTTGGCTAAATTTATGTATTCTGAGAACACCTTTTGATAAAAGAAGATAAGAAATATGCAAATATTCTGCTGTACTAACCTTTAAATCTCCATATCAACCACATTAAGTTTTTATCTATACCTACATTTACACCCCTAGTATGACTGTGACTATGAGTCCGTCAAACCAAGTATATCAGTTGTTGTTTCTGTTGTCTATTGCAAGCATTGGAAAGATCTACAGACAGTAAACTAATTAAGGTACCAGTTATTTCCACCCCTGTATATCCTAAACAAAGATTATGTCATAATTAAAACCAGCACCCAATAGCTGCATTTGTTTAATAGCTCGGATTTAAGACCCCATTTGCTGAAATCGGTTGAGAAATAATATAATACGATATCATCGTCTTCAGACCATAACTCGATATAAATTTACATACATACTAATATGTCAGAAAAGATCTCCACTGTATTTGTCTCTCAGTCGCCCAAGTTATTGAGCTAAAAATGGGTCAAACGGTTCATTGACATACTTATTATGTTGTTTTTTGCCTGACCATAAACAAATTCAAACACTGTTTTCAAGAGATGATAAATATAGAAAAATCCGGATATGAGGGTTTATCAGCATGCCTCAGGATACGTATTATTATTTTTCGATATGTATTATTCTTCTGTATGATATGTGTGGGTTTACCACAGAGTCTGAAGAATGAGGTTAAATGGAATGTTTTTGCTTAATTGTTCGAGACTGCGGAGGAAGTACACAAAGCACCAGATTTTATCGGGGAAAATTAGACTGATTGAAAATCACATTCAGAATTGTAATCTCACTATTATAGCATTTCCCACAATAATCTTATGGTGTACGGCTTTAAATTATATGTTTATGTTTATGGTTAGCTTTCATCTGCAGTTACTAGCAAATAAAGTGAGCAAATACTAAAGAAGAAGTCTGGGCAGAAGTGCACGACTCTGAAAAGAAAACCGTCGCGATTAAGACGCAAGTAACATGTTTAAAAACGCAGTCGATAATCACAACCCTTATCAAGGTTTCATCGGCTATGGACCAGGCATTCTTTTATCCTTCTTTTATCGATACTCAGGCATGCACTACACCGCTGAGATCGGGTGTACTTTATTTTCATGTCTCCATTTCATTTTTTATCTCTCAACATCGCATCGAGCACAGAATTGAAAAAGGAGGACAACTACAAAATACAATTTAAATTGTCAACAATATTTGTGTTGGTGCTGGATTATCAAAGTTATATTAGATGGATGTAGATTAAGTGGATGCAGGGTTGAGTGGGTGGGTTGTGTTGGTGTATGGCAGGAGGTGGGTGTGGCCACATGTGGGTGTTTTTTAATATAATATAATGACACGTATTAATGAGCCACAGGATATATTATGGACAAACTGTACGCTTTCCAGGTGCGGGATGCTGATAACTCTAATTGTATTTTAGTATGGCCTAAACACAATAATAGTATGACCCTATTAAAGTAGGCATAGACAAAAAAAATTGCAAGAAAATTGGGAGCAAGTCTTTCCGTCAAAACAATGTACTATATTTCAAACAATCCTCAAACACGTTTGAAGAGTTATGAAGTAAAATACAAACAAACTAATAGCAAACCATGTTGTATACTTTCTGAGTATACATGTAATTATATTATCGGCAACAACTTCGCATAATTTTGGTGATTTGAATGCCATTCTGAAACCAAAATTATGTATATGTAAATATTCAAACGGATTTACAAGCAGTTTTTATAGAGATTTTACGTCTCAATACCTGGTCACGCACCACAAAAGAAGGTAAATGAAGGGTTTACAATTTGAAAACATATCCATTGAAAATAATAATTAAACATAGGGAAATAAGACTACTGTATTTCATAAATAAATAGGGGAAGGAAAAGTTCAGATTTTAAAAACGGGACTTGTGAATGGTGTGTGTCTGGGTGTGTGTGTGTGTCTGTCTGTCTGTCCGGCTATACGTTTCACCGCGCTTCGACGCATCGATGCGATATTCCGGATATAGGTATCGGGAAAAGCATGTCCTTCGGCTGGTTTAAAAGTCATCGGAGGTCAAGGTCAAAGGTCGTGGATTTCAAACTTTGTCCGATTGGGTTCAAACTTGGTGGGCGGAATACTTGATACCAGGGGAATATATGTGCGAAATGAAATTGAGGTCAACTAAGGTCAAATTTCATCACGGAGAGTTCAAATTTCAAACTTTGCCCGATCGGGCTCAAGCTTGGTGGGTGGAATCATTGATACAAGGGAAATATAATGTGCGAAATAAAATTGTTGTTTTGTGCCTGACCTTAAACAAATTCAAACAAGCATGCCTGTTTTCAAGAGATGATAAATATAGAAAAATCCGGACATGAGGGTTTATCAGCATGCATCAGGATATGTATTATTATTTTTCGATATGTATTTTTCTTCTGTATGATATGTGTGGGAGAATTAGGTTAAGCGGAATATTTTTGGTTAATCGTTCGAGACTGCGGAGGAAGTACATAAAGCACCAGATTTTATCAGGGAAAATAAGACTGATTGAAAATTATTGTAATCTCACTAAATTATTCGCAATAATTATTAATTCAGTGTACGGTTTTAAATTATATGTTTCTCTGATGTTTATGATTAGCTTCCATCTGCGGTTGCCAGCAAAGAAAGTGAACAAATACCAGAAGAAGAAGCCTGGGCAGAAGTGCACGACTTTGAAAAGAAAACTGTGGCGAATAAGACACAAATTATTTCAACTACAATCTCAATGGTAATGTAGAGTTACAATCCTGTCGGAAATTTATTGCTATACCAGCATTATTGTTATCAGCAAGAACTCGCCACAACTACTCGTATCAAGTATCTTATCCGCATATAATCTAATGTACAATCGATAAATGCATTTTCAGATTATACACTTTCCCCTTCCCCACCCAGATCTTTCAATGTTGGGAGTCTGTCTAGAGGTGATGATGATGTTGCCCAAATCAGCATTGCAATATGGGAGTGGTGGATGTTGGGCAATTTACGCTTCAAGTAATGGTGTGGCAACATTTTCCACTATGCAGGATTGTAGTAAATTTGTTGTTTATGCTCTATACGAGCAATTCAATTCCCACTTAAAGGAGTATTTCGTGATCCTAGCATCCTCTTTTTATGACATTTTTCAGTACATATCCAAGAAAAAAGCATATTCCCAAAATTTCAGTTGATTCCGATATTGCGTTGGCGAGTTATGCATGATTATGTGTATTACACTGCTCCATAGACAATACGTTGTAATTTCGTTCTGGTGCACCAGAACGAAATTCAAATTTCACGATATCTTTGCTAAACGAATTAATCTGCAAGAAATATTTTGTACATAAACATTATGTAGCCAGAGGTATCCAGTGATATAAAAATCTCAACTTTTTTGAGAAAAGTGGGGATGAGGCTGTGGATCACGAAATGCCCTTTTAAGCGGTATGCTTCGACTATATTAATGAATACATATTTATAAATACGCACGTGACCACCTCCGTGCTGCCATAACAGCTTGTAGACAGTAATTCTCGAAGTGACTTTCTACATAGCGGGTGGTCTTCCTGCTCATATGAATGCAAAGGCGGCAAACAACGCGAGACTGTGCTGTAAAATTACCTATTTTGTTCAACTTTGTGATTATATTGCAAACGTTTCAGTCGATAAATATTTTTTCCGTTGGCAAATACTTTCAAAATGTTCTTTTTTATAACATTACAAATTCGGAATCCCCCATGTGTAATGATTTTGCTATTCAATTAAATTTATAAATTTGATGATATTTATCTAAAGAGTTCCTATCCATTTCAATGGCATGAGGATTTGGCCACGCTTGTTGGTCTTGGTATGTCGTGCCCATGGGTCACGTGCGTATTTATAAATACGTAGTTATAAATAAAGTTGAAGGTAGCTGTTAAATTCCACATCCTTGACAAATATTTCTGAATCATAGCTTAAGTCATATTAATGTTCGTTTTGGAGTGTGTAATCTTCCAGTCTACACTGAGACAGTGAAAGCCCAAATTATCACTTGCAATCATTCTTGCTTTGAACAGACAACTTTCCATATACAAGCACACAAGAGTTCCGTGCTCCAGTGATTGTGCAAGTAGAACAATAGTAATAAATTTCCCTATACTTTGTGTACAAAATGGGCTCTATTCAAATGGCTCTACCTACCTTACGAAGCGACTCAATTTTTAAAAGCAATATTTTCCTGAAAGACAAACAAACAGGCAAGTAAACAAACAAAATTAAATAGATCGGTGACCACTGACCATTGAATTTTGGAACTACTGGACCCGGACCGCGAAGTTTAAATAGAATAGCGCCACTTGTGATTTTACCTAGAAAGCGGCGACTTGAGAAATACATTATAAAATCTGAATAAAAACACAGAGTCTTTGTAAATCTTGGTAGGTGCTTGGATTCAAGCATACATTTAATACCTAGCACAAATTTTTTACAAAATCTGCCCATTTTTTTTATATGGATTTATGATTGGTTAGCATTTACCGAAATATAAAAACACTGCAGATCGGGACGGAAGGCCTCTAGAGACATTATTTGGTGATGTGAAATCTCCAGCAGATTGAGTAGTTCATTCAAACTAATAACTGAGAGTTGTGTGAGCTGTATCTAATGCATGATATATTACGTTTCACAAAGATGTGTAACTCAGGAAATCTTGAGCATTATCTTTGAAATAAGTCTCTGATTACCAGAAATGTGAAGCACTGTGTGTGTCAATCCTGAGGCAAAACATATATTAGCCATCCTAATCCACACATGAAGCTGAGACAATACATTTCATACATGTTGTATTGTCTGTTGTGCTGATATTCTCAATAAAGCTTGTTAGTTAAAGATTAGTTTCCATCTTACAAAGTTGATCGACTATATTTGAATGTGGATTATGACAGGAATACACTAAAACATTAAGAACTTGAAATATGATATATTCTATAGTAACTTACTGTCTATTGAAACTAGAAAGAAACAAAATCATGAAATGTTGATGTATGAACCAATAAGGAAAGAGAACATAATCTGGTCAAATCTGTCTACTGTAACATTAAGTTATTCCTTGCAATTTTGTTTATCAAGTGAGAACACATTTCGTATCTTTTTTACTTCTGTGTTTCAGGCTAGGCTTGTTTTAATGGAAATTTAAATACGATACTTCAACAATTAAATCCTAGTATTTATAGATGCTTTTCGTCTTATCTTTGCCCCTACCCTGGTTTAGATCTTTGTCTGACTGATGGGCAAAGATACAAATGTCACGGGTTGCAACCTTTTGCCCATGAACACAGCAAAACATACTGGCTGTATAAGTTAAATTTGAATCTTGTTACATGTTACATAGGACACCTGGCAGGTGAAAGTTGCTACGTACTTGCTACGTACCCTGATCCCTTCCCATAATTTTTTTATGTTGCCTGTGCTTAGTAGTTACAGAAAGGGAGACGCTGCCGCAGTGTCGGGGAGCTGAAAATTACCTTTGCCAACACCTGCAACCACCTGTAATCCCGGTTGCAAAGGATCAGTGTTTAACGTGCTGTTTCTGGTGTTGGATTTCCCCATTGGGTTTCCCCATTGGGTGCTCCCAGGTGAGGGCTGGTTCTTTACCAGAGTGAGGATGTGAGCTTCCTCTACCTCCATAGTTCAATTTCCCCTCTTCTCTCCTTTCTGCCACTTTACTCAAGCTAATTTTATTTGTTCTTCTTTTCGCAAACCACTTTGCTAGGATAGGTATGCCAACCTATTTGGCTTGGTGAGTGGCAAGTTATTGTTCCATTCATGGTTTGTCTGGGATACTAGGCTTCATCCTACTTGCTAGGGCTAGAGGCGCCTGATCCTTGGGATAATCACGACTCAATTAGTGATTTCATTCTGGGGTACAGGATACAGATCCCCAGTCTGAAGGTGACGGCGCATCCCCACACGGACAACACCCTACTCTTCTAGTGTTGTCGGGTAAATTCTAGTGTGGTGCAAACTGGTTTGTGACTATCTTTCCTCTCTATTTATATATATAATTTTGTATTAAGTAAGTTAGTATGGTTTGGTGAGAATCATTAGCCCTGTAAAGCATCTCATCTAGGAGAAGGCAACTCCGAAATCACAGCCACATACCTGGAGTGGAGCCCCATAGGCAGTCTAGCGTTGTATTCAACACTTCTCTGGCAGCTCCTGCAGTCGACCTGGCACCAGACGTATTGGTTCTACCTTTCCTTTGGATTATGCCAGTCAGACCGAGAGGGGGATTCTGATGTCTGGGCAACTCACTTTCTCCATACCAAAGCCCAGGCTAGCGCTCTGAAGAGGACACTTCAGCTACGCTTTGGTGTAGACACAACACGGGGATCAACAGTTACCGGTTATAAGCCTAATGCTAGATTGGCGTAAAGCTAGGCGCCAGGGGTTGTTCCCGACGGTGGGAGAGGTTATTCAACTTCATTGGACAGCTACCGCCCGCCTTAAGCTGAGCGGCCCTCAGCCAGTAAGGTGCTGTCCCGCCACTGGCCATCTGTTCCACTGGGTGCGTGGGACTTAGGGTACCTCCCGACAAATGGACAGTAACTCTTGCACCAAACGACAAAGAAAACAATAAGAAAAACCAGCACTCAGACTCGGGTGCTGGAATGTTCGCACAATGACGACTGGCTTATCAAGTGACCTCCAAAACATCAGCGACATAAGGAAGACTGTCATTATCAACAATGAGCTCCTTCGTCTCCAGGTTGATATTGCTGCCCTCCAAGAGACACGTTTGGCTGACTATGGCTGCTTGAAAGAAAGTGATTATACCTTCTATTGGCAAGGCAAGAAAGAAGAGGAAACTCGCGAGTATGGAGTAGGATTTGCTGTTAAGAACACACTCACTGATTCGGTTGAACTTGGTAGTTCCGGCACTGAGCGGCTCCTTTCACTACGTCTTAACACCTCAGACGGACCTGTGAACTTGCTAAGTGTCTATGCTCCCACCCTCATGGCTTGTTCAGACATCAAGGATGAGTTCTACAGCCAACTGGACAGCCTTATCAAAGAGTCTCCAAAACAAGAACCTTTAATCATTCTGGGGGACTTCAATGCTCGAGTAGGTTCTGATCATGATGCATGGCCCACCTGCCTTGGGCACTTTGGAGTTGGAAAGATCAATGACAACGGCCAACGTCTTCTGGAAGTGTGCTCCTACTACAACCTCTGCATCACCAATACCTTCTTCAGCACCAAACCTGGTTTCCTGGAGACACCCGAGATCTAAACATTGGCATCAACTGGATCTCATCATCACCAGACGGCCATTTCTCAAGAACTTTCTTGTTACTAGAACATACCATAGTGCAGACTGCGACACTGACCACTCACTTGTCTGTTCAACAATCAGGCTGCTTCCCAAGAAGTTTCACCGATCAAGACAGCAAGCAAAGCGTCGTGTGGATGTCACAATGACTGCCTGCAAAGACAGGGTAACCAGCTTCAACACCTTGCTGGCAACTTCTTTGTCCACAAATACAAACTACACTAATTCCACTGAACAGTGGGATCATCTAAAGACAGTCACTCACTCGGCTGCTCTGTCTTCATTCGGCAAAAAGAAAGGAGGCCAAAGCAATGATTGGTACCCAGTGTATGCTGAGAGACTCAAACCACTCATAAAGGCCAAGCGCATGGCATTGAAAGACCATAAAGATTCTCCATCGGACAAGTCACAGCAGACCTTGCAGACAACTAGAAAGGATGTCCAAAAGATGGTCAGACAATGCACAAACGAGTATTGGCTAGACCTCAGTGCCAAGATCCAGCAAGCTTCTGATTCCGGGAACATTAAAGGAATGTACGATGGCATCAAGAAAGCAGTTGGCCCGACCGTACGCAAAACAGCCCCTCTGAAGTCAACATCAGGTGACATAATTACAGACAAGACCAAACAGATGGAGAGATGGGTAGCACATTACTCAGAGCTGTACTCCAGGGAGAACATAGTTCACCAGTCCGCCCTTGACGCTATCGAACGTCTCCCAGTGATGCCCCACCTGGATGATCTTCCAACCATCGAAGAATTGGACAAAGCATTAGACAAGTTACCATCAGGCAAGGCCCCAGGCAAGGACTGCATACCTGCAGAAGTCATCAAATGCGGAAAGGCCACTTTGTTAGAACCACTCCACAAGCTTCTTTGTCAGTGCTGGGAAGAGGGGAGTGTGCCACAAGATATGAGAGATGCTAACATCGTCACAATCTACAAGAACAAAGGAGATCGCTGTGACTGCAACAACTACCGGGGCATCTCATTGCTTAGCATAGTCGGGAAGCTGTTTGCTCGCATAGTTCTACTGCGTCTACAAAAGCTGGCTGACAGAATATATCCAGAGTCACAGTGCGGGTTCCGCTCCAAGAGATCAACAATTGACATGATCTTCTCGCTACGGCAACTGCAAGAAAAATGCAGAGAGCAGCAAAAACCCCTTTACCTGGCATTCATTGATCTGACTAAAGCATTTGATCTTGTTAGCAGGGACGGTCTATTCAAGATGCTTCCTCTGATTGGCTGTCCACCTAAACTACTCAGCATAATTCGTTCTTTCCATGATGGGATGATGAGTACTGTTCAGTTCGATGGCTCAATGTCTGAAGAATTTGGTGTCAAAAGTGGAGTAAAACAAGGCTGTGTACTCGCACCAACACTGTTTGGCATTTTCTTTGCACTGCTACTCAAGCACGCCTTCAAGTCAACCACAGAGGGAGTGTACCTTCACTCACGATCTGACGGTAAACTCTTTAACATTGCACGCCTGAAGGCCAAGACCAAGATAAGGGAAGTGCTGATTAGAGACATGCTATTCGCTGATGATGCTGCGATAGCTGCCCACTCTGAAATTGAGCTACAGAAACTGATGGATCATTTTGCATCAGCTTGCGACCTCTTCAGCCTAACCATAAGTCTGAAGAAGACTCAAGTCATGGGACAGGGCACTATAGCTCCACCATCAATCCACATCAGTGATCAGCAACTTGAGGTAGTTCACCAATTCACCTATCTAGGCTCTACTGCCACAGACAATCTATCTCTGGACGCTGAGCTCAACAAAAGAATCGGCAAGGCGGCCTGTACTCTCTCCAGGTTATCTAAGAAAGTATGGGAGAACAAGCAGCTCACCAATACAACAAAGATGGCGGTCTACAAGGCATGTGTAATCAGCAAAGCTCCTCTATGGTAGTGAATCATGGACAACCTACTCTCCACAAGAACGGAAGCTGCAAGTATTTCACCTGAGATGTCTACGCCGCATTCTTGGAATCTCCTGGAAAGACAAGGTCACAAACAATGAAGTCATGTCTAAGGCGGGTATCCCATCAATGTATACGCTACTACGTCAACGTCGCCTTCGATGGCTAGGACATGTCAGCCGAATGGAAGATGGTCGCATTCCCAAGGATCTCCTCTACGGAGAGCTATCTTCAGGACTCAGAAGAAAGGGTCGACCGCTACTCCGCTTCAAGGATGTCTGTAAGCGTGACTTGAAAGCACTTGACATGGACTGGGTCACCTGGGAATCTGCTGCTAGTGACAGAAAAACTTGGAGGCAACATCTCTCTGACGGCCTAAAAAGGGGAGAAGACATCATCCACAAAGCTGCTGATGAAAAACGAGCAAGGCGCAAAGCCAGTCAGTGTGAAACATTCAAACCAACCCTACCAGATGCATCAGTCTTCAGATGGTAGGTCTGCAACAAAATCTGCAAGTCTCCCATTGGTCTATTCAGCCACACAAGACGATGCTTTCCAACCACCTCAGACGGCGCTACTACATAGTCTGCGAAGACTGACGGATGCCAACGACGCTTAGTAGTTATATCAGCTATGCATCAGATGAATGCTTGGTATCATCTGTGGTCTATAATAATGTATATTGGGGTGTCTATGTAACATCGTTAATTACCGATTGATCTGCACTATGATCATCCTGATCAAAGCGAGTGTCCAGCAATGTGTAACAAATACTGACTTTATTCCAGTATGTACTAAGCAGAGATGAAAGAGCTCCGAATGACATCCGTGTAGACTTATCATGTAAATTGCACCAGGCATCTGAAACGGGATTAGGTTGGATCTAAAGCTTTATGTAGATCAATAGATCGTATCTACCAACATGTAACAGGTGTAATGTGTGTCATGCGATAAGATCCCTATCGATATATGTAGAGCATCAGTTATTCTCCAAGCTGCGGTTTATCTTTGTCCCCACCCACCCACCTTAAACACCTAACATATAAAAGTTGCAATAGTAATAATGAGATTATTGAAAGATACTCAGGACTGGTGTAATGTCCGTAGATACCAATACTCTCAGGATACAACATCCATTAACCCACTCACTTTGGGGTTTTTCTGAGCTATAATGCGATAGTTTCTAGTTTCAAAACAATAAAAGGTAATGGGCAGCATTTATGAATGATACACCATTGAAGTCGTGTGGTAAATTATCTAAGGTAGCGGATTATTCTCTCGAGTTTCAATCTGATTGCACAATCGCATGATTTCGAGTGTCGTCTATCACTATCAGGCCGTAGGAGACTCTACGTCATTGTGGACGTGCCGATATTGCGTACGCTTAAATTTCCCTTAAAATATATAAGTTTGATAAAGAATGAGAATGACATAATTTCTTACTATCCTCTATCGTGAGATAGCTACAGTACGGTACCAAATATGCAAAAAAATCCAAATGATCTAGAAATTAATGACTGAATGAAGTTTGGTGCGATTTTGATTAATTTGTTTCACTCAACTGAGGTCAGTGGCGGCCAGTGTGTTCTATCGATCATTATCTGACCATGCTGACTGCGGTCTTTCCAATCTGGAGAGAATGTTACATGGTCGGTACCGATTGAAAAGTACGGTGTTATGTTGCAGGTAACAAAATGCCCTACACGTTCATCTGGCTTTTATCGCTTTTGGTCACTTGCGCCTAATTGTGCACATCATTGGAATCGTATGAGTAATGAACCAATGAAGTTAAATAGCAAATAGCTAAAGGAGCCTAAATAAAAGTTTAGTCTTTAAACTATATCAAGCTCAATTTCTATATCGTCCAAAAGGTGAAGGCTTTTTTATTGTTTATCATCCATCCTTCGCCTTTCAATGCTTTTAAGATGATTATCAAAAAATCAGATGGAATTTTCTTATCAAGAATCGCAAGTCCTTTTAGTAAACAATTTGAAATTAACGGACATGTATGAAAAGGCATTATTCCCTTGCCAGGTCAAATCCTGTCCTCAAGGCTATTAGCTTACTTAGCTTATCAATGCTGTTACCAATATCAATCTTACACAGTTCAAAAATAAATGTAAATTTTGTAAACCGATTTAGGGAGAAGTTTGAATTATTTATCTACAATCCTACAAATGCATCTATTTACGGTTTAGGGAGAGTCAGACAAAACCACGTACGCTAGTCTTGATTTATTCCATTTACCGGAATCAGGCGTGACGTATCATCGATTCCGACAACAGTTTCGCAAATTTGCGACCAGTGTATTGCTTATTACCATTAAATAAAATAATGTAGATTTGCCAAGAAATAACAGAGTGTCAACCACCATTAGTACAAACAAGCTGTAATCAGACACCTTCCTACTTCCTATCTGATTATAGGTTTAAAGCAAAGCCGCGGCTCGCAGTTCAAGAAAATCGACATGTTTCGTTGCCATGGTAACCTGTATTTTGTTCACTCTTTATAGAAGATAAAGATTTGGCTCAAATTGTCTGGTGGGTTTGGCTGACACATTAAATACTAACTGTATCACATGGGAGTGTATCCTCGTCACTTTCTCTGATGGTACAGTTTCAAGCACAGGGACGCACAGATTATACGCTTTGACATTTTCCCAATCAGAAACAGCAGCCAACGGCAACCAACTTGGTTGCTAGCCTCTCAACATGAAAGAGACACAACACACAACAAGAGATGGATTTTGAACCTGCTTCAAACTGCGTGTTTGCTCATTTCTGCATGATTATTTTTGGCTCATCACATTTAAAGTTTGATAAATCCTACTGATGACTTCTGTAAAAAAAAGTCCGCTCATTGAGTTTGTTCATTCAGTAGACATTGCATTGCTCCCAAATAAATTCTACAAAGAGTCAGACAACTACAAAATACAATTCCAATTGTTAACAATATTTCCGTTGGTGCTGGATTATCAAAGTTCTATTAAATCGGTGTAGTTTAAGTGGATGCAGGGATGAGTGGGTGAGTTGTATTGGTGTAGTGCAGGAGGTGGGTGTGGCTACATGTGGGTGTGTTTTAATATAATAGTAACACGTATAAATGAGGTGCATAATATAATGGACAAACTATGTACCAACGTACGCTTTCCATGTGCTGGATATTCATAACTCTAATTGTATTTTAGTATGGCCTAAAAACAATAATACTATAGGGCCCTATTAAAGTAAACATAGAAACAAAATCAACGCAACTAAACGTCATATGTGATCCGTCAAAATTATGTTATTTTTTATTAAAATTTTCCTTTTCGATGTGTGTTAATATTTCTGAAAAGTAGACAAATGTCACAAAATTCTGATCTTCTCAAAATACATAAATTTGACAATATTGAAAAAGGAAGACAACTATACAAAATTCAAATGTCAACAATATTTGCATTGGTGCTGTGTTATGAAGGTTTATTAGATGCGTATTTCTGGGACATGATTAGGGGATGCAGGGATGAGTGGGTGGGTTGTGCAGGGGTAGGGCGGGAGGTGGGTGTTACCCCATGTGGGTGTGTTTTAATTTATATAATGATATGTATTGAATGAGGTACAGGATATATGGACGAACTAAGTGTCAGCGTACGTTTTCCAGGTGCCGGATTTTCATACCTGTAATTATATTCCAATATGGGCGAATGTATAACATGTACAACAAGATATCTATTTCAAAATTTTGGCAGTATTCAAATTGTCAAACTGTCAAATTGTCAAATATTCCAAATTTACACATTAATCCTTCCCAGGGCTCCTGAGCAATACCAGCCCCCCTCGAAGTCATATGGCGCGTCCCTTAGTTGTTTACTCAGCAATGTATAAAGTACTACCCTGGGCGTGTTACTACCTCCTACCCCTTGGGAGCAAGCCTTTCCGTCAAAACACTGTACTGTATTTCAAACAATCCTCAAACACGTTTGAAGAGCTTGAAGTTAAGTACAAATAAACTAAAAGCAAACCATGTTGTATACTTTCTACTAGTATGTAATTATATTATTTTGGCAAAACGGGGTAGCTGATCCCGAGCTGGCCGAGCGGCGATGGCGGGTTAAGTTTGGGTTGATAGAAGACCAGGGTGGTGATGGCTAAAAGTAACTGAGACTTCACACAAGATGTACATAATCATTCAACGTTCTTGTTCTTTTCTTGGTTCACAATATGAACATGATGAAAGTACTTTCAATCTCCAATGTTTAAGCTTTACTGTACAAAATCACACAAAAATCACTCAGTCAATCGTCCCAAATCATGCTCTGCAATCACAATATTCCTCTGCAATTTCGATGTCACCTCATTATTATTGATTTGATATGATTTTCCCTTGTATAAAACGGTTTTCCAATCCAAGTTTCACATTGTAAACACACTCGTGCAAGCAGCCATCTCCAATTCACGTGCAATCAAGGTCAAAGGTTACTACCAAAAATAACAGCTTACGGGCGCACACCACTAAATTGAATGAGCAGAATGCCATTTTACTACACAACCCCCTCCTTCGCGCAAGCGCTGAACCAGCGCGTCCAAAACAAGAAACAACAAAAACAAGAAAAAAATAATTTGGGTAAAGTAATTTGCATTGCCAAGAACTTTAAAGCTGCCCATTATGTCTACAGAGCAGTATCAACGATGAATGTGTCTTAAAACAGCAATATTTGGCACATAATATCACATGATAAAAATAAAAAATAAAGTACACGATTGATCACTCGGAAAAGCTACATTTTTCCCTGGAAGTCAACTATCCAACTAGTAAAAGCAAGACAGAGGACAACCACAACATTTCAAGTCTCAAGCCCAACCAGTTAAGGCAAGACTGGAAACTTGAAATACCTATCTAAAAAAACCTTCTCCTGGAAGGCAACTATCCAACTAGTTAAAGCAAGATAGATGACAACCGTGGAGATCCAAGTCCCAAGCCCAACCAGTTAAGGCAAGACTGGAAACTTGAAATGCTTTAAAAAATGATTACGATTTGCAATTGTGTACCAGAAACATTTTGAATACATTTTAACAAGCAACAAGAATGAACCCAGCTGTTGAAGATCAACACTCTCGCAGTTGCACACAAAACCCAAAAATGACAAAAATGACTTCCTCTCCCAGTACAATCTTCTAGTAAATGTCTATAATGCATTCACTACCGTGCTAAACACTCCACAGATTTTTTGTCCGAGAAATTTCCTTCCTATAAGTTACAATCTCATAATAAATGTCTATATATACGTGCATCTACGTATAACAAATCTACAGTTTATCACTTCAGTTCAGTAATGACATTCAACACACATTTATAAATAGGCAAGTCAGTCTTTCTTCCATTGTTGCGCTTTGCAATAGATCTCAAACATCTACTACATTCCTCACATCGAAGACATGTCCATGTTCGCTTTTAACTAACTTATTAGAATTATACGGAGCCACAGTCACACTTGACCCCAACTTCAGCATCCAAATTATTTACTTTTTCTCCACATCACAAAATACCAAGGCACCACCATCCTGAATTCCGACACACACAAACTCTCCAAATCCCCCGACGAACATGTAATAATCTTCACTTTTTAGTTACCCAATGTCCATTTCATGTTTCTAACAACAAGAGCAGAGTCTTTTACTCATTGGAAGAAGTTCTCGGCGCGACAACTTTCTGACATACCTCTACACGTGTTGGCCACCACAATCTAGGTTAATATGTGTGCTGAGTTCAACATGCAGTCTCATGTTTATAATCCTGTTCTCATCCATGATAACCCATGCACCAACAAAACAAAATCCCACCGCTGCCACCATGTTTGGCAAAACGGGGTAGCTGATCCCGAGCTGGCCGAGCGGCGATGGCGGGTTAAGTTTGGGTCGATAGAAGACCAGGGTGGTGATGGCTAAAAGTAACTGAGACTTCACACAAGATGTACATAATCATTCAACGTTCTTGTTCTTTTCTTGGTTCACAATATGAACATGATGAAAGTACTTTCAATCTCCAATGTTTAAGCTTTACTGTACAAAATCACACAAAATCACTCAGTCAATCGTCCCAAATCATGCTCTGCAATCACAATATTCCTCTGCAATTTCGATGTCACCTCATTATTATTGATTTGATATGATTTTCCCTTGTATAAAACGGTTTTCCAATCCAAGTTTCACATTGTAAACACACTCGTGCAAGCAGCCATCTCCAATTCACGTGCAATCAAGGTCAAAGGTTACTACCAAAAATAACAGCTTACAGGCGCACACCACTAAATTAAATGAGCAGAATACCATTTTACTACACAACCCCCTCCTTCGCGCAAGCGCTGACCCAGCGCGCCCAAAACAAGAAACAACAAAAACAAGTAAAAATAATTTGGGTAAAGTAATTTGCATTGCCAAGAACTTTAAAGCTGCCCCTTATGTCTACAGAGCAGTATCAACGATGAATGTGTCTTTAAACAGCAATATTTGGCACATAATATCACATGATAAAAAAATTAAAAAAGTACACGATTGATCACTCAGAAAAGCTACATATTTCCCTGGAAGTCAACTATCCAACTAGTAAAAGCAAGACAGAGGACAACCACAAAATTTCAAGTCTCAAGCCCAACCAGTTAAGGCAAGACTGGAAACTTGAAATGCTTAAAAACCGCTGCCACCATGTTTGGCAAAACGGGGTAGCTGATCCCGAGCGGGCCGAGCGGCGATGGCGGGTTAAGTTTGGGTCGATAGAAGACCAGGGTGGTGATGGCTAAAAGTAACTGAGACTTCACACAAGATGTACATAATCATTCAACGTTCTTGTTCTTTTCTTGGTTCACAATATGAAGATGATGAAAGTACTTTCAATCTCCAATGTTTAAGCTTTACTGTACAAAATCACACAAAAATCACTCAGTCAATCGTCCCAAATCATGCTCTGCAATCACAATATTCCTCTGCAATTTCGATGTCACCTCATTATTATTGATTTGATATGATTTTCCCTTGTATAAAACGGTTTTCCAATCCAAGTTTCACATTGTAAACACACTCGTGCAAGCAGCCATCTCCAATTCACGTGCAATCAAGGTCAAAGGTTACTACCAAAAATAACAGCTTACGGGCTCACACCACTAAATTGAATGAGCAGAATACCATTTTACTACATTATCAACAACAACTTCGCATAATCGTGGTGCATATCAAGCTGAAGCCAAAACAATGGCCTCATTCTGAAACCAAAATTATGGATATGTAAATATTAAAACGCATTTACAAGCAGTTTTTCATAGAGATTTGACGTCTCAATACCTTGTCAAGCATCACAAAAGAAGGTAAATGAAGGGTTTACAATTTGAAATTTGAAAAAATATAAATTGAACATTGGTAAATAAGACCATTTCATAATTAGGGAAAGAAATTTTTTTTTTAAACGGGACTTACATGCCGCTTAATATTATTATTAATTGTTTTTCATCCCGAATATTGTGCATGTGGTTGCAAAAAAGGGACCACTACATGCATATATCATGGCTACAAAATTGTCAATTTAATGTCCGTCGTGCGTTATACACGTAGCCGTTTGAATAGCGATTGAAGTTCTTTTATCTCATTTCTTCGGCTCAAAATTAAAAGGGGATATATACCATAAAGAACATAATTGTTATTTTACTCCATTGGATTTGGAGTGATTCCTGTATTGGTACTCTGTAACGTAAATGTTGCTATTTACAATGAGAGAGGGTCCGTAAATAGCATGACTGTGACGGCAAGATCGGTATATTTCCAGTACATCACAGCTATGGAATTAAATTTAATATTTCGTTTGTGAAGATAAATCACGCAGAGCTGCCACAGAACTACTCATACTATGAGTCATAGAGAAGACGTGTACCTAATATTCCAATCAGGATAATCTTACTTCCCATTATTATTTGTACTTCCCGGGAGAACATTGACCACTAATATTCTTTTAAAAACCAACCTTGTGCAGCGGGTTTTTTTTTCAAATCCAATTCAGTGCGACTTGAAGGGTTATCTTACTATCTGCGCAGAAATCCTACACTTCATACACTTCCAATCGGGTTCCAATGCCAAAAAAGTCACAGACCTTTACGATCGATTTTCAGTGTAGTTACATAGGCCCCCTACATACTATTCAGGCCGTCTGGTTAATAACTACTGAATTTCCAATGCTAGTTAAACGCTAAAGACTATGTTTGTCAGTTTGTAAACAACTTTAGAGTTGACTGTTTCGCTCGCATGGGAGCATCATAAAGTAATAATTTAACGTATTTCCTTAATCAGATCTGTCATAATTTGTGCAAAAAATGTCAATACTTGAAATAGAAATATAGTTAGAAATACAGTTGATTTACCTTGCACGATCCCTAGCTTCTTAAATGATCAGCTTTTCAAATTCTAATGATTTTATTAACGAGCATGAAGTGTTTTGTCGCATGACATTCAGAAGATACACGGGAAAGTAATATTTTTCCATGAACATGCTAACTGAGGCAAAAGCAATTAAAGGTTATTTTGTGATCAAAGCTTGCATCATTTCAATTGGTGTGACATGTGTGCTCTACTGTGTCAAAGTAATTTTAATGAGGTTTTTTATTATTTAGCTGCAGTGGACGCTACATTTTGGCCACAATTGAAAATGGAAATTTTTGGCTAAAATTATGTGAGAGCACTTTTTGATATAATAGAGGATAAGAAATATGCAAATATTCTGCTGTACTAACGTTACCTCTATATCAACCGCATTAAGTGACCATGGGATCTTTTCCATACAACTTAAAGGTATTATCTATACCTTCATTAATAGTAACTATGAGTCCGTCAAACCAAGCCAGATCAGTTGTTGTTTCCGTTGTGTATTACAAGCATTGGAAAGATCTGCAGACACAAAATAATTAAAGTACCAGTTATTTCCACCCTGTATATCCTAAACAAAGATGATGTCATAATTAGAACAAGAAGCAAATGGCTGCATTTGTTTCGGATTTAAGATCTCATTCGCTGAAATCGGATAAGAAATAAACACACGCACGGTGCTCCAAAATCTCAAAGAAGATGCAAATTCAAAAATAGCCGATTGCTCCATTTGATGCCCTATTGATATGTACAATAAGCGTTCTCGAACAAAAGAACTAGTGCCATGTGTTCCATTGATTAGTAGAACATTAAAATGCAAATTTTGATTTTGATCACCGTTTCTTTAATTCTCAACTGATCTTTGTTTTGGATATACAGGGGTAAACATAACTGATACCTTAATTCTGTTGCTGTCTGTACTCAAGGAAAAATAATATAATACCATATCATTGTCTGCAGACCATAACTTGATATAAATCTACATCAGAGAAGATCTCATCTCCATTTACTCTCAGCCGCCCGAGTTATTGAGCTAAAAATGGGTCAAACGGTTCATTGACATACTTATTATGTTGTTTTGTGCCTGACCATAAACAAATTCAAACAAGCAAGAGATGATATATATAGAGATATCCGGAAATGAGGGTTTATCAGCATGCCTCAGGATATGCATTATTATTTTTCGATATGTATTATTCTTCTGTATGATCCCAGCAAACACAAAAACGTTTTAAAAACGTTTTAAATAAGTTATATTTTGGCTTTTGGTTTAGGTAAAAACGTTTTAATAACATTAAAATGTCGGGTTATATAAAGGTCATGATAACGTTTTAAAACGTTTTGTATGCAAACACACTACAACAATATTTTTAAATGTTTTCAAAAAATGTTATTGTAAACTATTTTTGCAAAAATTTTTGCCAAATATTGTGTCAATACTTAAATAACATTATGTTAAAATATTTGAACCCAGCAAACACAGAAATGTTCTTAAAATGTTTTTTTCAAAACCTTTTAATAACATTTAAATGTCGGTTATATAAAGGTCATGAAAACGTTTTTAAAACGTTATTGAAAATATTTTGGAATATATTTTTCGCAAAATATTTTTTCAACCCCAAAATAACATTTTGTTTAGAATGTTTTGTATCAAGCTTTCAAGAATGTTTTTGGAATGTTATTAAAACGTTTTTATACCTTTTATATAACCCGACATTTAAACGTTTTCGACATCATTCGCAAAAGGTTATAAAAGGTTATGAAAACGTTTTATACTCTTAATATACCTTTTATATAACCCGACATTTAAACATTTTCTGACAACCTTTTATAACCTTTTGCGAATGATGTCGAAAACGTTTTGTGTTTGCTGGGATATGTATGGGTTTACCACTGACTCTGGAGAATGAGGTTAAACGGAATATTTTTGTTTAATCGTTTGAGACTGCGGAGGAAGTACACAAAGCACCAAATTCTATCAGGGAAAATTAGGGACGATACTTATTAAATGGCATCATATCAATGGCAAGCTAATATTATTTTGTAAATTAAATCTAATACTGGAACTAAAATTTGCAATTCACTTTGCTACGTTGCGTCCAAAAGCATCGGACTTCATCAGGCATCTGATTGATGATGTTGTGATGACGTCAGATGTTGTGACGTCAGACGGCGAGGAATGTCTCGTAACGCCGGGTCCCATGCGTGTGACAACTGGAAGCGGAGTCCCCCTTTTCTGTTGATGGCGCGGCGGGCTCCTCCACTCTCTCCCATATGGATTCTCTAACTCCTCTCTCGAACCACCTCTCCTCCTTATCTAAGATAATGGCTTCCTCCGGGTTGAAGAAGTGTTCAGTTTTCTTGTTACAGTGGTTATAGACAGCGGAGTTTTGTCCTTCGCTGGAGCTTGGGCGCCTGTGTTGGTTCAAATGCGCTCGTAGAGATTGTTATAGGAGTCTCCACAGTCCGGGGCAGCACAGGTAATACCATAAACTAAATTACATTGTTTATCTCTGGGGGGTCTGTCCTTGACATGCACGAGCTTCCCCCGTAGGATGTTGGTAGGTTTGAAGCATGTAGTGATGCCGAAGGGCTTGAAAGAGTTCTTGAGCCTTTCAGATAACCCAGCGATGTATTGGATGGTTGCTCCGCTTCCAGTTGTCACACGCATGGGACCCGGCGTTACGAGACATTCCTCGCCGTCTGACGTCACAACATCTGACGTCATCACAACATCATCAATCAGATGCCTGATGAAGTCCGATGCTTTCGGACGCAACGTAGCAAAGTGAGTTGCAAACTTTAGTTCCAGTATTAGATTTAATTTACAAAATAATGTTTTGAACTACTGGATGAATAATCTACACCATGATGCAAGCTAATATTATTAAAAAATACCAGAAGAAGAAGGCTGGGCACTAGTGCACGACTTTGAAAAGAAAACTGTGGTGATTAACACACGAGTAACACAAATCTAAGGTTAATTTGATAATGATAATGTAGAGCTACAATCCTGTTGGATATTCGTTGCTACACCAGCACAAAGGGTAGACACTAATGGCATTTAAACATCATAAAAATGAGTAACATAGAGTAAGGAAATTTTCAAACTTCTTTTTATCATGCCATGAAAGGAATAACTCATATTATTAGGCTGAATTAAAGTTGAAATATTTGTAAATAGCGCCCTCAATTTTCACACAAATATACAATTTATATCGATCTTTATCTGACCATGCTAACTGCGGGTTTTTTTCAATCTGGAGAAAATGTTGCATTGTTGGTACAGATTGAAAAGTACGGTGTTATGTTGCAGCTAGCAAAATGCTCTACATGTTCATCTGGCTTTATCACTTTTGGTCAATTGTGCTCAACGTGCACATCTTTGGAATCGTACGGGCAATGAGCTAAACAAGCTACACTGCAAAAAAGTTGGTCAAATCTTTCTACCTATTTGGTTGGGCAAACTCTTTTACTTATTTGTTGGTCACGGCTTGCCCAATAATAGTTAAATCTAAATTCTTATTGGGCAACCTCTTATTTTGACCATTTATTTTTCTTTATTTTACTACGAGAGGAGTACAGTTGGTTGGCCACGTAATTTATATACGACTGTTGTGCTAAATAAATCACATCAGTTGGGCAACTTGGTAGTAAATTGCGTGAATTACAAGTTGTTGGGCAAAAAGATGTAAAATGTTGAGCAAAGTTTTCGATCATGCGCACTGTTGTCTTTTCATTGAACAACAGTTGGTCAACATTCGCGCGGTTCGGTTCTGGAAAGCACATTTTCGATCTTATCGTAAAATGGCGGATGACGCAGTGGTAGGGTGCTGGCAGAGTGGGGCTGAGACAGCTATTTGACACCTTTAAAGGTGAGTTTTCTCTAAATTAATTATAAATACATACATTATTGCACGGTGTTACTTGCCTCATTTCATTCTGACCACTGTGTATGAAAAAATACTGAGAAATTTAGTGAAGTTGTTTTATGACATGTACGAGTCAGACACCCGTGATATGCACACATAGCCATGCATACATGATGACAGTCTGCACTGAGCAGTTAATAAGCTTACGTATCAGTTTTTATTAATCAATCAAGTATTTGAAAATAACTTCACTAAATTTCACAGTATTTTTTCATACACAGTTGTCAGAATGAAATGAGACAAGTAACACCGTGTAATAATGTATGTATTTATAATTAATTTAGAGAAAACTCACCTCACATTGAAAAATGTTTGCCCAACTATGTTTGGCAAATATTTTGCTTAATAGTTAAGCAAAAAATAAACCAACGTATGAACCAATAATGTGTAAAATGCCCAACAGTTTAATCAAATTTTGTCCAACAATTGGTCAATCAACTAGATTAGTTATTTTGCCCAACAGTTTTATCAAATATTGCCCAACAATTAGTGAAAAATATTTACCCAACTATGTTGGTTAAATATTTTACTTAACAGTTATGCAAAAAATAAACCAACATATGAACCAATACTATGTAAAATGCCCAACAGTTTGATCAAATTTTGAACAATAATTGGTAAAAAAATATTTGCCCAACTATGTTGGGTAAATACTTTGCCCAATATTTGAGCAAGTTTTTGTTAACCAACTGTTGGTCATAATTTTTGTACAACTCTTGTTGGTCAAATTTTGACCAATTGTTTCATGTGTTGTATATAGACCAAACTGTTGGTAATTTTTTTGACCAACATTTTTTGCAGTGTACATAGCTAAGGGACCTAAATAAAGTTAAAACCTACATTAAGCTCAATTTCTTTATCGTCCAAAAGAAGGTGTAGGTTTGTTTTTATTGTTTAAAATTCGCCATCCTTCGCCTTTCACTGCTTTAAAGATGGTTATCAAAAATGCTTACCTCTTTATGTCATCAATGCAGCTTACTAATATCAATCTTACCCAGTTAAAAAAAAATAAATGCAAATTTTGTAACGATTTAGGGATAGTCAGACAAAACAACAAGATGTACGCTAGTCTTGATTTATTCCATTTATCTGAATCAGGCATGACGTATCATCGATTCCGACAAAAGTGTTGCCAATTTGCGACCAGTTTATTGCTTATTGGTAATTAATAAAGGTGGGTTTGCCAAGAAATAACATAGAATGTCGACCACCATTAGTACAAACAAGCTGTAATCAGACACTTTCTGATTATAGGTTTAAAAAGCCAAGCCGCGGCTCGCAGTTCATGAAAATCGACATGTCCCGTTGCCATGGTAATCTGTATTTTTTTCACTCTCAGAAGATAAAGATTTACCTCAAATTGTGATTGCATGCGAGAAATTGTAAATCTGATGTGGTTTGGCTGACACATTAAATACTAACTGGACCTCATGGGAGTGTATCCTCGTCACTTTCTCTGATGGTACAGTTTCAAGCACAGACGCACAGATTATACGCTTTGACATTTTCCCAAGAAGAAACAGCAGCCAACGGCAACCAACTTGGTTGCTAGCCTCTCAACATGAAAGAGACAAAACATTTTTAACCAATGGATTTAAATGTGTGAAGTCATACAGGAGAATGGAGATGGATTGATTTTGAACCTGCTTCAAACTGCATGTTTGCTCATTTCTGCATGATTATTTTTGGCTCATCATATTTTAAGTTTGATACCTCCTTCTGATGACTGGTGTTTCTCTTTCACCTTGCCCGTTTGCAAATTTTATCTAAGCTTGGCTCTGGTCGACTCTTCGCTTTCTCATGTTGTAGTCACATTGTTTTATTGCCTATGTATATCTTTCGTTTAATATTTTTTCCTCTTTGCATATAATTAGACGTTTGGTTTGCCACTAGCTCTGTGAGCACTTTTGTGCCGCCACTGTGCTATATTTTGCAGATATCTGATAAAATATTTGTATGTGTGACTGTATGTATGTAGGTTGGGTGTGTGGGTGTGTGTAGGGGTCACTCTTACCAGAGTGATGTTAAGAGCCAAATTCACGTACAAACGAAAACGACGTTATAGGCATTTTTGACGTTAAGTGCTATTAAAATTGAATTAAAGTTTGCCTGTTAATTTATCTTCTTTAACGCAATAACCTCATGTAATGGCGCTATATAGACCATGTAAGATTAGATTACATTTAAGGCTAATCGATGTTCTCATTTCAAACACTTCATCATCTGACTTGCAAGGCGAACATTATGCGCAGTTTTAAACTTAGCTTTGCTATCATTATTCAGAGTGGGACGATGTCCCTTTCTTTTGCTCGATGCCTTTATGGTGTAAAGCTAACTTGATGGGTTCCTTGCAGGGTCATTTTCCATCACGTCTTACTATGCGATGTTTTTCAGCTTATTCTAGACTCAACATGTTCTTACGCAGCAGATTATGTTATTAATTAAATCAGATGAAGATAAACTGGGCTCAAAAAGAAACTTATTTCACATGGTCATATCGTAAAATCCTGTCCATAAAAATGAACCAAAATTACACACAGGATAACTTCAAATATATTCTACTCCAGACACATGTTAGTAACCAAGCAGTTGTCCAACTGACATCACAGCAAAATGCACTGACACGGAACAGCTTTCTGGACCACATTCACAGGCGAATAACTGGCACTCAGCAAAATAAATACGTAAAAATGTGTTCAAGATCCTTACACAGGTGATAATTTCCAAAGAGTAAGTGGAATGGTGTGGAACGGGACTGCTTCTGCTTTTCACACACTTTCTTCAAGAAACAAGTCTTCTTCCACACTATTCCAATTACTCACAGATTTCTTGTGTTGGGTGCCAATTATTGGGCTGTGAATGTGGTCCAGGAAGCTGTTCCATGTCAGTGCATTTTGCTGTTGTGTCAGTTGGACAACTGTTTGGTTACTGACCAGTGTTTAGAGTAGAGTATTGAAGTAATCCTGTGTGTAATTTTGGTTCATTTTTATGTACAGTATTTTATGATATGACCTTGTGAAAACTTATAAGTTTCTTTTTGAGTCCAGTTTAGTATACTAGTATATATTTTAACACATAAAGTCACTTGTATTACGATGACTCTCTGCCACAGCATGCGGTGTATTAAAGATTATTACAGATGTTTTGTCTTACTTAAGGCTACATACTCTTTTTGGTTGAAATTTTTGGCGGGAAATAATCCGCCAAAACTTTAAAGTAATCTTTTCCCACAACTAAATATCATAGTCAGGAAATAAATGATGCATCTGGTAGCTTAGATCATAACTTTCATTATACTTAGTTGCAATTATCCCAGAAAATTCTTGATTTGTTTTTACAGAGTCTTGAATTGTCGATGTTTTTGATCAAAAAACATCACTCGGTGTATTTTGAAACTCGAGGCATTAACTCCTCTCAAATTAGTCTCAAATCATAATTTATTATATGCACGTGTAGCAAACACCAATGGGTATAATTGGACATTGTTTGCGGAGCCTAAATTTGGTTTGATTTTATTTCACAATAATTCTAAGGTGAGAATTTTGACCTGACATTTCCTGTTTGGATTTCCAATTTAAATTCTTATATGTGATATTTTGAATAAATAAAGAATACGCTTACCTTTCTGCAACACTTCCCGGTAGCATTAAGCATCTGCTGATAACCAACATTTTAACTGAAAACAGTCCCTTCCTATCATTTTTGAACAAAATATGGTTCAAAAGTGCGTACACTACGCGTATATAATAGCACAGCGAGGTAACGAAGAGAGCTATTTACGGTGGGGTATCTATTGTAAGCTATTAGGGTAGGCCTATAGTATATCTTCCCGCAAGTGACAAGATGTGTCAAGCAGATGCATACATAAGGGCGGTATATTCAAACGGTATTGTCTGGATCATTGAGTATCGATTGCGCACGTATACAGTAACACGGATGTGTGTGGTCCTCCCCAGGTTTTGACATGAATTACAAATGACGTCGTGAGTGACCCAGCGTTTTCATTTTATTATTACAAAATTAATCGTCGTTTATCACGAGTCCTAGGAGTCGTACCAGTTCAATTCATCAAAATTAATTTGTATTAAATGAAAAACAAACAGACAAGTAGAGTCATAGGTCTTTCTATGACTGTATTCCTACCAAAATCTGATTTTCAATACACTAGAAACGTGTTGATATGTAGGGTAAATTGGGGTAAATGGAACGCTTAAGCAATAAATCACTTTCTGTGGTCAGGAGGGTATCCATATATGATTTTTGTTTGTTTCAATAAGTAGATAATATGTTTTTACAACTTGTTTTAACAGATAAACTCCCATTTTATGGCTTTGTTTCTTGTATCGGTCCAAATACATGCATGGTCATGGTGTTCCAGTTACCCCAACAAATTGGGGTAAATGGAACAGTGGTTTGGGTAATTGGAACAAGGGGCATTACTTGCAAGGAGCCTACATTCATAGCTATATTTACATTAAAAAGACATCAGAATATTTTATTTAACATATATTTTGTGACTAAACAAAAGATTAACAAAAATAATTTTGTTTTCATGTTTTTTATAAACATGGTAAAATACCACATAAAAATACACTTTCTTTCGGTACATAACAGAAAAATGGTTTTCAGATTTTTTAGAAATCAATAGGAGGCCTAATCTACCATGAATTAGTTATTTGTAGTATATAATTTCATAATAATTAAACCAATTAGTAAAAAAAATATTAACATGTTATATATATTTGAAGTCAGTCAACCGTGTTCCATTTACCCCAAGTGGATCTGTTGTGGGGTAAATGGAACACCAAACTAATTAATTAGCTAATTAGCATATTAATTTGCATAATTTCATCATTAAAATCTGCTATTTTATTGTTTAAAACATTTATGTTATTGTAGAAAACAAACATATTGCCAATATTGTAAGACAACTCTCAGCACAACATTCAAATATTTAGGAATCAATACCCTTAAATTAGTAATGTTCACTGAACCGTAGCACCACTTCAAGGTCAGTGATAACATTTGAGATTTTCTTCCACTCAAATACCGAGTAAACCCACGCTTGGGGTATGAAACGAAAGCAGAACGTATGGCGTTGGGGTAAATGGAACAGTCGTTATGATGTTGCCTAATTTTTTTCTTGATTGAGGGAATTGTATTCTCAGCGTTCCATTTACCCCACCGTTCCATTTACCCCAATTTACCCTATATCTTTGAAAATCGCCGAATGTTAACCACAGTCACCGTGGCACAGTAGCCTATGCATCTTTAGCATTCATAGTGCAATTGGCAGTGGTTCGAACCCTGGTGAAAATTTTAGTATTTTTTATTCTTTTTACTAATGCGCTGTGCCGTTTTTCAAACACGCCCCTGAATGAAATTGATGGGCAAGTACCCTTAAGTGCTATTGCCACAGTTTCATAGCTTTATCAAATTCTGTTTGAGTTCTTTGTTTAAAATGTACATAAGCATGTCCAACATAAATATGTCCAACCACCTTACATTATTTGCCGTCAATAAAGTTTATGTTAGCATTCAAAATCAAAAGGAGAGATAATACCTGAAGTGCTAAGTCAAACCCTAAAGCCCTGAATATTCATTTGTTCAGTGATCGACTTTTGAAACTTTCTGTCCATTTTTCTTTAACTTGTATTTTTGTTCAAAATGTACTGTTCATAAGTATTATAAAGTGACATACATTTGATGTTCATGAAGAAGAAAATTCAAGATAAGAGATAAAAGTAACATATTTGATATAAATGAAATAGATATTTGCATTCAAAATTAAATTCATTGTTGCGATATTCTCATTAAATCTCAAGTAGGCACGAATATTTATCCTTATTCAAAGTTCTCAGCTTTATATGATACATTGGATTCTTTCCCTGTTATGCACAATTTCTCAAATAATGAAAATTTAATCATTTCAAGAGACTTGCTTCCTACCTACGACGTACATCACAAAAGAATGAACAATTAATGAGTAATTGAAACCATGTAACTTGTGAATACATTACTTGTTAGTATGTCAGGTGATGTAAAAAAAGCATCGCATTACATTTACATTACACATACGAGTAATACATATAGCCATTTAAGCCATACGTACAAGAAGGTGTTTCTAACCCGCCAATTCATAAAGACCACAACGGGTGTGATGATACAGGTAAAACAAGATCAATTGAACAAGCAAAGTAATGAATGCGCAATACAATAAATGCAACACATTTGTATCCGCTTACAAGAGAAAGTATTGTATACGTGCATATTAGGTGACCTAAACGTGGGGGTTGATTGATGCCAAATTGTGTTTCTGATTCATAAAAAGGCATAAGTTGACTTGAAATTAGATTGGGATCAACGATGCATTTGTTGTAAATTAAGCTTCAATTGAAACAAGCATGTTGATTTTCATATGTTGCACAAAGCATACTGCTTAATCTGCTGTCATATGTCGTAGTGTAGTAAAAAAGTTTCAATGTATTTGGTCTTGATGCAAAGTACTTAAAGTTGTCATCAAGTAGATTGCAAGTGCCTATTTTGTGCAGTTGATAATACAGTTAGCAACCTGGACAACCGATTCTTTTGTTATGCAAGACTCACTCAGTCATTTAATGAGGCAATACAAACGATCGAATTTGGTGTTGAAATGAGCTAAATTTTGAGTTACACCTTTTCAATGTAAAATTAATTTTCTCGGCCAAATAAAAAGCAATCATTTTCATTTTTTCAGTTAATGTCAGGTCAAATTGTAGTGCTTGATACTGTATTTTCTTTTTCAAATCCTAGTGTTAAACTTAGGCGTGAAATTCAGTCATTTCGTGTAAGATTTTCGATTTTGATAGGCTTAAACTCTGCCCGCGAGCCTTATTTTGGATCAACCTTTTAGCTTTTCAAAGTAATATAGTTCGCTAATGAAGGATTTTTCCCAACTTTCTAACTCACATCACCGTGAGCGATATATCATAGTTTTGTCAGAATTTCCGTTTTGATTTCACCATTTTTTACTCCCGCCTGAAAAATTTTCAAAATCAACGCGTGAAATCTAAGGCTAATACTAGCATTGTGGATCGATATCCCTGGGTTTAATAGGAATACCGGCATGGCTACAGTTTTGCCAGAACTTCAATATAGCAACGAAATTCCCAGGCCTAATAGCGCTCCTACTGATCACAGCGGCGTAGCTGGGATTTTTTCCAAGGGGGGCAAGCCTGTATGGGGCGGGGGCCCAAATCCAAATAGACAATTTTTGCCAGGCTTATTGAATATAATCGTATAGTATTGCATATCGTATGGATTCTCCATCTCTCTGCCCCTCTTCTCCCTCTCTCCCCCTCTCTCTCCTCTCTTTTTTCTTCTTTCTCCCTCCTTTTTCCTCTTTTTTCTTTGCACTAGGGGGCGGGGGCCCAAATAGGCAAATTTTGCCAGGGGGGCAATTGTCCCCTGCCCCCGGCAGCTACGCCAGTGACTGATCATGTTTATAGCACGATGAGGATCTTTCATCACGTGAAATTGCATTGGAAGTCATGGTTAAAGTGTGTTGAGTACCACCCCAAAGTTTCCCTACATACACCCCCACTACCCACCTCACACACCTCTGCACCCACCCCACCCTATAGGCCTATACATGTACATGATATTACATAATAATGTATAGCATAGCTATAGCAAATTAAAAACAAACCCGAACACAAGTCTGAAGGGTGTAATGAAAATGGCAACCCGCGATGGGGGCGGGGGGTGTTAGGTCATACAAAATTCACCTGAAGATAGGAGGGACAGAAGATTAAAATCCCGTATAATAACACGCTAATTTTTCTAGGTTTGGACCGTGGATTTTCCCATGGACCTCAAGCGTGCGTCTCTTAATACAGACTAACCTAGGTAAACAAACAAACAGACAGACAAAATGCTTTTCATAATCATGGAATCCATATAAATTGAAATTGCAGGCTATCACGGGAGCAAATTTTTTAAATTCACCTCATTTACCAGAAAACCCAATTGGGGATTTGGGCTACTAAATCGCTGGTCGGGCAATATTTGCTTTTCAATGGAAAATTGCCCTGGATGACAACAATGAAAATATCGACTATTTCTGCTGGTTGCTCACGAGATAAAAGTACTGGAGTTTGACATTTTCGGAGCATGAAGGGAAAAAGGGTAAAATAAAAACGGAAATTGTGACAAAACTATAATATATAAATCCACACGATGTGCTTTACAGAGGAGGGAAATATCTATCTTTAGCAAACTATATTAGTTTGAGACGCTAAAAATCAATTCCGTAAAAAGCTCGCGGGCGAACTGAAGGCCTATAAAAATCAAAAATATCACACTAAAAGACACAATTTGATGCTTATTTTTAACACCAGGATTTTAAAAAAATGTATATCCAAGCACCAAGTTTTTAACTGACATTACTGAAGAAAAAAAATATTGCTTTATATTTGACCGAGAAAATTAATTTCATAGCAAAAAGTTGTATCTCTGAATTGTGCTGATTTTAACATGTATCGATCGACTTTTAGCGCGACTAAGCATTTCTAAAGAATCGGTTGTCCAGGTGGCTGACTGAATAGCATTGATGTATCAAGATCTATGGCCGAGGAGGGAACAATTTCACTCACTCCGAATTCATTTGATCTTGTTGGTAATGTTGGTTTATATTTATATAAGGAATCTTGTAGTGATGACGGTAATTACATAGTAGCTAACTTGTCTCGCTGCATCCCAGCTGCGTATTTAGCCAAGTAAGTTCTTGTTGAAGCTTCAAGCTGTCACATTAATGTATATGAATTGGTTATTCTTAGGCTACTTAGGCAATTTAATGGGTGTATGGCAACATCAGAAACTTGAACCTAGTAGATAGACGGGTGATTGGCTTGAGTTGAATAAGATTTTTTTTTTGTATCAATGTCTAGGGCCGATTCGGGAAGCTTTTCACTTACTCAAATCATTTAATTATTTACTGATAGCCTGAAATACAATGCGTCTTGTTGTGATGACAGTAATTACATAGCAGCTTGTCTCGATGCCTCTCCTCACAGATCCTGCTCCCAACTGCGTATTTAGCCAAGTAAGTTCTCGATGAAGCTGTCACATTAATGTACATAAAGTGGATATTCATAGGCTACTTAGGTAAATTAATGGGTGTATGGAAATATAAGGAACATGAACCCTAGATAGATGGGGGAGACCTGATATAGACTGTTTTATTCTTTTCAATGTAGTGTGATAGTCAAAGAAGGCAGTTTTTTCCGGTTAGTTGGTGGGTACTTGGGAAAACCACAGTAGTAAATATACAAATTTCATATTATGATGCATTTGTTTAAAATGTAAAAATTTATTAAAGTGATTGGTATTGTCAATTCAGCATTTAACAACTTTAATTAACTTTATTAGCAACTTTAACGCCATAATGTGTGATTTGCTCCACAGCAACGCCCTCAATCAATTCTTTTCGAATTTCTACTTTTTGCACCGTTTCAATGGTCTCATGGCCTAAGCCTGAAGTGCTTTAATTACAGTAAAATTTAACATTTATAATAAACCCAGAGATCTCCGGTTTTATTCAGAGCTCACTGATCGAGTGCTGGATAAACACATCACGCGCGTGTGTAACATTGAATCATTGAATCAGTGACGTGCCGTATGAACTGTATGTATATCGCTATTCGTCTTACGTCTTGTTTGTACATCGCATCAGCTGCGTGCAGCTCTTCCAATAATTATGATAATAGTACGATCGGCAAGATTATACACACATTGTAAGCACTGTCCGTCTTAACGTATCGTCTGTGTGCATATCACTATTCGTCTTACGTCTTATTTGTTCGTCCTAGCTGTAAAACTACGCCAATAGTCATGACAATAATACGATCAGCGAGCTGATACACGCATTGAAGGCGCTGGAATGAGATAGCAATTTTCTTCGTTTTACCTCATTTCTTTGGCTCGAAATTAAAAGGAGACAATGTGATTAGCAGCTATCAGTGAAAACTAACATGACAGGAATCTATTCTTTAAATATGCAAATCACACATTATTGATTTAAGCCTTCAAGCATTCACATTATCCAAATAGAACAGATCTGTACCAGGTGGAACTTTACTTCTTGTACATTTTCATTACAAGCCTAAATCTGATATGTGCAAAGGGAATTGGTGTGAATTTTTAATATGGAAACACATTGGCATGTTGAATATTTAATGTTTCATGTTTTGATATACCGTATGCTAGGCCCTACTTTTTTGACATAATTTCATTGTGTAAACATGGTACGAAATGTATTTTATTCTTTCGATTCTTTCTCAATTGAGACTTCTTTCAGCTAATTTCTTTTCTGTCCAGCTCTAATAGTGAAGCAAAATATAAAATACAATTGCTTTGAGCTCATGACTATTAAAAGGGTTATGATATCATGCATTGTAAAATATTAAAATGCGATAAATATTTAACTGTATTAGAATCTATATAAATTACCAAATACGAACATGCTCACATATGGCTCCCTTGACTTCATTTGATATTCTCATGTTGATACTGGCCCCATCCCTATAGGGCTTAAAATACATCAAGGCCGCAAGCCCGACATGGCTGAGGCCAGAAACTCCCATAGTGAGGACTTGCAACTAATGGCGTTCCATATTATATAATGGCCCCGCAGGGTAAGAAAACAAGAGTAACCTTAATGTAACGTTAGAAAAACAAAGGGCGTCAATATATAGTCAACCAAAACTGCGCTATATAGTCAACCCCATGTAAACTGAATATATACGGCAGTTTAGTTAGGAGACCAGGTTGCTTTATTTTATCATTTTATCAATGTTTTTAAGATTGAAAGTTTGTTTGATATTTAATACTTGATTAAAAAGATTGGTATTAGTTTATTACACACGAAAACACCAAAAGATAAATAATAATACAAGTCGGCATAACCGATACAGACTTTGGGAGAAATATCTGTTTTATTCCTCCTCTTCAATTAATTAAACACTTCGAGCATCAAGTTTATTCAGAGCAGCAGCAATATTCTTTGTATGGATTCGAAGCAACATCCGAGTAAATTATTACAGGCAAATAAATAGAATTACAAAGTGTTAATTAGTACAAATCTGATGTGTAGCAGGCTGGACAGGTAGGCAGACAGCAGGGCTGCACATCCTGTTTTCAAAAGTAAAATAAAGTTATATTTCATGAATCAACACTTCTAAGATAAAAAAAAATAGCCATCAATATAAGTCAATTTCATTGGGGTTTGTAGAGGTTATGTATGGATTTTGGATAGTGCCACTCCAATGCTTGAAATGACCTTTAATAAAAACACGTCAAATTTCTCTTTTTTCTGCATCGCTATTTGGGATTGGAAGTGGCCCACACATTTATCAGCAAACATTGGCTTTGTTTTTAAAGGTTACAGACTATTCTTTGACATCTTCATGGGAAGACATAAACCCACATTCTTGTAACTCTCAAGTCAATCCGATGTCCAACCCAATAAGCATGATAAGACATGAAATGCCTGAGCAGTATGTCAGACAATTTACCATAAAACATGACAAACTTGTTGCTTTTGTTGTAAAACAAAAACACCTGGAGGCATCTAGCAGTTAAGTGTGGTAAATAAATCGAGCTTCGTTTGGCAGCAAAAAACTATGTATGTTTAACAAAGGAAAACACAAAGGAGTTTTTCACATTCTAATGTTTATTTACTCAAGATAAGTGTAAGGCGATGTAATTTGAACAATAAAATCCTGGTTACGAGTTTATTAAGGCGTGGGGCATGGGCGAACTTGAAGTACATGTATCTGGAGAGGGGAAGCAAAGAGTTACCCCAAATCACAGCGACAGGTAGTGTTTGTAAGGTTCGTGTTTGTTTTAAATTTTGGGGCGTTTTTCCAAAATTTGATATTTTTCGTTATATTTCAAAAAAGCGACATGCCAAAGACAACTCTTTGGGCACATACTTTGTTATTGCTATTGCACTTCTTTCCCACACCTACGTTACCATTCGCTTTAGTGATTTACGAATATTTTGTGACTGCAATTTGGCGTTTTCAATGCAATTTAAGCTTATCATGAAATTAAGAAAAATATCTGCTCACGCTTCTTTTATAATTTTACCTGATCGTCGGCTTTTGCAGGCAACAGAATGCAGATTGGCTCACGATAGATGTCGTATTCCTCTATGTGGGTCACTTGATGATAAATTATTTTGAATTCCATGTAACAACATACAAATGTCCGTCTGGAAACCGGATTTCGGACTAAATTATGGAAGATCTCTAGTCTTCGGCGCCGTATCAAATCTCATAAAAAGGCCACGACTGGCGAGTATGTATTTATGTTTCCCGCACGAAAGCTTGTGTCTACTTCTATACTATACTTCTTTGGAAACGTTGACCTTTGACCATTCTTTGTATAATGCCCTGCTATGACCTTGATATGTACACTTGTTTGGGTACTGTTAAAGCATCGACTTTAGTACCTGGTCAGAAGATAATCCTAGAGGGATATAGTATAGTTTAACTATTGAGTGAACACAGTGAAAGACCCATTATTGATTAGGCGCGGATATTAAAAGCACAGGTCCTAATCCCGTGTATAGTACTTAGAAAATGATAAATAATAGAATAATAGAATTTTGTACCTAAAATACTACCTGCGTTCTGCATTATGTATTTACTTCTCTTTTAAGCCTATGCCTATTTATTTATTTGTTTATTTACTGACCAGTTTGGTAGATTAGTAATTAATTAATAATATTCCATGATTCGTCGGTTTATTATTGATTGTTGATAACTTGAAAACTTGATTGATTGATCGATTGATAGCCATTTCACACATATTCCTAGTTTATAGGCCCTTTTAATTTTGAATTGCATTGTACATTGGATAAATAGGGCTATAAGTATTGGTTTATTCTATTCAGCAATATCAAGGAGTACTATCAAACTTCTCGCAGCTAATAGTTACTTGGCTCAGTGGTATGCACTGAGTTTTACAAACGGGAGGTCCCGGGTTCGATTCCCAGCTCTGCCTGGTTTTTTTTTCAAGGCTGAAAAAAAAGCTATTTCTGAAATGCAAACTTATTTGGCGCGCGATCTGAGCTGGTCCTTTTCTGATGGCTGTGACTCTTTACAGGCACACCCCCTCTGGAATCCAAATCGGGTTCACGCTCATTACACCTCCCTTAAAGAACTGTACACAAAATGCATCAGACTGTCAATAATCAATAATATGAAGAGTTCGACTAAAGACGAAATACTCCTTTAATTGCGGTGACTCTTTTAATTGATGACAGAATTCAATGTATCATCATGATCATGCAATCTGATCTCACTGTGTCACCACAAAGCGCGCCCAGCTCTTCAATAATGCATAATACATATTGCATGAGCAGGTATGGTGAATTCTGCACCTCTGTCGTAAGCATCCTTTAGCAACAAGCTCAATATAGCTTCTGCGAAAGTCGGTCTTCTTTCCGATTTAACACGTCAATAGTAAAATTCACTTGCCTCAATCTTTCATTTAGGCCGGAAAGGTATTTTCCTCATTTTTGTCAACCACCAAGCTGTCAAAGCTCACATGTGACGTCATGGTTTGATTCCTTAGCTTATATTGCAATGCTTTTGGAGCAGTTTGAGTGTGAAAACGGTCAATGCGATTCTAAATGCCAAAAATACCCACTAAAATACGCTACAAATCGTCATCGATGACGCTTATCTGTCAGTTTCAAGCTTGATATACGGTCGTTGCGGACCAGAATGGTGAGTTTTGCCCAAAATACACGATGCAATTTCCTGTAATTGGCTGTTGCAGACGTGCAACAGAATTGTTCCATGTAGTTTGTGTTTGCAAGGTGAAATTGATACCATGAGTAACGTGCAAAAAAGTAGAGACATGTTCTACTTTCAAGTTTGCTGCATGCAATCTAATGTTAAGTAATGTAACGTGAATGAAGAGTGCAGGTGAAAGTGTTGTAACTTGTTTATGTCTAGTAGTCACATAACTCACCCACTAATTAATGGACTTTGTAATTGAAATTGAATGGTGTATTTTGGCCATTTCAAACCAATCGGGTTTCTTTTATGTCTATCACAAATACTGGGAAGATGTATTTTAGGAGATATTTTGAATTAATGTCGTCTTCAAACCATTACTTGACATATATATATATATATATATATATATATATATATATATATATATATATATTCAAAGAGCAGACCTTCCAGAATAGGTAGTCGTTACTCTGAGTTTCATGCCTAAAAGGCAATCGTCAGACGACACGATGAAATGCTTTGGGTGGACTACCATCACTTGGGAATGTGAAAGAATATACATTCCATGGTGTCAACACAGCCAAAGACTATTCAGAGTCAGTCTGTCTATCGGAGATAGTCAGAAAGTGCTCAACTGCAAAACAGGAGCGTATTAACAACATTTTACTCAAGTTAGACTATCTTTTGAATAAAGTGCTCAATCCCAAAGGGAGAGCGTATAAAAATTCAAAGAACAGACCTTCCAGAATAGGTAGTCGTTACTCCTGTTTTGCAGTTGAGCACTTTCTGACTATCTCCAATAGACAGACTGACTCTGAATAGTCTTTGGCTGTGTTGACACCATGGAATGTATATTCTTTCACATTCCCAAGTGATGGTAGTCCACCCAAAGCATTTCATCGTGTCGTCTGACGATTGCCTTTAGGCATGAAACTCAGAGTAACGACTACCTATTCTGGAAGGTCTGTTCTTTGAATTTTTATACGCTCTCCTTTGGGATTGAGCACTTTATTCAAAAGATAGTCTAACTTGAGTAAAATCAAGGGGGTGACACTAAATTCACGGTTGTTCTATTAGCAACGCAAAACCTATGAAAAATTCCGCTGGTTTACTAACTAGAAAGTGAGGCCAGTTATCGATCCGTTATGAATAATTCATGTTCGACCCTTGGATCATGTTAATTGATATTGGCAAATAACAACGTTGTTAGTTTTGCGAACTTTGTCTGTTCAATGAGAGTATAGCGCGCCCCAATACATCTGGGCGCAAACCTGGCGAAAACGATCCAGTTTAATGAAATGGCGGACGGATATTCCCATCAGGCACCAGTGATATGTTTTTTCCAAAGAAAGTCTACTAATTTGATATGAAATGACATTTTGCAATAGCAAAGTCAACATTAGGACTTGAGATCAATAATATGAAGGAAAAACGTGACAGAGGCAAGGTGTGAAACACAAGTAGTATTTGAAGTTAAAATAACCTTTGATACCCGACCTGACCTTCCATAGCTTTCCATCATGGCGCCTTATTCGTCTTTATGTATTTCTATATGCTCTCAAGTAAAATAAAATATCCAAACTGCACTAGGCAGACAGAATGTTACTTGGCTCCCAGCATGAATTATTGATTTTATACGGAGGTAAAGAAATACACAGTTGTCTGCAAGCCGTGCACCATACTCCAAATACTTCGGTAAATCTGAATAATGGTCACATGGTGACATATCATGTGTTCGGGAAATCACGTGGCAACATTTTAAGATTTCAGACTTGTTTGCTAGTTAAATTGTCATTTGTACTAATGATTATTTATCTTTGTTAATTAATATATCTTTTAAATGCTGATAAATCGTGGTTGGCTGCCCATATTACATGTTAAATTTAATGTTTTATGAATATAATTCTACCACGCAGAGGGGGTCACACAGCATAATTTCACACTACACGATTTAGCTAGATTTGGAGCTCTGCACTTCAAATTCAAGTCAATTTCAAAGTTTATACACTTACTGTATTTAAAATAATACTTATTTTTTTGTTATAACAAACTGGAACACGAAATAAACTAGCTTATTACCTATACAGAAAGGGGATTTATACACATTCACTCAGCAATTTGACATGTCTGTCGCATCAAGACATTCTCTGTCTGGATAACATGCCTGTCGCCCTCAATACGTCTGGGCGCAAATTTAAATAACAATACGCTATTTACATATGAATGCGGCTTCATGCTAATTTCTAGCGCCGCTTCCAGGCCTATTCCGTGGTAAAATGTTGTTAATACGCTCCTGTTTTGCAGTTGAGCACTTTCTGACTATCTCCGATAGACAGACTGACTCTGAATAGTCTTTGGCTGTGTTGACACCATGGAATGTATATTCTTTCACATTCCCAAGTGATGGTAGTCCACCCAAAGCATTTCATCGTGTCGTCTGACGATTGCCTTTTAGGCATGAAACTCAGAGTAACGACTACCTATTCTGGAAGGTCTGTTCTTTGAATTTTTATACGCTCTCCTTTTGGGATTGAGCACTTTATTCAAAAGATAGTCTAACTTGAGTAAAATCAAGGGGGTGACACTAAATTCACGGTTGTTCTATTAGCAACGCAAAACCTATGAAAAATTCCGCTGGTTTACTAACTAGAAAGTGAGGCCAGTTATCGATCCGTTATGAATAATTCATGTTCGACCCTTGGATCATGTTAATTGATATTGGCAAATAACAACGTTGTTAGTTTTGCGAACTTTGTCTGTTCAATGAGAGTATAGCGCGCCCCAATACATCTGGGCGCAAACCTGGCGAAAACGATCCAGTTTAATGAAATGGCGGACGGATATTCCCATCAGGCACCAGTGATATGTTTTTTCCAAAGAAAGTCTACTAATTTGATATGAAATGACATTTTGCAATAGCAAAGTCAACATTAGGACTTGAGATCAATAATATGAAGGAAAAACGTGACAGAGGCAAGGTGTGAAACACAAGTAGTATTTGAAGTTAAAATAACCTTTGATACCCGACCTGACCTTCCATAGCTTTCCATCATGGCGCCTTATTCGTCTTTATGTATTTCTATATGCTCTCAAGTAAAATAAAATATCCAAACTGCACTAGGCAGACAGAATGTTACTTGGCTCCCAGCATGAATTATTGATTTTATACGGAGGTAAAGAAATACACAGTTGTCTGCAAGCCGTGCACCATACTCCAAATACTTCGGTAAATCTGAATAATGGTCACATGGTGACATATCATGTGTTCGGGAAATCACGTGGCAACATTTTAAGATTTCAGACTTGTTTGCTAGTTAAATTGTCATTTGTACTAATGATTATTTATCTTTGTTAATTAATATATCTTTTAAATGCTGATAAATCGTGGTTGGCTGCCCATATTACATGTTAAATTTAATGTTTTATGAATATAATTCTACCACGCAGAGGGGGTCACACAGCATAATTTCACACTACACGATTTAGCTAGATTTGGAGCTCTGCACTTCAAATTCAAGTCAATTTCAAAGTTTATACACTTACTGTATTTAAAATAATACTTATTTTTTGTTATAACAAACTGGAACACGAAATAAACTAGCTTATTACCTATACAGAAAGGGTTTATACACATTCACTCAGCAATTTGACATGTCTGTCGCATCAAGACATTCTCTGTCTGGATAACATGCCTGTCGCCCTCAATACGTCTGGGCGCAAATTTAAATAACAATACGCTATTTACATATGAATGCGGCTTCATGCTAATTTCTAGCGCCGCTTCCAGGCCTATTCCGTGGTAAAATGTTGTTAATACGCTCCTGTTTTGCAGTTGAGCACTTTCTGACTATCTCCGATAGACAGACTGACTCTGAATAGTCTTTGGCTGTGTTGACACCATGGAATGTATATTCTTTCACATTCCCAAGTGATGGTAGTCCACCCAAAGCATTTCATCGTGTCGTCTGACGATTGCCTTTTAGGCATGAAACTCAGAGTAACGACTACCTATTCTGGAAGGTCTGTTCTTTGAATTTTTATACGCTCTCCCTTTTGGGATTGAGCACTTTATTCAAAAGATAGTCTAACTTGAGTAAAATGTTGTTAATACGCTCCTGTTTTGCAGTTGAGCACTTTCTGACTATCTCCGATAGACAGACTGACTCTGAATAGTCTTTGGCTGTGTTGACACCATGGAATGTATATTCTTTCACATTCCCAAGTGATGGTAGTCCACCCAAAGCATTTCATCGTGTCGTCTGACGATTGCCTTTTAGGCATGAAACTCAGAGTAACGACTACCTATTCTGGAAGGTCTGTTCTTTGAATTTTTATACGCTCTCCCTTTTGGGATTGAGCACTTTATTCAAAAGATAGTCTAACTTGAGTAAAATGTTGTATATATATATATATATATAGTTTTAAATTTTAATCATAATTTTCTTCAGCGCTCCCTTTTCTTATACTTTTTCGCGCGGTTTCCCCTTTTCACTCCACGCGTTTCAACCTTTAGGCCTCGCTTGTTACGCTCGCTTGCGCCCCGTTTTTTTATATTTTTTGTATTCTCCGTTTTGCGTGCATTTTTTTTAATTAAACATGTTTAACGCTCTTTTTTTGTATACGCTTTACGCGTTTTTACCTAGGCTTACGCTTGTGCTTGCGCGACGCCTATAATTTTTTTTGTACTCGCACACGCGTTTGCGCATTTTATATATATTTTTTTTTCCGTCTTGCGCGTTTTGTTTTCCAACTTAAACATGTTTAACGCGCTGTATTTGTATACGCTTTACCCGCTTGTCACTCATGTGTCGCTTGCGTGTCGCTCCCACCATTCACCTGCGCTCGCGTTTTAATCATGTTTTAAATGTTTCTCTTGTGTAGGCCTCACAACACTATTTTTGTCACCTGACGAAGGGCGAGGCCCGAAAATTCGTGTAATAAAATATTCAATTACGACATTTTAATTATTCTTCGTTTCTTTGCTTCCTATATATATATATATATAAAAAATATAGACACAGATATTAATACATTTCATGTGTATTAATTTCACAGATATTAATACATTAATACATTTCATGTGTTGTGAAATGTATTAATATCTGTGTCTATATTTTTTTTAATAGCTCTACCATTTATTGGTATCGAGCACTGTATAGCTGTCTGTGATACTTTTACTTCTTAATATATATATATATATATATATATATATGTATAAGCTGTATTTATCTAAACAACCCCACGATGGGGTAGAAAATATCACTACTTCATTTTCTTTCAGCCGCTTGAAACGGTGTCAAACGGTTCCTAGACTTAACTTATTTGTTTTTTGTACCCGGGAACTAACCTTTTGTTGTCCTTTTCCCGATTTCTCGTGTACAAGGTCGCGCATTATATACTTCAATGCACATCAAAAGAGCTCTCCAAGAGTTGCATGTGTTGTACTGCTCGTGAACTGTTCATAAATTGACGTCATTAGTCTGCTGCATTGGAAATCAAATTCGCTTCGAACGCTGAACAGGGCCGTACTAGCCAGCATTTTATCAACACAATTTTTATTTGTCTTTTTTCAGGAGAAATACGAATAAAAAAATTGCAACGAGTGTCAACTTGTAATGTAATAATAATTATTCTCTTCGAATGGAGTTAAACTTGTTTTTGCAATAGATATGCCCTTTAACCTATACAGTTAGAAGTTAGAAGAGTATTCGTGTGGTGTTAGTAGGAGATTGTTGAAGGGGTTTAAGTGGTGTAATTTCAGGAGATACAAAATACTATCAGGACACAACGTGAGCCAACTTAGTGATATGAGATATTTATTAAGATTAAGCTAAGCTAAAGTGCCTCAGTTATAGTCACTTTGTTCAGACCAAAAGGGTAAAGGGAGCATTTAGGAATGGCACATATCACTCAAACATGTTAGTGGGTATGAAGCTACAATTAGTCTGTGGCCTAAACTTGTCCGCAGATATAATTGCGCTTAATTTCATCATCTTAGAATGACGGTGAAGGACTCTGTTTATATGATAGAAAAAAATTGATCATCCTTTAGCCTAAACAGAACTTAACAGAATATTAAGATGATTATCAAGATGTTGAAACAATCATTATTTGTTTTATGTAATGAGATGAAATTACCGTGACTAGAACTGATATCTCGTATTTCCTTTTAAGTGTACAATTTGAAAGTACAATTTGAAATTGAAGTACAACTATCATATTTCCTTTTCAGGTCCAATCCTGTCCTCAATGATATTAGTTTAACTCTTATGTCATCAATATCGCTTACCAATATCAATCTTTTCTATTTAAGGGATCGGATAGCGACGTTTGCACAGTATTTTTTTGTGGGACATGAGAGCACATCAGACATACCAAATTGCATTCTGAATACGAGGAATGTCCTTCTGCATATCAAATAATAAATCTAATGATTAAGTGTATGTAGCTTTGAGGAAAAGCCAACGATCGCTTGAAAATTCTGATCTTTCATAATTGAAGATATATATTTTTGTCCCCCAATCCTAAAAATCGCGAATTAAAAAGAAATAAATTATTTGATATCAGAAGGACATTCCTCGTATTCAGAATGCAATTTGGTGTGTACTGTGTCTGATGTGCTCTCGGGTCCCACAAAAATACTGTGCAAACGTCGCATTTCTTAGCGTAATATTTTGAAAAATATGTCCTCAAATTTGATATAGGTAGCCTAGCCACATTAAACTATTTTTTAGGTAAAAGGTATACCTAACTAGGATTCTTATTTTAGTAATCGTTTTATTTTGAGCCCAAGTATTTAATTTTTTTTATTACATTCAAGTACCATGTCTTTTTTAATTCTCTTCATTTCAGAAAGGTTACTATCAACTTATTTTATTTCAATTTTGAATACGCGTTGCTAACACATTAGAAAATAATGTTGATATGTAAAAATGGGAATACACGGTGCCTGATTTCTTTCATGACTTCATGAACATGGTGATTTCCACTGCTCCACACCTCCAAATCAAAAGTGAATTTGTTAAATGCTTCTTTTTTTAACATTGAGCTATATTTCGTATTTTTAACTATAGTAACAACATTATTTTACTCTAAAGCAATAGGTATTAATAACAATATATAATAAATTATCTGTTTAAATTATCTTTTGTTGTAAGATATACATCTGATTTATTGTTATTCCTTAGCAAATGTAAGCAAAAAATATATAGGGCCAAAAATCTGTATCATATAGGGCAGAAAATCTGTATTTTCTCACTCTCAGAAGATAAATAATTGGCTTGAAATCGTAACTATGACGTAGTGGCTTGGCCGATACATTAAATATTAACTGGATCCTCATGGGTAGCGTATCATCGTTACTTTCTCTTCTGGTGCAGTTTCAGGCACATGGACTTACAGATTAGACGCTTTGACATTTTCCCAATAAGGAGCAGCAGCAAATGACAAGCAACTTGTTTGCCAGCCTCTCAACATAAAAGATTCAATACACTTTAAAAAATTAACCAGTGGATTTAAGCGTGTGAAGTTCTACATGAAATAAATTTCGATTCCAAAATTGTTTGTATTCCGCCTAAAAGCTAATCAACCCTGGGTAATCAAAGGGCTGATTAATTTGCGTGTCAACCATTTTGCGTTGAAGTTGAACTCAAGGTCTTCAAGTTGTTTTGCTGACATTTCAAGAAGCTATTAGATTTCATGATGTTTCAGGTCTAGTGGCACGATATCCCCTTCCTATGCTCGATGCACTAATCATGGTGTAAAGCTCATTTGATGGGTTATTTTCAAGAGCTCACTTGATGGCTTCCTTTCAAGGTCATTTTCGATCACATCTTTGTACTGTACGGTGTTCTTCAACTCAATTCCCTACACTCAACATGTTCTTATACCTTGTACCTCGTAGATAATAACTCGTGAATGGCCCATAGGGCTCTACTGAAAGTTGACGTGAGTGGTTCGTGGTCTCTAGAGGCTGGTAGGTAGTTTCGGATGGACGTTTTGAAGACTTTAGATAACGTGATGTTAATAGACAAATGTGGTAGCACGATTCAAAGTGAAATACTTATAGGTTAATACATGCGTATCACTTGTTGGGAGTGATATTGTACAAAATAATGCACGCGTACTGAGATGTTGATGCGTCTAATGCACGAGCCCCGAAGGGGGGAGTGCATTAGACGCATCAACATCTCAGTACAAGTGCATTATTTTGTACAATTTCTCGAGCAATAAGTGATACGCATTTATATCCCGTGAATTTTGCATTTTTATAACAAAATTGTCACTAAAAATTTGGAAAATGCAGGCAAATATAAATACAACCCGCAAGTAAAATGAACGCGTCCGAAAGCACTGCGCGTACTACGCGGAGTGCGCGCCCGTGCAATTGTACAACATTTATGCACGTCTAGTAATTTAGTAATTTACTAACGGAGGCTCTGATTGGTTCTCACTATCTAGGAGTGTATGAAATAGTAATGGTATGAATATAATATATAGTGTAATAATGATATACGTTAACCTAAGTTACTAGTAAATGTGATTGTATTGTCTAGTTATTGGACTTTTACTTAACATCAGATGATTATTTGATAAAGTTGCACATAAATGTTTTTGTAATTGACCATACAGGCATTGTCTTAAATACTATGTCACAGTTCATAGTCAACTTCACAATAGGACTTTCATCAAATTCTGCTTTACTGTTTTTTGTTAAAAATATGTACCATTACATAAGTATGGCACCATTACTTGATGTTAATAAAGTAGATATATAGCTCAAAATTCAACAGAAGAGAGAATGTCTGTTAGTGCTCGGTCAAGCTTCAAAAGAATTTAATAATTATGTTTTTGTTTAGCAGTACAGTTTTGTTTAATTTCTCCATTTCTGGCAAATTACAGCAACAACGGCAAATCCCCATGCAATTCAACATTTTTAAGCTGACAATTTATAATTCAACTCACAAATAATTCAAAGGACAAGGTCGCATAAGTCCGTATACCTTCCTCGAGTCAGTAAAGTAAAATCATATTTTGAGATTTTTTTAACAACTCTTAATTTTTGCAGGAATCTGTTATCGGCTAATTGGATTCTTTGCATCATTTCCTTGCTTGAAAAACATATTTTCATATTTATGGGCGTTTTTGTAAAAATAGTATTAATCAGGATTCACATGCAAGTCTATGGACATGATGGAGAAAGTGGTCGTTGGCGGCGCTATCACCTCAGGTTTCATTCAGTTTTAGGCTTTTAGTAAAACAAAAACAAAACGAGCGTTTTATTTTTCATAAAATGTGCACAATATGTGCTTCAAACGAAGTAGATGTCACGCAGTAGTTCACTTATGCAAATTTCTTATACCTCAATGCTAAAGAAACATGGGTGTCCAAATTGCAAGAAATTTCACACAACCTTCAATCTCACATTTAGAGGGGCATTTCGTGATCTACAGCCTCATCCCCCACTTTTCTCCAAAAAGTTGAGATTTGTATACAACTTGAAACCTCTGGCTACATAATGTTTATGTACAAATAATTTCTTGTAGATTAATTCGTTTAGCCCAAACATCGTCAAATATGAATTACGTTCTGGTACACCAACGAAATTACAACACATTGGTCTTTGGAGCCGTCCAATAAACATAATCCTGCATAACCCGCGAACGCAAAATCGGAATGAACTAAATTTTGGGAATAAGCTTTTTTCGTGGATACGTACTGAAAAATGTCACAAAATTGAGGATCTTAAGATCACGAAATACTCCTTTAATATAAATGTTTTGTATATTTTCCAGGCTATAAGACAAGTTTCATAAAATCTTTTTGTATTATCATGTATGAAATTTAGTGATGCTGGAACCAAACTTACTTCTTGTAAAGTGCATTACGTACTAGTGATACAGTTTTAAATGTCACTGTTCTCGTGTAAATTTTCCTTCCTTGAAGTTTCCGGCACACAAACATATCTTCAAATCTTGCCATCTGGGCTAATATATTCAATAGCATCATGCCAACAACTATATTTCAAGACGTATTTATTTCCATCAGACATAAAATAATGTAGTACACTATTATATCTCATAGCTTATTGAGTTGTAACATAACGTAAATTGACAGTACCAATATTAAACGCGCAGAAGGATGTTTAAACTTATTTCTTTTCAGTGTTTTTAGGTTTCATCACTCATTCTTTTTAAATGTTTTTTTTTTCAGGAGATATTGACTGTTATTAAATGATTGTGTCAGTAGATTCTGGCCGCAAATAGAGCTTACAAGTATTCATAGACAAGTCAACATTGTAAAAACAGGCTGTTGAATAGCACATAGTACAAGAACGTGTTTTCAAAGTTTTGTAAAGTCTTTTACAAATTAAGGGAAAGTTATTCCTCCTTCTTTCTGAACGCTCTGTTCGGATCGGTAGCTTTGTTGACACATATGCGATGTCGCCTGCAATGTAAATTATGTATGTATGTATATACACCAGGCACAAAAAGAAACTCGTCAGTTATATTCATCCTTGCTGTTCAATAACTTGATAATTTTGGATTATTCTGAAATGTACATTTTGTGAATTGGACATTTCTTTCTCATTTGACACCCTGTTCGTGAACATTGAGCAAGAATTGACCAAGATATGCGCCTCCGAACTCCCATACCCGAAAATGAAAAGTTGCAATGTTAACGATTCAATTGTGCCTGTTACACTGTGTGCTTTATTGATTGGCCCGTGGTGCTTGTGTGCAATACAACGATGCGTTCCCATTGAAAATCGTTGAAAATGCAACTTTTGATTTTGGGGTTTGAGGCTTTGGAGGCGCATATCCTGGTCAATTCTTGTTCGTTTTTCACTAACAGGGTGTCAAATGAGAAAGGCAAAGTCCAATTAACAAAATGTATATTTCAGAATAATCCAAAATTATCAATTGAACAGCAAGGATGAATACAACCATGGAAGAAAGAGATAAGAAGGAACCACAACGACTTCGATCGGCCAAGTTTTAATCCGCTTATCTATTGACGCATGAAAAGAAAAGCTATCAATGGTACTTCCTTTCATGTATGATCCATTTACCGCGATCGATGCTTGGCGAAATCATTACTGGAAAAAAAAACTATAACAAACCCATCCACGAACAAACAAACGTTACCCGGAAGTAAGATTCTGGAATTTCACTGATGCTCTAAACATGTATAGTAGCTTTGTTTTAGGATCTACAGTCAAACTGTTTTCTTGACGGTGTTGTGTAGAAAATGTACTTTAAAACATCGAAAAGGTCATCAAAATCGGCCGTTTTTTTGCTGAGTTTCATCTTTATCAAATAATGTAAGATTTTGGTGACTTTTTCGATGAAAAATAGATGTAAAATGTTCTTAAATAATGCACAATGTTCCGGTTGAGTCCGGTACATGAAACCTGTTTAATTTAAAATATATAATCGTAACTAGCTAACTCGTTTCAGTGCCAACGACTGCCAACTCTGAGGAAAAAAGTCATCAAAGTTCGGGAAAATTGGGCAAAATGGAAGAAAAAAGATGTAGACCATCAATGACCGATGATCCCGTCACCAGAGAAAATCCTATAGGGTGCTTGCACGGAAGGTCATTAGTTCAAATCATCCTCCAGACACGCTCCAGAAGACATGCAAATGCATGGAGTACAATACCAATCACCTATTTAACGCGGGGTATTGATCAAAGTAAATCCTCATGAATAACAATGTCAATTAAATGTCGGTAAAGGGAGTGGACAAAGTGAATGCGTTCGTTGTGGTTCCTTCTTATCTCTTTCTTCCATGATACAACTGACGAGTTTATTTTTGTGCTTGGTGTACTTCTAACACATTCACTAGTAGAAAAGTAATTCATTTGTCAAGTTTATCACAATTTCTCTGTGAGATGTGAGTCAGTGAGTCGTGCCCCCAATCGATTGCAAGAAACGGCTTGTGCCCCCCTATTAGACCCGGCACACCGACACCGCCTGGCTAATAATTATTTGGTGTAGCAGAGACACTAAAATGAATACACGGGATCGATACACGTGAATTGCTATGCACGATTTTGATATCAGACGAAAATCTTCGGATACCGGGTTAGAAAATGATGAATATCTCCCGTAAATGATTTTTTCTCAAGAAACCAGATGTGGTCTCATACACTTGAAAATACGTGTTGAACAGATATGATGGTCGCTAGAATGCGCTTTGAAAATTGGCCGTGCGCTTTGAACTCAAAATCGGACCAAAACTCTAATTTTATATTGCGTTGGTCCTGTATGGACTACATCGTGTAGTACAGCTGCACTCACTACTAGGCAGAATACAAGTCGATGACCATTGACTTCAATGGGGTATACAAGCTTATTCACGCACAACCAAGATCAATTACATGGCTATTGTGAGTAGCCTTAGTCATGTCCCTCGACTAATTATTCGTCTCAAAGAGCTTCAAAGGTCTGAACCAAATGGCCAATCGTGGCTGTGGATTCAACCTACCATGGCGATTTCTCCCATGAAGATATAGGGTCGATGACACTGTGCCCGGTGCCTCCCAATCATGATCGATCGGTGCCCCCTCCCCCAATCGGATGACCCACGCTACGCCACTGATGTGAGTTGTTAAGCCATTACAGATGTACAGAAGAGTACGTCATGAGAAATTGGTCCGAGAACCACAAAATTTATCCTTCGTTATCACTTAAAACCATTGAAGATATTGATTGAACTCAATGCTTCTCATAATAATAGGACAATTGTCATGTGGATTGGATAGGACATGTACTTGAGTTGATCAGTAGAACTCACAACATATTAAATTACACTCCTCGACCCATTTGACAAGAACTATTTTTGTATTGGATAAACAATATGATTCCTACGTCATAAATATGATATGATATCGATATTCTGGGTTATTTTAGACTCTTGGATCTTGCGTTTACGTGCATGCACGCACATACCCATGGCACACACGCAAAGTCGCAAACATACAAACAAGTTTAAAGATCCCAGGATAAAAGGGGAGTGACCCTCAAGGATTTTGCGATGTAGGAAAAATTCACTATAGTCTGTATACCTTCCTCGATGCATTTTATTGCATCTCTGAAACGTACTGACAATAAGTATTATGAAAGTGTGCATTTTCAGAAAGGAATTAAATGACGCATGCAAGGAATCCAACTAGCATGACAGATTCCTTCAAATATGAGCACTTGTTGAGAAAATCACAAAATTTGATTTGACTTTACTGCCTCCACACACCCCCACACGCACCCCTCCCAACATAGCTTGCCTATTTTTATGCAATGCATATGCTTCAATGGTGTGGTTGAAGAATTGTTGGCCATTATACCATGATCATGTACTTTCCTAAGGCAAAAAGGAACATATTCTTCTATAGAATGTACTTCAATTTCCAAACCGAGAGGTTATAGTTCTACTGTGGAGATTAAGAATCTCCTTTGAGCGGAAAAATAATGGTATATTTGTATATGAAGAATAAATAATGTGTTAGTGTGTTTTCCCAGGGAAGAAATGGTACAGCATAAAATTCAAAAACAACTTCAAATGTTGGTTTTCTTTTGAAGGTTTTATCTTATTGTTTTATGTATATAATTTATGTGCAAATCCAATGTATCATGCAATCTGATCTGTATCACCACGAAGCACGCTCAGCTCTTCAATAATGCATCTTTAATATAGGTAGAATACACATTGCACGTATTGCATGAGCTACTTACTAAGTCGGTGTTGAATAAAGTAATAAAGCAAATAGTCCACTACTCTTCAAACTGAATAAAAGGTCTGACTTGCCAGATGAAGTAAAAGGTCTTGCTAGCTGAATAAAAGGTCTTACTTGACTGCCCCTTGCTCCGAAAGCATTTTGTAATTTAAATGATTAGTTTTTGTATGTAAAATGTAAAATGAGTCAAGTTAATAAAAAATGGAACAAGGCCATGCACAGTCTCCTAGTCCGGGGGGGGGAGATTTAAGCCAGAACAGTTCAATGAGAAATCTGTAAAATCTGTATACTAGTATGTCCTTGTTGGTATTCTGTTACACCTATAAGCTTGCACCTATTTAAAAACACAAAAATTCATCAATTGTGTGGGTCAATTGAGTATCAGTTTCCATGGTTTTTAATGTTTTAGATCAATTTATTTTTAGATCATGTATCATTTTGACAATGACTTTGTTAACTCCATACCTCCTTACCTAGCCACACTGGCATACATTGTGTCAATAAAGACGTTTGCTGTTTGATTGTGTCTAATTTGTCATCATTACAACTGCAAGACAGAGCGTACATAATAAGGCAAACGTGGAGCCGTTTTGACTGTGTAAAGGTCAATGCACCTGTCTTTTAGTGAAAGAAAATGAAAAATGCTTTACAGTTTGGTGGACTTTGTTCAGATTGACTTAAAAATGGTATAATATTAATTTTGTGTGTGTGCTTCATGGGTCTTATTGGTATCGAAAAGAAAATTTAAATGCACATGTAGTTAGATGTGTTCGGTTAGTGGTAGAAACATGGGACTAGTTGGGCCACTCCACATTTGGCTCTAAATCGTAAAGCCAGGTTATTGTAAAATGCTTGCAGACTTTTTATCGTGTTGACAATACCAATGATTATGAAAATCCCATTTTGAACATGTCACAGATATTCACAATATAAAAATGTTTAAGTTACTCGCAGTTGTTGTTTTTTCCAACGCATCCATCGACTAGCCCGAAACACCGCGTTCAATACTATTGTCAAACCCTGATTATACTAAAAAAGTTTCATTCAAGTCAATCTCTCCCTAATTATTTAGGATTATTGTGGGAGCACGTGTGGCCGAGTGGATACGGCGCCCGACTCATAATCCATAGGTTGCGAGTTCGAGCCCCGCTCGTGCCGACGTGTTGTGTCCTTGGGCAAGGCACTTTATCCTCATTGCCTACTGGGGGATGAGGTTGGGTTGGATTGGATGTCTGTATAGTTGTTTGTTTCAATGTTGCAATATTGGCGCTGATTAAGCGGCTGCCTGCAAATTGCATTGTGTCTGTTTAGGTGTGATTAATGTAATTTGACCTGCGGGTCACCATTAGAGTTTGAAATAAAACCTTCCCATTCATGTGTCTGATTTGTTTCAATACACCCATTAAATTGCCTAAGTTGTCTATGAATATCCACTTCATAATACGTTACCGTGACAGCCTCATTGAGAACGTCCTCTGCAAAATATGCAGCTGGGAGGTAGCGAGTCAAGCTACTATGTAATTACTGCCATCACTACAAGACGCCTTGTATAAATACAAGCCAACATTAACAGATAAAATGAAAACCGAGTGAGTAAAACGCTTGTCATCCAAGCCTATAGATCTTGATATTTCAATACTATTAGCAATTGAATAAAATAGTCACTTGCAATCTACTTGATAACAACTTTTTTTGTGCTCGGCATCAAGTAAATATTCTAATGAAATTTGAGGTTGAAATCTTCTTGGGAATGAATTCTCGCAAACGTGACGCGTCTCGGCTCACAATATTTCAACAATTCTTTTGTTGATCAATAGAGAGGTATTGCGCCACGATATTTGAAAGCATAATGCTTTTTGCATCATGTAAAAATTAACTTGAAAGACACATTAAATTGACGCAAAAAATGTTGAAAATATTGATGTTGGCATCACTTTGGATCCTATGTTTAAACTGTAACCTTTTGACATGGAAATCTGCGTGATTGATTTACAACAAAGGCAGAAGTTAAATCTTATTTCATGTAATTTTTATGAACCATAAACACAATTTACAATGACCCGCTAACCAGAAGACCCGCTAATCAGGAAACCCGATAATCAGAAGGCCTTCTGATTAACGGGCCCTTTGCAGGGTTAGGGTTAGGGGTTAGGGTTAGGGGTTTAGGGTTAGGGTTGGATACAGCCCGCTAGTCAGAAAAAAGGTCTGAGTAGCGGTACTTTAACATAAAATTCAACAAAAAGCCCACTATTCAGGAAGTCCGTTATTCAGAAGGCCCGCTACTCAGAAAATTCTGACTAGTGTGCCTTCTGAATAATGGGTTTTCTGAATAGCGGGTCTTCTAACTACCGGGTCTTCTGAATGACGGGCTGCACCCAAAATGCGATGAGTCAGTCATATATAATGCAGAAATAAGCAAACAAGCAGATTTAACCAAATTCAAAATCCATTCCCTGTACGACTTCACACATTATGTTGAGAGGCTGGCAATCAAGTTGCTTGCCGTTGGTGGCTATTTCTGATCTGATTGGGATAGTGTCAAAGCGTATAATCTCGTGTGTGTGCGCCCTGTGGGTGAAACTGAACCATCAAAGAAAGTAACGATGATACACTCCCATGTGGATCTAGTTATTATTTAATGTATCGACCAAACCAAGTCAGATGTACGATTTCTCGCATACAATCATCAATTTGAGCCCAATCTTTATCTTCTGAGTGTGAAAAATACAGATCACCATGGTAACGGGATATGTCGAGTTTCTTGAACTGCAAATCTCGACTTGGCCGTATATCCATAATCAAATGTGACCGGAGAAAGAGTGTGATTACAATTTGCTTGTATTTAGAGGTGGTCTATATTCTATATGGTGTGTAAATGGATATTTATTGGCTAACCAATTTATTTATTACAGACTGGTGCAAATTGGCAAAACTGTTGTTGGAATCGATCATATCTGATTCCGGTAAATGGAATAAATCATAACTAGCGTACATCTCCAATTTCAGTTTCAGTTTACTTCAACAAGGTCAAAAAATACAGATTACAAGATTATGTGGTCAAAGAGAATGTATCTGACCTCCATTACAAAGTTACCAATAAAATAAAATAATTAAAGAGACAGCAGAGCAAGCTACAAACGAATAAAACGAGACTTTCAACTTTCAAAAGTGCCAGACGAAGACAGACGAGACAAATGCAGGCAGACAAAGAGTAACATGAAACAGTGATGGAAATTTAATTTAGACATGCGTAAATAACAAAAGAACCAATATATACAATTTAACCAAGAAGGATATATTTTGTTAAAGAAATGACAATAACTTCACAGAAGATCATAGCGATAAAAAAAAAGTACCAAATAATTGCGTTTTGTCTGCCTGTATCTTTTAACTGGTTTACATTTATTGCAGTACTGGGTACGATTGATGACAAAGTATATGTAAACAAATAGCCTTGTGGACAGGATTAGATTTGGCAAGGAAATGATTTGTGACATTTGTACCTTGATTGCAAGGTACAAATGAATATAAGCTTCCAATGCAAGTTCCAATTCTGGTTTCTTGATAACCATTTAGGCCTACAATCACTTACTCAAAATTGTTCTTACTGACTTTTACAGAAACTTTTTCATGCCTAAAATGGTTCTTTCTGGCCTTTGTTAGTTATTTGTTGATTTGAGGTTCTAATATATAAGACAGCTTAAGAACCTTTTATGTACTACTTGGGACTTTTTGAGAGTCCAATAAAGTAAGTTATTCCTTGCTAATATATTTTTCTGTATTTAGAACAGAAATAAACGGGCTTCAATTAGAGAATAAATGTGATGGATGCTTGCGTGAGATGTGATACTTATCATCACGCCTACAAATTTAGCATCTCCCCTTTTTCCCGGTCCTCAGAATATGACACAAGGCATATCCTGAAATATTGCTGGTTGTTTTCCTTTTTGTTTTATAGAAAGTGATTGGAACTGTGAAACTATATTATCATGGCACAGACTCCCCTTAATCTTAAACATCCCATCTCACTAGGCTGGGTTAATTTTATGATAGTATTTGTATCTCTTGAAATGATACCACTATTTGTTACCATCAACAATTTCCTCACTATGTTCCAACTTTTATAAGTTAGGTGTTTAAGGTGGGTGGGTGGATACAAAGTTACAATAGATTGGAGAATAACTGATGCTCTATATTGATAGGATCTTATGACATGACACATTGCACCTGTTACATGGTAGGTAGGATCTATTGATGTACATACTGTTTTGGTTTTAGATCTAGAATAATCCGGTTTCAGATGCTTGTTGTAATTTCCATGATGTAGACCCACATAGATGACACCCAGGCTGGTTCATATCTGCTTAGGCTGTACATAAACATACTGGAACAAAGTGAGGGCGATATTTGTTACACATTATTGCACACTGATTTGGATTATTATGGTCCAGATATATCTGCATTTAAAGTTGTTACATAGACACCCCATTATATTAATACCAATATTCATCTGATGCATAGTTTATAAAGACAAGTAAACAGATGGAAAGGGATTATGGCACAAAGCAGGGCACCTGCCATGTGACGTCATGTCCTATGCCATGATCATGTAGGTTTCACAATCATATCATCTTATTAAAACTTGATACATTTTTAACTACATGTATTTGAAATCATATTTCATAGTTTAAAAAAAGTAAAGTAAAGGAGACGATTCTGTATAAACAGTTATCCGAGTGCCCATCTCTCTTTCATTGGCGATTGGGCCAGACTCCTCCATGTAATGTTGCTATAGGGTATTGCTACACCTCCTCCACAGCGAGTCTGTTACCTTCCCAGCATTTAAGAATGCCGGTACTCATTTATACACCTGGGTGGAGAAAAGTAATCGAGATGAAGTGCCTTACTCAAGGGCACAACACGATGGCGTCACCGGAGCTCGAACCCACAACCTTCCGATTATGAGTCGGGGCCCGTTCCGCTCGGCCACCGTGCTCCCGTGCTTGATTGAGGAACAAATAATGAAACTGCTGTCATACTTCGATGCCATCTTACAAAAGCTTTTGTATTCTAGGTTTCTTCTACATTCACTATATGGGGTGCTTGCCAATGTTTCATTGTTTCAACCAAACAAACAATAAAGAAACAAACAAAGAAATAAATAAACTAACATAATTGTCACGATCGGAACAGGGATAAGGACAACGTTCAAGCTGAAAGCTATATAACCATAATGAAAAAAAACACCTTTTTTGAAAGCACGGAAGTAAAAAAATTAATTCCGATTTGCAAGGGATAACTTGCCAATGTGAAAAGCCTTCTAGTAGTACAGATTTAGTACATATTATGCCTGTTTCTGATATTCTCTATTGGTTCATATATTAACATTTCATGATTTTATTTATTTCTTTCTACCCTTTGCAAAGTTACCATTCAAAATTGATCACTTTTCAAGTTCTGAATATTTTAGTGTATTCCATTCATAATCCACAATCAAATATGCTGGATCAACTGTGCTTTAACTAGCAAGTCTTTGTTAGAGTAAGCACAAAAGACAAAATTCAACAATATGAGTCTCTTTGCCTAACAATCTACCTTTAGGTATGTGGCTTACAATGGTTTAGATCTGTTTTATGTAAGAAGTATTGACATACATAATATTTAGCATTACAATCTATTGTAAAATGTAATTTATCTTGCATGCGATATAGCGCTAGCCCACACAGCTCTATGTTTAATAATCACTCTGAACTATTACTCTAATTTCTGCAACAAATGTTGTAAACTAGAGCACAGAAAGCGTTATGCAAAGCTTTCCTGTTCAGAGCAAGATTTTTTCAAGTGATCAATAGTCTCTCAATCTCTCAGTATTGACTTCACATTACAAACGTGTTTGTATTAAGTATAAATAACATGTGGACTAGTTCTACCAATTACCAATTGAAGGTAATGTAGGTGATAAAATAATGATGTTAAAGTAACCCTCCGAATACTGTTACTTGTGTCTTAATCACTACATTTTTGCAACGTTTTGTACACTTCTGCCTCACTTTTTGCTACTGGTATTTGTTTCCTTTGCTATAGGAAAGGTGAATAAACGTATAAGTGCCCTCATCTGAGTTCATGGCAATGCTCCTTGTCATATACAATTACATTCCGGCCACTGACACTTTGGGAAATATTAAGTTTTCTACTTGTTCAATGTCCATACATTATTTTAGATTAAAAAGGTAAAAAATATTGTGTATTATACGTATCCATGATACTTAGTATCTTAGGATTATATTCTACCTGGCAGTGGCGGCAGAAGCATTTTTAAATTTATTTTGCCTGTTTTAGATGGAAGACTAGTTTAACCGAAAATGAAGGTACATTCTGGTATTTGAATAAAATATCCCCATTCACAAAAACCGCTTTAATTACCTTTCGATTGCACAAGATGATTTTAACCCTTCATCCCATTCAGTCATTTGCTCGTCCAGACGATCGTAAAAATCATCAAAATTCAGATTTTGGTACCTTTGTCATTTTATGTACTACTTGGGACTTTTTGAGAGTCCAATAAAGTAAGTTATTCCTTGCTAATATATTTTTCTGTATTTAGAACAGAAATAAACGGGCTTCAATTAGAGAATAAATGTGATGGATGCTTGCGTGAGATGTGATACTTATCATCACGCCTACAAATTTAGCATCTCCCCTTTTTCCCGGTCCTCAGAATATGACACAAGGCATATCCTGAAATATTGCTGGTTGTTTTCCTTTTTGTTTTATAGAAAGTGATTGGAACTGTGAAACTATATTATCATGGCACAGACTCCCCTTAATCTTAAACATCCCATCTCACTAGGCTGGGTTAATTTTATGATAGTATTTGTATCTCTTGAAATGATACCACTATTTGTTACCATCAACAATTTCCTCACTATGTTCCAACTTTTATAAGTTAGGTGTTTAAGGTGGGTGGGTGGATGTCATAGATGTGCTAACATAGCCTGCCAGTGGTTCATTTGAAAGCCGTGTATTTAAGACAAAATAAGACATTTTACACGAATCTGTAATTTAGATACTGACAGTATCTAAATTAGCTACATGTATTTGAATGGGGCTTCAAATTCGTCAGTACTGCTGTTTTCTTCGTTTTTGCCAAAGTTGTCATTTAAAAATACGAAATGACCATTTGAATGACTTATCCTTCACTTTTAAGCAATTTGTAAACAATTTTAATTTTTTTACGCTTGCGCTGGGATCACTGAATGGGTCTTTAATTGTTAAATATTGCTTATAGTCAAAAAGGAGCTACATACGAGTACTTCCATATTGTTTAGTAATAAACATGATAGAAAGGTACCCGGAATATTGCATTGCTTTAATCTAATCTGGTGCAAATTTTGATCCAATATTAAAGTTCCTTGCCCTCGAAATACGAGTATGTTGAACATTGTGCAACTTCCTGTAGAATTTGCCAAACTCATTTGTAAAAATACATGGGCTTTGAGCTGCCAAGTGAAGCTCAATTTATATGACACATTAAACGTTTAAATGCCTCCAGCTTGGCTAATATAAAAACAGCAATAAGTTTTATGAAGAATAGCCTGGCAATCAGCACAGGTATGTGTAGTGCCGGGTTTACCTTTTGCTGGTCCCTGGACAGAGCTACGTGATTGGCCTCATGATTCCCACCTATCGCTGGCCAAATACGACAAATCCCTTGGTCCAAGCATGAAGCCTTCATGGTAGGAGCAAGCATCCTTCATGGTAGGAGCAAGCATCCTTCATGGTAGGACCAAGCATCCTTCATGGTAGGAGCAAGAATTCTTGCTTGAAGTTGAGTATCCTGAAATGACTTTACCTGGACAAATGTGCAAACCGCACGAAATTTTAATGCTGAATATCCGGGCCAAAGGAACATGTACATTATAGCCTTTCCAACTTCCTCTTCCTTTTTATTTTTAAATTTGTATCGGTTTTTTTTTTAAAAGTTAAATTACAAAAAAAAAATAACACAATACAGTTCCTTCGACAAAACACACAGAAACAACCTGTTTGACCGCAACACTACACTGAACGACATGAACAAAGTAAGAAAATGTCTTATTTAATAATAATAATAATAATAATGAGAGATTTAATATAGCGCCCAACGCAAATAGCCTCTGGGCGCTTTACAAAACATAAAACCTAGGGAACAAAAAATTTAAAAACAATATAATAGCCTAACTTAAACATACTATTACACATACACAATATTGCAAGAAAATGACCGGGTACATTGCACAAGATTGGAAGCACACAGCAACTCTTAGGTGGGGAGCCGAGCCGGGAGAAGAAAACAGAGCAAAAACAAGGAGCCGGCAAAACGCAGACCAGTCCACCACCCTGAGTCACTATGCAACTCCAATCAAGTACAAATAATAATGGCAACAACAACAATGCATTAACAAAATTAAATAAGTTAAAAACAAGAATTAAATCAAAAGCAAAATGATTCCAAGAGTCAGATCATGCAGTGCTCTGCAGCCGGAGGCACAGAAGAGAACTCAAACAAAAGGAAACGGAGAACTGCGTAATCCAACCATGAGAAAAATACAGAGCGGCTTAATGGCTTAATTCTATTTTGCCAACCGAATTGTTTACATACACCCAATAAATTGCATAAGCTATAACTTAATATACATGAAACGTGACGACGTCAGCGATAAAATGCAAAAGGGCAAAAAATGAATTTTGATGAATTTTCTGACTGAGCAAATCTCTGAATATATCTTAAATCTTTCATTCTTATGGTTTTAGGTAGGAAACAATCAACAAATTATACAATTTTCATTTTCATTATTTGAGAAGTTTGTGCATAACAGGGAAAATTTCAACTTCAATTTCCAATGGGGAGAAATATCCATGTCTATTTGACCATATGAGAATACATATGAAAATATATACTTCATTTACATCAAATATGTGTTTCAGTTACCATATTCTGTAGTAAATTTCCATTTTTCTCTGCACAATATGTGATGTATCTTTTAGCGATCACTTTGAAGCAAATAAAAATTAATTCCGCTAGAGGTGTTTTAAAACCTTGATTTAATATTAAGTATTAGAATACTTATTATCTCAAGGTTTTCTCTCATTTTTTTAAAAGTAAATTTCTACTTCATAAACATCAAATGTATGTCAGTTTGTACTACTTATGAAAAATTGATTTATCAACAAAAATACAATTCAAATAAAAATGTGCTGAAACATTTAAAAGTGTATAACTTCAGGTATTTTAAGTTGTGCACTGTGGCAGAGAGTCATCATGTAAGACCATAAATACACTCGCATTTGGTTTACTGCTGACCTCAAAGAAAAGAATACCACATAATACTATCCCTTCATCTGATTGTAGTCATTCTATAATATGCTGAGTGAGAACTTGTTGAGTCTAGGTAATTGAGTTGAGGAACATCGCACAGTAAGACGTAAATGACCTTGAGAGGAAACCATCAAGTGAGCTTGACAGTGCAGGGAGCAAAAGGAGGATATCGTCCCACAAGACCTGAATAATTATGAAGTCCAACAGCGTCTTGAAATGTCAGCAAAACAACTTGAAGAACATGCATAAATGTTCGTCTCGCAAGTCAGATGGTTTGAAATGAGACCTTTGATAGCCTTAAAGACGAAATACAAACAATCGATGAATTTGATTTTGGTCTTTACAGAAGTCCTTATATGGTCTTGTTATTTGATGAGGTTATCGAACTTCAGATGTGATAAGCCAAAAATAATCAGATAGCAATAAGCAAACAAGAACATTGAAGCAGGTTCAAACGAATTCCGTGTTCGACTTCACATGTGAGGCTGGCAAACAGAGTTGCTTGCCGTTGGCTGCGGCTTCTTAATGGAAAAATGTCAAAGCGTATAATCTGCATGTCCCTGTGTCTGAAACTGCTCCATCAGAAAACTCCCTGAGGATTCAGGTAATTAATATTTAATGTATCGGTCAAACCATGTCAGATTTACGATTTTTGCATGCAATCAAAAATGTGAGCCAAATCTGAATCTTTGGAGAGAGAAATAATACAAATTACCAATGGACGGGAGAAGATTGGTTTCTTGAACAGCGAGCCTCGGCTTGGCTGTAAATCCATAGTCAAATGGGAACTAAGATAGAGTCTTATTACACCTTGTTTGTATTAGAAGAGAAAAGTGTATTCACTTGTCAAACTTCAAAAAGTAGGTGAGAACTGATTTATTCCCCAACCTTTTAGCTTTGTTTGGTTTTGGAATTAATAATATCCAACAAATTCAGTTTTCGACAATATAATTCTTTCAGAGACACCCTGTAAGAGGTAAACGAATAGCCATTAAGACAGTCTAAGACTTCAGGATTTAAACGGTTATTTATTGGCTAACCTATATTTATTTTACATTACCAACTAGTCACAAATTGGCGTCACTCGTTGGAAAAGACAATACGTCATATCTGATTCTGGTAAATGGTTTTGTCTGACCATCTCTGTAAACTGGTTTACACTTATTGCTAAAATGGGTAAGATTGATATCAGTAAGCTGCATTACTGACAGAAAAGGAAAACTAATACTAGTCTTGAGGACAGGATTTGACTCGGGAAGGGAACATACACCAATTTCAATCTGTACACTGAAAATGAAATACGAGATTCTAGGCACAAGTTCATATGATTTCTTGATGACTATATACAGTTACCATTACATCATTTGAATGATGAAGTTCGGATTTCAAAAGTTGCAGTAACACCTATACAAAGGATCCTGGCTGAGTATCCAATGCGGGACTTGCTTTTTGTGCGCCCTTTTCATTTTTCTAAAAGGCTGTCTTCTTTGATATTTGGTTAATCCACCATTGTAACCCGAGATTCACAGCTTCCTTATCTCTCCATGTGATGGCTCTTGTAGAACTTGATGCGGATCCAGATTGAATCTTGTTCCCATTGACATTGATCGCATTTTTATTGTCATTGCTTTTCTTCGTTTAATTAACCATGCGGCAATCATAATAATTTTGATTTGAATGAAAAAGTACCCCCTCTGGAAAATTTAGCTACAGTCTTCCACAAAAGGAGCATGTATTTGGACAATTGGGTAACTTCCATTGAAAATACAACTCCAGTTGTGACAGATGTAGGTAAAGCCACATACAGAGGAAGTATGGGTTTCAATAATAATTAACTCCTGCCAATTCCATTTGAAAAACATACTGTCTCTGAGGAAGATATTACTTAAATCTTCCAGGGGGGATTTTAAATGAAAAAGTCCAATAAAGCAAGTACCGTATTGGATACGAAATCGCAGTGCAACGCACAAGGGGTCAAAATTCGTATTATAAAATGGAGCGTCCAGCAAGTTTATTATATGTTTTTAAACCACCACTTGAAACATCGCCAGAATCATTTGACTTTTCAAGACATAACTCCTCACAAAAATGAATGCATTCTTATTCCGTAATGCTCTATACTAGTTTATCATTGAAAAACAACCCATGTGTCTGACAAAGATCTGGTATGTCCAGAATTACTGCAAGTAGCCTACAATTAGCGTTAAATCAACTCACGCGACATTAACATTTAGAAATGAATAAAAATACTTGACTAAAATAATTTGACACAGTAGAGCGCACTTGTCAAACCAATTGAAACTGTACAAGTCGCGACCACAAAATGGTCTATAATTGCTTTTGCCGCGGCTTAATATTATTAGAGCTGTCTTTAAGAAAGCCAATGCTTGCTCATGAAGAAAAAACCAACAAGCTTATTTTTCATGTATGTTTATCTTTATTTACCTTTCTTTCAATTGGACCAGTTGTTTTGACCCTTCCATCTGTACATTGGTTATCAATTATTACTTGTAGAGAAAATGAGCTACAAAGATGTTGAACGTTGCTGAATGATATACTTTCATGTTATCTAATAATAACAAATGGTGACCAATTTATTTCCCAAATGCGTCGCTTTAAACTAACCTCAGGCAAATTTCGTTTAAATTTTGAAGCTCCATTTTCCTATGCATATATGTTGAACACTGTGTCATTTCCTGCTCTTATAAATCATGCTTACAAAATTTTTCAAACTCATTTTAGCTTTCGTGATAAAAAAAACGAAGCTCAATTTATAATGATTATTTGCCAAATTGAACTTCTAAATGCCTCCAGCGTTTTTACAACAAAAGCAACAAGTTTGCCATGTTTTACGGCAAATTGCCTCACACTCTAGATAGGCACGTGCTCAACCAAAGCTAAAACAACTTCATGAAATTTGCATCAGCAGCTGGGTATCAAATGATGGAGCAAAATATAATTATTCAGACAATAAAATATATTTCAACGAACACTTTAATGGCAAATATATTGTCAAAGAAGCCTTATTACATATCTGCCATAAGTTCGCAATATGGTTAGCCGCGGAAATGTAGAATAAATCTCAAATTTCCAAAAACAATGGTGTGTAAAATATCAAATCAAATATTTTCTTATCTCACTTGGCAGTATAAAGTATCTCATTCCTAGAAACATACGTATATATGTCTCTTGTTCTTGTAAATTGTATCCTCAGTACAAAATGTCAAATGCAGTCAGTGGAACCGTGCGTTTTACTCAGATTTGCTTTTGTATACTTAACTTGAAACAAAATCAGTACAAGTCTTGGGCTATTTGTTCCTACAATAAGAATGGGCTCAGAATTTGCTTCTAATTCTGTCAAGAACCACTGAACAATCCAAGGCATGTTGGCTTTTATTTTCATGCCGATTTTAATTACATTTTTAATAAATATCCTATTTTAACATCATTTTAAAATGTTTTGTGAATATTTTGTACTGTCAATTGCAATTCAAAGTCGAACTTCTTATCAGTCATCAGAATGTTATATAGCTGTAAGCTCAAAACAACATGACATTTCACTTTTCTAGAATCCAGGAAGCATGTCTTTATATTGTCCTTTATTATCATGACTGTAGCAGGAATCAAAAGGAATTGAATGAAAGAACCCTACCGTATTCTAGAATGATCTCAACATCTCGTGGATGTATGAAATGAATCTAATCCCTTCATTTTCTAATATGTTTACACCATGAAATCATGTCACGAAAGTAACATTTGAACAAAACATGAGACATTACATAATCACACCAATTCCCATTGCACATATCAGATTGATAGGCATGAAATGAAAGATAACACAAATTCCCACCGGGTACAGATCTAAATCGTCAAGCAGTTCTATGTATCATATGGACTTCTTACCATGTTGACAGTACAATCAGTATGGAAAACACATTTTAAACATATCACATATATCCACAATATGAAATGTTCAATTTACCTGCTGCTGTTGTTTTCCCAAGTACCCATCGACTAGCCAGAAAACCCGCTTTCTGTCTCGCTATACACCATACTGAACAAACTCTATTTCAAGTCTGATTTGTTTCCATACACCCATTAGATTGCCTAAGTAGCCTATGAATAACCACCTAATATTATGTGACAGCTTCATCGAGAACTTACGCAGCTAAATATGCAGCTGGCATGCAGCGAGGCAAGGTACTATCTGTCATCGCAACAAGACTCCTTGTCTAAATACAAACCAACATAACCAGATAAAATGAATTCTGAGTGAGTGAAATGCATGCTTCCTAGATATTGATCCATCAATAGGCCTACTAAACACATCAAAAGAAATAAGTCCCCCTCTGAACATGTCGTCATAACATTGTAAGGTTTCGTTTTGTACCAATCTATAATAAATTACTGAGTTTGGCGAATTGGTAAGGCTAAAAACTTCTACGTTTTACATTATTTCGAAAAACGGCTTTTTGCGTTGCGTAGAGGAAGGTTGTCCGCACCCCAATAAAACTTCCAATTTTGTTTTTGTTTACGTTAAGGGTGTCAAATTATGTTAATTAGTTTAAAAAGCACTGGCAGCGCACTGCATGCTAAAACTTTTCACGCCAACACAATACACTAATGTTGACATAGCCTGAATTAGGCCTTCTGTCCTGCCATCGGTGTGAGGATAATATGCCTATAGTCTCAACTATTACAGGACACAGTAGAAGTATGCCTGTAGTCTCAACTATTATATGACACAGTAGAAACTCAACTAACATCTATTATTTATTCAACTAATTTGTCAACATTAGCATGTATTCTGTGTTCAACAGTGTCTGTTTTTATGGAACAGTAGAGTGTTTGTTTATTGAATTAGTTTGTAAGCAACACTGAGACTTCAGTCTGGAATACAGTCACACAGTATTATATAATACCAGGGACTGTGTATGAACACCTAATTAGTCACACATCAATAAAGTCAACATTTACTCAAAAGGATGAAGTGTCCTTTTTGGAAGATTGTCAACATCTCATAATGTCCTTTTTGTAGGTCAAGATTGCCATCATCATCTCATACCTATTAGGGGCTGTTGGTGTAGCAAAGTGAGCAGGGTATTATAATAGTTATTGTGCTAATTATAACATGGTCCAATTTCCTATTTGCCTTTCAAACCACTGAATTTTATTTACCATGAATAGGCCTACTCTGCTCTTTGTGGTACGGTAATGCTATGTTATCAGCAATGTATTATCATAACTTTATATGAAACAGAGTGTAAGGAAATGTGAATAAAATTGTTTCATCTGCCAGGACTTTGTCAGAGAGAGAGAGAGAGGGGGGGGGTGCAAGGCAAATTGGGGGGGAGAAATTGTCACAAATTGGGCTAAAAAGTAAAAAGTACAACAAATTTATCCAAAATGGGCTAACAAATAAAAAGTACAACAAGTAGGTGCATACAAATCTTAAATATCAGGTCAGCCAGCATACCACAGGGGGCCAAGAGGGAAGTGAATAAATTTGTGTTCATCTGCTCAGTGATGTAGCCAGGACTTTTGCAGGGGGCAGCAAGATACATTTCAAGGTGGGGGAGGGGGCAAACTTGGACGACAATGGTAAAAAAAATGGGCTAAAAGGTTCAACAAAATTGTCCAAAATGGGCTAAAAAGTACTGTAAATGCATAACAATCTTAAATATCAGGGCAGCCAGCATCAAACAGGGGCAAGACTTCTCACGGTGGATATGATATGGTGGCAAGAAGATGGTTCATGATCTAATTGCAATTTCAAGCCATTGATTTATATGGCAAGGATACTAAATATTATATTTCTAAATGATAATCTCCTCTCATACCATTAATCACATTAAATAAAACATTTACATGTACACAAAATATACAAACCGCGAAAGACTCTGACCGCGAAAGACGGGTGTTCGCTAGTAAAACTAACTTTGAAAAAATTATATGACTGTTTACTAAGTGCTGTGTGAAAATGAGAGATTTCCATGACTTCAGAGCTGAATGAGCCTAAATTGAAGGCAAAAAACTGCCCTTTTCAAAAGTCAAAAAGTAGGCCTATGCTTGTCACAAAAGTTGATTCATGGCTTGTTACTAATGGGAAAACCCCATGTGTTTGAGTGCAGTTTAAAATCCTCACCAAGTGAACATTTACTGTAATGTGTATCGATTCTTGATCATTCAGCCATGCAAATCCCCTTGGTGCAGAGTTCAGCACAGTGAGTTGTAAGATGGTCAGTTCCATTCCTTGTCCCAATACGCCTTGCAGTTAACAAGCATATGCCTACTTTGTGACTTTTGGAAAGGGCAGTTTTTGTCTTCAATTTGAGTTCATTCAGCCATGAAGTCATGGACATCTTTTATTTTCACAAAACACTTAGTAAACAATCATATAATTATTTCTAAGTAAGTTTTATTGGTACAAAACTTTACTTTACGATGTTATGACGAAATTTTCAGAGGGGGACTTATTTCTTTTGATGTGTTTATTATCAATTGAACAAAATAGGCATTTGCGATCTACTTCATGACAATGTTTTTTGCTCTGCATCAAGAAAACAAATCTAACAAAGTCTCATGTTGAAATCTTCTGGGGAAAACCTGACGTATCTCATGGGCTCACAAATTGCTACAAATCCTTTTTAGATCAAAATAGAGGTATTACATCACAATATACGACAGCAGAATGATTTTTGCGACATGTGAAAATCAACATTAATGTTGTGTTACAATCGATGCACATTGCAGCACACCTTGAATTGATGCACAAAATGTTAATAGCATCAATTATTGGATGAATACTATGTTTATACTTTATCCAATCTTTTGACTTGGAAACCTGCGTTGTTGATTTACAACAAAAGAAAATGTTACATTACCAAGATTACTGAACAAATGTAATTTCATATAAACCTTTGCATTCTTATGAATTAGAGCACAATGTTGCAATCAATCAACTCCCTTTAATCCCCTGCCAGGAAAACAATACCTTATCTCTTTAATATGATGAGATGTTGTTATCACCAAGATATTTTTAATGTATCCATAAGTTACAATAATTTTCAAAGATTCATTTTGTTTTCATTATTTTGTGATTTAGGTAGAAACTAGGCACTTGCTTGATTATGCAATGTTTAAATTTGCAGGCCCGCCATATAGGTGTCTTCCGTAAAATCCGTGATTTTCACTTCACTCTTGTAAGATTATTCCCAGAGGAATCTATTTTTTACTTGGTTAGGTTAAAATAGTCATCTCCTTTCACATTTAGGAGAAGAAAATCCGATGACATTCGCAGGGACCATTTGACTTGATATATGTGATGCGATCAAGCAAAATCAGTCGCAACTCGGAAATATTGAATTTTCAGTTTCTTATAGGATAGTAAAAAGCAATTACAAAGCTGCATTTTGCAGAAACCCTCATTGAAATCGAACAACCGGTTCCAAAGATATGAGCAATTAAAAAGTTTCTAAAACAAAAAGAAACAAAATGGCTATATCTCAAAATCAATATTTGCGAGTTCCGACTGATTTTGTTTGATCGCACCACATATTTGTAGCTATTCGAAATCATCTTTCATACAAATAGGCCTCACATTTCTCCTATTTTGCCTGTGGAGCAAATAATGAAAATGGTATTAAGATCCGACTAGTTATCTTTTTATCTTTGCAACATGTTAATCTTTGTTCATCATAAATACTAGGGATTGTTGAACTATTTAAATATTCGTAATCAAAAACGTGTAGTTTGAAAACACGTGTTCTTACAAATACAAAATTGCGAGGGACGCAATTTACAATGTTAAAAGCCTTCCAGGAGTACACATTTGTACAGATTTTGTCTTTTTCTGATATTCACAATATAACATTTGAAATAATTGCTACTTATACTATGGTTTAACCACTGACTAGTCAAGTAAACAACCTATTTGACTGCAATACTACATTGAACAATAATATTTTGCCCGTCCAATATAGGATTACTTTGTCTGATTTGTTTACATACACCCAATAAATTGCCCAAGCTATAACTTATTATACATTAAACGTGACGACGTCAGCAATAAAATGCAAATAGGCAAAAAACTACATTTGGATGATTTTTACGTTTTTCTGACTGAGCAAATCTGTGAATATACTATCTTTCATCTTTCATTCTCATGGTTTTTAAGTAGGAAACAAATCAGCAGATTATAAAATGTTCATTATTTGAGAAGTTTGTACATAACAGGGAAAAAGTCCAACTGCAACTTCCAATGGGGAGAAATATTCATGTCTATTTGACCTTATGAGAATACAGCAATGAATTTCATTTGAATTTTGAATGAAAATATATACTTCATTTACATCAGTTTCAATTACCACATACTGTAGTAAATTTCCATTTTTCTTTATAAAATATGTGATGTATCTTTTAACGATCACTTTGAAGCAAATAAAATTAATTCCGCTAGTGGTGTTTTAAAACCTTCAGGTAATACAAAGTATTAAAATATCTCAAGGTTTTCTCTTATCTTAGCTAAATTTCTACTTCATAAACATCAAATGTCAGTTTGTACTACATATGAGTTATGAACAATATTTATCAACAAAAATGTGCTGAAACTTCATTCATGAATTTCAGGTATTTTAAGTTGTGCACTGTGGCAGACAGTCAGACAGTAAATACACTCACACTTGGTTAACTACTAACCTAAAAAAGAAAAACAAAAAGAAAAACTAAAAAAAGAAACAAACAAACCAAAAAACCAAAAAAAAAAAGAATATCACATAATACTATACCTTCATCTGATTGTAGTCATTCCATAATATGCTGAGTGAGAACCTGTTGAGTCTAGGGAATTGAGTTGAGGAACATCGCACAGTAAGACGTAAATGACCTTGAGAGGAAGCCATCAAGTGAGCTTGACAAGTGTCGGGAGCAAAAGGAGGATATCTCCCACTAGACCTGAATAATTATGAAGTCCAATTGCGCCTTGAAATGTCAGCAAAGCAACTTGAACATGCATATAATGTTCGACTCGCAAGTCAGATGTTTTGAAATGAGACCTTTGATAGCCTTAAAGACGGAATACAAACATGAATTTGATTTTGATTTTGATCTTTACAGAAGTCCTTATAAATTATGGTTCTTATTATTTGATGATGTTATCGAACTTCAGATGTGATGAGCCAAAAATAAGCAGGCATAAATAAGCAAACAAGAACATTGAAGCAGGTTCAAACGCATTCCGTGTTCGACTTCACATGGGAGGCTGGCAAACAAAGTTGCTTGCCGTTGGCTGCGGCTTGTTAATGGGAAAATGTCAAAGCGTATAATCTGCATGTCTCTGTGTCTAAAACTGCAGAATCAGAAAGCTCCCTAGAGCTAGAGGACCCAGTTAATTAATATTTAATGTATCGGTCAAACCATGTCAGATTTACGATTTTTTGCATGCAATCAAAATTGTGAGTCAAATCTGTATCTGTTGAAAGAGAAATGATACAAATTACCATGGCAACGGGAGAGGTTTAGTTTCTTAAACCCCGAAATCAGTTCTTAGTTCTCAAAGTTTGGCCCGCGCCGCACACCTCTACCAAAATTTAAGTTGAGTGCCCCCTGGGCTTAAACCGCAACGAGCCTCGGCTTGGCTGTAAATGCATAATCAAATGGGAACTGAAATAGAGTCTTATTACACCTTGTTTGTATTAGAAGGCTATTAGAGGTGGTCTATATTCTATTATGTTGTGTAAACGGTTATTTGCGATAGTATTGGCTAACCTACATTTATTTATTACCTGGTCGTGAATTGGTGAGACTGTTGTTGGAATCGACTCTACGTCATACCTGATTCCTGTTAATGGAATAAATTATAACTAGCTCACGTCTTTTTGTTTAATCTGACCACATCTATACTGTTTTACATTTACTGCTACACTGATAAGATTAATATCGTTAAGGTACATACAGGGTGTCCCTGAAATAATTTTATTGTCGGAAACTTTAATTTGTGGGTATTTTAGTGCCCGAACCGACCAGAACTAAATTTTAGGTTAAGGTTAAGGAGTAGAACTGTTTTCACCTACTTTTTTTTACCGTCCTTTTCTTGAAATATAAGAATTGTTTTACAGAAACTACCTCATTTTCAATCCGTTCCTCTGAGTCAAATATCAATGACAATAGACGCCACATGCGCAGTGATGGGCACTCTAATAAAGATCATTGATTGATATTTGATCCGTGGAAAGGTTTGAAAATGAGGTAGTTTGGTAAAATTTTATATTTCAAGAAAGGTGTGATAGCTGATTTATTCCTCAACCTTATCAGTTATTGGTTTGGGCATTAAAAATTAAGTTTTCGACGATACAGTTCTTTCAGGGACATCCTGTAAGAGGTAAACGAATAGCCATTAAGACAGTCTAAGACTTCAGGATTTAAACGGTTACTTTTTGGCTACCTATATTTATTTTATATAACCAACTGGTCACAAATTGGCGTCACTCGTTAGAATAGACAATACGGAATATTTGATGCCGGTAAATGGAATAAAGTACACTTGTTTTTGTTTTGTCTGACCATCTCTGTTAACTGGTTTACAGTTATTGCTAAACTGGGTAAGATTGGTATCGGTAAGCTGCATAACTGACAAAAAAGGAAAACTAATACTAGTCTTGAGGACAGGATTTGAATTGAGAAGGGAATATACACCAATTTCAAACTGTACACTGAAAATGAAATACAAAATTCTAGACATGGAAAGTTCATATGATTTCTTGATGACTATACAGTTACGATCATTTGAATGATAAAGGGTCGGATTTCAAAACTTGCAGTAACACCTGAGTATCTTGCTTTTTGTGCGCCTTTTTTATTCTTCTAAAAGGCTAATGATCCGTCCTCTTTGATGTTTGGTTAATTCCACCATTGTAACCCGAGATTCACCTGCTTTCTTTCAATGAGACCAGTTGTTTTGAACATTTCATCTGTACATTGATTATCAATTATTGCTTGCAGAGAAAATGAGCTACAAAGATGTTGAACGTTGCTGAATGATGTACTTTCATGTTATCTAATAATAACAAATGGTGACCAATTTATTTCCCAAATGTGTCGCTTTAAACTAATTTCAGGCAAATTTGGTTTAAATATTGAAGTTCCTTTTCCTATGCACATATGTTGAATATTGTGCCACTTCCTGCTCTTAAATCATGCTTAGAGAATTTTTCAAACTCATTTATAGCTTCTGTGACAAAAAAAAAAAAAGCCCGGGAAATGAAACTCAATTTATCATGATTATTTGCCAAATTAAACTTCTAAATGCCTTCAGCGTTTTTACAACAAAAGCAATAAGTTTGTCATGTTTTACGGCAAATTGCTTGACACTCTAGACAGACATGTGATCAGCCAAACCTAAAACAACAAAATTCGCATCAGCAGCTGGGTATCAAATGTGACCGTACACCACGAATGAGCCGTAAATGTCCTCAATTGTATTCTGAGTTACAGTGTATGTAAGGTCGTATTCATAGGTATTTCAATTTGGGGCTACGTGTATCTCATTAAATGAGGTACACGTAGCACCAAATTGAGGTACCTATGAATACGACCTTCATGCCCATTTTACACTGTAACTCAGAATACAATTGAGGACATTTTTACGGCTCATTCGTGGTGTACGGTCACAAATGATGGAACAAAATATAAATATTCAGACAATAAAATATATTTTCAAAGAATCCCTTTTAAATCTGCAAAAAGTTCGCAATATGGGTAGCCGCGGAACTAAAGAACAGATCTCAAATTTCAAAAACAATGGTATGTAAAATATCAAATCAATTATTTTCTAATCTCACTTGTCAATATAAAGTATCTCATTCCTAGAAACATACGTATATGTCTCTAGTTCTTGTAAATTGTATCCTCAGTACAAAATGTCAAATGCAGTCAGTGGAACCGTGCGTTTTACTCAGATTTGCGCAAACTTTTGTATACTTAACTTGAAGCATGTGTTAAAATTAGTACAAGTCTTGGGCTAATTGTTCCTAAAATAAGAATTGGCTTCTAATTTGCTTCTCATTCTGTCAAGAACCACTGACCAATCCAAGGCATGTTGGTTTTTATTTTTCATGCCGATTTAATTACAGTCATAATAAATATCCTATTTTAACATCATTTTAAAATGTTTTGTGAATATTTTGTACTGTCAATTGCAATTTAAAGTCGAACTTCTTATCAGTCATCAGAATGTTATATAGCTGTAAGCTCAAAACAACATGACATTTCACTTTTCTAGAATCCAGGAAGCATGTTTTTATATTTTCGTGCATTATCATGACTGTAGCAGGAATCAAAAGGTATTAAATGAAAGAACACTATTCTAGAATGATCTCAATTGGATGTATGAAATGAATCAAATCCCTTCACTTTCTAATATATTTACAGTTACACCATAAAATCATGTCACGAAAGTAACATATGAACAAAACATGAGACATTATAAAAAAATTGCACATATCAGATTGATGGGCATGAAATGAAAGATAACAAAAATTCCCACCGGGTACAGATCTAAATCGTCAAGCAGTTCTATGTATCATATGGACTTCTTACCAAGTTGACAGTACAATCAGTATGGAAAACACATTTTAAACATATCACAGATATCCACAATATGAAATGTGCAATTTACCTGCTGCTGTTGTTTTCCCAGGTACCCATCGACTAGCCAGAAAACCCGCTTTCTGTCTCGCTACACACTATACTGAATAGACTAAACAAATTCTAATTCAAGTCTGATTTGTTTCCATACACCCATTACATTGCCTAAAGTAGCTATGAATAACCACTTAATAGGCCTATACAATAATGCGACAGCTTCATCGAGAACTTACTTGGCTAAATATGCTGCTGGCATGCAGCGAGGCAAGGTACTATGTAATTACTTTCATCGCCACAAGAACCATTGTCTAAATACGAGCGTACAAACCAACATTACCAGATAAAATGAATTCTGAGTGAGTGTGAAATGCTTCTCAGAAATGCTTTCTAGATATTGATACGACAATGCTATTATCAATTGAACAAAATAAGCATTTGTGGTCTACTTGATGGCAATGTTTTTTTTTCTGCATCAAGAAAACAAATTTAACACATTTTCATGTTGAAATCTTTTGGGAAAACCCTGACGTATCTGGGCTCACAAATTTCTACAAATCCTTGTGATTTAGGTAGGAACTAGGCACCTGCTTGATTATGCAATGTTTTAATTTACATTGTCTGAGAAGTTGTGCATAACAGGGAAGGAATTCAACGTAGCTGAACACTTTGAGTGAGGATAAATATTCATTCCTATTTGAGATTTAATGAGAATATCTCAACAACAGATTTCATCCTCAATTTAAAATTAAAATACCTACTTCAGTTATATCAAATATAACCCGGGAATGAATCCATTGTATAAACATGACAAAAGATAATCACTTTGATCGAAGATATACATGTTTAATTGATAATATCTCAACACTGAATTTCATCTTGATATTTGAATGAAAATATCTACTTCGTTTTCATGAAATAATGTGTGTCTTTATCACATGCTGCAGTACATTTCACTTTTTACGAAAATGGGATGTATCTTGTAACGATCGCTTTGAAAGTTCTCCCCTCTAAGGGTATTAACCCTAGTACTAAGGGGTAGGACCGACCATCCAAAATGACTATGCGGGGTGGTGAGACCCACCATAGGTTTCTTCAGTAAAATCCGTGATTTTCACTTCACTCTTATAATATTATTGTCAGGGGAATCGATTTTTTTACTTAGTAAGATTAAAATAGTCATTTCCTTTCACATTTAAGAGAAGAAAATCCGATGAAATTCGCAGGGATCATGTGACCTGATTATTTGTAGCTATTTCAAATCATCTCTCATACAAATAGGTCTCACGTTTCTCCCATTTTGCATGAGGAGCAAATAATGAAACTGGTATTAAGCTTCGACTTCGGCTTTTTGTCTTTCCAACATATTAATCTTTGTTCATCATAAATACTAGGGATTGTTGAACTGTATAAATATTCGTAATGAAAAAACGTGTAGTTTTAAAATACTTGTTCTCACAATGTACAGAATTGTAAGGGACAACTTACAATGTTAAAAGCCTTCCAGGAGTATAAATTTGTACAGATTATGTCTTTTTCTGAAATTTGAAATAATTGCTACTTATACTATGCTATTCTATTTTGCCCGTCCTATCTAGGATTACTTTGTCTGATACACCCAACAAATTGCCTAAGCTATAACCTTTGTATACATGAAACGTAACGACGTTAGCAATAAGATGAAAAAGGAGCAAAAAACTACATTTTGATGATTTTTATGTTTTTCTGACTGATCAAATCCCTGAATATATCTTTTATATGAAAGTTTGTAAAAGGGTAAAATTCCAACTGCAACTTCCAATGGGGAGAAATATCCATGTATATTTGACCATTATGAGAATGCAGCAATGAATTTCATTTGAATTTTGAATGAAAATATATACTTCATTTACATCAAATATGTGTTTCAGTTAACACATGCTGTAGTAAATTTCCATTTGTCTTTATAAAATAATGTGATATATCTTTTAACGATCACTTTGAAGCAAATAAAAATTTATTCCGCTAGAGGGGTTTTAAAACCTTGAGATAATAAGTATTAAAATACTCATTATCTCAAGGTTTTCTCTCATTTTTTTAAAAGTAAATTTCTACTTCAATAACATCAAAATGTATGTCAGTTTGTACTACTTATGAACAATATATTTATCAACAAAAATGTGCTGAAACATTAAAAAGTCGATAATTGAACAAAGAAGTATTCATGGATTTCAGGTATTTTAAGTTGTGCACTGTGACAGAGAGTCAGTATATAAGACAATAAATACACTCACATTTGGTTAACTGCTAACCTAAAAAAAAATAATAAAAAAATAAAACACACAAGAATATCACATAATACTATACCTTCATCTGATTGTAGTCATTCCATAATATGCTGAGTGAGAACCTGTTGAGTCTAGGGAATTGAGTTGAGGAACATCGCACAGTAAGACGTAAATGACCTTGAGAGGAAGCCATCAAGTGAGCTTGACAAGTGTCGGGAGCAAAAGGAGGATATCTCCCACTAGACCTGAATAATTATGAAGTCCAATTGCGCCTTGAAATGTCAGCAAAACAACTTGAACATGCATATAATGTTCGACTCGCAAGTCAGATGGTTTGAAATGAGACCTTTGATAGCCTTAAAGACGGAATACAAACATGAATTTGATTTTGATGGTTATCGAACTTCAGATGTGATGAGCCAAAAATAATAAGTTAGAAATAAGCAAACAAGAACATTGAAGCAGGTTCAAACGCATTCCCTGTTCGACTTCACAGGGTAGTAATTTTCCATTACCAACTGGTCACAAATTGGCGTCACTAGTTGGAATAGGCAATACGTTATATTCTGATTTCGGTAAATGGAACACTGAAACACAATGAAAAAGTACACTTATTTTAGTTTTGTCTGACCATCTCCGTTAACTGATGTACAGTTATTGCTAAAGTGGGTAAGATTGATATCAGTAAGCTGCATTACTGACAGAAAAGGAAAACTAATACTAGTCTTGAGGACAGGATTTGACTCGGGAAGGGAACATACACCAATTTCAATCTGTACACTGAAAATGAAATACAAGATTCTAGACATGGACAGTTCATATGATTTCTTGATGACTATACAGTTACCATTATTTGAATGATAAAGGGTCGGATTTCAAAAGTTGCAGTAACACCTTTACAAAGGATCCTGGCTGAGTATTCAATGCGGTACTTGCTTTTTGTGCGCCTTTTTTATTCTTCTAAAAGGCTAATGATCCGTCCTCTTTGATGTTTAGGATGTTTGGTTAATTCCACTATTGTAACCCGAGATTCACAGCTTCCTTGTATGTCCAGGTATCTCTGCATGTGATGGCTCCAGTAGTGCTTGATGCGGATCCAGATTTTTTTGTTCCGCATTGACATTGATCGCATTTTTATTGTCATTGCTTTTCTTTGATTAGGGGCGCACCATTAGACTTCAAGAGAGGGGAGGGAGGAATTAAAAAAAACTTCCCCACTACATGAGCAAAAAAACCACCACAAACACTAAAAAAAACCTTTTCCCACCTAACTGTACAAATGCATGAAAATTAAAATAAAAAAAATAAAAAAAACTTCCTTTGGCGGCGAAAAAAAAATTGCCCCGACCCCAACTTCCTCCACCCCCCCTGAAGTCTAATGGTGCGTCCCTTAATTAACCATGCGGCAATCATAATAATTTTGATTTGAATGAAAAAGGTGCAAATGGGCTATCCTATTTGATATCCACACTCCCCCTGTGGAAAAATATAGCTGCAGTCTTCCACAAAGGGAGCATGGATTTGGAGAATTGGGTAACTTCCATTGAAAATACATTGTGGCAGATGTAGGTAAAGCCACATAGGCCTACAGAGGGAGTATGGGTTTCAACAATAATTACCTCCTGCCAATTCCATTTGAAAAACTTACTCTCTCTGAGGAAGATATTCAAATATCCAGAACAACGAACAAGGTGTCAAAATTCGAATTATAAAATGATACATCCAGCAAGTTTATTACAAATTTAACCATGTCTTAAACCGCCACCTGAAACATCGCCAGAATTATTTGACTTTTCAAGACATAACTCCTCACAAAAATGAATGCATTCTTATTCCGTAATGCTCTATACTAGTTTATCATTGGAAAGCAATCCTTGTGTCTGACAAATATCTGGTATTTCCAGAATTACTGCAAGTAGCCTACAATTAGCGTTAAATTTAGCTGTATCAACTCACGCGACATTAACATTTAGAAATGAATAAAAATACTTGACTAAAATAATTTGACACAGTAGAGCGCACTTGTCAAACCAATTGAAACTGTACAAGTCGCGACCACAAAATGGCCTATAATTGCTTTTGCCGCGGCTTAATATTAGAGCTGTCTTTAAGAAAGCCAATGCTTGCTCATGAAAAAAAAACCAACAAGCTTATTTTTCATGTATGTTTATCTTTATTTACCTTTCTTTCAATTGGACCAGTTGTTTTGACCCTTCCATCTGTACATTGGTTATCAATTATTACTTGTAGAGAAAATGAGCTACAAAGATGTTGAACGTTGCTGAATGATATACTTTCATGTTATCTAATAATAACAAATGGTGACCAATTTATTTCCCAAATGCGTCGCTTTAAACTAACCTCAGGCAAATTTCGTTTAAATTTTGAAGTTCCATTTTCCTATGCATATATGTTGAACACTGTGTCATTTCCTGCTCTTATAAATCATGCTTACAGAATTTTTCAAACTCATTTTAGCTTTCGTGATAAAAAAAACGAAGCTCAATTTATAATGATTATTTGCCAAATTGAACTTCTAAATGCCTCCAGCGTTTTTACAACAAAAGCAACAAGTTTGCCATGTTTTACGGCAAATTGCCTCACACTCTAGATAGGCACGTGCTCAACCAAAGCTAAAACAACTTCATGAAATTTGCATCAGCAGCTGGGTATCAAATGATGGAGCAAAATATAATTATTCAGACAATAAAATATATTTCAACGAACACTTTAATGGCAAATATATTGTCAAAGAAGCCTTATTACATATCTGCCATAAGTTCGCAATATGGTTAGCCGCGGAAATGTAGAATAAATCTCAAATTTCCAAAAACAATGGTGTGTAAAATATCAAATCAAATATTTTCTTATCTCACTTGGCAGTATAAAGTATCTCATTCCTAAAAACATACGTATATATGTCTCTTGTTCTTGTAAATTGTATCCTCAGTACAAAATGTCACATGCAGTCAGTGGAACCGAGCGTTTTACTCAGATTTGCTTTTGTATACTTAACTTGAAACAAAATCAGTACAAGTCTTGGGCTATTTGTTCCTACAATAAGAATGGGCTCAGAATTTGCGATCTAATTCTGTCAAGAACCACTGAACAATCCAAGGCATGTTGGCTTTTATTTTTCATGCCGATTTTAATTACAGTTTTAATAAATATCCTATTTTAACATCATTTTAAAATGTTTTGTGAATATTTTGTACTGTCAATTGCAATTCAAAGTCGAACTTCTTATCAGTCATCAGAATGTTATATAGCTGTAAGCTCAAAACAACATGACATTTCACTTTTCTAGAATCCAGGAAGCAAGTCTTTATATTTTCTTTTATTATCATGACTGTAGCAGGAATCAAAAGGAATTGAATGAAAGAACCCTACCGTATTCTAGAATGATCTCAACATCTCGTGGATGTATGAAATGAATCTAATCCCTTCATTTTCTAATATGTTTACACCATGAAATCATGTCACGAAAGTAACATTTGAACAAAACATGAGACATTACATAATCACACCAATTCCCATTGCACATATCAGATTGATAGGCATGAAATGAAAGATAACACAAATTCCCACCGGGTACAGATCTAAATCGTGAAGCCGTTCTATATGTATCATATGGGCTTCGTACCAAGTTGACAGTACAATCACTATGAAAAACACATTTTGAACATATCACAGATATCCACAACATGAAATGTTCAATTTACCTGCTGCTGTTGTTTTCTAAAGTACCCATCGACTAGCCAGAAAACCCGCTTTCTGTCTCGCTATACACCATACTGAACAAACTCTATTTCAAGTCTGATTTGTTTCCATACACCCATTAGATTGCCTAAGTAGCCTATGAATAACCACCTAATATTATGTGACAGCTTCATCGAGAACTTACGCAGCTAAATATGCAGCTGGCATGCAGCGAGGCAAGGTACTATCTGTCATCGCAACAAGACTCCTTGTCTAAATACAAACCAACATAACCAGATAAAATGAATTCTGAGTGAGTGAAATGCATGCTTCCTAGATATTGATCCATCAATAGGCCTACTAAACACATCAAAAGAAATAAGTCCCCCTCTGAACATGTCGTCATAACATTGTAAGGTTTCGTTTTGTACCAATCTATAATAAATTACTGAGTTTGGCGAATTGGTAAGGCTAAAACTTCTACGTTTTACATTATTTCGAAAAACGGCTTTTGCGTTGCGTAGAGGAAGGTTGTCCGCACCCCAATAAAACTTCCAATTTTGTTTTTGTTTACGTTAAGGGTGTCAATTATGTTAATTAGTTTAAAAAACACTGGCAGCGCACTGCATGCTAAAACTTTTCACGCCAACACAATACACTAATGTTGACATAGCCTGAATTAGGCCTTCTGTCCTGCCATCGGTGTGAGGATAATATGCCTATAGTCTCAACTATTACAGGACACAGTAGAAGTATGCCTGTAGTCTCAACTATTATATGACACAGTAGAAACTCAATTAACATCTATTATTTATTCAACTAATTTGTCAACATTAGCATGTATTCTGTGTTCAACAGTGTCTGTTTTTTATGGAACAGTAGAGTGTTTGTTTATTGAATTAGTTTGTAAGCAACGCTGAGACTTCAGTCTGGAATACAGTCACACAGTATTATATAATACCAGGGACTGTGTATGAACACCTAATTAGTCACACATCAATAAAGTCAACATTTACTCAAAAGGATGAAGTGTCCTTTTTGGAAGATTGTCAACATCTCATAATGTCCTTTTTGTAGGTCAAGATTGCCATCATGAACATCTCATAAGGGGCTGTTGGTGTAGCAAAGTGAGCAGGGTATTATAATAGTTATTGTGCTAATTATAACATGGTCCAATTTCCTATTTGCCTTTCAAACCACTGAATTTTATTTACCATGAATAGGCCTACTCTGCTCTTTGTGGTACGGTAATGCTATGTTATCAGCAATGTATTATCATAACTTTTTATGAAACAGAGTGTAAGGAAATGTGAATAAAATTGTTTCATCTGCCAGGACTTTGTCAGAAAGAGAGAGAGAGAGAGGGGGGGGGCAAGGCAAATGTCATGGGGGGAATTGTCACAAATTGGGCTAAAAAGTAAAAAGTACAACAAATTTATCCAAAATGGGCTAACAAATAAAAAGTACAAGTAAGTGCATACAAATCTTAAATATCAGGTCAGCCAGCATACCACAGGGGGCCAAGAGGGAAGTGAATAAATGTGTGTTCATTGCTCAGTGATGTAGCCAGGACTTTTGCAGGGGGGCAGCAAGGTACATTTCAAGGTGGGGGAGGGGGCAAGCTTGGACGACAATGGTAAAAAAATGGGCTAAAAGGTTCAACAAAATTGTCCAAAATGGGCTAAAAAGTACTGTAAATGCATAAAAATCTTAAATATCAGGGCAGCCAGCATCAAACAGGGCAAGACTTCTCACGGTGGATATGATATGGTGGCAAGAAGATGGTTCATGATCTATTTGCAATTTCAAGCCATTGATTTATATGGCAAGGATACTAAATATTTTATTTCTAAATGATAATCTCCTCTCATACCATTAATCACATTAAATAAAACATTTACATGTACACAAAATATACAAACCGCGAAAGACTCTGACCGCGAAAGACGGGTGTTCGCTAGTAAAACTAACTTTGAAATAATTATATGACTGTTTACTAAGTGCTGTGTGAAAATGAGAGATTTCCATGACTTCAGAGCTGAATGAGCCTAAATTGAAGGCAAAAACTGCCCTTTTCAAAAGTCAAAAAGTAGGCCTATGCTTGTCACAAAAGTTGATTCATGGCTTGTTACTAATGGGAAAACCCCATGTGTTTGAGTGCAGTTTAAAATCCTCACCAAGTGAACATTTACTGTAATGTGTATCGATTCTTGATCATTCAGCCATGCAAATCCCCTTGGTGCAGAGTGAGTTGTAAGATGGTCAGTTCCATTCCTTGTCCCAATACGCCTTGCAGTTAACAAGCATATGCCCACTTTGTGACTTTTGGAAAGGGCAGTTTTTGTCTTCAATTTGAGTTCATTCAGCCATGAAGTCATGGACATCTTTTATTTTCACAAAACACTTAGTAAACAATCATATAATTATTTCTAAGTAAGTTTTATTGGTACAAAGTTTTACTTTACGATGTTATGACAAAATTTTCAGAGGGGGACTTATTTCTTTTGATGTGTTTATTATCAATTGAACAAAATAGGCATTTGCGATCTACTTCATGACAATGTTTTTTGCTCTGCATCAAGAAAACAAATCTAACAAAGTCTTATGTTGAAATCTTCTGGGGAAAACCTGACGTATCTCATGGGCTCACAAATTGCTACAAATCCTTTTTAGATCAAAATAGAGGTATTACATCACAATATACGACAGCAGAATGATTTTTGCGACATGTGAAAATCAACATTAATGTTGTGTTTCAATCGATGCACATTGCAGCACACCTTGAATTGATGCACAAAATGTTAATGGCATCAATTATTGGATGAATACTATGTTTATACTTTATCCAATCTTTTGACTTGGAAACCTGCGTTGTTGATTTACAACAAAAGAAAAAGTTACATTACCAAGATTACTGAACAAATGTAATTTCATATAAACCTTTGCATTCTTATGAATTAGAGCACAATGTTGCAATCAATCAACTCCCTTTAATCCCCTGCCAGGAAAACAATACCTTATCTCTTTAATATGATGAGATGTTGTTATCACCAAGATATTTTTAATGTATCCATAAGTTACATAATTTTCAAAGATTCATTTTGTTTTCATTATTTTGTGATTTAGGTAGAAACTAGGCACTTGCTTGATTATGCAATGTTTAAATTTGCAGGCCCGCCATAGGTGTCTTCCGTAAAATCCGTGATTTTCACTTCACCCTTGTAAGATTATTCCCAGAGGAATCAATTTTTTACTTGGTTAGGTTAAAATAGTCATCTCCTTTCACATTTAGGAGAAGAAAATCCGATGACATTCGCAGGGACCATTTGACTTGATATATGTGATGCGATCAAGCAAAATCAGTCGGAACTCGGAAATATTGAATTTTCAGTTTCTTATAGGATAGTAAAAAGCAATTACAAAGCTGCATTTTGCAGAAACCCCCATTGAAATCGAACAACCGGTTCCAAAGATATGAGCAATTAAAAAGTTTCTAAAACAAAAAGAAACAAAATGGCTATATCTCAAAATCAATATTTGCGAGTTCCGACTGATTTTGTTTGATCGCACCACATATTTGTAGCTATTCGAAATCATCTTTCATACAAATAGGCCTCACATTTCTCCTATTTTGCCTGTGGAGCAAATAATGAAAATGGTATTAAGATCCGACTAGTTATCTTTTTATCTTTGCAACATGTTAATCTTTGTTCATCATAAATACTAGGGATTGTTGAACTATTTAAATATTCGTAATCAAAAACGTGTAGTTTGAAAACACTTGTTCTTACAAATACAAAATTGCGAGGGACAATTTACAATGTTAAAAGCCTTCCAGGAGTACACATTTGTACAGATTTTGTCTTCACAATATAACATTTGAAATAATTGCTACTTATACTATGGTTTAACCACTGACTAGTCAGGTAAACAACCTATTTGACTGCAATACTACATTGAACAATAATATTTTGCCCGTCCAATATAGGATTACTTTGTCTGATTTGTTTACATACACCCAATAAATTGCCCAAGCTATAACTTATTATACATTAAACGTGACGACGTCAGCAATAAAATGCAAATAGGCAAAAACTACATTTGGATGATTTTTACGTTTTTCTGACTGAGCAAATCTGTGAATATACTATCTTTCATCTTTCATTCTCATGGTTTTTAAGTAGGAAACAAATCAGCAGATTATAAAATGTTCATTATTTGAGAAGTTTGTACATAACAGGGAAAAATTCCAACTGCAACTTCCAATGGGGAGAAATATTCATGTCTATTTGACCATATGAGAATACAGCAATGAATTTCATTTGAATTTTGAATGAAAATATATACTTCATTTACATCAGTTTCAATTACCACATACTGTAGTAAATTTCCATTTTTCTTATATGTGATGTATCTTTTAACGATCACTTTGAAGCAAATAAAATTAATTCCGCTAGTGGTGTTTTAAAACCTTCAGGTAATACAAAGTATTAAAATATCTCAAGGTTTTCTCTTATCTTAGCTAAATTTCTACTTCATAAACATCAAATGTCAGTTTGTACTACATATGAGTTATGAACAATATATTTATCAACAAAAATGTGCTGAAACTTCATTCATGAATTTCAGGTATTTTAAGTTGTGCACTGTGGCAGACAGTCAGACAGTAAATACACTCACACTTGGTTAATTACTAACCTAAAAAAGAAAAACAAAAAGAAAAACTAAAAAAAGAAACAAACAAACCAAAAAACCAAAAAAAAAAGAATATCACATAATACTATACCTTCATCTGATTGTAGTCATTCCATAATATGCTGAGTGAGAACCTGTTGAGTCTAGGGAATTGAGTTGAGGAACATCGCACAGTAAGACGTAAATGACCTTGAGAGGAAGCCATCAAGTGAGCTTGACAGTGCAGGGAGCAAAAGGAGGATATCTCCACTTGACTTGAATAATTATGAAGTCCAACAGCGTCTTGAAATGTCAGCAAAACAACTTGAACATGCATATAATGTTCGACTCGCAAGTCAGATGGTTTGAAATGAGACCTTTGATAGCCTTAAAGACGGAATACAAACATGAATTTGATTTTGATTTTGATCTTTACAGAAGTCCTTATAAATTATGGTTCTTATTATTTGATGATGTTATCGAACTTCAGATGTGATGAGCCAAAAATAAGCAGGCATAAATAAGCAAACAAGAACATTGAAGCAGGTTCAAACGCATTCCGTGTTCGACTTCACATGGGAGGCTGGCAAACAAAGTTGCTTGCCGTTGGCTGCGGCTTGTTAATGGGAAAATGTCAAAGGGTATAATCTGCATGTCTCTGTGTCTAAAACTGCAGAATCAGAAAGCTCCCTAGAGCTAGAGGACCCAGTTAATTAATATTTAATGTATCGGTCAAACCATGTCAGATTTACGATTTTTTGCATGTAATCAAAATTGTGAGTCAAATCTGTATCTGTTGAAAGAGAAATGATACAAATTACCATGGCAACGGGAGAGGTTTAGTTTCTTAAACCCCGAAATCAGTTCTTAGTTCTCAAAGTTTGGCGCTCCGCGCCGCACACCTCTACCAAAATTTAAGTTGAGTGCCCCCCCCAGGCTTAAACCGCGGCGAGCCTCGGCTTGGCTGTAAATGCATAATCAAATGGGAACTGAAATAGAGTCTTATTACACCTTGTTTGTATTAGAAGGCTATTAGAGGTGGTCTATATTCTATTATGTTGTGTAAACGGTTATTTGCGATAGTATTGGCTAACCTACATTTATTTATTACCTGGTCGTGAATTGGTGAGACTGTTGTTGGAATCGACTCTACGTCATACCTGATTCCTGTTAATGGAATAAATTATAACTAGCTCACGTCTTTTTGTTTAATCTGACCACCTCTATACTGTTTTACATTTACTGCTACACTGATAAGATTAATATCGTTAAGGTACATACAGGGTGTCCCTGAAATAATTTTATTGTCGGAAACTTTAATTTGTGGGTATTTTAGTGCCCGAACCGACCAGAACTAAATTTTAGGTTAAGGTTAAGGAGTAGAACTGTTTTCACCTACTTTTTTTTACCGTCCCTTTCTTGAAATATAAGAATTGTTTTACGAAACTACCTCATTTTCAATCCGTTCCTCTGAGTCAAATATCAATGACAATAGACGCCACATGCGCAGTGATGGGCACTCCTAATAAAGATCATTGATTGATATTTGATCCGTGGAAAGGTTTGAAAATGAGGTAGTTTGGTAAAATTCTTATATTTCAAGAAAGGTGTGATAGCTGATTTATTCCTCAACCTTATCAGTTATTGGTTTTGGCATTAAAAAATTAAGTTTTCGACGATACAGTTCTTTCAGGGACATCCTGTAAGAGGTAAACGAATAGCCATTAAGACAGTCTAAGACTTCAGGATTGAAACGGTTACTTTTTGGCTACCTATATTTATTTTATATAACCAACTGGTCACAAATTGGCGTCACTCGTTAGAATAGACAATACGGAATATTTGATGCCGGTAAATGGAATAAAGTACACTTCTTCTTGTTTTGTCTGACCATCTCTGTTAACTGGTTTACAGTTATTGCTAAACTGGGTAAGATTGGTATCGGTAAGCTGCATAACTGACAAAAAAGGAAAACTAATACTAGTCTTGAGGACAGGATTTGAATTGAGAATTGAATATACACCAATTTCAAACTGTACACTGAAAATGAAATACAAAATTCTAGACATGGAAAGTTCATATGATTTCTTGATGACTATACAGTTACGATCATTTGAATGATAAAGGGTCGGATTTCAAAACTTGCAGTAACACCTGAGTATCTTGCTTTTTGTGCGCCTTTTTTATTCTTCTAAAAGGCTAATGATCCGTCCTCTTTGATGTTTGGTTAATTCCACCATTGTAACCCGAGATTCACCTGCTTTCTTTCAATGAGACCAGTTGTTTTGAACATTTCATCTGTACATTGATTATCAATTATTGCTTGCAGAGAAAATGAGCTACAAAGATGTTGAACGTTGCTGAATGATGTACTTTCATGTTATCTAATAATAACAAATGGTGACCAATTTATTTCCCAAATGTGTCGCTTTAAACTAATTTCAGGCAAATTTGGTTTAAATATTGAAGTTCCTTTTCCCTATGCACATATGTTGAATATTGTGCCACTTCCTGCTCTTAAATCATGCTTAGAGAATTTTTCAAACTCATTTATAGCTTCTGTGACAAAAAAAAAGCCTGGGAAATGAAACTCAATTTATCATGATTATTTGCCAAATTAAACTTCTAAATGCCTCCAGCGTTTTTACAACAAAAGCAATAAGTTTGTCATGTTTTACGGCAAATTGCTTGACACTCTAGACAGACATGTGATCAGCCAAACCTAAAACAACAAAATTCGCATCAGCAGCTGGGTATCAAATGATGGAACAAAATATAAATATTCAGACAATAAAATATATTTTCAAAGAATCCCTTTTACATCTGCAAAAAGTTCGCAATATGGGTAGCCGCGGAACTAAAGAACAGATCTCAAATTTCAAAAAACAATGGTATGTAAAATATCAAATCAATTATTTTCTAATCTCACTTGTCAATATAAAGTATCTCATTCCTAGAAACATACGTATATGTCTCTAGTTCTTGTAAATTGTATCCTCAGTACAAAATGTCAAATGCAGTCAGTGGAACCGTGCGTTTTACTCAGATTTGCGCAAACTTTTGTATACTTATACTTTTGTATGTGTTAAAATTAGTACAAGTCTTGGGCTAATTGTTCCTAAAATAAGAATTGGCTTCTAATTTGCTTCTCATTCTGTCAAGAACCACTGACCAATCCAAGGCATGTTGGTTTTTATTTTTCATGCCGATTTAATTACAGTCATAATAAATATCCTATTTTAACATCATTTTAAAATGTTTTGTGAATATTTTGTACTGTCAATTGCAATTTAAAGTCGAACTTCTTATCAGTCATCAGAATGTTATATAGCTGTAAGCTCAAAACAACATGACATTTCACTTTTCTAGAATCCAGGAAGCATGTTTTTATATTTTCGTGCATTATCATGACTGTAGCAGGAATCAAAAGGTATTAAATGAAAGAACACTATTCTAGAATGATCTCAATTGGATGTATGAAATGAATCAAATCCCTTCACTTTCTAATATATTTACAGTTACACCATAAAATCATGTCACGAAAGTAACATATGAACAAAACATGAGACATTATAAAAAAACATCCCATTGCACATATCAGATTGATGGGCATGAAATGAAAGATAACAAAAATTCCCACCGGGTACAGATCTAAATCGTGAAGCCGTATCATATGGACTTCTTACCAAGTTGACAGTACAATCACTATGAAAAACACATTTTAAACATATCACAGATATCCACAATATGGAAATGTGTAATTTACCTGCTGCTGTTGTTTTCCCAGGTACCCATCGACTAGCCAGAAAACCCGCTTTCTGTCTCGCTACACACTATACTGAATAGACTAAACAAATTCTAATTCAAGTCTGATTTGTTTCCATACACCCATTACATTGCCTAAAGTAGCTATGAATAACCACTTAATAGGCCTATACAATAATGCGACAGCTTCATCGAGAACTTACTTGGCTAAATATGCTGCTGGCATGCAGCGAGGCAAGGTACTATGTAATTACTTTCATCGCCACAAGAACCATTGTCTAAATACGAGCGTACAAACCAACATTACCAGATAAAATGAATTCTGAGTGAGTGTGAAATGCTTCTCAGAAATGCTTTCTAGATATTGATACGACAATGCTATTATCAATTGAACAAAATAAGCATTTGTGGTCTACTTGATGGCAATGTTTTTTGCTCTGCATCAAGAAAACAAATTTAACACATTTTCATGTTGAAATCTTTTGGGAAAACCCTGACGTATCTGGGCTCACAAATTTCTACACATCCTTGTGATTTAGGTAGGAACTAGGCACCTGCTTGATTATGCAATGTTTTAATTTACATTGTCTGAGAAGTTGTGCATAACAGGGAAGGAATTCAACGTAGCTGAACACTTTGAGTGAGGATAAATATTCATGCCTATTTGAGATTTAATGAGAATATCTCAACAACAGATTTCATCCTCAATTTAAAATTAAAATACCTACTTCAGTTATATCAAATATAACCCGGGAATGAATCCATTGTATAAACATGGCAAAAGTTAATCACTTTGATCGAAGATATATTCACGTTTAACTGATAATATCTCAACACTGAATTTCATCTTGAATTTTGAATAAAAATGTCTACTTCGTTTTCATGAAATGAAATAATGTGTATCTTTATCACATGCTGCAGTACATTTCACCTTTATACGAAAATGGGATGTATCTTGTAACGATCGCTTTGAAAGTTCTCCCCTCTAAGGGTATTAACCCTAGTACTAAGGGGTAGGACCGACCATCCAAAATGACTATGCGGGGTGGTGAGGCCCGCCATAGGTTTCTTCCGTAAAATCCGTGATTTTCACTTCACTCTTGTAAGATTATTCTCAGAGGAATCAATTTTTTACTTAGTAAGGTTAAGGGATCTAAAATGAGCGTTTATTGCGTTTCGACAGTATTTTTTGTGGGACATGAGAGCACCTCGGACCTATCGAATTGCATTCTGAATACGAAGCATGTCTTTCTGATATCAAATAATTTTCATTTTTTGAAAATCACAATATAATACAAATTTTATGACAAATTATAAAAATTTGATATTTTTCAAATTTTGATATATAACAGTCCTCGAAGTAAATTATCTAAATCTAATGATATATTCTTAAAGTGTATGTAGCAGGGAGGAAAAAGCCGACGGTCAATTGAAAATTTTGACCTTTCATATTGAAGATATGGATTTTTTCCCAAAAAGACCTAATTTTTTTTGGTGTTTTGGGAAAAAAAATCCATATCTTCAATACGAAAGGTCAAAATTTTCAATTGATCGTCGGCTTTTCATCCCACCTACATACACTTTAAGTATAAATCATCAGATTTATAAAGTTTACTTCAAGTACTGTTAAATATCAAAAATATCAATTTTAATGATTTGCCATAAAATGTGTATTAAATTGCGAATTTCAAAAATCAAAATTATTTGATATCAGAATGACATTCTTCGTATTCAGAATGCAATTCGATATGTCTGATGTGCTCTGATGTCCCAAAATAAATACTGTCCAAACGTTCATACCCCAGCCCTTAAGATAGGAGAGGAAAATCCGATGAAATTCGCAGGGACCAGTTGATTTGACATATTTGTAGCTATTTCAAATCATCTTTCATACAAATAGGTCTCACATTTCTCCCATTTTGCTTGAGGAGCAAATAATGAAAATGGTATTAATCTTCGACGAGTTATCTTTTTATCTTTGCAACGTCTTTGTTCATCATAAATACTAGGAATTGTTGAACTATTTAAATATTCGTAATGAAAAACATTTAGTTTGAAAACATATGTTTCTACTATATAAAACTGCAAGGGACAGCTTACAATGTGAAAAGTCTTCCAGGAGTACAGATTTGTACAGATTATGTCTTTTTCTGATATTCCTTATTGGGTCATATATCAAATTTTCATGATTTTATTTCTTTCTATCCTTTGGAAAGTTACAATAAAATATATCACTTTTTAGTGTATTTCATTCATAATCCACGTTCAAATAATGCATCAACTTTGTAAGAAGGAAAAATATTCTTTAACTGACAAGGTTTTTAGCACAAAAGACAAGGCACATGTATTGTCTTGTTTAAAAATGTTTCCTCCAGGTGTGGATTAGATTTTCGAAGATAATGCCCAAGAGTTTCTGAGTTACACAGCTTTACACATCTTTCGTGAAACGTAATATATCATGCATGAGATATAGCTCACACTGCTCTATGCATACTAATTACTCTAAACTATTCCCTGCGAAACAAATTTTTTTTGAGCACAGAAAGAAAGCTTCTTGTGATCATTTCTCTCTCGCTCTCAGTCTAGACTAGAATATCACATAAGCCCAATATGAAATCTTACTCCTGTTGATTCAGCCTAGAATATATAGAAGTTGGAATTGTATGTATTTTAACAGTGCTCCTATAGAGCATAAATAAATTGACTTGTTCTACATTGCCATGTCGATTGAAGGTGCAATAATGTAAAATTAATGGATGGCAGATAGCTTCAAAAGACGCTTAAGATAAAATCCCTAATCTTGGACGTCCAAAATGCAATCTTAGACGTCCTAGATGCAATCTTGGACGTTTACGAATTCCGAAGTAGACTTAAATCAACGAGTCCCACACAGCCAATCATCTAAAAGCGTATTCAATTATTGACCAATGAAATCATAGACGTCTATAATTTTAGACGCCTACGACTTTCTTATACGTCCAAGTTTGGCCAAAATTAGTGGTGGACCATCTTTCTGTTATTATCATTCCCGAATTTGTGACAGTGTTTCGAACATAATCCGACAGAAAAGTTTTTTTTGTATCAGGGCACACCACTAAATAAACCGCCAATAAAAATAAATGAAAATAAGTTGAAAAGCAAGAAGATCAGCCATTATGATTATGTTGAAACGTATTAAATTGATCGATGTTCAGAGAATCATAGAATATTAACATAGTATCTTAATATGGTCAAAAAGATGGCCCCGCGAGTGGCAATAGCAAAATGCATTGTGCAGACTGCGAGACACTCTTCATGCGCTTCTCTCTTAGGGGCTGTGCAATTGCCTGGGGAGGGCAAAATTGGGAGACACGAGAATGTTTTATGCTTTTAAGATGATTGGCTGTTTATGATTTCTGGCTTTGAGATTCGTTGATTTAAGTCTACCGCAAAATTCTTAGACGTCCAAGATTGAATGGATGACTTCCAAAACATTTGTTGTTAACCCCTTTCCTAGACTCAGTGGACGTCCACGATTGCATCTTGGACGTCCAAGGTTTAGGCGTATTATCTTAGGCGTCTTTTGAAGCTATCCCTCTGATGTTAGATTAATGTTACTGTCTTAAATGACCATATTTGTTTAAAGTTGTGTGTTTCTGCCCAGACGTTTATTACCATGGGAACTGATTTTCTTTTAATAGAGGTTGGTGCTCAGTGTTCAGAATCTGACCATTTCCTTCAAAGAGTCTCAAACCATTGAATGACTTCCAAATCATTTTTGTTAATCCCCTTCCTAGACTAAGTGGTAAGAACATATCCTGAGGCATGCTGTAAAAACACCATGTACTGCTTTTTCTCACCTAACAAATTCTCTTGAAAACAGTCGTGCTTGTTTGAATTTGTTTATGGCCTGAGACAAAGCAACATAAGTTAAGTCGATGAACCGTTTGACCCATATTTTGTGTTTTAGCGCAATAACTCGATCGAGCGAGTGAAAGGAAATGGAGTGGGGAACTGGTGATCTGACGCATTTACTAAAGCCACTATCCCGGGGTTGTCCCGTAAAGATTGACACAGTTTATGCATAATATGTATGCAAGTCAAGATATGGTCGGAAGACGATGATATGGTATCATTGCATCAAAATATCTCCTTACAATAGGTCTTCTCAAATAGACAAAAGAAACAACAAATGATCCAGCCTGGTTTGACTCATAGTCAGGGGCATACAGGGCAAAAATTCCCAGGAACAAAATTGCAAAATCGTCCCGCGGATAAACATTAAGACGCCTTCATATTTTAAAAACAGAGCAAGAAGTTTCTCGTGTTTATGGCAAATTATCTGACACTGTGCACAGTCATGTGTTCATTGTGCTCCTAGCCAAGTCATTTCTTATTAGGTTGGACATTGGATTAACTTGGGAGTTACGAGATGTGTGGATTGCCAACTAATGTGTTCCCGTGATGCTTGGAAATAATAGTCTCTGTACACAGTCATGTGAAGACCTGAGCGCAAGAAGACTGCAAGTCCACTTGGCCCTAAATTTTCGTATAGTTTCGTATAGTTTGGTAATGTTTTATACATGTTCAGGGTGCAAAACAAATCTTTCACAACCTTTCATGATGTTTTCACCCTGGAACATGTATTAAACATTATAGAAACTAAGAAACTATACGTAACTTGTGTGTATACATGTTGAGGGGCCAAGTGGACTTACGGTCTTCTTGCGCTCAGGTCTTCATGTGTTCATTGCGCTCCTAGCGACGTCATTTCTCATTGGGATGGACATTGGATTGACTTCTGTGTTACAAGATGTGTGGATTGCCAACTACCCAGCAAACACAAAAAAATTTTAAAATGTTTTAAACAAGTTATATAATTGGGGTTTGGTTTAGATAAAAACGTTTTAATAACATTAAATATCGGGTTAAATAAAGGTCATGGAAACGTTTTAAAACGTTGTGTATGAAAACACACTACAACAATATTTTTTTAATGATTTCAAAATGATATTGCTAATTTTTTTTGAAATCATATGTTGCTAAATATTTTGTTAACGCTTAAATAACATTATGTTTTTAAATTTTTTTTAAATGTTATGAAAACGTTTTATACTTTTTATATGTCCTTTATATAACCCGACATTTAAACGTTTTCTGACAACCTTTAGTAACCTTTTGCGAATGATGTTGAAAACGTTTTGTGTTTTCTGGGTAATGCTTTCCCGTGATGCTTTGAAAGAATAGTCTTACACTGTGCACAGAAATGTGTTCATTGTGCTTCTAGCAAAGTCATTTCTTATTGGGTTGGACATTGGATTAACTTGGGAGTTACAAGATGGGATTGACAACTAATGTCTTCCCGTGATGCTTGGAAATAGTAGTCTTACACTGTGCACAGACATGTGTTCATTGTGCTTCTAGCAAAGTCATTTCTTATTGGGTTGGACATTGGATTGACTTGGGAGTAACGAGATGTAGGAGTTGACAACTAATGTCTTCCCATGATGCTTGGAAATAGTAGTCTTACACTGTGCACAGGCATGTGTTCATTGTGCTTCTAGCAAAGTCATTTCTTATTGGGTTGGACATTGGATTGACTTGGGAGTAACAAGATGTGTGGGTTGACAACTAATGTCTTCCCATGATGCTTGGAAATAGTAGTCTTACACTGTACACAGTCATGTGTTCATTGTGCTTCTAGCAAAGTCGTTTCTTATTGGGTTGGACATTGGATTGACTTGGGAGTAACAAGATGTGTGGGTTGACAACTAATGTCTTCCCATGATGCTTGGAAATAGTAGTCTTACACTGTGCACAGGCATGTGTTCATTGTGCTTCTAGCAAAGTCATTTCTTATTGGGTTGGACATTGGATTGACTTGGGAGTAACAAGATGTGTGGGTTGACAACTAATGTCTTCCTGTGATGCTTGGAAATAGTAGTCTTACACTGTGCACAGTCATGTGTTCATTGTGCTCCTATTTCTTATTGGGTTGGACATTGGATTGACTTGGGAGTAACAAGATGTGTGGGTTGACAACTAATGTCTTCCCGTGATGCTTGGAAATAGTAGTCTTACACTGTGCACAGGCATGTGTTCATTGTGCTTCTAGCAAAGTCATTTCTTATTGGGTTGGACATTGGATTGACTTGGGAGTAACAAGATGTGTGGGTTGACAACTAATGTCTTCCCATGATGCTTGGAAATAGTAGTCTTACACTGTGCACAGGCATGTGTTCATTGTGCTTCTAGCAAAGTTATTTCTTATTGGGTTGGACATTGGATTGACTTGGGAGTAACAAGATGTGTGGGTTGACAACTAATGTCTTCCCGTGATGCTTGGAAATAGTAGTCTTACACTGTGCACAGTCATGTGTTCATTGTGCTCCTATTTCTTTTGGTTGGACATTGGATTGACTTGGGAGTAACAAGATGTGTGGGTTGACAACTAATGTCTTCCCGTGATGCTTGGAAATAGTAGTCTTACACTGTGCACAGGCATGTGTTCACTGTGCTTCTAGCAAAGTCATTTCTTATTGGGTTGGACATTGGATTGACTTGGGAGTAACGAGATGTGTGGGTTGACAACTAATGTCTTCCCATGATGCTTGGAAATATTAGTCTTACACTGTGCACAGGCATGCGTTCATTGTGCTTCTAGCAAAGTCATTTCTTATTGGGTTGGACATTGGATTGACTTGGGAGTAACAAGATGTGTGGGTTGACAACTAATGTCTTCCCATGATGCTTGGAAATATATAGTAGTCTTACACTGTGCACAGACATGTGTTCATTGTGCTTCTAGCAAAGTCATTTCTTATTGGGTTGGACATTGGATTGACTTGGGAGTAACGAGATGTGTGCGTTGACAACTAATGTCTTCCCATGATGCTTGGAAATAGTAGTCTTACACTGTGCACAGACATGTGTTCATTGTGCTCCTTGCCAAGTCATTTCTTATTGGGTTGGACATTGGATTGACTTGGTCGTAACGAGATGTGTGGGTTGACAACTAATGTCTTCCCATGATGCTTGGAAATAGTAGTCTTACACTGTGCACAGGCATGTGTTCATTGTGCTTCTAGCAAAGTCATTTCTTATTGGGTTGGACATTGGATTAACTTGGGAGTTACAAGATGGGATTGAAAACTAATGTCTTCCCGTGATGCTTGGAAATAGTAGTCTTACACTGTGCACAGACATGTGTTCATTGTGCTTCTAGCAAAGTCATTTCTTATTGGGTTGGACATTGGATTGACTTGGGAGTTACAAGATGTGTGGGTTGACAACTAATGTATTCCTGTGATGCTTTGACAGAATAGTCTGACACTGTACAGAGGCATGTGTTCATTGTGCTCCTAGCCAAGTCATTTCTTATCGGGTTGGACATTGGATTAACTTGGGAGTTACAAGATGGGATTGACAACTAATGTTTGCTCGTGATGCGTTGACAGAATAGTCTGACACTGTGTACAGTCATGTGTTCATTGTGCTCCTAGCCACGTCATTTCTTTTATTAGGTTGGACATTGGAATAGCTTGGGCGTTTCGAGAAGTGTGGGCTGGAAAATAATGCCTTCCATGTTGCTTTGACAGTTCTCTGCAACTTTTGAAAACAAAGCCATCTTGAATCCCGGAGGGTACTCACATGTAAAGGTGGTATGAGTATGTGCGCGGTCAAGGGTCCCTTTTTAGGCTCTACAGCAGACCCACATTAGGATCATGCTTCATTTCTTTGAGCCTCACACTCTGACAATTGTGGCTCTTTAGGTCAAATTAAGACAACTTTGGCATTTTTTTTAGCTCCAAGCCTATAATTTGGCCTGGGTTTAGTTCCCAAGACCCATCAAAAATGTTAAAATTTCAATTCATCAAGCCCATTTGCCCAAAATTAGTTCTTAGCGTCGCACAACCTTACCAAAATAATTCAGTTGAGTGCCCTCGGGGCATAAATATGAACTGTATGAGCTATGTTAAATTAAAAGGAACATTTTACATATATGCAAGATTGATATATACTGCTGTAATAAGAATGACTAATAATGCTATCTTCAGTAGATAATAATCACTGATTAAAAACCGCGGTTGCGGTTTCGACAAAGTTGTAAAATAATTTTCAAAAGAAATGAAGAAGGAGAAGAACGTGAAGTTAAAGCAACGCGACAAGGTTTATTAGCGTGGGTATATTCCGAAGTGAAAAATGGCGAAATCAAAACGGAAATTCTGACAAAACTATGATATATAGCCCCAGATGGTGTGCGTTAGAGACTTAATTAGCGATTGTTTCTTTGAAAAGCTATAACGTTGATAAAAAAAAAAGCTCGCGGGCCAAGTTGAAGCCTGTTAAAATCGGAAATATGTGCTAGAAAACTCAATTTTACGCATAAAATTAACTCCTTGTATAACAATAGCAAGGGGGAGACTAGGTAATTTCTTTTTGGAGGATAATGTATATTCATGCTAAGTTTGAAGAAGATACCATGTACAGAACCAAAGTTATAAGAGTGGAGGTAAAACTTTTTGAATGACCATAGGCGTAGTACTTAAAGGAGAGTGCAATAACGTAAAGCCAAAAGGAAAGTTCTAGATAAGGCACGTTATTTTCAAATGGCTGCCAACCTACTTGGTATTAGACCCTATCTCATATGAGATATAATTACGAGGTTTATTCAATTGAGATGTTTGTCAAACGGGCAATGAAAACTTAGTAAAACGTGGTCGTCGTAGTCCGAAAGTCATGTCTGATTCCTTGTGACGCTTTTGATGGCAGAGTTCCACCTTTACCCACCCAGAGTGCATCTTGAGGCAGCGTTTAGAAGCTTTTAGATATATGCCTGATATATTTAATTCCCTCAGTACAGCAAAATGTTTGTCTACCACATTATACGGCTGCCTTCATTACGTCCTTGAACAATTATCTTCTTAAGATGATCTCCTTTTGTGAATTGCGCGCAACACGTGACGCACCTCGGCTCACAATTTTCAACAAATCCATTCTTGATCAAGAGAGTTGTATTACACCACGAATTTTGACAGCAGAATGTTTTTGCAATGTGAAAATCAGCATTTATGTTGTTTTTCAAATAACAGAATCCTTGGAATGGCTAATAATATTTACTTGGCACACAAAATGTTGATGGCATAAACTTTTTGGATGACTCTAATGTTTTTATCGTTTGACCTGAGTGATTGATTCACAGCAAACGCAGAAGTTTTATTTTTGATCCAAAGACGAACTTGCATTGTTGTGAATCAGAATACAGTTTTGTAATCAGTCAACTTCTCTTTTAGTCACCTGCTATGCAGGTAAACAGTTTTTTTCTTGTATAAATGTAATACGAACTTGTTGATTTTTACATCACCCGGTACTGGGATACTTACCAAGATATTTGGTAATGTATCCACAAGTTTCAGGCTTTTCAAAGACTCAGTAATTATTCATTATTTTAATCTTTTGTGATGTAGGTAGAAATCAAGTCGCTAGCTTGATTATTCAATGTTGAAAATTTCATTTGGGTTATTAGAGAACTTGTGCATAACAGGGAAAAAAAGTATCGTATTAAAGCCGATCACTTCGAAAGAGGATAAATATTCATGCCTACTTGAGATTTAATGAGAAAACCGCAACAATGAATTTCATCTTGAATTTTGAATGATAATGTCTACTTCATTTACATCAAATATGTGTGTCAGTTTATCACATGCTGTAGTTTATTAATCATTTTCACTATAAATGTGCTGTATCTAAGGCAGTCACTTTACAAGCAGATAAAGGTTTACTCCTCTAAGGGTGTTAATAATTATTATTATCTCTTTCTTGTAAATTTCTACTTCATCTACATCAAATGTATGTAAGTTTATAATACTTATCTTAATACTATCTTTGGATAGTAATGTCCTGTCAAATTTTAGGCCAGTGTCAAACATAAACTTCATTTCAAAACTAATCGAAAAGGCTGCCACAAATCAACTTAAGCAATATTTTGATGATTATAATCTCATTGATTCACATCAATCTGCATTTTGTAAAAACAAAAGCACTGAGACCGCATTGCTTAAAGTTCGTAGTGATATATTGGATGCTGTGGATAGACAAAATATTGTTTTTGTTGTATTACTTGACCTATCCGCAGCATTCGATACTATCGACCATGACATTTTGATTCATCGTATGAAACTTGGCTTTGGTATATGTGGTAAAGCATTGCAGTGGATAAGTTCTTATCTTAAATGTAGAACTAGCCAGGTTCACATTGATGGTATTTACTCAGATTCCCACGTTTTGGATTATGGAGTGCCGCAAGGCTCTGTTAAGGGCCCATTAGATTTTGTTGTTTACACTACTCCTGTTGGCTCAATCATCCGCAGGCATGAATTAAACTATCACGTGTATGCAGATGACACGCAAATTTATGTGTCATTTGACCCAAATGTTTCGGGTTCATATAAAACTGCTCTTTCAAAACTTGAAAAATGCATCTGTGAGCTGAAAGATTGGATGGGAAACAACAAACTTAAACTAAACCCAGGTAAAACTGAATTTTTCATCGCTGGAACTTATCAGAGTCTGAACAAAATACCACCAGTGACACTCAAAGTCGATAATAACATCATTTTCCTTCTGATACAGTCCGCAATCTTGGAATTGTTTTTGATAAGCATATGTCCATGACTCCACACATCAACAGTTTAATATCTTCACTAAATTTTCATTTGCGTAACGTAAGACGTATCAGTAGATATCTGGACAAAGAAACCAAACATAGTGTAGTTCGAGCTCTGATTCTATCACGGCTAGACTATGGAAATGCCTTGCTCTATGGTGTTTCAGTTTCAGTTTCAGCCTCCCCAAAAGGAGAGTTTTATTACATTGTAAATATAGGCCACCGGCCCTTTTCACATCTATAAAATCAATGATTACAATATTTACCAATTATAGAAACACATACAAACAAAGTCAGTCATTTTTTCAATACTGTATCTGGTAAGCAGTGCATAATGGCAGTATGAAGCAAGTTCTTTTAAAGTGTGTTCATTTGATGAAGTCATAAAACGAATGAAATTTGCCATTGTTGGCCTCGAGTCCAAACAGGAGGGGAAATATTTTGCTCTAAGATCATCGAAGAAGCTGCATTTTAGGAGAAAGTGCAATTCATCTTCAACTTCTTCTTCGTCGCATAAAAAACAAATACGTTCATCATAAGGCACATTTTCTCTCCGTCCTGTCTCGACTCGAAGGCAATGACTAGAACATCGTAATCTTGCCACGGCAGTTATGAATCGATTATCATTAAATACATCAAGATAGTGTTCAGAAATGCGCATGTTCTTAAATTCCCGATATAGAATAAGACGACCGTTTGATGATACCTCTGCCACCCAGTCTTGATGAGAGATGTCAGAAACTCTTTGGCTAAACGAGTTTAAGAATTCGATTTCATTACCTATATCTTGTGCAAGCCATGCATAGCCAAAGCCATACGAGAACAGAATATCTTTAACAGCGCTTGCCCAAGTTGTTTTACCATTTTCATCAAGTCTAAGTAGCATCTTATATGCAATTCTTGGATATCTATGATCGGGAAGTCGCAAAATCCTCAGCCAATATTTTATAAACCTGATTATTTGACGAGTGTATAAAGATGATCTACCACACTCACCCAGAGCTGCACAATTTGGAGTTGATGAATTTACACCAAGGAAAAACTTACACGCTTTTGTTTGGACTCTATGGATGGCGGATACCTTCAAAATACGCCTAAGAATACGCCTAAGAATACGCCTAACCTTAGACGTCTAAGATGCAATCTTAGACGTCTAAGATGCATTCTTAGGCGTCTAAGATGCAATCTTAGGCGTCTAAAAATTTCGCGGTATACTTAAATCAACGAATCACAGGACCAGAAATCCCAAACAACCAATCATCTTAGGCGTATTCAATTATTGACTAATGAAATCTTAGACGCCTAAGATTTTACACGCCTAAGATTTCTTACACGTCTAAGATTGATATTTTAGTGGTGGACGGTATCACCAATGTGACAGCTCGCCTAGCTCACAAATCACCTTAGAAGACTTAAGTTCTAGCAGCTCATATTACAGATACCATGCGCAGTGATCGATCATAAATATTCTTACTAGTCCCGTGACTTGAAATAAGTCTACGTCTCTAAGGAACAACCCAGAAGTTCGATGAAGCCCTATAAACGAAAGTCCTTTCGTTAGAAGGCTAATCCCCTCCCCCTCCCCTCTATTAAACGTAAGTGTCAAATATCGAAAATTCCAACCCATATTCATTGGGCATATGGCCGTCGCTTTGGTCGATGGGGTTGTGGACGGTGCGACATTGCTAGGATATTGATCACGTGTAAGAAACAATAATTCCATTTATTTCGAAATATCTTTCTTCATAAAAATTAGGACTTGCTGGATTTTCAAATAAAAAAGAATCAAAGTGCGGTAGGCCTACAGCTGCTTTAAAAAAATGGACTTACAAGTTGCAGGTTGCGAGTACTGCACTCTATATTTAGTTGAAATCATTTTGAAGCAACCACTTTAAAATGTCAATATCGTAATTCAGAAAATACTAAAATTTTACAATGTATAATTATATGAAATCCTTTAAAAAAGGATCAACTTTGACCGATGTTTTAACTACTTCTTTACAAACGTATTCGGACTTTTGACCCCCCTCCCTCCCTAACGAAAGGACTGTCGTTTATAGGGCTTCATCGAACTTTTGGGTTGTTCCCTAACACTCGAGGCTATCATGGTCATTGGTGTTTAATAAACACACACGTGGTCTGACCACTGACTTCTACACAGTGGGTCTGACCATGGACTGTAGAAGTCTGACCATGCGGTCTGTCAGTAACACAAAGGAACACGTGAAGACCAGCAAACGTAGAGAACAGGTTATTGGCGAGTTAAAAAATAGGCGAGTGAGATAAAGGCGAGTTAAAATGGCGAGTTACCCCCTGCAGTGTTTTCCGGAAAGTCCATGTGGCGAGTTGTGAATTTCCGGAAAGTCCATGCGGCGAGTTGTGAATTTCCGGAAAGTCCATGCGGCGAGTTGTGAATTTCCGGAAAGTCCATGCGGCGAGTTGTGAATTTCCGGAAAGTCTACGCGGCGAGTTGTGAATTTCCAGAAGGTCCACATGGCGAGTTGTGAATTTCCGGAAAGTCCACGCGGCGAGTTGTGAATTTCCGGAAAGTCCATGTGGCGAGTTGTGAATTTCCGGAAAGTCCAAGATTTTGAACCAAAAATGCAGTTTTGGTCAAAATTCAAAAACTGATTATTTAAAAAAATTGATACTTGTATTCTTTGACTCATGTCAGTTCCATAATTATACTTCAGAGGTTGTTTAAATGTAACCCCAGAATACATTGCAGCCACTGATGGCATGTGGTTTGAGAAACACATGGTTATTTTCAGAAAATATCACACTGGGCTCCTGCTGTGCATGGTCAAGGTTGTTATACAACAAGATAAGCTATGCGTCTGCATGCATGCATGTGCAAGAAAACTTTGCTGATTTCATCTTCTTTTCCCAAGCATTTAAAATATCTAAAATTGTTTTAAAAACACACGACTTTTTAACTTTCTTGGTGGCAATGTATCCACAAACATTAGCTGTACCAAATTATCAATTCAAAACATAAAAGTCTCGATGAATATTCCATCAACTCACTAATGGGACTTCATCATAGTGTTACTGTAACTCGCCACCAGGACTTCATAGTGTTACTGTAACTCGCCACCAGGACTTCATAGTGTTACTGTAACTCGCCACCGGGACTTCATAGTGTTACTGTAACTCGCCACCGGGACTTCATAGTGTTACTGTAACTCGCCACCGGGACTTCATAGTGTTACTGTAACTCGCCACCGGGACTTCATAGTGTTACTGTAACTCGCCACTGGGACTTCATAGTGTTACCCATGGAATATCTAAAAATAGCCTGACTCTGTGGGGGTAACTCGCCTTTTAACTCGCCTTTACCTAACTCGCCCATATTGTAACTCGCCTAAAACATGCTCTCGCAAACGTAGCGGGAAGCGAGCAGATTCTTGGACAACTACCAGTATTTTGTAACTCAGTCGAGATTCTGCTTGTGCGATAAAAATGGGAATTAAAAAAAGGGGAAATATAATATTTTAAAAAGGATAAACTATTTTGAAGAAAAAAAAAGTTAATATTAAAAAAGGGGAATTGAAAAAAGGGGAAATTATTTCAAAATAGAAAAAATATTTGAAATGTTAACTATGTTAATATTTAAAAAAAAAGGGGGGGAATGAAAAAGGGGAAATTATTCCAAAAGAATAAACTACTTTGGAAAAAAATATGAATGAATGGGAAAAAAAGAAGATATTAATATTTTAAAAGGGGAAAATAAAAAAAAATGGGGGAATTAAATAAAAAAGGGGAAATTAAAAAAAATCGGGGAATTGAATAAAAAAATATAGGCCTAAGTTTTGAATATTTTATTCATTATTATCAGGGAAGTGCCATTATAATCCGGCAGAATTATGGCTAATCGCCGCCCCATTTTTGTATCAGGTAGTAGATCAGTTTGATCAAATAGCACGACCGCCAACCATGCCAACACAGCCTGCAGCATCATCTACAGGGTCTGACCAACAACAACAGGCGCCAGTGAGAGCATCTCTACAGCGAGCGTCCGTCGTACGTTTTGATCAGATTTGCGATACCGTCCATCACTAGTCACGGTCAAATGGTCAATCTTGGACGTCTAAGAAAAATCTTAGGCGTGTAAAATCTTAGGCGTCTAAAATGTCATTGGTCAATAATTGAATACGCCTAAGATGATTGGTTGTTTGGGATTTCTGGTCCTGTGATTCGTTGATTTAAGTCTACCGCGAAATTCTTAGACGCCTAAGATTGCATCTTAGACGCCTAAGAATGCATCTTAGACGTCTAAGATTGCATCTTAGACGTCTAAGGTTAGGCGTATTCTTAGGCGTATTCTTAGGCGTATTTTGAAGGTTTCCGCCATCCATAGGACTCTTTCAATAAGATGATATTCACCAAAGCCCCAAATTTCAGAACCATACATAAGAATGGGAGCGACAGTTGAATCGAAAACTTTAAAGAAGTGCCGCATGTGCAAAGCACCCACCTTTTTTGAAATTAAACGCAACTGCGCCATAGCTTTACTGGCTTGGTCCGACAAAGTGCGTGTTGCTTTTCCCCATGTATTTCCTGGTGTTAAATCTAAACCAAGATATTTATAAGTATTTGTTATTTCAATGCGATTTCCCTTATAAAACCATCTTTCACGCTGCGCAATTCTGCCACCCCGTCTAAAAATAAGCACTTTGGTTTTTGCGATATTTACATCCAAACCCCATTCATCACAAAATCGGGCGAGAATATTTATATGCCGTTGTAGGTCATAAACCGTATCAGCAATAAGTACAATATCATCGGCAAAAAATAAGGATTTGATTTCGTTCACACCTTTTCCAATATTGATACCTTTTCCACCTCTATTTTCAAGCATTTCATGAAAAATTGATATAAAAATCGAAAAGAACGATGGACTTAGCATACAACCTTGCCTAAGACCAATATTACAAGGGAAAAAAATCAGTGATGTGGTTTTTATCCACTTTAACTGCAGATGTTAGCTTCTTGTATATACCAGAAATACATTTATAAAAGTTACCAGAAATACCAACTTCGGATAGGCGCGACAAAAGCTTATCAATTTGCACTGTATCAAAAGCACGTGCGAAATCAACAAAAATACAATAATGGTGCAAATGCTAGAGATCTTGACCGCTTGCAATCACTTCAGCATAAAGCTGTCAAGCTGATTCACTCAGTTGGTAGACGTGAAAGCCCGTCGCCTCTAATGCATAACCTCCATTGGTTGCCTATCCGTGATAGAATCAAGTTCAAGATTTGCATGTATGTCTATAAATGTTTACAAGGTAATGCCCCCCAATATTTATGTGTTTTACTATCTCATAGAGAAATACCTTCAACTGGTTGTAGGACAAGATCTTCCAAAGACACCACATTACTAAGAGCTCGTGTTGGTAAAAAATGCATCGGTGACAAATCGTTTTGTGTTGCGGCACCTTCATTGTGGAACAGCCTCCCACGTAACATCAGGGAGGCTTCATCACTTCACTCTTTCAAAAAAATGCTTAAGTGTCATTTGTATCCAGAATGTTGATATTTTTTGTTTTATTTTTGTTTTCTCTTTTTTTGTGTGCGCTCTGATCGCTCTGTAAGAAGCGCGTTATAAAAATCTTTTGTATGTATGTATATGTATATGAACAGTATATTCTGAACAACAATACAAATGAAACAAAAAATGTACTAAAATTTTAAAAAGTTCGATCACTGAACAAAGAAATGTAAATTGCTTTTAGGACTTAAGGTGGTACTACACCCCTTAATAAATGAGTGACTATTATTGCATTTTTGTCAAAAAATAATAACACTAAAGAAAAGTTATGTATATTATAGGGGCAAGAAATCCATTTACTACACTGGAATTTCAGTGACTCAAGACAAGCGGTACGTTATTTATGATAAGAAAGTGGTACCGCTAGAATGTGCCTCATTTCTTAACATATATAATGAACCACTTGTCTTGAATCACTTTAATTTCAGTGAAGTAATTGGATTCATTGAATATACATAACTTTTGTCACCAGTGTGTAGTTATTTTTTGAGAAAAATTCAAAATGAGTCACAAAATTTATCAGGGGATGTAGTACCACCTTAACTGAATTCTTCAGTTATTATTTCTCCTATTGAATTTTGGATGTAATATAATACTTCATCAACAGCAAATAACGTGTGTTGGTTGGTTATACCTATGTCATGGTATATGTATTTAACAAATAATTAGCAATACTACTTAATCTTTGGTAAATGTTTTTAAAAGCTTTTAGAAGTCTCCACATACATAAAATACATGAATGGCATCCAGTGACTTAGTTTAAAGGTGATGCTGTGGGAGAGAGTCAGCAATACGTGTGGTTTACTAGTGACTTTAGTAAATAATATTTAAAGAATATTACATAATACTATATCTTTAATCTGATGACTTTCATGCCATAGTATGCTGAGGCTGGGCAGTCAGAACCTGTTGAGTAGCTTTGAGTCTCGGGTATTGAGCAGAAGAACATCGCACATAGTAACATGTGATATGACCTTGAAAGTAAGCCATCAAGTGCAGCGAGTAAAAGAAGGCGATATCGTCCCACTAGACCTGAATAATCAAGAAATCTAATAGCTTCTTGAAATGTCAGCAAAACAACTTGCGTATAATGTTCGACTCACAAGCCATATTATGGTTTTAAAATAGACATAATGGTTAGGAATACAAACAGTTGGTGAATGCGTGTTTGATTTATTCTTTTATTAGAAATTCTTGTTTGTTTCTTTTGCTTTGATGGGGTTATCAAACTTAAGATGTGGTGAGCCACAAATAATCATGCCTAAAGACAAGCAAACAAGCAGATAAAGCAGATTAAACATCTATTTCCTGTACGACTCCACATACCTCAATCCACTGCTTTATAGAAAAAAGAAAACGTACAGTCTCTTTTGAAGTTCAGAGGCTGGCAAACAACCGTTGCTGTTGCTCCTTTATTACCGGGATAATGTCAACGCGTATAATCTGTGCGTCCCTGCGCCTGAAACTACTGCATCAGAGAAAGTGACGATAATACGCTGCCCTGAGGACCCAGTTAATATTTAATATATCAGCCAAGCCACATCAGACTTACGATTTCTCGAATGTAATAATAAACAATTTTTTATCTTCTGAGTATGGAATGCCATTACCATGACAATGGGACATTGCGCGCCGCGATTTTGCTGTAAATCGATAATTAAATCGGAACTGAGTTTGATTACAGCTTCTTTGTATTAGCAGTGGTCTGTTCGATATGGTGTGTTAACGGTTATTTACGATCGTATTGGCTAACCTATATTTTATTACCAACACATGCCAACTGGTCGCAAATTTGGCAAAACTGTTGTTGGAATCGACTCTACGTCATACCTGATTCCTGTTAAAATAAATTATGACTAGCGCACGTCTTGTTGTTTAAGGGGTACTACACCCCTCGATAAATTTGTGTCTATTTTTGCATTTTTCTCAAAAACTAATAACACAGTGGTAACAAAAGTTATGTATATTATAGGGGCAAGGAATCCAATTACTACACTGGAATTTCAGTGACCCAAGACAAGTGGTTTGTTATTTATGACCAGAAATGAGGAACCACTAGGATGTACCTCGTTTCCTATCATATATGGTCAATTCCAGCCAAACCGGGACAAAATTCTCTCTGGGGGCCATTTTGAAAATGTTTTCCTTTTCAATTCTAGACTTATCAAATGACACGATCATATCTAGTGAATCATCAGGTGGAAGTGCCATTGGATTGAAAAATAACCTTTCTTGCTAGACCAAATAAAGTGTTAAATGCGCATATGCATGTTACCCACGAATTCAAGCCTTTTTCACCTGTTGTACGCCATAAAATTTCACTTTCTTTAATATCTTTCAATATTTTATGTGTGACTCATATACACTAGAAATCGGTGAAGACTTTGAACGTAAAATAGAATTTTATTACATATATCTACAAAGAAATATTTTGGTTATTACAAATTTTAAGAAAGAACCATGTGTACAGTTAAGATTGTGTCAATTCTTCGAACTCTTTCCAAAGTGGCTGTCATTTAACATTACTGTATTATTTCGAAAGATTAGAATACATGCTTCATATAAATATAAAGTTAGATTTTGTATCTCGTCGCAGGATGAGGATCTTGGATGGATTCGTGGGTAACAGCGTCTGGAAAATAGCAATTCCTATTATTTTTTTAAATAAAAAAAAAAAAATACTTTTCCGTATGTCAATAATTCAGGCTGCAATGGCACTAAAATGAATTTTAATCAAAATACAAACTACATGGAATATTTAGAATTGATCATTATGGCATTTTGGGTATAAAAATTTTGAGAATAATGAAGTTGCCAAATTCAAATAGACAGAGCAAACAGTTTTATGTTATTATTTTAGTAAAATAATTCCATATTTTCATGCAGCAATATTATATTAACTCGTGTTTGACAGTTCCTATGAACTAAAACACTATCAATACATTGTTAACTATAATTTAAGTAGGGATTCGTGGGTAACCAAAATGTTCGTGGGTAACACATATTTGAAGGTATGTAATGGTAAGCGGCAAAATAGAAAATATTACAGAAGGTTGGAAACCATCATGCGGTTATTCCTCCATTGTGTTTCAATGATCCCCGTTTCTCTAACCAATTGCATTTACCCCAAAAATGGTAATTTAGGATAATCAATCAAAACTTCATGATACAGCTTCAGTATACCTTCAAGAGGACGCTATTAAACAGGACTATTTTGGAACCTATTTCGCATGTTTTCAAAATGTTAAGATGCATAAGAAACATATTATTTACGAGTAAATCCTTGGATTCGTGGGTAACGCCGAATTCGTGGGTAAAGCTATAAGTACTATAGTACCGTTTGGGGTTTGCGTTTCTTAGGTGCATAAACTGTAAGTACTGTAAAAATTATATCATACCCATGGCTTGAATATGTGCTGATTTAAACTTTAAATAAACAATCTCCTTGTTTTTCAAGGTTAGCATATATTCGGGATTCGTGGGTAACAAAAGTTTAAACCGTCGTAGATTCTTTTTTAAAACGGTGAACTTATTTTTACGATTTGCAATTTTAAGCGCTTGTTAAACTAAATTCAGTGTCCAAAGTCATTAAATGTTAATTTAAGTTATGGCAATTATATTTGCTGGACTCGTGGGTAACAGTTGATACGTGGGTAACGTCAAATTTGATTTTATTGAATTTTATGGGTAAAACGTATTTGCAAAAAATAATCACTTGGACCTCAGAATTATAGAATGAAACTAGTCATTTATGGCATATTCACTTAACATTTTTCAGAACGATCATTTTATTTTTGATACGCGGGTAACACAATTATTAGCCAAATTGACTTAATGGCCTCTAGCGTCCACAAACTTTGGTGGAATTCAATCGTTTTACATATGATGAGAGATCATGCAAACGTCTTTCTAACGGTAATAATTTCATTTTGATTGAAGGACATTCAATGACATATATGGTGGTTTATCTTTGAATTCGTGGGTAACGCCAATTCATTTAAGCCATCATAACTTGTCCCCTGGTATGACTTGCTAGTAAAGGCCGATATGCACAAAGAGAGCACATTGGATGTGACATGATATGCTCCATCAATAACGTGATTTCCTTTATTAATGACATTTTAAAGTGGAAAGTTAACATACAGAGAATTTTGTCCCGCTTTCGCTGGAATTGACCATATACTGAACCGCTTGTCTTGAGTCACTGAAATTTCAGTGTAGTAATTGGATTCCTTGCCCCAATAATATACATAACTTTTGTTACCAGTGTGTAATTATTTTTTGAGAAAAATGCAAAAATAGTTACAAATTTACCACATGGGTGTAGTACCCCCTTAATCTGACCACCTCTATACTGTTTTACATTTATTGCTAAACTGAGTAAGATTAGTATCGGTAAGCTGAATTTATGATATAAAAGGCAAAAGAAAAGCCTTTAACACATGAATAAGACATTTGCACATCAATTTAAAAAAAGAAATACATTCTAAATAACATGGATAAGAAAATTTCATCTCATTACACCAGACAAAACAGTGATGTTCAAATATATTGATAAACATCTTTAAGTTTCTTTCCATCATATAAACCGAATCCTTCACTTTTCTGAAGATGATGAAATTGAGCTGGATTTTAGCTGCGTGTTAGGCATAATACTGATTGTATCAGCCCAAAACCTACAAACAAACTTTTTGAGCTGGAGTGAATCATGAGCTGCTTCGTGTATCATTCTAAAATCTCATCATTGAGTTCTCTTTTTCTTCATGGTCTAAAGAAAATGTGACCGAAACATGGAAACTTGGACATCTTGGCTCTTTGCATTGATTTAAACTTATCTGAAGCAAATATTTTGATCCCAATATTAAAGTTCCTTTCCCCCATATAAATACATGTATGATCAACATTGTGCAACTTCCTGTTCATAAATAAAACCTAATTTTTTCCGTGATAAAAAGCTTTAAGCTGCAAAATATAGTTCAATTTATTTGTATTTTATAATATATACCGGTATATGCCTCCAGCTTCTTTCACAGCAAAAGCGTAAGTTGGCCACGTTTTGTGGCAAATTGCCTGACACTCTGCACAGGCATGTATTGTATGTATCCATTGTACTCCCAGCCAAAATCATCTTATTGGGATGGACGTTAGATTGACTGGAGAGTTGCGAGATGTGTTGGTTGACAATTAACGCATTCCCATAATAATGTAAAACAATAGTCTGTAACCTTTAAATACAAAACCAATTTCAACATCAATTCGACAGACATCTATACAACAATATAATGTAACAAGTATATCCTCATAAATTGTTGCAAAGTACCATGGGATAAAACTTTATTTTACCTAAAAAACTGGATGTGTTGCCGTGCTGTCTGCTTACCTGTCCAACTCAGCCCTGTACTTAAAAATAAAGTAATTTGATTCCGGGCCTTCTGATTTGTCTGATTTGTTTCCATACACCCATTACATTGCCTAAGTAGCCTATGAATAACCACTTAATATAATGTGACAGCTTCATCGAGAACTTACGCAGCTAAATATGTAGCTGGCATGCAGCGAGGCAAGGTACTATGTAATATCTGTCATCGCAACAAGACCCCTTGTCTAAATACAAACCAACATAACCAGATAAAATGAATTCTGAGTGAGTCAAATGCATGCTTCATAGATATTGATCCATCAATAGGCCTACTAATATCAATTGAACAAAATAGGCATTTGCGATCTACTTCATGGCAATGTTTTTTGCTCTGCATCAAGAAAACAAATCTAACAAAGTTTAATGTTGAAATCTTTTGGGAAAAACCTGACGTATCTGGGCTCAAAAATTTCTACAAATCTTTTTTAGATCACAATAGAGGTATTACATCACAATATGCGACAGCAGAATGCTTTTTGCGACATGTGAAAATCAACATTAATGTTGTGTTTCAATCGATGCACATTGCAGCACACCTTGAATTGATGTAAAAAATGTTATTGACATTATTGGATGAATCCTATGTTTATACTTTATCCAATCTTTTGACTTGGAAACCTGCGTGGTTGATTTACAACAAACGAAGAAGTTACATTACCATGATTACTGAACAAATGTAATTTCATATTTGCATTCTTGTGAATCAGGACACAATGTTGCAATCAATCAATTCCCTTTAATCACCTGCCAGGAAAACAATACTTTATCTCTTTGATATGATGAGATGTTGTTATCACCAAGATATTTTTAATGTATCCATAAGTTACATAATATTATTGTCAAAGACTCATTTTTTCATTATTTTGTGATTTAGGTAGGTACTAGGCACTTGCTTGATTATGCAATGTTTAAATTTGCATTGTCTGAGGAGTTGTGCATTACAGGGAAAGAATTCAACGTATCCATGGTATCTGATAAAAGCTGAACACGTTGAGTGAGGATAAATATTCATCCCTATTTGAGATTTAATGAGAATATCTCAACAACAGATTTCATCCTAAATTTAAAATTAAAATACCTACTTCAGTTATATCAAATATAACCCGGGAATGAATCCATTATATAAACATGACTAAAGCTAATCACTTTGATCGAACATACATATTCATGTTTACAGTCAGCCACCTGGACAACCGATTCTTTAGAAATGCTTAGTCGCGCTAAAAGTCGATCGATACATGTTAAAATCAGCACAATTCAGAGATACACCTTTTTTTTATGAAATTAATTTTCTCAGTCAAATATAAAGCAATAATTTTTTTTTCTTCAGTAATGTCAGTTTAAAACTTGGTGCTTGGATATACATTTTTTTTAAAAATCCTGGTATTAAAATTAAGCATCAAATTGTGTCTTTTAGTGTGATATTTTTGATTTTTATAGGCCTTGAATTCGCCCGCGAGCTTTTTACGGAATTCATGTTCTAGCGTCTCAAACTAATATAGTTTGCTAAAGAAAGATATTTCCCACCCCTGTAAAGCACATCGTGTGGGTCTATATGTTATAGTTTTGTCAGAATTTCCGTTTTTGTTTTACCCTTTTTCCCTTCATGCTCCGAAAATTTTCAAATTCAGTACTTTTATCTCGAGAACAACCAGCAAAAATAGTCGATATTTCCTTTTGTTGTTTATCCAGGTCAATTTTCCATTGAAAGCAAATTGCCCGACCAGCGATTTGGTAGCCCAAATCCCCAATTGAGTGTTCTGGTTAAACATGATCAGTAGGAGCGCTATAGGCCTGGGAATTTCTTTGCTATATTGAAGTTCTAGCAACACTGTAGCCATGCCGGTATTTCTATTAAACCCAGGGATATCGATCCACAATGCTAGTATTAGCCTTAGATTTCACGCGTTGATTTTGAAAAATGGTCAGCCGGCAGTAAAAATGGTGAAATGAAAACACAAATTCTGACAAAACTATGATATATCGCTCACGGTGATGTGCGTTAGAAAGTTGGGAAAAATCCTTCATTAGCGAACTATCTTACTTTGAAAAGCTAAAAGGTTGATCAAAAAAAAGGCTCGCGGGCAGAGTTTGAGCCTATCAAAATCGAAAATCTTACACTAAATGACTAAATTTCACGCCTAAGTTTAACACTAGAATTTGAAAAAAAAATACAGTATCAAGCACTACAATTTTTCCTGACATTTACTGAAAAAATGAAAATGATTGCTTTTCATTTGGCCGAGAAAATTATTTTTACATCGAAAAGGTGTAACTAAAAATTTAGCTCATTTCAACACCAAATTCGATCGTTTGTATTGCCTCATTAAATGACTGAGTGAGCCTTGCATAACAAAAGAATCGGTTGTCCAGGATGCTAACTGTTTAATTGATAATATCTCAACACTGAATTTCATCTTGAATTTTGAATGAAAATATCTACTTCGTTTACATAAAATAATGCGTATCTTTATCACATGCTGCAGTACATTTCACCTTTTCACTAAAATGGGATGTATCTTGTAACGATCGCTTTGAAAGTTCTCCCCTCTAAGGGTATTAACCCTAGTACTAAGGGGTAGGACCGACCATCCAAAATGACTATACGGGGTGGTGAGGCCCGCCATACAATGCCATAGGTTTCTTCCGTAAAATCCGTGACTTTCACTTCACTCTTGTAAGATTATTCTCAGAGGATTCGATTTTTTTTACTTTGTAAGATTAAAATAGTCATTTCCTTTCACATTTAGGAGAAGAAAATCCGATGAAATTCGCAGGGACCATTTGATTTGGTATATTTGTAGCTATTTCAAATCCATTGTCTCGCGTTTCTCCCATTTTGCTTGAGGAACAAATAATGATACTGGTATTAAGCTTCAACGAGTTATCCTTTTATCTTTGCAACATCTTTGTTCATCATAAATACTAGGTATTGTTGAACTATTTTTAAATAGTTCAACAATACCTAGTATTTAAAAATATTCGTAATGAAAAACGTTTAGTTTGAAAACACTTGTTTTTACAACTTACAATGTAAAAAGCCTTCCAGGGGTACAGATTTGTACAGATTATGTCTTTTTCTGATATTCTTATTGGGCTATATATCAAATTTTCATGATTTTATTTCTTTCTATCCCCGGTTTCTATCCTTTGGAAAGTTAAAATACAATATATCACTTTTTTAGTGCATTTCATTCATAATCCACGATAAAATAATGGTGGATCAACTTAGTAAGAAGGAAAAATATTCTTTAACTGACAAGGTTTTTAGCACAAAAGACGAGGCACATGTATTGTCTTGTTTAAAAATGTTTCCTCCAGGTGTGGATTAGATTTTCGAAGATAATGCCCAAGAGTTTCTGAGTTACACAGCTTTACACATCTTTCGTGAAACGTAATATATCATGCATGAGATATAGCTCACACAGCTCTAATTTAATTTAATTACTCTAAACTATTCCCTGCGAAACAAATGTTTCTTGAGCACCGAAAGAAAGCTTCTTGTGATCATTTCTCTCTCGCTCTCAGTCTAGACCAGAATACCACATAAGCCCAATATGAAATCTTACTCCTGTTGATTCACCCTAGAATATATAGAAGTTGGAATTGTATGTATTTTAACAGTGCTCCTATAGAGCATAAATAAATTGACTTGTTCTACATTGCCATGTCGATTGAAGGTGCAATAATGTAAAATTAATGGATGGCGGATAGCTTCAAAAGACGCTTAAGATAAAACGCCTAATCTTGGACGTCCAAGATGCAATCTTGGACGTTTAAGAATTTCGCGGTAGACTTAAATCAACGAATGACAGGGCCAGAAATCCCACACAGCCAATCATCTTAAGCGTATTCAATTATTGACCAATGAAATCCTAGACGCCTATAATTTTAGACGCCTAAGATTTGTTTATATGTCCAAGCTTGGCCAAAATTAGTGGTAGACGGTATCGCAAATTAGAAAGATCACAAAAAGACCTGGCAGCTCGTAGCCTATACTATGCTTATTTGAATGTAATAGGGTCTGTGATGTGATCGATAGAGAAGGAAGGGCAAATAATACCAGTCAGAACACTTTCCGGGGACCATCTTTCTGTTATTATCTTTCCCGAATTTGTGACAGTGTTTAGAAACATAATCCGACAGAAAAGTTGCGTCAAATCGCGGACCTAATTTGTATCGGGGGCACACCACTAAATAAACCGCCAATGAAATTGAAAATAAGTTGAAAAGCAAGAAAATCAGCCATTATGATTAAATAATATGTTGAAACGTATTAAATTGATCAATGTTCAGGGAATCATAGTATATTAATAGTGTATCTTAATATGGTCAAAAAGATGGCCCCGCGAGTGACAATAGCAAAAGGCATTGTGCAGGCTACGAGACACTCTTCATGCGCCTCTCTCTTAGGGGTGGGCATTAATGATGAGCTCTGGGGAGGGAAAAATTGGGAGACACGAGAATGTTTTACGCTTTTAAGATGATTGGCTGTTTATGATTTCTGGCTTTGAGATTCGTCGATTTAAGTCTACCGCGAAATTCTTAGACGTCCATGATTGAATGAATGACTTCCAAAACATTTGTTGTTAACCCCTTTCCTAGACTCAGTGGACGTCCACGGTTGCATCTTGGACGTCCAAGGTTTAGGCGTATTATCTTAGATGTCTTTTGAAGCTATCCTTCTGATGTCAGATTAATGTTACTGTCTTAAATGACCATATTTTTTCAAAGTTGTGTGTTTCTGCCCAGACGTTTGTTACCATGGGAACTGATTTTCTTTTAATAGAGGTTGGTGGTCAGTGTTCAGAATCTGACCATTTCCTTCAAAGAGTCTCAAACCATTGAATGACTTCCAGATCATTTTTGTTAACCCCCTTCCTAGACTCAGTGGTAAGAACATAACATAAGAAATGATCAATATTCTGAGGCATGCTGTAAAAACACATGTCCTGCTTTTTCTCACCTAACAAAATCTCTTGAAAACAGTCCTGCTTGTTTGAATTTATTTATGGCCTGAAACAAAGCAACATAAGTTAAGTCGATGAACCGTTTGACCCATATTTTGTGTTTTAGCGCAATAACTCGAGCGAGCGAGTGAAAGGAAATGGAGTGGGGAACTGGTGATCTGACGCATTTACTAAAGCCACTATCCCGGGGTTGTCCCGTAAAGATTGACACAGTTTATGCATAATATGTATGTAAGTCAAGATATGGTCTGAAGACGATGATATGGTATCATTGAATCAAAATATCTCTTTACAATAGGTCTTCCCAACGCTTGAAATAGACAAAAGAAACAACAAATGATCCAGCCTGGTTTGACTCATATTCAGTGGCATACGGGCAAAAATTCCCAGGAACAAAATTGCAAAATCATCCCGCGGATAAACTTTAAGACGCCTTCATATTTTAAAAACAGAGCAAGAAGTTTGCCGTGTTTATGGCAAATAGTCTGACACTGTGCACAGATATGTGTTCACTGTGCTTCTAGCCAAGTCATTTCTTATTCGGATGGACATTGGATTGACTTGGGAGTAACGATATGTGTGGGTTGACAACTAATGTCTTCCCATGGTGCTTGGAAATAATAGTCTTCCTCTGTACACAGTCATTGTGCTCCTAGGCACGTAATTTCTTATTGGCATGGACATTGGATTGACTTATGAGTTACAAGATGTGTTGATTGACAACTACCCAGCAAACACAAAACTGTTTTTAAAATGTTTTAAACAAGTTATATAATTGGGTTTTGGTTTGAAAGAATAGTCTTACACTGTGCACAGACATGTGTTCATTGTGCTTCTAGCAAAGTCATTTCTTATTGGGTTGGACATTGGATTGACTTGGGAGTAATGAGATGTGTGGGTTGACAACTAATGTCTTCCTGTGATGCTTGGAAATAATAGTCTTACACTGTACACAGGCATGTGTTCATTGTGCTTCTAGTAGGTATATCACCTCGAAAATAAGCGCAGCAGAAACACGTTATTTAATGTTTCTACATGAATGAGCTTTATTAAAGCATCAAAATCAAAAACCGAATTGAAATCGGTCAATGCATTGTGATGTAGTGTCAATTTAAAGATGCTCATAAATGGAATGCAAATCTGCCACAAATTGCTGTAATGACAAAATTGGCACATTTCGAGATTTTTGAAGGTTTATTTGGACGCTTGCTTGAAAAAGCAACGTTAATTTAAGTATCACAGGTTAATCTTTTCTAACTTCGTCAAAGAAAACAAAATTAAAAATCTATCATTGAATAATTATAATAAATTAACCAAATATACTATTTTAGCAATTGCGGCCAATCTGCAGACAAATTAAAGCTGAAAAAATGACTAAGTTCAGCTAATTAATATGCAAAATTGATGCCAATAGAAAACCGTACATGATATCAGGGTGCGGTTTTTTCGTACACATATGTATACAAAGTTCTTTCAATTGATAACAAAAAATACACAAAAAGTAATTAATTATGCAAATTAACTAATTACAGCTTATTATGTATTCATGATATTATTATGTAAATTAGGCATGAGTAATTTTTTTTTTTTTCAATATTTCATGAAAGTCTTTTCATTCATCATAAATTTGTCAAGTATGAACCTGTTATGATGTTGAGTAAAGAATCTGCAGTTAATTACTTTAATATAATACAAAAAATACAAACTTTGACATTTTGACGGTGTCTGGGATAGAATTTTAATTTTTTCTGTAAATATGGTATGTGTCACCATTGCTCAAAGCCAAATCCGAAAAGTAACAATAAAAATTCATTTGCAATGAGACTTTAAATTAACATTTTGTTATCTGGATTAACATGGGAAGACAAACGGTAAAAGGCACAGCCACTCGACTATACCGCGTATACAAAAATGGTGTGGCCTTGGACACACACAATGGCTTAGAGCTATTGTGGTTTGGAATATTACTCCCTTTAAACTCATTTTAAAAATGGTTTGTTTTAACTCGTGTGTGCCATTCGTTGTCGACGGAAATAATTTACATGCTTAGAAAGATTAGTATTTCAGCTAAATGGTGGTAGGTCTTGATTTTTCAAAAGGCCTATATTTATTGATTTATGAGGGATCTTCAACAATCCATAAAAACCGGTAGTAGCTCTTAAACGAAGCAATTTTTTTTTCTAACCCGATGGTAGTCACAGAAAGGTTTCACACACCATATATCAAAAATTCAAACAATTGTGATAAATAGCACATATGAGGAAATTGATTTTTCGACATGGATGTTTGCCAAAATTGAATAACTTTGATGCGCGCGCTTTTCAATTTACTGTTATGCTTGCATGCACAGTGTGGCAGAATTATTGTGCAGCCACTGTGACATGCCTACTTCTAGCAAAGTCATTTCTTATTGGGTTGGACATTGGATTAACTTGGGAGTTACAAGATGTGTGGGTCGGCAACTAATGTCTTCCAGTGATGCTTTGACAGAATAGTCTTACACTGTACACAGGCATGTGTTCATTGTGCTTCTAGCAAAGTCATTTCTTATTGGGTTGGACATTGGATTAACTTGGGAGTTACAAGATGGAATTGACAACTAATGTCTTCCAGTGATGCTTTGACAGAATAGTCTTACACTTTACACAGGCATGTGTTCATTGTGCTTCCAGCAAAGTAATTTCTTATTGGGTTGGACATTGGATTAACTTGGGAGTTACAAGATGTGTGGGTTGACAACTAATGTCTTCCTGTGATGCTTTGACAGAATAGTCTTACACTGTACACAGGCATGTGTTCATTGTGATCCTAGCCAAGTCATTTCTTATTTGGTTGGACATTGGATTAACTTGGGAAATACAAGATGGAATTGACAACTAATGTCTTCCAGTGATGCTTTGACAGAATAGTCTTACACTTTACACAGGCATGTGTTCATTGTGCTTCTAGCCACGTCATTTCTTATTTGGTTGGACATTGGATTAACTTGGGAAATACAAGATGGAATTGACAACTAATGTTTTCCCGTGATGCTTTGACAGAATAGTCTTACACTTTACACAGACATGTGTTCATTGTGCTCCTTGCCAAGTCATTTCTTATAGGGTTGGACATTGGATTAACTTGTGAGTTACAAGATGGGATTGACAACTAATGTTTGCTCATAATGCTTTGACAGAAAAGTCTTACACTGTGCACAGGCATGTGTTCATTGTGCTCCTAGCCACGTAATTTCTTATTAGGTTGGACAAGTGTGTGCTGGAAAATAATGCCTTCCATGTTGCTTTGACAGTTCTCTGCAACTTTTGAAAACAAAGCCAGCTTGAATCCCGGAGGGGTACTCACATGTAAAGGTGGTATGGGTATGTGCGGCGGTCAAGGGTCCCTTTTTAGGCTCTACAGCAGACCCACATTAGGATCATGCTTCAGTTCTTTGAGCCTCACACTCTGACAATTGTGGCTCTTTAGGTCAAATTTAGACAATTTAGGCATTTTTTTTAGCTCCAAGCCTATAATTTGGCCCAGGTTTAGTTCCCAAGACCCATCAAAAATGTTAAAATTTCAATTCATCAAGCCCATTTGCCCAAAATTAGTTTTAAATATAATATGAAATGTATGAGCTATGTTAAATTAAAAGGAATATTTTACATATATGCAAGATTGATATATACTGCTGTAATAAGATTGTCTAATAATGCTATCTTCAGTAAATAATAATCACTGATTAAAAACAGCGGTTGCGGTTTCGACAAAGTTGTAAAATAATTACATTCAAAAGAAATGAAGAAGAAGAACGTTAAAGTTAAAGCAACGCGACAAGGTTTATTAGCGCGGGTAAATTCCGAAGTGAAAAATGGTGAAATCAAAACGGAAATACTGACAAAACTATGATATAGCCCCAGATGGTGTGCGTTAGAGACTTAATTAGCGAATTTTGTTTCTTTGAAAAGCTAAAACGTTGATAAAAAAAAGCTCGCGGGCCAAGTTGAAGCCTGTTAAAATCGGAAATATGTGCTAGAAAACTCAATTTTACGCATAAAATTAACTCCAGGAATTGAAAAAATATAAAGTATCAAGCATTATGATTATGTGCAACTCAAAATTATTTCAACACCGAATTCGATCGCTTCCAGTGCCTAATTAAGTCACTATAACAATAGCAACGGGGAGATTAGCTAATCTCTTTTTGGAGGAATACGCACATATTTTCATAGATCCTTTACCGTTTCTGGTGAATGAAATCTTATTTGGCTCTGAGGTCACCAACACAACTCTGGAAAAGGTATCAATCTACATCTGCCTTCATTTGTAGATGACATTCCAATGTATATTCATGCTAAGTTTGAAGAAGATACCATGTACAGAACCAAAGTTATAAGAGTGGAGGTAAAACTTATTGAATGACCCTAGGCGTAGTACTTAAAGGAGAGTGCAACAACGTAAAGCCAAAAGGAAAGTTCTAGATAAGGCACATTATTTTCAAATGGCTGCCAACATACTTGGTATTAGACCCTATCTCATATGAGATATAATTACGAGGTAAAATGTGGTCGTCGTAGTCCGAAAGCCAATTTCTGACTCCTTGTGACGCTTTTGATGACAGAGTTCCACCTTTACCCATCCAGAGTGGATCTTCAGGCAGCGTTTAGAAGCTTTTATGCCTGATATATTTTATTCCCTTAGTCCAGCAAAATGTTTGTCTACCACATTATACGGCTGCCTTCATTACGTCCTTGAACAATTATCTTCTTAAGATTGTCTCCTTTTCTCCTTGAAATCCTTAGGATTATTGCTGCTGGTCAGAAAAAAATTACTTAAGAGTTGTTATTATCAATTGTACCAAATAGGCATTTGCAATGTACTTTATCTAATTAAAAGAAGTGAATTGCGCGCAACACGTGACGAACCTCGGCTCACAAATGTCAACAAAATGCGTTCTTGATCAAGAGTGTTGTATTACACCACAGATTTGGACAGCAGAATGTTTTTGCAACATGTGAAAATCAGCATTTATGTTGTTTTTCAAATAACAAAATCCTTGATATGGCTAATAATATTTACTTGGCACACACAATGTTGATGGCATAAACTTTTTGGATGACTCTGATGTTTAAACTGAGTCTAATCGTTTGACCTGAGTGATTGATTCACAGCAAACGCAGAAGTTTCATTTTTGATCCAATACCAGTTCATGCAAAGACGAACTTGCATTGTTGTGAATCAGAATACAATATTTTGTAATCAGTCAACTTCTCTTTTAGTCACCTGCCATGCAGGTAAACAGTATTTTTCTTGTATATATGTAATACGATCTTGTTGTTTTTTACATCACCAGTACTGGTGTACTTACCAAGATATTTGGTAATGTATCCACAAGTTTCAGGCCTTTCAAAGACTCAGTAATTATTCATTATTTTACTCTTTTGTGATGTAGGTAGAAATTAAGTCGATAGCTTGATTATTCAATGTTGAAAATTTCATTTGGGTTATTTGAGAACTTGTGCATAACAGTGAAAAAAATCCAAAGTATCGTATTAAAGCTGATCACTTCGAATGAGGATAAATATATATTCATGCCTACTTGTGGTTTAATGAGAAAACCGCAACAATGAATTTCATCTTGAATTTTGAATGATAATGTCTACTTCATTTACATCAAATATGTGTGTCAGTTTATCACATGCTGTAGTTTATTAATCTTTTTCACTATAAATGTGCTATATCTTAAGGCAATCACTTTAAAGGCAGATAAAAGTTAAAAGGGTGTTCATAATTATTATTATATCTTTCTTGTAAATTTTTACTTCATCTACATCAAATGCATGTAAGTTTATAATACTTATGAACAGTATATTCTGAACAACAATACAAATGAAACAAAAATGTACTAACATTTTAAAAGTTCGATCACTGAACAAAGAAATGTAAATTGCTTTTAGGAGGTGGTACTACATCCCTTAATAAATGTGTGACTATTATTGCATTTTCTCAAAAAATAATAACACACTGGTAAAAAAGTTATGTATATTATAGGGGCCAAGAAATACAGTTACTACACTGGAATTTCAGTGACTCAAGACAAGCGGTACGTTATTTATGATAAGAAAAGAGGTACCGCTAGAATGTACCTCATTTCTTAACATATAAAATGAACCACTTGTCTTGTAACTTTTGTTACCAGTGTGTAGTAATTTTTTGAGAAAAATGCAAAATTAGTCACAAAATTTATCAGAGGGTGTAGTACCACCTTACCTGAATTCTTCAGGTATTATTTCTCCTGTTGAATTTTGAATGTTAATATAATACTTCATCAACAGCAAATAACGTGTGTTGGTTGGTTATATATACCTATCCCTATGTCATGGTATTTTTTTAATAATTAGAATTTGATAAAGGTCTGTGGCAATACTACTTAATAAACAATAGCTATCTTTGGTAAATGTTTTTAAAAGCTTTTAGAAGTCTCCACATACATAAAATACATGAATGGCATCCAGTGACTTAGTTTAAAGGTGATGCTGTGGGAGAGAGTCAGCAATACGTTTGGTTTACTAGTGACTTTAATAATAATATTTAAAGAATATTACATAATACTATATCTTTAATCTGATGACTTTCATGCCATAGTATGCTGAGCAGTCAGAACCTGTTGAGTAGCTTTGAGCAGAAGAACACCGCACATAGTAACATGTGATTTGATATGACCTTGAAAGTAAGCCATCAAGTGCAGCGAGCAAAAGAAGGGGATATCGTCCCACTAGACCTGAATAATCAAGAAATCTAATAGCTTCTTGAAATGTCAGCAAAACAACTTGCGTATAATGTTCGACTCACAAGTCAGATTATGGTTTTAAAATAGACATAATGGTTAGGAATACAAACATTTGGTGAATGCGTGTTTGATTTATTCTTTATTTGTTTGTTTCTTTTGCTTTGATGGGGTTATCAAACTTAAGATGTGATGAGCCACAAATAATCATGCCTAAAGACAAGCAAACAAGCAGATAAAGCAGATTAAACATCTATTTCCTGTACGACTCCACCACACCACTCTTCGCCATACATACATTCTCCCAGCCACATTTCCCTAACATAATATGAAATTTAAAAAAAGAAGGAAATTTAATTAGGCAGAGGCGGGGCTCGAACCCACGCTGCACTGCGCTGCTATCACGTATACCGTATGACCAGCGCCTTAGACCGCTCGGCCACGAAGGACTTTATAGTGTCATCGTGAAAATTTAAACATATAATATTAATAAATCGCAACTTCATTACTACATCATACATGTATTTTGGAATTTTATCTGCTTAAAACATTAATGTGTATTATAATAAAGCTACCATTATTTATATTGTTGAATTTTCAAGCGCATAGAGACCATTAATACGAGGGTCCTATGAATAGGCCTACATACACAATACATAAAATCGATTATGATATCGGCCACGTGCTCTGCTGTCCATGTGGTTTCCCGCAAGTTGGCGGAAGTTGTATTACGAACTGTATCCGAGTCCATTTTGAAGCAAATGCTTTTGACAAGGCATTGGATTGTTCCAGTTTGCATCCTAAATCCACATTAGACCCCTAATTTTATTTACGAAATCAAAAGATTAGATTATCATAACAACAAAACGGTAATCTTTTGTGGGTCTAATGTGAAAATTACATTAAAAAATTACAGTTTTTACAGAATTCATTTTCACTTAATTCCAAAAAAATGGCGTATATAAGATTGAAATAAATTCTCTACCTTCTATACTAAATCAATTGTGACGCAAGTTGTTATCAAAAATTGTTATGATAGATGTACAGTTAATATTCATATATTCTATTACCTATCTGATGGTACAGTTTTTACACAGAAAATATTTATTTGAAAAACCTGCCACTCGGCTTTTTCCGGAAAGGTCACAGGGTTGCAATAATTACAATTTTTCTTATTCTAACAGCAAGCGTTTCTAAAATGCAGTATGGCGAAATGTGGTGTACGACTCCACATGCCTCAATCCACTGCTTTATACAAAAAAAGAAAATGTACCGTCTCTTTTGAAGTTCAGAGGCTGGCAAACAACCGTTGCTGTTGCTCCTTAATTACGAGGAAAATGTCGACGCGTATAATCTGTGCGTCCCTGCGCCTGAAACTACTGCATCAGAGATAGTGAAGATAATACGCTCCCCTGAGGACCCAGTTAATATTTAATGTATCAGCCAAGCCACATCAGACTTACGATAAACTCGAGTCAATTTTTCTGAGTATGGAAAAATACAAATTACCATGACAGTGGTACATGTGGAGTTTTTGAACTGCGCGCCACGATTTACATTACGTTTGGGTTTTGGAAAGAACCTTCTGCTAAATCATGCATGACTCAATTACAAATCTCTAAATCCCTTTCGTCTTATCTATTGATATTTTGAATAGTGTTTATCTTTCCCCAATAGATTATGATACTAAATGAACAATCAGCTTGGACAGTCCGCACTAGGCCCTACATCTCATAGGACAATAAAGCTAGCGCCCTGATCGATTCTTCCTGCATATCAATATGCTTCATTTACATTACATTACAGAGATCGGACACTAATCCCAACCATAACAAACCATGTAAACATTACAATGGGTATAATATAATACAGGATTAGATTAGTAAACTATGATCTATTTGCAAGTATTATTTTGATTGAGCAGGAAAGATGTGATACTATTTTTTTTATAGTAGTCTAGTTGCCGGCGTCAGGTATACATAGAATTTTTTTTTTTATGATGATGACATGGACGTACTGATCAGTATGCACGATGCAAAGGTGTTGTGCGTTTGGCAATTTGGGAGGGGTGGGGGTTCAAAATGACCCTATAGGATTATAAAATCAAAATTTCGAATTGCTCAAATACCTCTTTCAAATATATCAAATTATTTACATAAATAAACAAAAACAAATAAATAAATAAATAAATAAATAAATAAATAAATAAATAAATAAATAAATAAATAAATAGAACAAATTTTAGCGTAGCATTAAAATCATAAATATAACCATAAGGACTCGAACCAACGATATTGATATCAGCAGTCTGATGCTCTACCATTGAGAGCATGACAGCATCTAGTGATAAGGGTCGAGTTTTTAGCTTATACAGGGTTTGTCTGTGATAATACCGCCTCGTGAAAGAAATAAATATAAAATCTCAATTTGTAATTTAAATTTATTTGATAATTTTCTAACCTATATTTTCTTTAGAGCAGGGACAAATATTTCCCCTTTTATCTAATGTGACCGCTATATAAGAATCTACTTCTTTTATTACTGATTTAATTCCGCGATTTGTTCCATTAAGCAATGTCAAAGATTAATGCCACACATCTCACAACAGATATTTAGTTGGCTTAGTGGTCTTGCACAGTGCTGTTTAACCGGGATGTACCGAGATCGATTCCCACCTCTGCCTGCAATTTTTTTTCAAGACTGGGAAATAATAACCTGACATTCGCCGCTGACATTCGTACTGCAGAAGCGGAGTTATAACTTGTTAAACTTTGCTCCTTCCGTAAAAGGGTACATTATTTTGGCACTACATTATTTCTTCTTTTTCACATTGCTGGTATTCAATATCAAATGGTCATAATTGGCGGTCACTTCAAATCATCCCCAACTGATGTCCTCTCATTGTTGGTTAACCCACCACTTGAGAATAAAGGACTATGAATAGGTGCAACAGGATTACCTACGGGATTATCTCAAGGATATAATTATGTTCTCCCTCCTTTCCTTATAGGTCTGTCACACTACGACGGACTGGATCAACGTACATCACCGAATACAAAAATATTTTATTCGGTGGAAAAATCACCAGTCCGGCAGAAGATTCGGTGGGATTTTGGGTCCGATTCCAGTTCGTCTCTCTATGCGTTGTGGCCGCTAATAATCCTGCAGGCGTCTTATATCCGATCGTTCAACGTCCGACAAATGACCGGATTTGGGGTCCGATTCCCGTTCGTTTCTCTATGCGTTGTGGCCGCTAATAATCCTGCAGGCGTCTTATATCCGATCGTTCAACGTCCGACAAATGACCGGCTTTGGGGGTCCGACAAATGTCCAGATTTGGGGTCCGATTCCCGTTCGTCTGTCTATGCGTTGTGGCCGATAATAATCCTGCAGGCGTTTTATATTCAATCGTTCAACGTCCGACATATGACCGGCGAATCCGTGGCATGTGGCACCAACAGGGACGTCCACCCTATCAGAAAAGTGGGGGAGGAGAGGGTGTTTGAGAGGGTTTTTGACCCCTTAGAGGCAAGCACTTTTTCAGAGGGTGAACAAAGTGGGGAAAGACAACTTTTAAGGGGGAAATGGTCAAATATTGGCTAATAAGTACAAAAGGGCTACAAATCTGATATATCAGGGCAACCAGCGTCCGGGGCAATAGAGGTGAGAAACCTTTGGACAATGAAGGCCCAATTGAAGGCATTTGTCATTTTTTGGATCAATTTTAGCACTATTATTGGGTACTATTTTAGTTTGAAACAGCCGCAAATTGATGAAACGAAAGCCTAATTGAAGCCATTGAAAAGTTTTCACAATTAGTGTATAATATAAACAATTGTTTTAAAAATAACACGTGGATGTCCATAGCAGAAGCAAAAAGGAAGACTTGTCCATTTTTCAAAATGAAGGTCCAATTGAAGCTATTTGCATGGGGACTGTAGGGCCTATTTACATTATTAGGCCTAGGCCTATTGTGTAAAAATTTAGTTTTAAAAATGGAAAATTTGGAAAATTGTTTTTGGTGCATCATTTTTACACTATTATTGCCTTAAACAAAAAACAAAGAAGGCCCGAACTGAATTTGCAAAATTTAAAATGTTACACTGATCCACTGACACTTCTTCAGACTCGTAATTTCAGGTAAAGCATGCATGGATTGATATGTTAAAGTCAGTAATAGACCTAAGTCCGTCTTAAATACTGACTTTGGTGACAAAATGTCACGGACCCTACATATCGACGGGCCAGCAGTAATTTTCACAGGCTTTTGGGCCAAGGAACCACATTTAAGCACTGCCTATAATAATCACAGGCCTATACTTAGGCTTACTATATACTATCCTGGGCCTACTCAATACTTTTTTCTTTCTTGTCAATCACTAAAACTGGTAGGAATTTGATATTGCGTCCTCTACCCTTCAGAAAGTGCCCCTCCCTCAATACTACTTACATGCATAGGCCTACTAAATTACGTGCAATTTAACTTTTCTCTTCTCTTCTCTTCAATTTTTCTCACTTTCTTTTCTTTTTTTCTCCTTTCCCCTTTTTCTACTTTTTTCAGTCACTAAAGTACTGGGGAAATATGATATTGCGTCACACACCCTTCAGAAAGCCCCCCCATAATCGATGCACATGTTCGCCATAGGCCTACATCCGGCACAAGCGCCTGCGAAACATTGCAAACACCTGCGGAATATAAACGAAAGAATAACGAACAAACCCAGGGTATATATACAGAACAGTACGAACACACATCGGACAACTTCCGAACATGTGTATTCGGCACACTCCGTTTCAAGTTTTGTGCATGCACAAAACTTTAAACGTATTGTCGACGGACTAAACAAACATCACCTAACACGAAACGCATTTGGCGGATAATAGCAGGACATATGAAGAACATAAAACGAACACTGACGAACACTAACGGATTTGCTCAAATACCATCCGTTTCATATACGGAAGACCGATCCGGTGTAGTGTGACACTAACACGGTCTGGGTCAACGTACATCACCGAATGCCAAAATATGCTATCCGGTGGTGAAGGCCTCACAGGAACGTATTTGCAACGAACACGGGCCGAGTGCAACGAACAAAGAACGAACATGAACGAAAGGAGAGCGAACAAACTCCGGCAATATGCAGCACCATACGAACACACATCGGATAAATACCGAACATGTGTATTCGGTACACTCCGTTTCAAGTTTTGTGCATGCACAAAACTTGCCGACGGACTTAACGAACATCACCTAACATGAAACGCATTTGGCGGATGATAGCAGGACATAAAAAGAACATAAAACGATCATTGACGAACAACAACGGATTTACTAAAATACCATCCGTTTCTTGTACGGAAGACCTATTCGGTGTAGTGTGGCAGACCTTTTACATCTTCTCTGATATGTGCTAGTGTCAATGGTTATTGTCAAAAGGCAATAAGGTGTGTAATTGCAATATTTCCTCTGAATAGGAAAGACTCTCTACATCGAGTTATGTATGCTGGTGGTTCGCAATACTGTTATTTAAGAGAAGGTATCTTCCAAATCCAAATCGAAATGAGCTGTAAATCGATAATTAAATCGGAACTGAGTTTGATTACAGCTTCTTTGTATTAGCAGTGGTCTGTTCGATATGGTGTGTTAACGGTTATTTACGATCGTATTGGCTAACCTACATTTTATTACCAACCCATGCCAACTGGTCGCAAATTGGCAAAACTGTTGTTTGAATCTACTCTACGTCATACCTGGTTCTTGTTAATGGAATCAATTCTGACTAGCGCACGTCTTGTTGTATAATCTGACCACCTCTGTTTTACATTTATTGCTACACTGAGTAAGATTAATATCGGTAAGCTGGATTGATGATAAAAAATAAAAAAGAAAAGCCTTTAACACATGAATAAGACATTTGCACATCAATTTAAAAAAAGAAATACATTCTAAATAACATGGATAAGAAAATTTCATCTCATTACACCAGACAAAACAGTGATGTTCAAATATATTGATAAACATCTTTAAGTTTCTTTCCATCATATAAACCGAATCCTTCACTTTCCTGAAGATGATGAAATTGAGCTGGATTTTAGCTGCGTGTTAGGTATAATACTGATTGTATCAGCCCAAAACCTACAAACAAACTTTTGAGCTGGAGTGAATCATGAGCTTCTTCGTGTATCATTCTAAAATCTCATCATTGAGTTCTCTTTTTCTTCATGGTCTAAAGAAAATGTGACCAAAACATGGAAACTTGGACATCTTGGCTCTTTGCATTGATTTAAACTTATCTGAAGCAAATATTTTGATCCCAATATTAAAGTTCCTTTCCCCCATATAAATACATGTATGATCAACATTGTGCAACTTCCTGCTCATAAATAAAACCTAATTTTTTCCGTGATAAAAAGCTTTAAGCTGCAAAATATAGCTCAATTTATTTGCCACTTTAACCTTTATAATATATACCGGTATATTGTAACGGGACCGAGCTTGCCCCTAATACTTTTGTCAACGACTGATGGAGAAGACTAATCTTATAAACATACAAGTGCTGGCGTAATAATATCAAAGACTAGAATTCTCCCCAAGACATGTTAAACCAGTGATGCAAGAAAGGAGTAGGCTAACAGGTAAAAATGAGACTTGACAATTCTGTTTTATATTTGCTTCTTTTGTTATATCTTGTATTGTTATTTTGCTTTCATATTTTGTCTTATCACATCACAATTCATAAATACAAGTAAACACTGGTAAATACACAATCTCTGTTGTTGATCATGACGATATTTCCTTATTTATCTCTTTTAAATCCAAATAAATTACCAATAAATGCTGCCGAAAAGTATATACTATCTGCTTGAATAACCAAGAAGCATAAAATACAATTTAATCAACAGAATCTCCCCGAGAATCTCTCATCACATGACATAGTCCTAGGCTAGGCCAAGGCCTAGTAGGCCTATACTGCAGAGTATCCATGCATGTACACCAAATACGAACTTGCTATGCAACAATGAATGCACACAAAATACAGTGCATAATTTCAATTGGATTTGTGCATGTGTGTGGCAAGTCACTTGCCCCAAATTAGGCACAGGCGCTAGGCCAAATCACCGGAGTGCATAACCACCCTGGTGTTGCCAGTGCCACTATTGTGGTAGCTAAGCTGCCCCTAGCTCAATCTGAGCTCCAGAGTAGGGCGTATTTGCTTTGGTTGGCAGTGCTTACCTTCAAACTGAGTGAAGGTTTGGGTGGACTATTGTCCACCAAGCAATCTGAAGATTTTTGCGTCGTGCACAGCCTTTTATACTTTCCTGAACGCGTTCATGGAACCTTTTGGCGGCTGCGTTCAAAGCGTAAGCTCCGTTACTATGGATATCGCGCAGTCACTCCGCGTCAGGCGCTCACTTTCGAAAAGATTTTGAACATGACGAAATTTAATAACTAGAACTGCTAGTGTTTTTAAATCAGGAATCAAACCTATGACCCCCTTTTTGACCATGTAAAACATAAAAATACTCAAAATATCTTAAAATTCTACATCCTTAAACAATTACATCTTAAATAATCCAAAGTTTGATTAACAAAAGTCGTTTTTAAGGAAATTTACAATTTTTAGGAAAACTTGTTTACGTGCCAGACGATTGATGGCCGGGAAGTTTCAAAATGGAAAATCTAAAATTCTGTAAACAACCGGGTAAACAACACAAGAAAAGCCTGAATTTTGCCCTGAATATTTACTCATAGACGGTATGTAATACCTTATTCTGTTCCTGACAAAATTATTTACACAATATTATAAGATCTCTGTACAATATAAGCTAAAATAGCGGAAATAGTGAAATTTGAGGCCAATTTCGCACGCACTTTATGACAAATTTTCTCTGCCGTATTTTCAACCCACGGCGACAACAGACGATCGGCAGGTAAACAAATCCAAATATTTACAAAAATATACCTTGTGCAGAGCCATGCAATCATTTTTAAATGCATAATAACAAGCAAAAACTACCACGAACATGTGAGCATCGTGACTTTTCTCTAACTATGAATTTGACAAGAGCTAAAATCGGCCATTGACAACACACGGGAGGTATTAAGCTTAAAAACAGGCCAAAAATCTGAAATCGCATTTTGGCTCTCCGTTTCAATATGCCTCCAGCTTCTTTCACAGCAAAAGCGTAAGTTGGCCACGTTTTATGGCAAATTGCCTGATACTCTGCACAGGCATGTATTGTATGTATTCATTGTACTCCCAGCCAAAATCATCTTATTGGGATGGACGTTAGATTGACTTGAGAGTTGCGAGATGTGTTGGTTGACAACTAACGCATTCCCATAATGATGTAAAACAATAGTCTGTAACCTTTAAATACAAAACCAATTTCAACATCAATTTGACAGACATATATACAACAATATAATGTAACAAGTATATCCTCATAAATTGTTGCAAAGTACCATGGGATAAAACTTTATTTTCGCTAAAAAACTGGATGTAGGCCTATGACCGTGGTGTTTGCTTACCTGTCCAACTCAGCCCTGTACTTAAAAATAAAGTAATTTGGTTCTGGGCCTTCAATATTTTAATTTGATATTTGTTTGTTGTTATTGCAATTGGCATTAATAATAAATGCTGTTGCTCTGATTAATAGATCGGTGGTCAAAGTAGTTAACTGAAGAGGCGAAATAAATGTTTCTCTTCCGCCAAATCTGACAAAAATGCCCTTCTTGCTGCTATCTTCGTCGCTGTCCTTATTTTGTTCTTTTTGTTTTGGACGAGCCCTGAACAATGTCCAGTCTTGATAGCCGCTCTCGTGTAACACTTCCTTTGTGTAACAATCTCCTTTGATCTATCATCAGGATCGGTAAGAACCGTATCCACTCTGTACAAAAGCGTTCTCACGACACTCATTTTTGTGTTCCAGCGGATAGTGCGAGCTAAAGTTCAACTTGAGTACTAATCCGTGTGAGTAGGCTTGCGGTATACTTGGATTTTCACCGATCCGTCTTGTTTCCGAGAGATTAGCGTATCGAGGAAAGGGAGTTGCCCGTCTCCCCCTTCCTCGCGCGTGAATTTGATATTAGGGTCCTAACTGTTTATGTGCCGATAGGTGTCATCCACATAACGATACCACGTAGTGGTGTGTGAGGTGAGGAGCAGACGCTAGAGCAATGCGTTCAAAGTTTTCCATGTAAGCATTCCCTGTTTGACGTCATCTACATCTGTGACGTCATCGGAGGTGTCTCAACAACATCACTAGTAAGTACAAATCTTCAGAGCAATAACATCCGCTGAAGACGCCGGTTGACCCAGTGAAAGCGCTCCGGTGAGTGTACCAAATTTGAGTATCGTAGAAGTATAATTTTGCTTTCTGTTTACCGCTACGTATGAATATACAACTTAAGTTATTTTCAACATATTGAACCTTTCAGAAGTCATCAAAATGTTAGTTGCAAGCTCAAAACAACATGACATTTCACTTTTCCAAGAACTCAAAAGCATAAAATTCCATGTATTGTTTTCTTTCACTATAGCAGGAATCCAAAGAAATCCTATAAATAATATTAAAAATCTCAATTGTATGTATTTAAAAAAATCCTTTTAGCATGTTTACGCATTGCAATATGTCATGACATTTGAGCAAAAACTAAAATATTAAATATTCACACCAGAAAACAGAATGTGCATATTTACAGATAAAATGAAAGCCTAGTGAGTGAGATGCTTGCTACCCATGTCCTAGATCATAATACGTCAATACTATATATAAGTAATCGGACAAAATAGGCACTTGTTGTCTACTTGATGACAGCCTTTTGCGCTTTGCATGGACAAAACCTGTAATGAAATTTGAGGTTGAAATCTTCTGGGAAGTATTTCGTGCGAAACGTGACGCATCTCGACTCATTAAATTTTCAACAAACCTTTTCCAGATCAAATAGAGGTTAATACCTCTATTTTGATCTGGAAAAAGATTTGTTGAAATTGTGTGAGTCGACACCACGTTATTTGAAAAATTATCGTTTCTTACAACATGTGAAAATCGACATTTATGTCGTCTTTATGATGTCATTGAAAGAAATTTGCTAATTTTGTGGCTAATGTTGACTTGATGCACAAAATGTTGCTAGCATTACTTATAATCCTATATGCTTAAACTGCATCCAATCTTTTGACCTAGAATTTTTGCCTACAAGAATGGGCACTTCAGGCATTATCTCGCCTATTAAAGTTTGAATAATACATGTCTTCTTCATGAGCATCCAGAAATGTCAATTTATCATACTTCTGTCCTCATATATTTGATGAACACCGCACAGTATTAAGACGTGGACGTAAATGACCTTGAAAGGAAGCCAACGAATGAGCTTTACAGCATGACTAGTGCAACATAAGGAAGGGGATATCGTCCAACTATAACCGAATAATAAAGAAATATAAAAGCTTCTTGAAATGTCATTTTGAAGATATTCTGAGCTTAAATTTGAGTATACAATGTGCGACTCACAAGTCAGATGATAGTTTCAAATGAGGCCACTAATTAGCATTAAAGACTGAATACAAACAATGAATATCGATCGTATGCATGCGATATACACATAAATATAGAAGTGTATAATAGTGTATATATCACTCAAGTGTCTATTCTCAGGGTGTTCTTTTGTTTTATCGGTAGAAATATTTCAATGGTCTATATATTTAAACAGTGAAATAAACCTAAATCACGCTTTCAAATTGAGATTGACTTGTGCGACTTCTCTGCTCGTGAATATTGCACTTCGAAATTTAAAAACTTCTTTTGTATAAATTGATCAAGGTAACTTCAAACCTGATTTCCGATTATATAACAAACTGAATTGAAAACTGAAACGGCTTGCTGCAAATTTTGAGTTTTTAACAAAGGGTACAGACAAAGATGTCGATGGTGACGTCACTCAAGAGGTTAGGCAAGATGATAGGAAACCACGTGACCAAAACCAAAACTAAAACTCAATATTTGAAATGACCGATTGTCAAAGCGTATAATTAATGTGTCCTTGTGCCTGAAACGGCACCAACAGAGAGAGAGAGAGTGGCGCGAATACACTCTCCTGACCGGGTCTCCTGATGGTGTATCGAACAAGCCACGTCAGATTTACGATTCTCGATTGCAATCAAAAATTGAGCTAATTCTGTATTTTCTGAATTTGGAAAAACACAAATTACCATAGCAACTGCGAGCCTCGGCTTGGCCGTAAATCTGTAAAAAATATCTGATACTAGCGTACATCTTGTTGCTTTGCTGGCCGTATCTCTAAATAATATATAAACTAATAACCTTTAAGACAGTACTAGACTTGGTTAGGAAATATAACTTTTTATTGATGAATATAAATAGATCATCATTCACCTGTCACTGCTCTAAAGATGGTTATCAAGAAATCATGTGGAATTTCCAAATCTAGAATCGGAACTCGTGCCTTGTATTTCCTTAAAGTATATACAATTTGTGTAAAAATCACTTGGCTAGGAGCACAATGAACACATGCCTGTGCAGTATATCAGGCAATTTGCTAAAAAAACATGACAAAATTTAAATGCAGCAATTCACTTGGAAAATGCAACTGAGTTTGTTAATTCTAGTGGTTTTATTAAATAGCAGAAAGCTATTACAAAATGTTGAACATAATAAGGAAAAAAACACAAAATGCGACAAATGAGTAATTGTTAATAATCAACGTGCAAACAACTGAAATGAAAGGTTAAAAAATAACTCCTTAAAATGTAATTCCAAAAGTCCAAAAGATACCTGGGAAATTAGCCTGTGTCCATATACAAGCATTGGTTGTTTTTTATGACATTATTCCAAATTTGCTGACATATTAAGCTAGGGTAAAAGCATTTTGTGGTCGAAGCTTGAATTGTTTCAATCGGTTTGACCTGTGCACTCTACTGTGTCAAATTATTTTTAGTCTTTAATTTTTCTTTACAAATGTTAATGCCGCTTGAGTTGTGAACACTAAAATAGACAAATTCTGCAATTACCGGATATTTCTCAAACACATGTATGGGCTGCCTTTTAGTGCCAAAGTAGAGTCTTGGAAAAAATTTGGAATACTTTTTGAACAGGCTGCTTTTTTCGTGGGAAGATATGTGTTATTTTGACAGTAACCGTAAGTGTCACGAGTACCGGTAAATCAGGGATATTTCTCTTGAAAAATAAAGGGTTCTTAAGGTGATACGTTCTAAAAGGGGTCCTGTATTTATATGTGCTAAGAGGGGTGGGTCCCTTTTGGTTGGTGACATGGTGTGGTAAAAAGTCGTCTCTATCAGGCAAAATAGTTACTAGGATGACAGATATTAACAAAAAGTACGTCTTATAAGGGCATTTTTTTAAATATCGTTTTTTAAGAAAAGGTACAAAAATAGGATGTTTTGTATCAATTTGGTCAAAATACCCGGGTACTTTCTGCAGAACTCAGCATCACGAACCATGTGAATACCCCACCCTTCTCCATATTGATATTACATGTTTTGGGGAGACATTATTGAGTAAGACACGGTTTAACCAAGAAGGTAACAAATTGTTCAAACTATGTCCATTGTAGAACAATGCATTCATTTTTGTGAGAATGCAATGTCTTGGGAAAAATGCAGGACTCTGACGATGATTTAAGTAGTGAATTAAAAGATGACATGTAATAAAAATAGTTTGCTATTGCTCGTGGATATTTATGGCTAAAAAGATGTACATGTAAGTGTGAGAGCAGGTTTTGATATATCGAAAAAAGCTAAATATTTTGTCAACTTATGTTTAAATTTGACCCATTCTTGAAGATCTATATCATCAGCCACAAGAATGGCCTACATGCAGCCGAAAGTTTCTATCTGCCTCCATTTATACCTACCGTATCTACGTTCTGTGAGAACAAATCAAACCAAGCTGGATCGGACTATTACAAGCCCGGGGAAGATCTATTGTAGGAGACATTTGATTTAACGATATCGTATCATCATCTTCAGACCATAACTTGACATACATACATTTATGTATAAGCTGTGTAAATCTTGGCTGGATGACATCTCTGGGATAGATAGGGGCTTTCGTAAATACGTCAGAAAAGATCACCACTCCAGTTCCAATTCGCTCGAGTTATTGAGCTAAAAACACAAACAAATGGGTCAAACGGTTTCTAGACTTAACATATGTTGTTTTGCGGCAGGGCATAACAAATTCAAACAAGTAAGAGATAATATTTTGGGCAAAATAGCAGGACATTCGGATTTTACAGCATACCACCGGACATTTATTATTTTCTATGATATGTGAGGTTCTTACCACCGTGTCTGGGAAGGAGGTTAACCAGAATGTTATTCAATTGGTCAAGCCACTGTCAAGGAATTAAATGTTGTCGCCCGGAATTGTCGATTCTGGACTTCGAGCTCCAAATTGTATTTAACGAAAATCGGCTGAATTACAAAGATGACATGATACTATTATTTTGCTAATCTCCATTAAAATAGTTTGCTAACTGAAATGGTCCAAAACATTAACATACGGCTCTCTTTGGCAGCTCTTTGGAACTCTGCAACTATGTTGTTCAAGATGTATTTTGTATTATGTGTAAATGACTAATAACACGAACTTAAATGCGGCCACCTAAACTCTTAATAATTAGCTACAAAGAAAGTGTAGCAGAGTAGCAAACGTCTGCGCACAATTCCCAATCAGATTCTAGGCTGAATCAATAAAGGTTAAGATTTCATGTTAGTATTATGTGATATTCTAGTCTAGACTGAGATTGAGAGAGCAATGATCATTTACAATCATCGTGCATATGACAGAGACGTTTTCCATGCTTTCTATGCTCCAAGTTAACAACATTTGTAGCAGACAATTCACCGGAAATAGTTAACAGTAATAATGTTCTGAGGATAGAGCTGTGTGAGCTATATCTCATGCATGAAATATTACGTTTCACAAAAGATGTGTAATTCAGGAACTTGTCAGCATTATTTTTGAAAAGCCGTCTCTGATTGGAAAAATGCTTAGCGTTGTGTGTGTCAATGCCTCTTAGACAAAAGAGATATTAGCCATTCTGATCCACAGTTTTGATCTGCACTTTAATAATTCAAACCACAGTGTCCAGTAATGACATTACTGAGTGATATTACATTATCATATCGTCATTATGATGTTTGTTACACATTACTACTGACTTTGATTCAGTATATACAGCCAAAGTATATGAAACCACTCTTGTCAATTGTCATCCGTGTAGACACATCATGGAAATTGCATGATCTGAAACCGGATTAGTCTTGATTTAAAACGTTATGTAGATCAATTATCAATAGATCGTATCTACCATGTAACAGGTGCAATGTGTCATTTCATAAGATCCCTATCAATATAGAGCATCAGTTATTCTCCAATCTATTATTTATCTTTGTATCCACCCACCCACCTTTAACACCTAACATATGCAAGTTACAATACATGTAGTATACATCGTGTTGTATATAGTGAGGAGATTTTTGAAGGATACTCGTAGTGGTCAGCTGTATTATCTTATCACTAATCTAATTTCTAAACTGCTAACTTATTTGGCGCGCGATCTGAGCTAGTCCTTTTCTGATAGCTGTGTCTCTTGCAGGCACCCTCCCTCTCAAATCGAAACTTCCTTCCCACACTCTTAACACCCCTTGACAGCCCTACAAATACTATTATAGCAAACAAACTAGAGTGAATAATCAGCTTCCTTAGATCATTTCACATACGATTCCAATGATGTAATAATCGCACAAGCTGTCAATTTTCACTTTAAAAACAATAAATATCCTTCACACTTTTTTCGAAGATGACAAAATTTAGCTCAAAACCTTCAAAACCAAACGTTTTTATACTTAACTTACCATAACTGAAATCTACTTGTAAACCGGGTTAAAATGATGAGCACAAACTTCCTCTTGGCCCAGTGGTTCCTGCAACAAGAATTGGGTTAGAATTTGTTTCCGTATGCAATGGTGAAATCTAACTTGCATACATATCCTGACTTAAAGCCCTAGATGTCAAGAACCAATGCACCAATCCTAGGCATATTTGCACTCATTTGATAAATTTTATATAGGTTTTAAATACAGTTATAATAACATTTAAAATTGCAATGTATTCAAATATTTTGTAATTTAAATAGTACATGCCTACTTTGTAAAAGGCACTATGTAAGTCTCATTCTTTATGTTTATGTTCATATCATAATGTTAGCTATAAGCTTTAGCTCAAAACATGATATTTCACATTTCTAAAAATCCAAGAAGCATTTATCTATGTTTGCATTTACTGAAGTAGGAATCAAAAGAATTAGATGGAAGAATGTTGTTCTCAACTGACCTCAATTGTATGCATAAAATGAATAAATCCCTTTTTTTATATATGTTTACTCCATGAAATAAAGTCAGGAAAGTAAGATTTATCAAAACATGAAACATAAAATATTCACGCCAATTCCCATTGCACACCCAGATTTAGGCGTGTAATGAAAAGGAACAAAAGGTTCAATGTAAATGCTGGAACAATTGCTAATACTGAATTGACAATACCGATCACTGTGAAAAACACATTTGAAACAAATGCATAGATATCCATAATATGAAATGTGCATATTTGCTTAGTGTGGTTTTCCCAGGCACCCGGCCCATCAAGAAAACGTCACTGAAAAGAGTGCAAAAGTCTTTATTCAACTAACTCAAGCCTATCATCCCATCTATCTAGGGTTTATATTCCTGATTTGTTTCCGTACACCCATTAAATTTGCCTAAGTAGCCTATGAATAACCATCAATATACATTAATGTGACAGCTTCATCGAGAACTTACTCAGCTAAATATGCAGCTGGGAGACATCGAGACAAGCTAGCTAGTATGTAATTACTATCATCACCACAAGACGCCGTGTACTTCAGGCCATCATTAAATAATCGAATGAATTCTGAATGAGTGATATGTTGCCCGAATCGGCCCTAGACATTGATACTTCAATACTATTATCAAAATGATAAATTGAACAAAATAGGCACCTACAGCCTGTCTCAAAAAAAATTGTGCAAGTGAAAAGCGCCCTCTATGGCAATTAGAGAATACCGTTGTGACATAATGCTTATATCAACGTCACGGGCGCAGTCTTAGCTCTCAAATGCCGTTTGTTCTGTTCAATTTGCTTTTTCCAATTTCGAGATATGTTTAATTAACAACGAAAGGGTAAAATCACAATTGTGCCACTTTTACTAGGGAAGAGAGCTGTACATGTAAATCAATGATAGCTGATGTTGATACGTCTATTGCACTCCTCCTTTCGGGGCGCATGCATTAGACGCATCAACATCAGCACGCGTGCATTATTTTGTCTAATATCTCTCCCAACAAGTAATACGCGTTCATTAACCTATAACATGTATAAGTACGCAATATTTGTTTGTCTTTTAACATGTCTTAAGTAACTAAGAGAACAGCATTTACCATGATAAAATCATGATAAAATCATTGACATGCTCATGTATTTAATTTTTACAGCAGAATGTGAAATATTTATTTATCTTTTAATCTCTTTTAAGTGGAAAAAGAGACTCATCATTCCTGCATCATGATAAAACAGTAAAAACAGTCAAAAAATTTTGTATTGTGTTATTGATGCATTCTTTTGATTCCACGAAGGAACTCTTGATAAACTTGATGCTATCACTGTTACATGTAAAGCCCTCTTCCCTAGTAAAAGTGGCACAATTGTTATTTTACCCTTTCGTCTTTAACTAAACATATCTCGAGATTAAAACAAGCAAACTGAACAGAACAAACGGCATTTCAGAGCTAAGACTACGCCCTTGACGTTGATGTAAGCATTATGTCACAACGGTATTTTCTAATTGCCAGAGAGGGCGCTTTTCACTTGCACAAATTTTTTTGAGACAGGCTGTATTTTGCGCTTTGCATCAAGGGAAACTCTAATGAAGTTAGAGATTGAAATCTTCTGGGAAGTAAATTACAACGTGACGCATCGTGGCTCACAAAATTTCAGAAGAATGTTTCCTGCAAACTGTGAAAAGCGGCATCAATGTTGCCTTTGATGTGAATTGAAAGAAAGTTGGCTTGACGCACAAAATGTTGATGGCATCACTTATTAGAGGAGTCCTATGCTTAATCTATATAATCTTTTGACTTAGAAATCTGGGTGGTTTGATTTACAATAACAAAAGTCAGAAGTTGCAATATTGATCACAATCTAATTTTATGTAAACCGATTCTTTTAATGAATCTGAGAAACACAATGTTTTAACCTATCAACATTTCTTTAAATCACCTGCCATGCAGGTTAACAATATACCGTCTCTTGTAGATGTGATGAGATGTGTTTTCACACCACCTGATATTATCTAATGTATCCTCATGTTATACGATTTTCAAAGACTTATTAAATTTTTCATTATTTTTGTGAATTAGGTAAGACGCAAATCGGTCGTTTGGTTACGCAATGTTAAAATTTTCATTTGGGTCATTCGAGAACGGCAAGTATCCAACGTATCGTACAAAAGCTGATCACTTTGATATGCATGGATAAAATATTCATGCCTCTTTGAGATTTAATAAGAATACCTCAACAGGTCAATTTTATCTTGAATTTGAAAAACATCTACAGTTACAAATATGCATGTCAGATTATTACAAATGATATATAATGTAGTACAATTTCTGCATCTTCACAATGCTGATAGTGTGAGAAATTTCAGTTCACAAGCACTGCAATATGTGGCAGTGTTGATTCGTCTAGGCTATGGACAAATTTAAACAGTACCTCTATTTAATGGCAAAAGGGCATTGAACATTTCAAAGAGGGTCAAGTTCAAAATTATTCAAAATTGTTCATAATACACACCATTGTAGCGTCAGAACTTTTATAAACTTAACAAAACTGATGGCGCTATCACTGCACTAAAATGATATATATAGTCATTTTAAAACCAGTTGTAGAATGATTAATATGATAATGTTAACAGGGTCGAGCAGACTTAGCATGTTTATAGATATTACGCTCACATTATTTTTCTATTAATTGGGTTAACTATATCCCATACACTATTATATTCACCTGATTTTATTCATACCATATATATTGCTGTATGAGAAATGTATGAGAACCTGCTTCTGCGTTTTGAGTAGGGAACTGAGTTGAAGAACACCGTACAGTAAAAAGGCGTGAACGGCAATGACCAAAGGAAGCTTTACAAGTGCAGCGAGCAAAAGAAGGGGATATCGTTCCATTAGACAATATAAATTAAGAAATCTAATTAAACTTCTTGAAATGTCAGCAAAACAACTTGAAGATGCTTTGAGCTCAACTTAAACATGAGTATACTGTTCTATTCAGAAGTCGGATTTTGGTTTGTTTTAAAATGAGATGTGATAAATCCAATATAATCATGCGGAAATAAACAAACACGTGGATGAAGCAGGTTCAAAGTCATTTCCCTGTGTGCCTTCATACACTTAAATCCACTGGTGTATTTAAAAAATGTATTGTTTAGAAGCTGGCGAAAAGGTTGGCTGCCGTTGGCTGCTGCTTCTTATTGGGAAAATGTCAACGCGTCCCTGTGCCTGAAACTGCACCAACAGACAAAGTGACGAGGATATGCTCCCCTGATGATGTATCCGCCAAGCCATGTCAGATTTACGATTCTCCCATGCAATCAAAAATTGAGCCAATTCTGTAGCTTCTGAAAGTAGAAAAATACAGATTACCATAGCAACGCTATATGCTGAGTTTCATGAACTGCGAGCCTCGGCTTGGCCGTAAATCTGTAATCAAGGAACTGCGAAAGAATCAAATAACAGTGTGTTTGTATTAGAGCATTTGATTAGAGGTGATCTTTAAATAATATAGAAAATAGACCATTATTGGCTAACCTGCATTTATTTATAACCAACTGGTCGCAAAGGGGCGAAACTGTTTTTGGACGATACGTCATATCTGATTCCGGGAAATGGAATAAATTATGACTAGCCCAAATACCGTTTGTCTGACCATATATCTTAATTGGTTTATAGTGATTGCTAAACTGGGCTAAGATTCTATCCTGGGAGTATTTGTATATCCAGACATTACAGCAGTCTTGATGGTTTTTTTTTTCAATAATCTCCTGACTATACCACACGATTACTATTCCAACTTTACAGGTTAGGTGTTTGAGGTGAGTTTTCTTTCTTTAGGGGCCAATAATTATTCATCATGAATATTACTGTCATGTTGATGGCATCATAGTTACTCGCATTTTGTTCATTTTAAATGTACATCTTTGGAAATTGCCAGACTTGAACCACAGGCACCGTGGCACAGTAGGCATCGTCGCCTGTCACTCTTTAGCATTCATAGTGCCTTGGCAGTGGTTCGAACCCTGGTGTGAATAGAACTATGAACACTTTGAAGTGCTTGACCTTGCAGGACCGTGGCTATGCGAAAATTCAATATAAGGAAGATTTTGCATATAATGCAAAACTGACATATAGTGCTATCTTTGGTAGATAGCGAAATTGGCATTTAATGATATCATCAGTAGATGATTGACAAATAATGCTACTAGATAGCAAGATTGGCATACAATGCTATCTTCAGTATAGTAAGATTTGAAAATAATGCTATCTTTAGTAAACAGCAAGATTAACATACAATGCTATCACCAGTAGACAGGAAGATTGGTATATATTGCTGACTTCAGCATATATCAAAATTGGTATGTTACCTTTAGCAGATAGTTAGATTGGCAAATAATGCCGATTTCACTCACGGTCAACTGTGCCTCCACTTCTAAGCTGACATAATTTCACCGAATGGTAAAGATCATGTCAGCCTTATGGAACCATAATCAATACGATTCCCATATTCAATGTATTGTTTTGGAACAGCACATGGAAATATCTCATTATTGATGATATGCAACAATAGATTCTTCATACTCAAAAACTTTTAAAACAACTTTGTTTTGAAAATTCACAAATACATACAAAAGGTGCTGCTAATATTCTTGTTAAAGGTCAATTTCCAAAATATTTATTTACAAATTGACACAGAAGAGACAATACTTTGATCAGCACCACATATTCTTTGTTCTGTCCGTTTTGTTTATCACATCAACGAAATCCAACTTTTTGCAGACACACATCACTTAGGCTGAACACAATATGCCCAGCTGTTGCTACCTTATGCTAATGTGCAATGTTTCGAGGCCTGTATTATGTCACATGATTAGGAAAAATAAGCTACTTGTATTTATGGTAACACACGTCTGATTCTGATGAAATATTGATACAATGTAGTTATGTTTCAAACATTTTAAGTTTGTCTCGCATATATAGTACTGATTGTTGACAGATATTGCATATAGACGAATCCAACGAGCCAAGTGAATTCAGTCGGCCATTACTGGGTCCCGTCTGCACCAAGCTGGTGTTGCTACTGCCCAACTGGGTGGATTAAATCCACTTAAAAATCGATGTTGAATTATATTGTGTTGTAAACTTTCATCAGTCTTTTGTCTACGTGTAACACGGGTGATGGAATGCAGTTTAATATCCCCGCCAAGGCCACATCATTTCACATTTTAGGTGGGATATACCTAAGGGGGACCCAGCTATGGCTGCCATTGAGGTGTAGGAATGCGTGAAATTGGATTCGTCTATATACAGTCTATTATTATGGTGTGGTTCTACTGGATATATAAGCTACTGAATATAGTATATGAGGGAATATTGGTGTGTGGAACAGTGTGGAACAAATCTTGCTCATCCTCTTGAACAATATAGAATGCTTTTCTTATCTATATGCATTATTTAAACATACATATTTGGCCAAAATAGTCTTTTTACTTCTTTTTAAACTAACCTCTTTAGTGGTTTAAAGGGTAAATCATAATAAGACTTAAGTATAATGATCAAGGTGGAGGTTTAGTATCCTATTATAGAAGCTACCTTCAAAGCTTTTCTTCAAACTTATGTAATACGAGTACATGCTAAGTTGTTTTTATTATCTACAGCGTATGGTCAAACTGAAGTATTTCAATTAAACATGATATATCTGATTTGTTTACACTATTTTCTCTGTCTAATTTGTTTGCAACATCTGATATATAAATTGTGTATTTTTGAATAGTCACAGGTACTGTTAACAAATATGGTTAACAAGTTAGCATATGAGTGCCTCCTAAAAAGCAATTGTTTTCTTCAACTGACTTGAATGATTGAATTCAACACTGAAAATTCTCATCCAAATCTATATGCGCTACCATTGACCTGTAGATACATAGCTAGATGTGTATTTCAATATTTATCACAAGCACATAACCTACGAAGCACACACACACCCCCACCAACAACCCCCCCCCCACACACCCACACCCACCCACCCACATATATTATACCATTTCACGCCAATCTGAATATTTGATAGCTTACCAAACTGTAAAGCACTTTTTATTTTCTTTCACTGAAAGACAAATTGAGTTGACCTTTAGACATTCAAAAAGGCTGTGTTTGCCTTCTATCCATCTATATGTACTCCTTCTGGCTGTTGTAATGATGACAAATTTGACACAATCAAACAGCAAACGTCTTTATTGACACAATGTATGCCAGTGTGGCTAGGTAAGGAGGTATGGACCCATGATACATGATATTGATCTTAAACATCGAAAACCAAGCAGTGGAAATTGATATGCTCTAATTGACTGGCATAATTGATGAATTTGTTTGTTTTGGAATAGTATGTTTATAGATGGGACAGAATACCTATAATGACACTTACAGAATTCTTTTTGGCATTGATTACATTACTACTCTAATGTTGATGCTATTTTCTGTTGGCACGTAATGATCAAAATTTCTGAACAATTAATAACCGACGTAAGATACCTCTCGGTCTGTAGAACCGCTACTCTTTTTGTTTTGTGATTTTGATATTTTGCTTGCTGCCTAAGTTATATTTTTGCTGTAATTTAATTATTATTTTGATGCTTGCTACCTACATATAGCTAGTTTCAATCACTTGATGTAATATATTTTTATTGTTTGTCCTTGAGAAAGGGCAGTTTATCTGCTCCAAACGTTGGTTGCATTTGTGCTTACTTTTGTCTATCCCTATGGTTTTGGAATTTTACTAGTGCAATATTAATGTACATCCCCATGGTTTACATACTGTATTAGTTTTGATCTTATCCTGATCTTTTTCCCCACATTAAGTCGGTATACCTGGCTCGAATCTTTCTGTTTTTATATATTCTAGGTATCCTCTTGTACCATCCTTTGAACCTTGGTGTGTTTTGTACCTCGTCCGTAGGAGACACTATTACCTACTTTGACTAACCGAAAGAACATTAACCGGTTCCCTTTTCTGTTCCGCCCATACTCTTTTTATATTTTCCATAAAAAAACTAGGAGGCAGTCAAGTTACACCCTTTATTCAGCTAACATGGTAATAGTTTGGAGAGTAATGGACTGTTTTGCTTTCATCAGCACTGGCTTCGTAAGTAGGTCATGCAATATGTTAGACTGGCCCCAGTCTCGGTTCGGTTCCATCTCTGGATAATGTAACAATAAATAATTACATAATGCCCTATGAAAAAAAAAAATGCTAAAGTCCTCTACCCCCCTATTTTGTTCAATGCCAAAAAACCCATTCCTCTTCATCCACAAATCGACGCCACTAATTACACCCACCACAGTCAACCATGCAGCAATATAGAAATATACTCGTATTATAAGTGAACGCGAAAGTCCATTGAGCGCTGATTCCTCGACTGGTCCAATCTGTTAGAGATCTCACTTCCAAATATTCGTTCAACGAAGCACGGTGATTCCGATGTCAATTACGAAAGCCCCGCCCCAGTTTCAATTCAAATATGGTAGCACAAAGCTATGCCGCGGGATGTGACGCAAGATCGGATGGGACACTTATCAACAACTGAGAGGTATTGAGCTCAAGTAGCACGCGTCTGATAGACCCATGGTACGCGCAATAATAAAAGGCAACCACTCGACTCGGACTTAGGCCTATTGTCCATATTGCGTATATTATCGCGTGCGGTTTGCAAATGTTTACACATTATTTAGCTAGGGAAGCCTTTTCAAATATCCCGCGCTGCCAAGCTGCGTTGATTGGTCGGATACAATATCGTTGTTTAGTCGCTTACACAAACGTTAATGTAGTGAAAACATGGACGTGGTATATAGAAAGATTGCGTGACTCCAAATCCGTAAAAGTGAACTCCCAGCATTTTGTGGGAACTGGAAGTCAAATTGCTTACAGACTGGGAGGGTCCATGTATTGGGTTGATTTTTAATGCTATGTAATTTACATTACCAGTCGTTCTCCATGGACCCGAGGGAGGGTCTAGCAATATGTATGCTACTTATATTAAAGATGCATTATTGAAAGGATGAGCACGCTTTGTGGTAACACAAATCAGATTGCATGATACATTGTATTGTACTTCGTCCCATAGTTTGCACATACATAAAATTCTGTATTTAAATACAATATGAACGATAATCTCCTGAGATGAGAGCTTGTTTAAAAACCACGTTGGCTACTTTACCCCGGTATTTTTACCCACAATGGAACTTTCTATGAAACTTTTTATACCCAAACAGAAGGCGCCGCTATGGACTCCCCCCGTATTAAGTCCGATTGTCGTGTATTTGTTCATGGAGGACTTTTAGAACAAAGAGCAACCACGGTTCTGGAGACCCCGGCTACGTTGATGACACCATGATAATCCTTAATAACTGTGACATCCACATCGACAAGTCTGTGCACCCCGCAATTAGTTTACAGTTGAATGAGAGCATAATTGTATAGCAATGTTAGATGTCTTATCCGGAGCTATTGAACGGATCGCTCTCACTCAGCGTATACAGAATAGTTGCACACACTGATCAGTACTTCAACAGCCATCAACCTCTTGAGCACAAACTGGGTGTTACAAGAACACTAAAACACCGTGCCAATGTAATTTCATTTGAACAAGAGAGTCTGGAACAAGAGCTTCAACAAGAATTTTCAGATTTTGGCTCATAGCAGTGGCGTAGCCAGGGGCAGGAGGGCCGGTGCCCCCCCGCTCATGATGGCCGTCGGTTCATGAGAGGCCGTCGGTAGACGGAAGGTGTTGGTGAAAATAATTTGTAATTTGGGTGATCAATGGACTAATATTTTACTTTGCTTATGCACGGTGATGAAAGAAAGAATGGAAAATTGTATTAAAAAATGTTGGAAAATTGAATTATACATAAAATTAGTTGTTTTTCTGTTGCTACCGCCTGATATCCTTTTTTTTTTTTTTTTTTTTTTGCTCTTCACTTTTTCAAACCATTGAAAAAATTTTTGGGGCAACCATTCACAACTTCCGTCGGCAAAAAATATTTCCGTCGGTACATTTAAAAGTTGTGCCCCCTCGGTTCCAAAATCCTGGCTACGCCACTGGCTCATAGTGCAGTTATACTGCACAGCAAACATAATTCAACCTTTGCAGTACTTGAATCTGGTTAACATGAAACTACTAAAGCAAAATCAATCGATAAAGTCTAGTCTATCCTCCACATTGAATGGTGGACTGCGCTTATGCCCAAATATAGCACTTGCCAATCAATAATCACCCACTTGAAATGCCCTGATTCGCTGCACTGACCAAAGTTATGGACAGATATGGGAGCTGTTTTTGCTGTTATCTGTCATTTGCATATCAGGGAGGTACGAACATTTGCAGATGCCCACATACTAAGTTTTTAGCGTACATGTAATATAAAAATTCAAAGAACAAATGTTGTTACATGTAACATATACATTATTCTTGATTGACAGCAAGTACAAAAAATATCCGTCAAGTGGTTTAGCTTTAATGCCCTTCGGAAGAGAGTGGTCTACAAGTGAGTGATAGTCACTAAAAGTTGCATTCGATTTACACAGGGAATATTGCAGGCCATGCCGTGCCCTACTTACTAAAACACCAAAGGGTGCATATTTCCAAATATCTAAATTAACTAAAAATTTAAGACATGTTACAAAACTATATTCCCTAGAATTTCAGAGAGTACAACAAATATTGGCCGGTTATTTTTCACACAGTGACGTTAACTAGGTAATGCCCTATACCTCTAACATACACTGTTTGTAGAGGTCACACCTCAATGGGGAGAACACTGTGTATTGTGTATAGGAAAATGAACAGTAACTGCAGTATGTATTCTAATGGTCCTAGAACTTAAATGGAAGCAATAATATATTACCTAAGCCTGTTGCTTAACGTAATACCATACGATGGGTCATACAAGCCTGCCGTACATCCAATGGGTCACTGAAGCCAGCAGTAGGAAGATCAGGAAAGCAGGATAACTGTTCATGTTCGGCCCAGCAACACTATCCGCAATATGCTTGTCATTCTGAAAGACAAAATTAGCAAGTCTGATCAAACATGCATGGTCTACGACATTCAATGTGAAGATCAAACATGCATGGTCTACGAAATTCAATGTGAAGATTGTGACTTACGACACACCAGGGAGATAGAAACAATAATTGCCATTTCATTAAAAATAATAAAACCACTTGTTTCAATATTTTATCTTCAGTCAAACTCTGCATATTGATTATTGTTAAATCTTTGCTTAAGACAGAAAAGAAGTTTCATAGTTTGCATGTTGTGATTTACAGTTCTTTATTAAAACACATAGCCAGAATTGTATTGTCCAAATTGCATCACTTTGCACTAATCTTCAGGCATATGCAATAATAAAACGACTACAATTCGACAAACTCGCTTGTGTTCTTCCTTGTTAAAAACACATAGCTTTCGGCTGCCAAACGAAGCTTGACTTTTTTAGATGCCACCAGCGGTTTTTTTTACAACAGAAGCTGCAGGTTTAACATGTTTTATTCCAAACTGCCTGACAGACATGTGTTCATTGTGCTCCCAGCCAAGTCACGTCTTATTGGGGGGTTGGTATTTTACCAGAGTGAGGGAATGAGCGCCCTCTGCCTCCCTAGCTCAGTTGCTGAACATGCCAGCTTTAGGGCAGAGGAAACCATCAGGTTCAACGGCCAGTATGTTCAAATGTCTTGGCCATTTGTTTTTGCTACTGTAACGATGTTGACAGTACAGCCAGCGACACAATCATGATGAGATATTGCTCCGTTCTTTCTCCTTCTAGTTACTCATTATGGTGTCCATGGCATTTGTTAGGTTAGGTTTAATACCAGGTCTTTCAAGGGCACTTGTGAGTTATGTTCCGGCCGAACATTGTCCTTAAACTGCTGGAGAACAGTGCGGTAAGATCGGGTGCTGTTTTTCTGGTAGGGCTGGTTTAGTTCCAAGGTCCCTTGCATGAACATCAAAACCCCATCTTCATTTTCCGGAGTATTCTAAGGGGTCAAGGACGGTAGTGATTCTCTTCATATTGGAGAAGCCTATCCCAATGGCTCTAAATCTTCATCATGGGTCAAAGAGCGGAAGAGGAAGATTTACTTCTCAACGGTCATTAGGCTGGTGTTGAACATGTCATCATTGGTCAACCTTCCAATACTGGCCAACATGTTCCAGATCAGGGGCGAACTACTGCATATTGGTAGATCTCGGCTGCTGTGTGTCCAGAAATAACCTGAAACAGGCCTGATCACCCGTAAAGCTGATGGGACTGGACCAAAATAATTCCCAGCTAAATTTATGATTACGAAAACTACAAGCAAATCTTCGAAAATACCGAGGGTAGATGAGCGGCAGTCTACTTTTGACTTCATGACGGACCAGCGGGAACTCGGCACACCATCACGAAATATTGGCCCTTATTATTGTCGCCTGTCTACCTTCAAACATCTTGTAATATCTACTTATAATGTCCGTACTGTAAATCATCAAGAGAAAATGCATCAGCTATTCGTGGGCTGTGCTGATGCAGGTATTGACATTGCCGGAATTCAAGAGCATCGTCTCATTACACCAAGCCCAACCGATGAACTTTGGTCAGATGATAGAAACTGGGTTTTATTATTCAGTTCCGCTACCAAGCAAAGGCACGGAGGAGTTGGTCTGGTCATGTCTAAGCACATTCACAGATGTCTTAAGAGTGTTGAAGCTGTTTCCGAGAGGATACTATTTGTAACATTCCATGGCAACCCTCAGCTTAACATCACTGTTGTATATGCACCCACTGAGTGCGCAACATCTTCTGACAAGGAAGAATTCTATTCATCTCTATCTGACCACCTGGATGGTATGAAGAGGCGCAACATCCATCTCATCCTCGGCGATTTTAATGCCAGAATAGGAACAGATAGCCATCTTTCCCATCCTTGGGTCATTGGTCCACATTGCTACCATGATTCAACAAATGACAATGGTGAGCGTCTGGTCAACACCTGTCAGGAGTACAATCTCAGACCGGCCCAGATGAGATTCCCGCAACCCAGGAACCGTCTCTGGACTTGGACCCATCCAGCTGGATCAACCCATGCACAGTTAGATCACATACTAATAAAAAGCAAGTGGGTAAATTCTCTCCGCAACAGTCGAGCATACAACTCAGTAGAGGTGGACTCCGATCATCGTATTGTGAGCATCCGTCTAGCTATCAGTCTACGTACTAGCAAAGGAAAACCTTGCAAGAGACCAAAATTCAACTGGAAGAAGTTGCAAGATCCTGTTACAAAGGAGGAATTTCAGCTGGAGCTATCAAACAGATTCCAGGTCTTGAGCATGGATGACACCACACCCATCTCTGATAGGTATGAGACCTTCGAAACAGCGGTTCGTGAAGTTGCTGAGAAAGTTATTGGAAAGCAAAAGCCATGCGGACTACCAAGTTGGGTATCAGATGCAACCATCAGACTTAAACTTGAAAGTGATGAGGCCAAAAAGCGGTACTCCATTTCAAAGTCTCGTCAATCTAGAGAAAGATGTAGGAATTTGAACACCAGCCTTAACAACTCTTATAAATCTGATGAGCTTGCTACCCTCAATAAACAGATGGAAGACCTGAAGCTGGCCGACGAGATGGGGAATTATACCACCACCTGGAAAATTATACACTCGCTTTCTGGGAAGAACTCAAGGAAAGGGGTGAAAGTCAAAAAGAGAGATGGATCAGCTCCAACCAGTGACCATGAACTGCTTGAGGAATGGAAGGAATATTTTAGCTCAATCCTTAACAACGACAGTGGCACAGCAGCTTCAGAACTTCCTGCACCAGCTGTTGAAGATCTTCCTATTATCACTGAGTCCCCAACTCGTGAAGAAGTAGTCGAAGCAATAGCAGCCATGAAGACCAACAAGGCAGCAGGATTGGACTGTGCTTTAACTGCAGAAGCACTTCAGGGAGGAGGGGATAGCATGATTGATATGATTCTCGAATTCTGTATGGAAGTATTCTCAACGCTGACACCGCCACTTCAATGGGTTACGAATGTAATCATTCCTCTACCAAAGAAAGGTGACCTCTCTCTCATGACAAACTACCGTGGTATTTCGCTTATGTCCATTGCCGCAAAAGTGTACAACAAGATCCTTCTGAACAGGATCCGACCTCACATTGATCCTTTACTGAGAAGCAACCACGCTGGCTTTAGATCGGGTCGCAGCTGTGCTCAGCAAATACACATTTGGAGGAGGATCATGGAAGGTTTCAAGGAGTACCAACTTCCCTTAACAGTCACTTTTGTGGACTTCAAAAAAGCCTTCGACTCCATTAACAGGTCCGTCATGTTTTCAGTGCTGCGGCATTATGGAATACCAAAGGTTGTGGTCAATGCCATCCAGGTGCTCTACAAAGACTCCAATAGTGCCGTTATGGTAGATGGCAGTATCTCAGAGCCTTTCAAGTAACAACTGGAGTGCTTCAGGGTGATGTGTTGGCACCATTCCTGTTCATTATCCTGGTAGACTACCTTCTGATGAAATCAACTTCTGGAATTGACGCTGGAATTGTTACCTACCCACGTCGGTCAAGCAGGTATCCTGCCAAGATGTTGAATGACCTGGATTTTGCTGATGATATTGCCCTGCTGGAATCTTCCATAGCCCGGGCCCAGTCACAGCTTACTAGGACTGCAACTGCAGCAGCAGATCTAGGCCTTGTCATCAGCGCACCTAAGACAGAATATATGACTGCAAACTGTAACGCCCAACCAGCACTTGAAGTCTATGGTAGTACCATCAACCATGTCACAGACTTCAAGTATTTGGGTTCCAAGATGGGCTCTAGTGTTGGAGACCTAAAAAGAAGAAAAGCACTAGCCTGGGCAGCTTTCTGGAAACTGGCAGCCCTAAAAATGAAGACAAATCATCACTTCACCTAAAATTCCAAAATTCAATTGTCTTTATTAAAATAGCCTATAAATAAATAGGAAATGTATAATTATTTCTAATCTCACATGAAAACCCAAAGTATATATCTTATTCCAAGAAACATACTCGTAGGTACATGTATATAGTAGTGCTTCGGAGTATCATTTTTATCCTCAGTATGCCAACATTTAACGAAAGTTGTCTGAACTTATTTATACTTAACTTACCATATTAAAGTGAAATCTACCGCTTGGCCCAGTGTTTCCTGCGACAAGACTTGGCTTAGAATTTGTTAATGTGTGCCAATAGCGCCAATCCGGCTTGAAACGTGGGGGACAATCGGCCTGAATTGTCAAAAAGTGGTTGAAAAGAACAAAAACTGGGCCGCCCCCCCAATGACGCCCATGATGCGTGCAAATGGTGAAATCTAACATGCATACAAAGAGCTTCGAAATTAGCTACAATTATCGCTCAATAAAATTCATCAAATTATGACATTGCTCCCTAAATGTCAAGAACCAGTGAACTAACTCTAGGCATTTTGTACTCATTGGCTGTATTTCATGTAAGTTTTTAAAACAGTTATAACGTTATAACAACTATCACATTTTAACATTAAATATTACATGTTACTAAACTATTTTGTAATTTAAACAGCATATGCCTACGTTGTAAAATGCACTTTATAAGTCTCATTGTTTTTGTTAATATAATGTTAGCTATAAGATTTAGCTTAAAACATGACATTTCACATTTCTAAAAATCCAAGAAGCATGTATTCTATGTTTGCATTTACTGAAGTAGGAATCAAAAGGATGGAAGAATCTTGTTCAAGAATGATCTCAATTGTATGCATAAAATGAATAAATCCCTTTTCTAATATGTTTACTCCGAGAAACAATGCCAGGAAAGTAACATTTATCAAACATTACACATACAATATTCACGCCAATTCCCATTGCACACGTCAGATTTAGGCGTGCAATGAAAAGGAACAAAAAGTAATATGTCACCGAGTACAGATCTAAATCGAGCTATTCTACCAGGATAATGCGAATGCTTGAACAATTGCTAATACTGAATTGACAATACCAATCACTGTGAAAAACACATTTTGAAACAAATGCATAGATATCCATAAAATGAAATGTGCATATTTGCTACTGTGGTTTTCCCAGGCACCCATCAAGAAAACGTCTTTCTTGAGCTTTCTTGACTGTAGCCATGGTAGCTCTATACTGAAAGGAGTCTGATTCAACTCAAGACTATCATCCCGTCTATCTAGGGTTAATGTTCCTGATGTTACCATACACCCATTAAATTGCCTAAGTAGCCTATGAATAACCACTTAATATACATTAATGTGACAGCTTCATCAAGAACTTACTGAGGTAAATATGCAGCTGGGAGCAGGATCTGTGCTGGGAGACATCGAGACAAGCTACTATGTAATTACTGTCATCACCACAAGACGCCTTGTATTTCAGGCTATCATTAAATAATTCAATGATTTCTGAGTGAGTGATATGCTACCCGAATCAGCCCTAGACATTGATACATCAATACTATTATAAAACTGATCAATTAAACAAAGAACAAAATAGGCACCTATTTTGTGCTCTGAATTAAGGAAAAATTCTAATGACGTTAGAGATTGAAATATTCTGGGAACACGCATCGCAGATCATCGTCAATATTTCAGAAGAATGCTTGTTGCAAAATGTGAAAAGCGGCATTCAATGTTGCCTTTGATGTGAATTAAGTTATTAAATGTTGACTTGACGCGCAAAATGTTGATGTCATCACCTATTAGAAGAGTCATATGCTTAAACTCTATCCAATCGGGTGGTTTGATTTACAATAAAAGAGTCAGGAGTTGCAATATTGATCCCAAACTATTTTTATGTAACCGATTATTTTCATGAATCTGAGAAACACAATGTTTAAATCACCTGCCATGCAAGCTCATGTAGGTGAACAAATACCGTCTCTTGTAAATGTGATGAGATGTGTTTTCACATCACTTGATATTATCTAATGTATCCTCATGTTATAGGCTTTTCAAAGACTTATTAATTTTTTCATTATTTTTGTGAATTAGGTAGGACGCAAATCAGTCGTTTGGTTACGCAATGTTTAAATTTCATTCGGGTCATTCGAGACCGGCAGGTATCCAACGTAACGTACAAAAGCTGATCACTTTGATATGCATGGATAAAATATTCATGGCTCTTTGAGTTGAATTTCATCTTGAATTTGGAAATCATCTACTACACTACAGTTACGTCAAATATGTATGTCAGTTTATTACAGATAATATACAATGTAGTACAATTTTTCTGTATCTTCAAAATATATACTGATAGTGTGAGAGATTTCAGCTCACATGCACTACAATATATAGGGCAAAGTAAAAGAACTATTATAGTGTTGATTCGTCTAGGCTATGGAGTAATTTCAACAGTACCCCTATTTAATGGGGAAAGGGCACTGAACTTTTCAAAGATGGTCAAGTTCAAAATTTCTCAAACTTGTTCAAAACACACCATTGTAGCTTCAAAACGTTTTATATACGGCATAAACTTAATAGCAACAGATGGCGCTATCACTGCACTAAAATGATTCATATGTTCATTTTAAGACCAGTTGTAGAATGATTAGGCCTAATATGATCATTTTAATAGACTGGGTTGGGTAGAGTTAGCATGTTTATAGATATTACGCTCACATTACTCTCCTATTAATTGGGTAAACTATATCACATAGGCATATACTGTTATATTCATCTGATAGCCAATTCTGTAGCTTCTGAAAGTAGAAAAATACAGATTACCATAGCAACGGCACATGCTGAGTTTCTTGAACTGCGAGCCTCGGTTTGGCCGTAAATCTGTAATTGTAGAGGATTATAGCTCACATAACCCTTAATCTTAAATATATGGAGTTGGGTGTTCAGGCGTAGACAGGTGAGTTGGTTAATGGATGCTGTATCCTGAGAGTATTTGTATTCTCCGGACATAACACCAGTCTTGAGTATCTTTCAATAATCTCTTCACTATACAACACGATTACTATTCCAACATTTACAGGTTAGGTGGATGCAATAATGGTAGGTAGGATCCTTTGATCTACATAAAGCTTTAGATCATCATCCAGACTAATCCCATTTCCGATGCCTGATGCAATTTCCATGATATGTCTATATTGATGACACTCAGAGTTCTTTGATATTTGCATAGGCAGAACATACTTGAACTAAGCCGGTGTGATATTTGCTGCATATTACTTTACACTGTGATATATTTGTAGCTATTTCCGCTATTTGAACAAATAATGAAACTGGTATTATGTTTCGACGAGTTAACGTTTTAACAGTACCTACATCCACATTATCTTCTTCTGTATTAGGGGTGTTGGGCAAAGGTGCTTGGCAATGTTGCAGTCATGACACACAAACAATAAACAAACAAAAATACCTAAACTATTTAAGATATGAACCAGGCTAGGGAAAAAATTTAAGCTAAAAATACATAATGAAAAAAGCTTCGTTTGAAGAAAATTACCAATGTAGTGCAGACTTTGTACATATGTGCCTGTTTCTCATAATTATTCTCTATTGGTTCAGATAAATGTCACGGTCTTCTTTCTTTCTACCCTTGCATGAACTGTTCTTTCTTTCTACCCTTTGCAAAGTTACCATTCAATATATCACTTCTCAAGTTCTAAATATTTGAGTGTATTCCATTCATAATCCACAATCAAACAAATGAAAGATGGAAACTCAATTTTAATGAGCGAGCATTTTGAGAGTAAGCACAAAAGACAAAACATGTTGCTTAAAAACTTCCTGCAGGCGTAGATTAGAATGGCTAGTATATATTTTATCTTAGTTGCTTAGGTAATGTTTAAATTTTTCCATTTGGGTCATTTGAGAACGGCTGGAATCCAACGTATCGTACAAAAGCTATTCACTTTGAATGACGATAACATTAATATTCATGCCGATTTGAGATTTAAGGAGAAAACCTCAACAATTGAATTTCAGCTTGAATTTGAAAAATATCTACATTTACGATAAATGTATGTCAGTTTATTACAGATGTAGTACAATTTGTCTATCTTAAGAGAAGTTCACCACTTTAGTAAAAGGGTCTCTTGAATGGTGAACACAGAGGAGTAAGATAGACAGAGCGCGTACCACCAGTCAAAGTCTCCGCCTCTTCCGATAATGAGGGCCGATTGTTCCATGAAATGCGACAGGCGAGACTGCTACGCAATTACCGCGTATTTTCATGGTCTATTGCGTAATCGCGAAAGCACGCAACGCTCTATCGCGTCTATCGCGAAGGCACGCATAGCGCTGGCGTGATTGTTAGACACAGCACGATCGAACAATCGGCCCTCATGAATATGCGAGAACTGGTAGCATACAATACACGGGGACTTTGACTGGTGGTACGCGCTCTGTCTATCTTACTCCTCTGTGATGGTGAATGTAAATCCTTATTTCATTTACATCAAATGTATGTCAGTCAGTCATGTGAGGTTGATGAAATTCTGCGATTTGAAACAGTAGAGTGCACATGTCAAACCAAATGAAAAATGCAAGCTTCGACCACAAATGCGCTATAATTGCTTTCAATTCAATTCAATTCAAAGTAGTTTAGTCACATATGCTTTTCCATCTTACATAGCAACAACAATAATAGAAAATGAACTTTATCCACAACTTAATATGTCAGCAAATTAATAGATGTCATCAAAAACAGCCGATGCTTGTTTATGGACACACGCTAATAACTTTTAATTTCTTTTGGATTTAGTGCAAACATTTGAAGGATTTTGTCTTTCGTTATTTTACTATTTTCAACCTTTCATATTCAGTTGTCTGCACATTGACCATCGCATTTTGTATTTGTTTTTTCAAAATGTCTGACATACTGCACAGGCATGGGTCCAATGTGCTTCTAGCCAAGTCATTTCTTATTGGGTTGGACATTGGATTGACTTGGGCGTAACGAGATGTAGGAGTTGATAACTAATGTCTTCCTGCAATGCTTGGAAAGAATAGTCTTACACTCTACACAGGCATGTGTTAATTATGCTCCTAGTCAAGTCACATTTTATGAGGTTGGACATTGGATTGACCTGAGAGTTACAAAGAAGAGTGGGTTGACAACTAATGTCTCCCCATGATGATTTGAAAGAATAGTCTGTAACCGTTAAAAACAAAGCCAACATCATTTGGTTTTCATATGATGGGCAATGTCTTTGGTAGATAGTAAAACTAGCATATAATGCTACCTTCAGTATAGTATCTTTGGTAAATAGCAAAACTGGCGTATAAAGCTATCTTCAGTATAGTAAGATTGGAAAATAATGCTAACTTCAGTAAACAGCAAGATTGGCATAAAATGCTATCACCAGTAGATGGGAAGATTGGTATATAATGCTGTCTTCAGTAGATAAAAATTGACATATAATGCGGACTTCAGCAGATATCAATATTGGTACATGTCATTTATAGCAGATAGTAAGATTGGCAAATAATGTCGATTTGAGTAGAAAGATGGCGAGATTGGCAAATAATGCTATCTCCAGTAGCAATATTGGCATGTCTTCAGTTGATAGCAATATCCATCTTTAAAAGGATATCTTCATGAAGGTTGGCATAATATTAATGGGTAGTGTTATTTGTACATGCTGATACAGGGTGTCCCTGAAAGAACTGTATTGTCAGAAACGTAATTGTTTGGGTATTTAAACGCCACAAATAAACTAAATACTTGGTGTGGTTGAGGAATAAATCAGCTATCACATACTTTTGGAATTTTGACAATTGACCATAACGTTCTTGAAATATAACAAAACTCCCTTATTTTCAAGCCGTTCCATAGATTTCAATTCAAATATCAATCGATGATCTATATTTAGTAAAAAAAAATTTCCGCTGTTTAATTTTTTCCCGATCCACCACACCAAAATCTCACGTCTGACGTCAACATAGTCCATCAAGCGTAAATCTCAATAAAAACTTCATCTTGACCATAGAGGCCTTGCATGTGACGTATCATCCCGTAAATATGGCGGACTACTCAAATACATTCAACAAAAGCATGATTGCAATCTACCGTGACAGTTCGTCTCACACACATAACCCTGCACTACCATGACTACGATCAAATAGGTTGATGACAACATTTGATTGAATGGACTGCACTCCGCCATAACTACGGTGAAGGACACCGGCTCAAATCCTTTGTTTGGAGCCAATCGATAATTTCATGCAGGGCCTCTATAGTGCAACCTCCATGACAGATGAAAAGGTGGTCTATCCTTGCCACAGATACACAAAATTAAAGTAAAAAAATAAATTAAAGTAAAGTAATTACAGGACTAAATTAGTAACAGGTTAGTAATTATTCATCCTGCTCAACCCCTCCCACCCCAAAAATAGCAAACATTATCGGGAGATGTTGTTGATGGTGAAACAAACATGTTGTAAATGTTCAAATGATTGACAATAGACATAAATGATATTCATCCAACTGAATAGTTTATTGGAATGCAATATACGGGATTGCTACATACCAGTTTTTATCTTGCATCTGATAAATCAAACTTTTATCACATGGTTTTAGACTAATAAACCACATGGCTTTAATATTGCAGCTTTGTCACTGCATAATACAATGGTCACAATAAGATTGTAGTTAATACTAATACACCAAATATACTTGTTATTTATATACTGTGTGATGTTCCTTTTCTTAAGAACCTCTTGCAATAATATATTTATACATATATCTTGATTCATATACACATACCATACATAATAGTTTTATTTCTTCACAAATACAATAAGATTAACTTCACGATGTGTTTTAAATCAAAATCATCTTTGAGTTGAGACATAATTCAAAACCTACACAACATGTTCACGGCAACCTCGTCAACTGTGCCTCCACTTCTAGGCTGACATTATTTCACCGAATGGTAAAGATTATGTCAGCCTTATGGAAACATACTTAATGAGATTCCCATGTTCATTGTATTGTTTAGGAGCAGCACCATTAGTACATTAGGCTAAAAATCACATGGCACTATCTCATTATTAATGATATGCAATAATACATAAATTACTCAAAAACTTCCAAAACAAATTTGTTTTGAAAATTCACAAATACATACAAAGGGTGTTAATATTCTGCTAATATTCTTTTAAGGGGTCAATTTTCAAAATATTTATTTACAAATTTAAACAGAAGAAACATTACTTTGATCAGCACTAAATATTCTTCATTCTTTGTGTCTTATTTTTCGCATCAAAAAACTTTATGCAGACATGCATCACTTAGATTGAACACAATGTGCCCAGCTGTTGCTTCTCAGTTGTGGCTACGTTATGCTAATTTGCAATGTTTCGAGGCCTGTATTATTTCACATGATCAGGAAAAAGGAGCTACTCATGCTTTCAGAACATTTTATACAATTCCTTTTGTGAACAACATGTCCGATTCTGTTGGAATTTTGGTATTATGTAGTTACATTATAAGTTTGTCTCACATATATAGTACTGCTGTACTGATCAAAGTTATAAGTTGACAGATATTGCCTATATAATCTATTATTATGGTGGGGTTCTACTGGATATATAAGCTACTCAGTATAGTAGATGAGGGAATACTGGTATGTGCAACAAACTTTGCTCATCCTGTTGAACAATATAGAATGCTTTTGTTATCTATATACATTCTTTAATCATACATATTTGGCAAAAATAGTCTTTTTGCTTCTTTTAAAACTAACCTCTTGAGTGGTTTAAAGGGTAAATACATAATAAGACTTAAGTATAATGATCAAGGTGGAGGTTTAGTATCCTTTTATAGAAGCTTCTTTCAAAGCTTTTCTTCAAACTTATGTTATACATGCTAAGTTGTTTTTATTATCTACAGCTGCAGACACTAAATGAGATCCAGCTTATGGTCAAACTTAAGTATTTCAATAAACATGATATATCGGATTTGTTTACACTATATTTCTGTCCAATTTATTTGCAACATGCGATATAAAAATTGTGTATTTTTGAATAGTCACAGGTACTGTTAACAAATATGGTTAACAAGTTAGCATATAAGTGTCTCCTAAAAAGCAATTATTTTCTTCAACTGACTTGAATGAATGAATTCAACACTGAAAATTCTCATCCAAATCTATATGAGCTACCACTGAGCCTTAAATACATAGCTAAAGTTTGTTCGGTTTATATAAAGCAGAAATTATTCGGCTTTTGTTACTGTGTGCATCAATAAAGTCCCAACTCACGCTCGCGTAAATTCACATAAGCGTGAGCTAGTCACACATTACGCAACGTACACCTACAATCTTAAAAACAATTGTTCAAACACTTGTAAGGCCTTATTGGAAATGGTCCCCCTTCTACCCCTGTACAATGTTGGCATGCCCAATATGCTCATCCTCACCATATCTTCTCCCAACATTGTTTGGTGGGGAAGGGGAGGGGTATGCTTAAGATGAACATTAAGACAACACTACTATAATCCTTAGTTTCCAGTGACTCATATAACGTGCGCACTATACTAAGAAGAACATGGGAATTACAGTGGGTGTTCAAACACATTTTTTCTGGGATTGTAGCGTAAGCGCTGCTCCCAACGCCATTCTATATCAATACACAGTGTAATGAGTCTTATTTTTTCTGCCGTATCTACAAACTTTAGATGTGTATTTCAATATTTCCCTCAAGCACACAACCTATGAAGCACACACTCAAATATTACACCATTTCACACCAATCTGAACATTTGATAGCTTACCAAAGAGTAAAGCACTTTTCATTTTCTTTCACTGAAAGACAAATTGAGTTGACCTTTAGACATTCAAAAAGGCCGTGTTTGCCTTCTCTCCATCTATATGTACCCTTCTTGCTGTTGTAATGATGACAAATTTGACACAATCAAACAGCAAACGTCTTTATTGACACGATGTATGCCAGTGTGGCTAGGTAAGGAGGTATGGAGCCAACAAAGTCATTATCAAAATGATACATGATATTGATCTTAAACATCGAAAACGGTGCAGTGGAAATTGATATGCTCTAATTGACTGGCTTAATTGATGAATTTGTTTGTTGAAATGGTATGTTTATAGATGGCACAGGATACCTCAGGGATGTAGAAATTGAGTTCTACCTTAAGAGCAAAGTTTCTTTATATTCTCTTTCTCACCATCCTTTTTTCTTCCACTTGGCATCATTTCAATTTTGGTTATTTCTAGAAGCAATACTCCCTGCTGCCCCACTTTCTGCATCCCTGGGATACCTACAATGACACTTTTTTCTATTTGGCATTCATGAATTCTTTTGGCATTCATGACATTACTTCTCTAATGTTGATACTATTTCACTGTTGGCACAAAATGACACAGATTTCTGAACAATAACCAAAAGAAAATTATCTGGTTCTTGTTCTGTTCTACATATGAACGAAACTATCCATACTCAATACATTTTCCATTTAAAAACTAAGAGGCAGTGAAGTCAGACCATTCAGGTTAATAGTTTGGAGAGTAGGGGACTGTTTGCTTTCTTCAGCACTGGCTTCATAAGTAGCTCATGCAATATGTATTCTACCTATATTAAAGATGCATTATTGAAGAGCTGAGCGTGCTTTGTAGGGACACAGATCAGATTGCATGATACATTGGATTGTACTATACTTTAAAACAATATGAGAGAACCTTCAAAAGAAAATGAAAAAGAAAACTGACATTTGAAATTGTGTTTGCACACTATATATGATACATTTTATACAGTTACAATTACTTCACTTGGAACACACACTAACACATTAATTATTGCTCATTTACTTTAAAAACAAATATACCATGTTAATTTGCCCACAAAGAAACAATATTGCCATTATATGACCATTAATCTCCACAATAGAACTATACACTCTCAGTTTTCATATTTGAAGTATAGATAGAGTTATTTATGTTACAATACAAGGATGGTAATGTTATTCTCAACAATGTATTCCCATATATACCATTATGCCTTCAGTGGTTACATAATCACAATACAATTTTATTAATGTAAATCACACCATCAAAGTATGGTGGTGGTGGGATGGGGTGTGTATGTGGGGGTGTAGGAGTGGAATGTTACTTGCATCTTATAGTGAATCCAATATACCGCATCAACACCATGCATTGTGTTTGCTTTGTCTTGAGTCTGAACATTGGTCCTTTCCATGTTGTCAGTTTCTCAGCCTCTATCTATCTATATTCTAGAATATCTCAATAATTGTAATTTATATCAATTATAGTTTCTGGGTGGATTGCACAGCAAACAATGCCACAAAAAGGGTTTAGTATCTTCAGAGGCCCATCAATGAACCCGTCAATCAAATCTTGGACATACTAGTATATATATATATATATAGAAATAAAATTGAACTTGAGAAACCAAAAAACAGAAGTCAACAGCTTTGTTATGCAGAACCAAAGCTTGAAAAGACCAGCCAGGTTTCTTAAACCAAGCTGGTATACCTTGACCAATATATTTTGCAATTCAATTATTACTTACATATATTTCCTCGTCTTGTGTTTTACAAGTGATGTCTTCATTATATACATAATTGTCATTTTTGGAATTTAACAACCATATCCAAAGCATTTATACAAGACACTGCTATTTTTTCTTATCTCTTCTTTGATGTACAAACTTAAATATTTTAAGCAATATAATAACATAATATTATACACATATAGAATTTCCTTGATAAACATCTGAAATGAATAAGTACTCTTGGGCTTTGCATTCATATAGATATAGATTAGATTTCTTTGTATTTACACCTAATCAACAAAATCCAGACATATGTATGCAATATAACATAATATACAGAGGTATTTATACAATAATAAACACTTTTACACAAGAAAAATGAAGAGAAAGTATATTTTAAACATAGTAGCAGATAATAATATACACACATTGTATGGATATTACTAGGGATATCTGTCACATGTTCATCTTAACAAATCAAATCAAGTACTGATTTTATTGAATTCAATTCATGGTATCTTGTTATTTTATACATTGACTTCACATGAGAGGTGTAGCTTACATATTATAACAGTAAGAAGTAGAAAGTTGACTTTTGTATACATTTTGTAGTTATTGGTAATTTTTTTATGTGAATCTTATATAATGCTTGTAACAAAAGGAGCAAAACTCATTTGTCATTTATATGTGTAATACAAACTAAAACAAATGCTCTTCAATTGAACAAAAATGTATACATTTTCTGTAAATAATATATTTTCCCAACAATCTGGGGCTTTTTTTCACAAACAAGCACATGCTGTGGTAAGACATATTGTCTCAGGATGACAATATATATATCGAATACAAGTGCCATTGAAGCTAATATTTTGAAGTATGTAATATAGAAGTTAAGAATAATGCTGGTTAAATTTCCCAAAAATCAATAAACTATTCAACCTAGATCTTTATGAGATAAAACAATATTCCAAGTGGGTGAATATAAAATTTGAAATACCATAATATTAATCACAAAACTTTGTACCTGGCAGGAGCTTATCACACAATAGAGTCATCAAATTCTGAGCCTGCTTTACATTTTAAGAACAACAAAACAATCCTAAACATATCTGTACTCACTTATAAGTATTTTTCTCATAGAGCGTACATGTCAAACCAGGTGACTTGTAAGTATTTTTCTCATAGAGCATACATGTCAAACCAGGTGAAATGATGTAAGCCTAGATCACACATGACCAATAAGCTCTTTTGCCTCGGCTTAATATGTCAACAACTTTTTAGAGATGTCTTTATAAACAGACGATACTTGGTTATGGAAATACAGGTATATTTTGGATTTAGTGCCACTAACAGCTTTAAACAAGATTTTAGATTCATCTAAAAAATATTATAATATTTCTTTTTAACCTTTGATCTTTAGTCAAACTCTGCACATTGATTATTGTAACAGTAGTTGCTGTAGACAGAAAAGGTGCTTCGTAGTTTGTGGCATTTTGTGATTTTGTTTTCTTTAATAAACATATAACCAGGATTTTATTGTCCAAATTACATTGCTTTACACAAATCTTGAGGCTAATGTGAATGCAATGTGATTTTAATAAAACCACTAGAATTTGACAAACTTGCATGTGTTTTTCTTTGTTAAATATACATTGCTTTCTGCTACCAAATGAAGCTCAATTTATTTGCTGCATTCAATGTTTAGATGCCTCCAGCTTTTTTTTTTCACAACAAAAGCAATAAGTTTGCTATGTTTTAAGGCAAGTTGCCTGACACTGTACACATTCATGTGTTCATTGTGCTCCTAGCCAAGTCATTTCTTATTGGGTTGGACATTGGATTGACTTGGGAGTAACGAGATGTGTAGGTTGACAACTAATGTCTTCCTGTGATACTTGGAAATAATAGTCTTTCTCTGTACACAGGCACATGTTCATTGTGCTTCTTGCCAAGTCATTTCTTATTGGGATGGACATTGGATTGAGTTGAAATGTTACAAGAAGTGTAAGTTGACAACTAATGTCTTCCCATGATGATTTGAAAGAATAGTCTGTATACTTTTAAAACAAAACCAATTTTAACATTCAAATGTTTTGGCTACTGTAACAAATCCCTAATAGCGATACAGAAAAAAAGAGAAATTGGGCATGTTTTTAGGCCATGTAATGCATTGGAATGGCACCATCAAAAATCTACTCCTTTCAGCTATTTGTGCATGCATGCAATTTGCAACTATCTTCATACATAACCTCTTAAAACAATAAATGAAATTGACTTGTATTGATGGCTTTTTCATCTGAAAAGTATTGCACCATGGTAGTAGAGAACTTTATTTTCCCTTACAAAACAGGTTGTATGACCTTGGTGTCTGCCTATCCTGCCTGACACATCAGCTTTGTATCAATCACAGTTTGCGAGTCCTAAAGATAAAGTAATTCTGTTTTTCACCTTTAATATTTACTCTGATGTTGTTTGTTGTTATTGCATAGTACATATGCTCTGATAAAAGGATCAGTGGTCAAAGTGGTTAACTGAAGAGGCAGAATAAAAGCGATGTTTCTCCACAAGTCTGGGCGTTTGAATTGGTCAATGTTGACTGCTAGATTTGCGGAGTAATCAAGTTTTAATCAAGTTTTAAATGCCAAACAATATTTCAGGGCAGCCAAAGCTGAAAACATCACACAATTTTCATCAGCAGCTACACAGAATGGTCGACTGTAGATCCGTCAGATAACGCTTTTTCAATGGGAAATGAACTTTGCTGCTTTGATAATGTCATGATGAGGTTAGCATTTATTCCGTATTGAAAAGCGTGTTCCGACGGATCTGCACTTGACCAGCCTCTACATACAATCAAGAACACAAAAGATCAATCATCACTTCACTCAAATTTCCAAAAAGAATGGTCTGTAAATAGCAAATGAAATTGTTTCAAAGTATTCCATTTTTATAAGCCAATTCAGGAAATGAAGAACAATAATCCTCTCTCTCACAGTTCCAAAAACAATAGTGTGTAAACATCAAATGAAATACTTTCTAATCTCACTTGACAATTCAAAGTATTTTATTCCTAGAACATAGGTACACGACTTCTGTTTCTAGTTCTTGTAACTTTTATCCTCAGCATGCGAATATCAAAGGCAGTCAGGTGAACTTTAAGTTTGACTAAAATATGTCCAAACTTTCACCGAAACTGAAAAATACTTGACAAATATGTTAAAATGAGTACAAACTAAGTCTTGGCCCAGTGGTTCTTGCAAAATAAGAATTGACTTAGAAATTGCTGCTTTTCTTTTGTGTGCAATGGTAATATCTAAACCTAGACACAAATTGTTTTAAAATTACGAATAAAAAAATAAACCACTTAGTACCAAGAGATTCAATTCAACTTGGAAGTATCTGAGCACTTCAAATAATCCAGGGTAGTAATTATGACTGTCCTGGCTGGCTAGTAACAGAGCTCTCTATATATCCAATATCGCTAGCTAAGCTGACTGCAGGTTTACCTAACCAGCTATCTGGTAGCACAATTGGGTGACTTTTAATGATTTTAACAGTAATTTTGGACTACTTCCTAAAACTTAAAAACCACTGCTTAAGAGAATGCTTGGGTGACTTTTAATCATTTTCGGCAAATACTTGGTAGTTTCCTGTACCCTAGAATGCAATGCTTTTAGAGAAAAAATTGGGTGTCTTATTCGTGTTTTGACCCGGATTGCAAATTTGTGGCAACACTGGTTGACTACATGGCTAGGTAGCTCAGGATAGTCAGTTTCCCCCTGCTATTTTACACTTCAAAATCTTTTGCAAATCACTTTATCTTGTACCTGGATTGACTCAGGTAACTTAATCTCAGTCACTGGTGATTCTGGGTAAAACTGAAAACGTGTTGTATCTGTGAACGTCAAAATGAAAATTGGAAAAAAAAAAAATTACCTTGAATTTCTTTATCTAAAAAAATGAGAAATACGAGTACCAGCTTGATTTTCCCAAAAGGTTTAATTTCTATCAATATTATTTTGAAATGCCTTTCCAGCAATTTGCAAGAAAACGTGTGGCATATGTCAACATCAAAATAAAATTGGGTCAAATTCTTTAAAAACTAGAATTTATATTTCATATTTGATTGATCACACTATAGGGCCCATTAAGGTTGTCATATTTTGTTTTTAATTTGATTTTAGGATTAATCAGCCTGTTATAGTAGGTAGAGCTTTTTGTGTTGTGTCGTTCTGTTTTTTTTTTTACATGTTTCGTCCTGCCTTGGGAGGGTGCAACATCGGTTTCTCTGCCCTGGCTAAATATTGTTATTTTGCAATATTTAATTTATTACACCATTGTTTAAATCCTTCAACAACTGAACATGTTTTTTGGTATAAGCTGCATGCTGCATAGTGTTTCAGTTGGGTCAGTCCATGTCGAAACAGATTGAGTGTACACCCACCCTCTTGGATTTTGCTCTCCTTTGGCTCAGGGGTACCTTTCATGGATCCCTAGGTGAGGTCACAAGAAAAAAATTGAAATTCCATTTCGTTTGTGAATGGCGGGCAATCAAAGTTTGGCGACCTCGACCAAAATTGTGAATTTAAGGGTCCAAATGACAAAGTGCTCTCTTTGAGGGCACTTTCTTCTTAATTGAATCAGTTGTGATCCTCTTTTTGAATGTGGTCACTCACTGGCTGTGTCTGAAATACCTAATGCCAAAAAGATAGATTTGAATTTCGTTGGGATTTCAGAGGGGGTCAAAATCAGCACTTCGTACTGTTCAATCAAATTATCTTGATTTTGAAGGACCCATGATAATGTCACAGTGCACTTATAGGTCCTAATTATGTTCAGAATGGATTAACCATATGCCAATGTCTATGAGCAATTCAAAAAAAAGAGAAATTTCTAGACTCCTACAGAATTTTAGGCCACCCCTAAAGTGGTTCAGCCACAAATGGCACTTAAAGTCGGCAAATTTTGACCCCTAATAACTTTAGGTGTAGACCAGCTATGAATTTCTAGTCTTTTGCATCTGAAAGAATGTAGTTTAATGTTACTAGGAACATAAGATTTGTTTTGTATTTTTGTGTTTTAGTATTAAGTTGACGCTTTCAAAAATAGTCATTTTTGCCTAACATACCATGCATACAGGATACGGTACAAAATGCCAATTTTAGTATGATATTTTTATATATTTTTGATCACTTTATAGCCATTTGTATTATTTATCCTGATATTTCAAGTTGCTCTTGAGTCAAGTAATAAGAAAAAACTACTTTCTAATCCGCTGTATGGATTTTTAAGGGGTCAAAAATGCACTTCCTGGCAACGATGCACATGCAAAGTACAGGTTATGCGGGTCAAATTTTCAGAATGCTCCCAATTATGTCAAGTAATATATCAAATTACTCGTATGGTCATGTGGATTCCAAAAATGTATAGTTTATTATGTGTCAGACCTTTCAGGAGGGCGCTATGACGAAAAAATGTTCATAGGTCAACGACCTTTTGAAAGTATCAAAACACAAAAATACAAAACAAATCTTATGTTCCTAGTAACATAGGACTACATTCTTTCAGATGCACAAGACTAGAAATTCATATCTGGTGTACACCTAAAGTTATTAGGTGTCAAAATTTGCCGATTTTAAGCGCCATTTGTGGCTGAACCACTTTAGGGGGCCTAAAATTCTGTAGGGGTCTAGAAATTTCTCTTTTTGAATTGCTCATAGACATTGGCACATGGTTAGTCCATTCTGAACATAATTAGGACCTATAAGTGCACTGTGGCATTATCATGGGTCCTTCAAAATCAAAGATAATTTGATTGAACAGTATGAAGTGCTGATTTTGACCCCTCTGAAATCCCAACGAAATTCAAATCAATCTTTTTTGGCATTAGGCATTTCAGACACAGCCAGTGAGTGACCACATTCAAAAAAGAGGGTCACAACTGGTTTAATTAAGAAGAAAATGCCTCTCAAAGAGAGCGCTTTGTCATTTGGACACCTTAAATTCCCAATTTTGGTCAAGGTCGCCAAACTTAGATGGCCCGCCATTCGGAAACGAAATTGAATTTTAATTTTTTTCTTGTGACCTCACCTAGGGGTCCATGAAAGGTACCCCTGAGCCAAAGGAGAGCATAATCCAAGAGGGTGGGTGTACACTCAGTCTGTTTTGACATGGACTGAGTCAGTTGTGTTATCATGGAGCTCTAGTGAGAGAGTGCCCATTGAGGCCATCATAACCTACATTTTTAGCAATAAAAAGGCTAATTTCTTAAAATGCCCTTTGATCTTTCTCTGCAATTTTCAATGTATGCAGTATGAGCAAGTAGAAATATAATCAAGCAGTTGCTGTATCTGCTCTTCTCTGATAAAAAGAAATAATTTAATACCTCAATGATAATAAAGAAAATGTCCTTCATGATAATGAAACATAGGTACACCCACCATATGATACATTCACAAAGGGTTCAAATATGGTCAGGTGGCCCTAGAACACCCATCATATGCATGAACAAAGGATTATACAGTATACAATATTGTAAAACCCTGAACAATTCCATGATTACCGCAACTCTCTACAAAGCGTGAACTTAATATGTACGGAAGTAACAGCTATCGATCATCATCAGTTTATCCAATCTTATAGAAAATTTAGTTATTAATAGAAAAAAAATCAACCTTTATCGTGATCACCCACTCACTAACTGAACTCCTTAGAATTGGTTACTAAGTGCATACTCATGGGCTGCACTAATCTGTAGCTTTTGCTCAATTTTCTGCTCAATTTTTGAAAGCAAGGAATTGAAGGAGAAAAAATATCTATTTGTGCAGATATATATAGGAAGCTCCCACATTTATACGATCATACACAAAAGGTTTAATTTCTATCAATTTTATTTTGAAATGCCTTTCCAACAATTTGCAAGAAAATGTGCGAAATATGAAAAGTTCCACCATCCCATTTGCATCATGTAATTGCACATAGGAGTGGCCCTAATTCAAATGCCAGTTGACCTTATATAAAATCGTCATATTTCAATGTGAATTTTCCCTTATTATTTATGGATGATAATCATATTGTGTTCATATTTTGAATAATTCTAATGTTGAGTGATTTGCACAAAAAAAAATTTAAAAAAGGGTAATGACATGAATGATGATATTGAATCCTGCATTAAAAAAAGCTCGCTATTGTGTTCAGGACCCCCCCCCCCCAACAAAAATGAAAGTGTTACTTCTGTGTTAATAACAGTAATACCCATAAGAGAGTAGACACTGATTTTGAGTGCACCAACTCTGCATGATCATTGTCGTGTTGGCTGACATTTCAAGCATACTTGATGTGATCAAATTAATTTCAAATTTATGCTTGTCAAAATGAAGTGATACTTTTACTCGCATTTTGTCCACCTTTATGAGCAATGATCATTTCATCCATTGTCCCTAGCAAACATATTTCCGAATGTTATAAATAAATAAAAGAAAGTATATTATCCAGACTTGAGAACATCTTTATGGCAGTGGCTTCATAGAAGCAGTTAAAATATTAAAATCTTGAGATGAAATTAAGGAGATATGACTGTGTGAAAGTATATACTTTGAGAAGTGTACAATCATTCCCAGAACTGCTGGTTATCAGTCAACTGGAAAGAAGTTGGATTGACCATCATCACTCTGAGATGGCTCGGTCAGGTCAGTATCAATTATTAATTGGGCCATTCCAGTTGAAATCCATATACCCCCTATGGAAGACATGACCTAAATCTTCCACACAGGAGGTGTAGACTACAAATAGAGTCACCCATATAGGTGACCCCATTTGAAATTCACACTCCTTGTGTAGAAGACTAAGAACATGTCTTCCATAGAGGTGTATGGATTTCAACTGGAATAGTCTTTTGGTTTTAACAAGATAACATTCATCATAAATAATAGATTAATTAAAATGTGCAAATTTACAACTTATCTTAACCTCACCATGTTTTGATGCTGATAACACCAAAATGATTTATCCTATGGCATAATCCTACAGGTTAATGGGGAAAAATTTGACACAATCTGATCCATTCAGACCAGTATCGGAAAATTAATTTGAAAATGAAATTACTACCATCTTGCTCAGTATGTAAGCATACTGATGTTGAAATGCCAACGCCCCTGGCATACTTGGTTGCAAAGTTATAGACATTTATATACATCCATCGTTTTCTTCTTTTTGTTTGATTTTATTTATTATCGCCAACTTTGATGTGAATGGATCGGATCATGTCAACAATTATAAACTAAACAGGCCAAATGCCCAATTAATTTCACAATAACATAAGATTCACATGAAAACTGAACTCATTAGGAACAAACTTCTGCTATTCCCAGGTACAATATATCACTTCTATTTATCGTTTACAATTGACCTACAAGTAAAAAGCTGGTTTTAACGTTGCTAGGATATTTATACAAATTCTGTTTTGTGGTTAATGATGGCGGTGGCAGATGACGTTGATGAAGATTATGTGTGATGTCACACTTTTAGACAAGGTCACTATTGTGACATCATCTTATAGACTTCCTACATCTAGCTTTCAGATGGTGTATAAATAGCCACAGCTGAAGATACATATTATGGCTTTTTAAAATAACTTTTTTGAGAAAACAATATCGATTACACCACTATGCGCACAGTTCTAAAAAGCTACGCAAGGGGAAACAAACTACTATGATGAAATGGTATGTAAGATTGGGTGCCAGTACTAGTAGCAGAAGATCAATAGAAATTGCACAATTATTATATATCATATCTTTGGGAGTAGCACATACGGATATGAACAAGTGGGTGGATCCTTGATGCATGTTGAGATGTCAAAAATAATGATTGTCATTAACTGTGGCAATTTTGAAATATATGCAAAAAGAACGATTCTACAAAATTTTGATATTTTGGAAATAACTTCAAATGTCTACTTTAATAGAAACATGAATTGCTGAATATTAATGGCAAGTTTATAATCTATGCCCAATACAATTCACCTACTCAACGTTTTACCAATGTTCATTTCTTGCTAAATTTGCGAGCGATATCTGTCATTATGTGAATACACCCGATTTTCACACACGTCACTACGAAATACACCCAACGATGCCATAACTCTCAAACAGCCTTAAATTTTAGCTTGCATCTCTTAGCTTCATATATGATTATGTAATAGTTTTGCAGACCTAAAAAAAGAATACTCAGGTTTGAGAGTAGTACAGGCATAAATGATGTAAGTCTGGTCTTGCTTGTTGGCAAAACTATATGTCAAGAGTTTCTAATGCAACATGTACTACCAATTCAGCTTTGCCTCATGAATTTGAAGTAAACCATTACAAAAAATGCTCCCCTGAGCTATGAGATTTCATTGAGTATTGTTTCAACACATTCAATTTTTCTCGCTCTGATTGGTAGATCGGGATCAGGCTGCAACCTGAGGTCACAGACCCAACTTTTATCCTTTTTTAACACAAAAGAGAGCTGGCTCCTAGTTTCAATCTGTTTTGCTTCTTTGGTTATTACCAGCGTTCGAAATTTTGGTTGTCCGGTTGCCCGGGACAAGTAAAAAAGTTGCCGGACAACCAAAAATACTGATTCGGTTGTCCGCCGGACAACCATAAATCTAGCCAACAGTCACATTTGTAGGCCTACGGACAACCAAAAACTTAGACGGACAACCAGAAATTGTAATCTGGTTGTCTGTGGGACAACCATTTATTTATCCTAAATTCGAACACTGGTTATTACCCTAACCCTTTTCGTATCTAACCTATATGATAAGCTTTCTGCTAGTGGTTTGTTGTCAACGTAAACAATTTTTTAAATCAATAGGATATCACTTACAATGCAAATTATTGCATTTTGTAGCCTCCGACACCCACACATCATATTGGCAATTATATATTTGCCGCACCGCACCAACATGCCACAGCAGCTGAACGGCAGATCAGTCTCCGTTTTGGTGCACGTACTTAAAAAATAATAGGATGACCTTTAAAAACCCTTTCAATACAACACAGTCTATTATCTCTTATTTCAAGACTTTAAAAAAAGTAATGCGTAAAAATAAAAAAAGTTAGGGACAACTGATGAGGTTGTTTGTCATATGGTAAATATATCTCACCTTGACCATTTCCATTCAATAAAAACGTGCAAAAAATGCATAATACTTGGTAAACAACAGATTTACAAGGGTAGTTTGCAGATGTGGAGAAATTTATCATTGACAACATTGTCACCATCAGCTTTTTTTTAGATTCCCCTGTTTTTTTTACACTTTGAGGATCGCCTTGTATCCTATTAGGATTTTTCTGCTCTGCTCTAGTCTTCACTTGTTGCTGCCATCTTGCCACTTAGGTTACCTGGTTGCTATTGCGATTCCTTGCCATCCCCTTATAGAATGCTATCCCACTCTGGTAGAAGTCGCCACTTCATAGTTCCGTCGGCACCGCAGGAGTAAAGGTGATTAGAAGGCATGATGGCAAGCTGCAGAACGCCGCTGCCAGATTGACGGAAGAACGTTCCTCTTGAGTGTTGGCCGGGGAAGAAATGAAGTAGATTGTGAACGGACAGGCACCAAACCTGTAAGATAAAAACATAATGAAAAAGAAACGTAATTCAGTGTGATTATTTCCAATGAATATTCAGAATATTTTTATTTAGTATGGATGCTGTTTATTGCTCTATTGTAGCTCCCTCCTAAGTGCAACAAACACAGGCCTCCCCACAAAGGCATCAGCAATCTACTATTTCCACCTTACATTATCACCTGTTTTTGGCTAGACACAACACCATATCCAGGAGCAATTAACCTGTGCTAAAGGTTTTTTAGAGCGTGACCAAAACATCTGCTCTCTAAATATGACATGGTTCGTCTTTCACCTTTAAAGCATTGTGAAAATAACAACATTTATACAGTATGTAACCAAGTATACAACAACAAACATGTTCCCTAACCAAAGCATTACCATAGAACTATGAACAAATATAAATTGCAAGATGATTTCAACAAAAACTTTGAAAGGTAATAGCTAACACATTTAAGGGTCCAATTAGCTAAATAAATAAAGATTAACTTGGGATATTTCATGGCAGTGTCACTTCATTCATGTTTTAAAACAGTTTAGAAGTGTAAAGAAACTGTTTAAAATCTCTTCATAATGGCCGGTCAGTTAAGGACAACCAAAACGACTTTTTTAGGCCTTTAATCCCATCGCTTGAATAATTCCATCACAATTGGTGGCTGTCAATCATTTGGACTATATTGGCATTTCCACTGAATATTATACCTGTCGCATATAGCAAGCATCTCTTTAAAATTTAAAAGAACGTAAACTGACTGGTACTGAAAACGGGTATTTCACTATCTAGCATATAGAAAGCTTTAACTTAGAGCTGTCACTGACTTATTTTTGTCCCTACCATATTTCAAATCACAATTTATATTTTTACATGCGTTTATTGTTACAGAACTTCAAGCATATTATTGCAAATTTCTTGTGGAAAATCAGCATACTTTAAATGTTTGAAGCTTATTTAAAAAAAGTACCCATCCACTTATTTTTAATTTATTTGCCAACAGAAATTTTGATTACTTTATACATACATGTAAACATCTCAATAAAGAAAAAAACAAACATTTAAAATCAATCTGATCATCAAGCTATTATGTTCAAACATCATCTTTGACAAACTATATTCATGCAAGCTCTTCAAAGATCATTGTTTCCATTCCTTGTGGACAAGAATACCACAATAACATACACCGCTTTGACCAAAAAAAAGCACTGTAAGATCCCAGTGGATTTTACAGCAGATCCAATGTTGATGTCACATAGCCTGTGATGGCCATGTTTACATTGTGTTCCTTGTCATCTAAACAGGATATGAAATGTCGCATGTTATTTGCTAAATTTGCCTAGTATCTTATCTATCACATTCATCACAAAATCATGTACAAACACAGAGACATTTGCCAGTTTGTTTTCCACGTTTCAATATTGGCGTTCCTGAAATAGAAGCCATCAATTGAATGTAGGTTAACCTGTTTGCTGATTATCCATAGTTCCACAAAAACTTGCTCATCGACTGAAATGCATACTTGCTATATATATGTTCACAACAAAAGTGCTGTTTCAGCAAGATTTTAAGAACTGCCATCATTATAAGAGATTAGTATAAGGGTTGGGTTTTAGAGCTAGGATTTGGGTTGGGTTAGGATTAAGATATTAGGGTTGGGATTAGGATTTTACAAAAGTTGCTTGTTTGTTTTCTCCATGCCCACCTATGGTTTAATCTTTTGTTTTTATGCATCATTATTATCCAACATAATCATGAATCTTTGATCACAAAGCCTCCACTTATTTCACTGACTAATTCAGCTCTACTAATCCTGAGGGTACTCAAATTTGGTTTGGGTAGGAATGTGCAACTAAGAATTTGAAAGTGAGCCCATCCATATGGTCATGTTTTTTATACTGGGCACCTATAAAGGGTGGCTCTGTTGCATTCTTACTCATCAAGACGTGTTTACATGCATGTAGTTTATTTATTTGACATTTATTATGAGCTTGTCTACTACTATTTTGTTCCTTAGACATTGGCCTTTCAATTTCTTAAACAAAAATTTATGATTTTCATTTGTACTAATTACTGTAACTCGTTAAGTCTAATTAGTCAGGGGTGGCTCATGTGGTGGAGGATCATGTGATGGAGGATCACAATGCAATACAATGGTGATTTATACACTATTGTCTCAATAAACATTATTGATGGATTTCTACTTGTTTCTATACTTGATCTCGGCTAAATGATATCATGTTTAGCATTCATTGCCTCAGTATTTGTTAATTAGACAATTAAAAATTACTAATTACTTGTTGCTACACTAAAAAAGTTCATTGACCTATGCATTTGAATAGGGATTTAATGTAGGGAACATTCAAAATGGTGCTACGGGCAAACAAAACATGATAAAAGGCTCAAATTTCTTCAACAGACCTTGGTTGTGATCCTCTTTACTTAAGTAAAATAAAAACTAGTAAAACATACAAGATTTGCGACAAATCTGAAAGAGCGCCCTCACGCTCAATTTTGATCCAAAAAGTCAATTTTTACGAAAACGCTTTCTCTTTTAACTTTCAAAACTGGATTGTTGAGCTTATTTTACATCTAGTTACATACCTCAATCATAAAAATTTGCTTCTCCAGTGCCAAATAAGGGGTGTTTTGAAGAAATTTATATAAATATAGATAGATTTTTGACAACCCTGCATCTACATAATTGAAGTACTTGACCGTCATAAGTTCCATATGACTGGGTGGGCAATTAAGTTAGCTATATTAAACATTTGTCAAATTTTTACATTATCAATGTACGTCGGGGGGTGACACCCTAACTGAATTTATATTTTCATCCTAATTTTTGCTTGTTACACCCTGTATATTTTATGGGTCCCCTGTATAATGACTCTTATTGTATCGTTTCTGAAATCATCTGAGTATATGCTCTCAGAATATATATACTTTAATTGGGTTCTAATGTCAACTTTTGAAGTTATAGTACCAAACCTGTAAAAGCATGTGATTCGCTTGAAAAATACACATGCAACACAATTGGTGCCCAACATAAAAAACATGACCATATACCAATTTTCCAAGGAATTTGTACCCATCATTTAATGCTGTAAGTTTTTACGACTTTTCACAAAATATTTGGCAAATTTGGAAATTTTGGCTAATTTTGGGGGGAAATTTTGAAAAAAGTTATCCATCCGTGCAGCAAAATTGGTCATTGATACACCAAATGGCCGAAAAATACAGCCCATGTTTGCAACACATACCTATGGTCATTCGTACCGAGTACCTCTGGGCAACTAAATGAACATTAACTGTTGTTGGACTTTGGTCTTTCATTTGTTACAATAAAATCTGTACAAAAGTACCAAAATTTGCCTGTAGTTTAGTCACTCACTGAATGCTTTTAGGCGGTAACCAAGCACCATCTTATTTAGCACAATCTTCCAATGTTGACATTGACTGAAAGCCACCACTTATACACCCATCAATTTCCCATTCAACATTACATCATGCATCTATGAGTGAACTTTCAAATTGCTATCTATCTCTCTTGACTTTTTTTAAATACAATTCAAACATTTCTTTTAATGGATAGTATGCCAAACTTTTATCCAGCAAACATGGGGTGCTAAAAAATTTAAACAAATATTCCTGCATTGGAATTCGGGGAAGTGTCACCACAGGAAGTTTGAATGAAGATAGATGTCATCCGCCTTTCTCAAATTTCCAGAGAAATCACACAATGTGTTTCTCGGTAGTCATTCAAGTTTTATATTGTATTTGGTTACTCAAATTCCACACCCATTCTTTTGCACTTCTTTATTTAGCCTTTTGTTAGCTTTAAACAATGAAAATGTGAGAGAATGTTTATTTTGTATTAACAAATAAGAAACTATTATAATTGAAGATCCTGGTTCTAAACAGGTTTGAAATTTTACCCTATTTTGGTCCTAAACACTTCTTCTGGCTAAAAAGGAAGCTGCACGGGGCAATTATTGCTTTATTTTTTCTTTGATTAGGATTGTTATGGGGGATGTCACCCCATGTGGAAAAATTAGGGGGGGTGCCAAGCCCCCCACACACCGCCTATGTAGTTTACTAATAAGACCTTGTCCTTTTAAATTATAAAATTTGTGCTTTGAATCATAAAATATCTGTTTGAAACAAGTGCAATGGTAATTTTGCAAAATGCACAGATTACTTACTCTTATCAAATAGACATACATCTAGACATGGATCAGCAAATATGTTACGGACAAGCATAATATCGCTCACCTCAAATTCTAAAACCAAGATTAAATTGATTCAAATTGTTGCATTTCTTTGCCAGCAAAATGAAAAGCAACTGAAAACCCAGTCTATTTTGAAGTACTGTACTGACAAAATCTGGATAATGTTGCAGCATTGGATTGAATTCACACAAAACCAACACTCTGAATGCTCTTAACGTGAGAAGTAACTCTCTACAGTACCGATCTGATAAGGATTGTAACGCAGAGATAACAAACTCTAGCACTCTTTGCCGGCCGGCCATATTTCTACTCATATTTGTACCCATCACTCATATTATCCACATTTGTCATATGCTATACTCAGATTGAGTCTACATTAGCAACATTAACTTACTTTAAAATGTTCACAAAATAAGGATGCAGTTAGTATATAATTATGCAAGTAAAATATACAGATTGACACCTGTGTGGTGGAGAAAGGACGAAAGGACTGATATCTTCCAGTCAGGGTAGGGGAGGGGTGGGTACTTGATAGGTATTGTACACATAATATGCACGATCTAAAAAAGTAGGCAAGTAACACTTTTAGGGGTTTTAAAATAATGCTGATATTCAGGGGAAAGGGTAGTTTTTCTGATCATGGGCAACTTGTTTAGGGTAGTTTTTCAAACATTTCGCAAAAAATTTAATCCAAAAGGTTAATTTTGGAGCCTAAAACGGACAGTGAACTGTTCATATTTAGTGGTTATGTTTGCAAGAAGAGTTTTATTTTGTGTCATGCATGTGTAAACTATCACTCTTGTGTAGCTGTGCCCCACCCTTTATAGAGGTTAATAACAACTTTACTCCATGAGTGATACATGTGGACAATATCTCATATTATTATGTAAAATATTTGGGCTTTTCTACACATTTTTAATAATGCATAGTAATACTATGCAAGATTTTCTGATACTGAACAGCCATGCAAAATTTTGCACTGGCCCACACAACTTGTACTTTGTATCCATGCGCATGGAGAGATCAAAGCAAGCATAATTAATTGAGTTACGCAATTTGTTATGTACCTACCGCCCGCAAACATGATGAAAATGAATAATAATTATATTGGATGGCTTATTTTTGTGTGATTCGGCTTGGTTCGTATTTTCATGACGGATGCGGTATATTCTTGTATCACTTAAGGGGGTACTACACCCATTGATTTTTTTTTGCATTTTTTGCATTTTGTGAAGAAATTACAAAAAAAATTGGACAAAATGGTATGCAAAATGAAGGGGCAAATCTTCTCGTTTTATTGGTGGCATCGGTATCAACGTAGCTTACATGCTTTTAAAAGTAGAAGCCAAAAGGTGGTACATCACTGATGATTTAAATTCACTTCATTTTGGAAAGCTTACTATCAACGGATTTCGTTAAAATTTTGGATATGTGTTGCTAACACGTTAGGGAAATAAAGTTGATATGTAAAATGGGAATAAGTGGTTCCTGATTTCTTTTATGACTTCATGAACTTGGTGCTCCACAACTATCAAAAAAGGAACTGGTTAAAATGCTTCTATTTTCAATGTTGAGCTATATTTTGTATTTTTAACTTTCAACATTATTTCACTGAAACATAATTAAGCCCCAGGTAACAGGTTACCACAACCATACTGCAGCAATGTTGAAAAAAAATTTATTTCTTGTCACCTATACCACCATATTGGGTAGTTTTCCGTAAGCTTAACTTTTGTGATTTTGGTAACTATTTTATATTTATTTGTGAAATCCATGTCAACTAGGCATTCTAAATTGTACTCACCATTTACATCCCAAGGTATATTAGTATATCCACCTTGCACTTCTCGATATATATCCAGTTAAAGACAGAATATCAAAATTATTCCTCATTATGATATCACAGACTCTTACATGTGTATTCAAAATTGATGCTTAAATTTGACCTGAAGTCCTGAACCAATTGACCTATAACCTGACATACGGTGACCTAATAGCCTTTTCTTCTCCTAACAACACATTATATAATTAAATTGACTAATGACTATTCATCCATTGTGTAAGTGTTTATTTAATTTATTCAGTGTTATATATTTTGCATGCACCACTATAGATTTTCTATAGAGAGTATAACAAAGGATTTAATGTATTCTATTCATGTACCCTACTTGAACATGTTGAAAAGAATAAATTATAGTTTGTTATGAAACACAGATCTGAGTTACTAGGATACACAGTAAACAAAAAATATATAGGGCTAAAATGACTTACTACAATGTGTAAAAGCATTTTTTTCTTATTTTTTTTATTTTTTTTTTATTTCACATGATCCGTGCATATATCGCCTAGCTATAAATGAAAAATATTTTTTAGACCAATCAAACCAATATATGGGTGTAGTATGCCCTTAAAGCCATCCAACATTATATAATTAAGAAATAAAGGATAATGCTGCACCCTTTATTTCTATTCAATTACCACAAAATAATGCAATTTAAAGAGATGTTGTTTACATCAGGGTGAAGTGCGTATTGTGGAAATATCTTATGTGTAATCAAGTGTAATGCTTTGAATAGAATGTGTTATGGCGCTTATACTGCATCACTCTTTACTGTGCGCTGTTATGTAAGAATATAAAGTGCCCTGGCAACGTTATTGTGATTTCAGGTTTTTCATGTGACACACTTCAACAAATCATAGTGCACAATTTTCAAAACCTGGTCGTAGAGGTAATAGAATTATCTATATATAGACTATGAGGCATGAGCATTTATCTTTCACTTCTGTAGTCTACTCTTGGGAACTACATGAAAACATAACAAATCAAGAGAAAAGATATGTCTGAATTAATATCCAAAAAGTTCCCACGTTTTACTTGGGACATTTAGGAGTTATTTGGGGTTAAAATGTGTTTTTTAGTGATTTTTTCCATTTTGCCCAAAATGTCAAATATTAAAATAGCTGTAACTTTAAAAATAAATTGAGTAGAAATTGTATTTCTATTGTAGATGTTACATGTCACATGGATGTATAATACTGGTGAATAAAAATGTCACCGCACAACTCTAAAATATAAAAATATGGCAAAAATCATATTTTTGTGCTATTTTGGCCATTTTTGACCTAAAAATGTAATTTTTGCATGGAAAAAAAATAAATATATATTTTATTGATTTAAAAAATATGTCATTATATCAACCTAGTTATTCTGAACAAAAAAGTTAATGATGGTGAATGGCTGTGAGCTATAGTTTTTGATCTACGGCCCTTTCAAATTCACATATGGACTAAAATAGCATGTTTTTATCAATTTTTCCAATATTAGGCTGAAAATGGTACTTTTTTGTAATTTTAACAAAATTTTCAGTGTTTGTAAAGTGGGAACTTCACATATATTATGGACATATTATAGTACTTTCATTTTAAGCTATTTGTAGATCCACTGGTAGCTCGGTTTCCATGGCAGTAGCAATTATATTGGTCAATTTTACTAATTTCAATGCAGCAAAATCATTTTAGTCATCATTTTACTGCATTGAAAGTAGATAAAATTGCTGCTACCCCGGTAGTGGGCATACTAGTGGATCTTGAAATAGCTTAACATTAAAGTGCAATTACATGTCCATATTATTAAGTGAAGTTCCCACTTTCCAAAAACTAACACGTTGGTTAAAATGGCCATAAAGGACCATTTTTGGCGTAATATTGGAAATATTGAACAAAAATGTGCTATTTTAGTCCATATGTGAATTTGAAAGGGCCATAGATCAAAAACTATAGGTCACAGACATTCACCATCATTAACTTTTTTGTTCAGAACAACTAGGTTGACATAATGACATATTTTTTAAATCAATAAAATATATATATTTTTTTTTTCCATGCAAAAATTACATTTTTAGCTCAAAATGGCCAAAATAGCACAAAAAATATGGTTTTTGCCATTTTGTATATTTTAGAGTTGTGCTGTGACATTTTTATTCATCAGTGTTGGAAATCCATGTGACATGAAACTACTACAATAGAAATGAAATTTCTACTCAATTTATTTTGAAAGTTACAGCTATTTTAATATTTGATATTTTTGGGTAAAAATGGAAAAAAATCACGAAAAACCCATTTTTAACCCTAAATAACTCCTTAATGTCCCAAGTAAAACGTGGGAACTTTTTGAATATCAATTCAGACATATCTTTACTGTTGATTTGTTGTGTTTTCATGTAGTTCCCAAGAGTAGACTACAAAAGTGGAAAACCAAGGGCCGTAGAGATGCATGCCCCATAGTCTAATATACATGTACTACCTATCAAAAACAAGCAATTGTACTGTAATGTCTTCCAAATTTGTACTAATCGTAGTGTAGGTTATTTACATGTGTGTGTGCTACTGCATTACCTTTGGTATTTACACATTGTGTCCTTTGTGTTCAAATACAAATATAATAAAATGTATCGGGCCATGGTAGAACCTTCCTCTTGGGTATATCTCTGCATCCTCTGCTTTATTTATTACTTTATGATTGTTTAACAAAAAATCTTGACAATTTGATGGTTTGAAATGGATACACATACTTCATAGGACTTACTCAAAGATGTATAAGTAATCATCAAGGGCACGGCATTTCATTTGAAGATCATACAATAGCATGAATAGTGGTTTATGCAATGTGAAAAAAACATTTAGGAAAGATTGCATGTATTGCACTGATTATACTTTAAAAAAAATTAAAAATAATATAATTAAATTATAAAGCAAGCGTGATTTGACATTTCTGTAAACAGTGGCCAGGTCAACAATTCCAGTGGTTGTATACCATTAAAAATCCGAACATTTTAAGTACATTGTAAACACTTAGTTTGTACATTTTATTATATTTTCAAAGTTTAAATAGTGATCTATACAAGATTTCTCAGGCTTTACTTAACTATATTTCTGGATAGTTTATACAACAAGCGAACCAAGCACACAAACATAAATAAGTTCTCTGCATGGACTATGATATCATATCATCCCTGAAAATAATGTATGTGCTTCTTTCTGGACAATGATATACTGTCAGATTATAACAGCACAAGAGATATAAAACCTGTATCACAATATCCCAAATGACTCCATGTCTGGCTCCCCAACTCATGAGAGAAAAACATTAAAACATTGAACTTGTTATTGACATGAAAGGCAATTTTGTATGGTCTGAAAGCATATACTGGATGTAATATAAACCATACACCAGGAAAACCAATTATTGCAATTATATACAATGTGGAATACATAGATTTATTTTAGTTCTGCAGACTTGGTTATGAAAATAGACAATTTATTGACAAAATATGAAAGTGAGATACCAGAAAACATAGCGCTTTATCTCACCATACTCACCATCTTCCTCAATAGCTTGATCCCCTAATTATTGGGCTATTCCAGTTGAAAGCCATACACCCCTATGGAAAACATGACCTTAATCTCCCACACAGGGGAGTGGATTTCAAATGGGGTCACCCAATCAGGTAACCCCATTTGAAACTAACACTCCCTATGTGGAAGATCAATCATGTCTTTCAATGGACTTCAACTGGATTAGCCAATTTACTCTTATCATTCTCCATAAAAATCACTCTCTTTCTCTTGCTTTTTCCTTTCACCTTCTACGTTGCTCTTTCATTCTTCTTTTTCACTTTCACCCTTTCTCTTAATCTTATTCTTGCTCAGATACAGCAGTCAATCAATGTATACTGAACACTTTGCATCAACACATTTCATACCCATATTTTTGATGTTTGACCCTCAAATGGGTCTTCCTAATACTCTGCAAAAGGTAGGTAACTTTTCACTCACTGTGCATTTCGTTAAGAGAACAGAAGTTCAGAACTTTTTTGTGACCTTACATCTTACTTTAGGCGTGCTTTTAAGTTGGATTCTGATCATGCACGTTGCACTGTATTGTATATTACTAGTACAGTTTAAGTGACTCCGGCTGGCAAAATGTGGCCTCGTACTGTTTCTACTGCAAATGTCGCCCTATATCATCCACTATTAATCACCTCCTTAGTGGTTGATGGTGACGTTTCCTGGCATCTCATGTCTAGCCAAGCTGGACCTGATGAAGAGGTTCATCAGACCTGCTGATTAATCAGCTAAATAAAATTCTTTGTCAAGACCAAAAGAAAAACATACATTTTTCTGCTGACAGTTTCCCCAGAAACCTTCTGGCTTTCTCAAAGTGTTGATGATGTTATTAATTGATCAGCTTAGAGCGGGAACCTTGACCATATCTTATTGTTTAACCGGAAGTACTCCTGTCTCCAACGTTCGTCTTAAGGAGAGGATTGAAGATGTGATTTGGAAAGAATGTCCACTCGTCTTTGTGCAGGAGTGCTTCAGGAAGTTCTAGTAAAATAATAACATCTGTTTAAGGTTCCATAACATCAACAATTTGAGAAGGGCAGAAGGTTTCTGGTTAAACTGTCAGCAGAAAAATGTAACTTTTCCTTTGGTCTTGACAAAGACTTTTTAAAATAATGGTTTCTACTGGGACCGTCACCTCACATTATACCTCCCATCACATGATCACACACCAACCCCCTAATCAATAGAAACACACCAATTGTCATCAACATCTATTCCTGCCTTTTATTTCCAACACTATTCCCACTAGACACCTGACCGATGATTACACTATAATCACATCAAGGCTTTGTACCACAATTTTACTACTTACTATTTCAAGCAAACAAATTTGACTAGAGTGAGTTTATCTAATTCTCGTCTTTAATATTAGCCTACCTGCAGGATGGTGATGTCTATAAAAGATGGTATGATTGTTTTTCTTCACTTTGCACTTATTTATCATAATTGTACAATTTACCTTGACATGCATGTAATAAAAGTGATATAACAAAGCAAAAATTCAATAAAACTTATAAATAGCCTTTTTGTGCTCAACTCCAAAAACTCACCCACCCACCCACCCACCCAATGACCCAACTTTATATTTAATAATTCATTTGTAAAATATATTGCTTCTAGCTAGGGAAAGATTACACTACAAAAGAAATCTTTTGAGCACCTGAATTCCAGTAATATATAAAAATATTATCAATTTGGCAAATTCTCTGATGATGAGTGCCACCTCATCACAAAGGAAACTGCATACAAATAACCAGCTACTTGATTTAAGAGATGACATTTAAGGCTTGTATGATTAGGTAATTGTGATGCATTATTTATCACAGGCAGTAGAAGCTTATTCAACAAGACTCAGGAGGACTTTGTGGTGATTTACATACATGAATGATACATGTGAATGATGGGATTTCCTGTCAACTGGCTGACTGATTGATTTTGTTACTACAGATATCGAATTTGCAATGCTATTTCGTATCAATAAACAATTACCACTTTAAAGTGACACTCATAGATTTTGTGCGATAATGACAAAATGTGTTTTTTTAGAATGTCCTTTGACTGTGGTACATCCGTAAATGAATGAACATGAAAAACCAAAGGTACCAACATGTTTTGATAAAATAGCAAAGGTTTGTAATTATACCGATTTTAAAGTATGGGCAGTGGTGGCACAGGTTTTTTCTTGCCCTCCAGCAGGATAAAAATTCACAGCTATTTTTTGGCAAAAAATTACCCTATAATTGTGCAATTTCTGCCCTCCCCCACTGTCCCCCCTAGAAAATAATTCCAGGCACTACCACTGGGTATGGCAATTATTTTAAAAACTTGCTGGTAATATGTATTGTCATGTCATTTTCTGAATATAGAGGGCTCTCTAGTTGTATTTGTAATAGTGGTGTGTGCTGGACATAGAATATAACCTAACAATGGTTATTGCTTTAAAGTTCTGCTATCTACTGAAGATAGCAATGTGCCTGTATTAAGCGCTTTCTAAAAATAAAACCACACATACAATCTTCACACTCTCGAGTACTATAATTTGGTACAAGAGCCTATAAAGCATTACCCTAAAATATTTGGCATTTCTGATGCCAGAATTTTATTTAAAGATTACCAGTGTACTAGCAGTGGACTCTGTTAGCTCAATGTTATAACTTACAATTGGTATTTGTGAGACCTGAAGTTCAATCCCCACTAAGCTCTGATTTTTTGCTCTCTCAATTTATTAAGTTAGCTTGTCTGAGCCTCATGAAGTCATTTCAAAATATTTTTAAAAAATTGAAATTTAAAAGGAAGGAAAAATTCTGCAAAATATTGTTAATTTATCACAAATATTAGGGAAATGCAGGAGCAGTATTGGGAGTTCAAATGTCTTCTTCGTACCAGATGATAATTTTCGTCAAATTATGTGACTTTTGACAGACTTTCCCTTGGGAAATTTGTTTAGGATATATTTCTATGCTTCCTTTACATATCATCAAATGGTATCTCTCTATAATTAAACAAATAAAATAACTAGCCCTCACAATGATATCTTTAAGGTATAAAGATTATTAAACAGGAAACTGAATGTTAGAATGAATGGATGGTTCTGTTTTTGTATTTAAACAAAAACAGAACCATTTGTGATTTGATTTGTGATTTGTGATTTGAAAGTGTTTCCTTTCTGCTAAGGAAGCAATTTATTATCAAAGTTCAAGGAGTTTTTTTTTTATTACACGGCCATGCTAGAGAATATTATACATACAATACTTGTACTCTCTCCCACGCACAAAATCCAAAGTGATAGAATCTCCTCCAATTATTATATTCCTTCATTAATATTCAATATGGAGCTATTGTTATATTGTTCAAATGGAATGACAATACTATTGTTTTCTATCGTCTCCTACCATTTCAAATCACTAATTTGTCAAAAATAGATATTTTAGGTGTAAAAAATGAACAAATTCAAAGATTCAACTGCTTTTGATGTGTTATGATGTCATAAAACTCCTACCACTTGACATTTCAAAAATACCACTGTTTAATTTGGGTAAGTCATCAACAACAAAAACTTCAATTTAACAACCTTTCTTTAAATCCCTTTTGAGCAATTTGATTGAATTCATATAATTTGGCTGATTTTGTTTGATAAGATGTGTGATACGTGACAAAATTCAAAAATTTCAGAAGTATGATGTCATTGTTTCTGTAACCTAGTTTTGATTCATAACACAGGAAGTTTTCTTAACATTTCACCACTAGGTCAAAGTCAGTCTAGTCTCCTAAGCAAACTAGTTGCCCTTTTGAAATTTTATATAAATACTATTTGTTACCAAACAAGTATTCTAACCAACTCAAGTCAAAACAAATTAAGAATGGCAGTCTTTTCCAATGCATTTGACATGATTTAATTGGACGTCGTTATTCCATCTGTGGATTTTCCAGCCTTTATAATCAGCCAATCAACACCTCACTTGTCTGTATGGAAGTAAAGCCTAGTTAATATGATGAGCGCATCAAAAGCTTAATGACGTCATCCATCTCAATGCAACCTGTCGGATTTGGCATCAGAGATGAACGATGAACAACGGGGGCATGTCAAGCTTGATATGAGGCAAATGAAATTTATGAGTAAATATTTTGCTATTATTCATATTATTAATTTTATTTTGATATAATGTTTGATCAGTTTGTTGTGTTTGACAAGATGAAAACATGTTCATAACATAGAGGGTAGGTATTGAACTGAAGGCCTGTAAATAATAACATTACTGCTCTTCTCCATCCGACTCATTAGCTCAATTGGTAGAGTATTGGTAGAGTGATCCGAAGATCCCAGGTTAAAATCCTGTATGTATGTGAAGACTTGTGTTAAAAAACTTTCTCATAATGCTCAGCACTGTTAGATTGCACACTAACTAGAAATATATAAGAAGCCATGATTGTTGTGGTGAGATGTAATACAGAATAAAAAAGGGTAACTGTTTTGCAAGCATTTGGTAGACACAACTAGCCAGAAAAAAGAATTTTTGTTTTTGTTTTATTTCTTCTTTAACCTGAGACACTCAGTCAGTTGAAAACACAATCATTTGTTCTTCCTTGAGGCCCAGGGTATTATACAACCAAAACTTACAACACAAAATAATGAAATTACTTTCTTTATGATTTTCCATCAGATATACCTTTTCCTCAAGTCTACAACATCCAATCAAAATAGATGCCGTAGTGTCATAATCACATCACGATGACACAGATACACAACTAGTAATCTAATTTATTGACAACAACAGACATTATAAGCCCTACATAATGCTCCATAAGATTTCAGAGAACCAATGCCAATTGTGGTACAGAAACTACATAAAGAATTGATGATATTGAGTCAACCACAGCTTGACACGATAATACTATATGGTTATATTCACAGCATGATCTATGACGGCTATGTAACAGCCTCAGGATGTTTTGCTACTCAAGGATACAGATCAAGTGCGACTAGGAGGCAAATCACGTAATCTGGGAGAAAAGTAGCAAGACATTTCAATGATTCTCAAGTACAACTTTTTAGTAAGTATTGTTAGCTTTACTTCAGTGTTTACTCAAAAGTGTTGCAATTTTATAGGCATAAATGTGGAAGACATAAGAGGTAAACGAGGTGGGAGAATCATGTGATTTGGCTTGAGATAATAGAAAAATGTAATAAGAGTGCATAAAGAACATAAGGACTTATGTGAGAATGAAACAAAATTTGAAAGTACATGTACATGGTGTGAAAGAAAAAGAGAGGAAGTAAACGAATGGAAATAGACAGAAAAAGACAAAGAGAGATAGAATGAAAGGTAAAAGGAGAGAGAGTATAAAAAAGAAAGGGTATCAAAAAAGAGAGGAAGCTCATCAAAAAGAAATAGAGAAAAAAAGAAAAAAAAGAAGAGCTCTATTTATTTGACATGTGATGCTATTTTCATACTAAAGATGAGAAAAGCACTGCGGCACCGACCGAGGTTGGGTTGGGGAAGCTATTTTGCTACACTCTCAGTCCGGTTGGGTTGGGGAAGCTATTTTGCAACACTGTCAGCCCGGTCACAGATTGGCGAGTCCAGTAATGGGTCGGGTTCAGTTGCGTCGGGTCTGATTATGTTTTCTACAGTTCCAAGAATTCAGTCCAGGTTCAGGGCAAACATTTAAGAGCTAGATATAAATCAAACTAAGTTGGCAACAACCACTCAAAAGTTCATAAGTATGATTTTGATGACATTTCGGTAGGCCTACATTTTGGCATTGACACTACATAAATGTACAAGGTAAGTCTGACACAAAATATATTGCATCTTCATCCTGCAATAAAACTTGTCATGATGATCTTGCCGATCCAGTCAGGAAGTGTCAGTGATACCAGGTTGAAAATGGATACAGCCAGGTCGGGGTGTTTGGCCGTCAGGTTGTTCCGGTCAAGGAATTGAAAAAGTTAAAGTATGCCCCACTCATTCTGCTTCATACATGACACTTTTCATCATGTTTACGTCATACTTTTTGCTGTTCCATGAAGGTTAAAACTAGACAATATACGCTATTAAGCTCTCATTCCAGTAACTCAAGCCACAAGAGACTTGACAAGCACAGGCCATATTATGTGGCGCATGGATCAAGTATAATGTTCTACATACAAAGAGATATCTGGGGTAGATAACCAAGCTCTCATCCAATGAAATGGCCTCTTGGCACTTGCAGAGGGATTTACATCCATTTTGATATGCACTTACGGATACTTTTCCAATTTCTTTTGACCTCTGGGCTTTAATTTCTTTATGTATGATATTATTTTTGTGTGAATGCGAGAAAGCTGCAGTGCAATAGCTGCCTTCTGTGTTTGCAATACCATTGTCACCTTTCCACTGTAGGCTTGGGGACCACACTTTCCTTGGTGTTCCCTATTTTCTTATCCCTCCTCGCCTTTAACACCCACCCCAATTCTTTTCACTATTTACTCCCACTGTGATTTACTCCCACTGTGATTTTCATTAGATGCACAAGAGGTTTCTACCAAATATTTTTGCAAAGAGTTGACACTAAAGTACAATGTCATACACAGGTACTTCTGAGGTATCCCAGAAGGTACACAGGAATAGTGTGACATGATGTCATGCTCCATTAAGTTATGTATAGGGAATTATTTTATAAACTTTTTTGTAAATATTTCTTAAAGTAATTTGTTCCGGTCCCTGATTGATATTCTTGCACTAACTAAAACCATGACTGAGCGTCGAAATGTGTAATGGGGACTTGGGGTTAGGTTAGGGTTAAGGTAACACAATTTGACAAGCCACCACCCTCAGAAGTAATCAATTACACAGCAGCTTTTGCACACATAATGCAGCCGTCTTGTTTGATTCCTAATAAGATTTCAACCATTGTTAGCATATATAGCGTATCACCTCTTGGGTTTCCTAACACACACAACACTTTGAATTGTCTCATTCTTCCCAGGTCAAATTCAAACACAAATCTGATCAAAGTACAGAGGCTGCAGAAAAGCATACTTTTAATGCTTTCTTACAGTAAATTTGAATAGATTAGTAACAATAATGAAGTCATGTAATACACTGAAGTGTATGCAGAGGAGAGCTGCTAAAGGTGTACCAAAGAATAAGCCCACTAAACTAATAAATAACAAGTAACCCAAGTTTCAAGGCATCCATACAAACAGCACTTTAAAAATCCTCCTAATTAGGTTATTTCAGTATACAGCAGAGAAAGTGCCAAATTCACATTTTTCAGAATATCCCAAAAACTTTTGTCAATTTAACCCTAATTGTGAGAACATTGATGCAAACATCGACACATCAGAGTAACGTAGTTAGGGTATAATTTAAAGGCTTTCAGTATTTTTTGAAATAGGTCTATTAAGCAATTTCCATCCATGGAATACATTACAGTAATACCACTGAAATGCACATAAAACATAAAAATTCCGCTCTTCAGAAGCTAAAAAAAAACACGGACAACCTGAAGGTATTTCATTGTAATTTCACACACAAAAATTAACCCTGGCCAGGCACTTTGCAAAAGCAGCCCAATTTGGTTGGCATCTTAAAGCTGCAGAAATGGGTAAATAAACCATGGCATTGGCATTTTCCCTTTGTGTATGACTGTGTTTTGTGAAAAAGCACCATGACAGCTTTGTGAATAACATACAGTCCTCTGTCACATTGTTGTGATCAAAGTCACACATAAACAGATCATGTAGACGTCATAGATGCAAATCTCAGTGGGCAAAGAAGTCTTCGGCACAATTACAGGGTAAACAAGAATTTTCACTTCAATTTCATGATATGATAATAATAACCCCAATGCTTTTTTCATGACTTCAATTGCCTCGGAAACTGATGTTACGCAGGTCAGAGCCCGGATAAGCACATTGGCAAATAATATTATATATGCGTAGAAGAAGAACAGAATTGTTATAGAGATTTGAATTTTCCCCTTGTATGTGTGCTACTGTATGGTCTATTGTTTTATAATAGCCGGACATGGGTGAACCTGATAACACATGAAACTATTTAAGTAAATCAACATACAATGTAAAATGCTTCTTTAGTATTTGATCAAGAAACCTATGTGTTTCAATTATAAATCAAATAAACAGCTTTTCTTCTAACATGTGACAAAAATATATACATGGTGTCCCAAACGTCTTTTTACCATTTTAAACATTGAAATTCTTAACAACCAACCGTAAACATGAAGGTATATTTGCAAAGAAAAAACTCGTGCAATTATTTTGACACCGAATTTGACAAATAAACATCAGGTATGGGCATATTTCACACAAAACCATCCATGTATCCACTACCTCCTCTCAACATTGAGACCAATTTCTCCACATTCAATTCAATTACAATATCATTATTATTAAACAGTTCTCATATTATAATAATAGATTATCAAGATGATATATAACACCAAGAAATGTTTACTTATGCTTTGATTTTACTAAGAATCAAGCCAGTAAAAGCTCTCTTCTGTAATATTCCATCCTTCTATGCTCTGTATGGATTCTCTGATTTCTCTCAATAATTTGCAATGCACAGGTGGATGAGGAAAGACAGGGAAGTCAACATTGTACATAAGTGTCATTCTTCTTATTGCAACTTCAAGCCAAAGAAAAACAATCAGTTATTTGCCATTAAATGTGCTCCAAAGTTGAGGCATATTCTAAATATTAAATGTCACATTTTGATCTTCAGTTGGTGATTACCATCCATATGACCAGGGCCAGGGGTGAAAGTGCTATTTAACCAAAAATTAATATATATTATGAATCATTCAGTCGTAGAATCAGAAGATGAATTATGAATAAAATACTGGACTGTCATTTCGAATTTTGCAAATTTTCATCCAATCTCATTGGATTTCATCTGGCAACTGTAAAGATGCTCCTGTATTGATCGTAATCACTTGCATGAGATTCATCAATAATCAATATTCCCGGTTGTCTCTGATTACAATCATACAGGAGCATCTTTGCAGTTGCCAGATGAAATCCAATGAGATTGGATAAAAGTTTGCAAAATTCATACGGTCAGTCCAATATTTTATTCATAATTCACCTTCTGCTATTTAGAGAATAAAGCTATTGTTTTTAGCTGCTAGAATGTATCTATCGTCTCATATAACACGGGCGACATTATTATTTTAAGTAAAACAACGAGGCGAAGCCTAGTTATTTTACGGCATAAATAGTGATGTCGATAGTATATGAGACGATAGATGCTTGACAGCAGCTAAAACAATACCTTTATTCTCAATTCTTAAACACTTCAATTCAAATAAATATATTAATCAAGAGTATACCAAATTTTCGAATGTAAGTTCATATGTGCTGGTAATGAACAATTTCCAAAAGTTAAACTGACTTTCATACCAAATTTTAATCCAATTAAATCCTACATTTTACAAAGAATTACCTAGGGCTTCGAATCGATCAGTCCCGTTGTTGCTATGTACCTCTGTACCAGTATCACGTCGACACGCACAAGCTAAAGTGTGTGATATCGTGTCATAACACACGGGTAAGAACCAATAAGATTGCAAGAACATTCTCAAGTGTTTAAGGAATTGACTATATACCCATTGTCAGATTGGAAATTAGGCTATGAAGAAATGATTTCAATCTATCATCATCAAACATGTCATAACAGAAGGATTTTTGTCCAATTTCACAGGTAAATAAGATTTAAAATAAGATTAAAATTCAATTTCATAATTCTCAACAAGAAACACATTTGTCTTATAGTACTGACATCTTACATTTGAGGTGTATTTTTGATTGGTCGGGTATGTTATATATTAAATAAGGAAGGATAATATATCATGTTTGATATCAAAATAATTGTATGAACCAGGTGGTGGTCGCAATGCATCCTCTAAATTCAGTAAATTTTCATCGTCAACCATGTAATTGAATGGGATTATTTTGAAATTTTAAAACGCTTGAAATATCTCAAACAAATAGGCCTATGTTAATAAATAATATAAATACAAGCTAAAACCGTTGGGGTTCAATAATGAACCATAATGAACCCCACAAAACTAACAGAGTATATGGAAAATGCCATACGGCCGGGCGGTTTCACAAGTTGCCGACTCTATCATGCCACTCGCCGCCTGGTATGAACTTGCTCTTTCCAAATGCGTATTTTGATTTTGATTTTCCCTTAGCAATCCTTGTGGAAGATAAGATGGTTTAAAATGTTTAAATGGTAAAGAGACCTTTGGGACATCCTGTATCTAAAGTAGTATCTTAAGGAAACTGCTCCAAGTGGACATGTTGTTTTTAAACAAACTTGTTAATGTTGGAAGGACACTTACAACACCCACTGCTTTAGCTTCTCCGTCTGAAGGGTTTACAACCAAGTCAACTTCTCTATTATCCACTTTTTTTTCTTGTATTCTATCAATTTGCACAGGATATTGGCAGAGGCTTAGATAGAGAAAAAAATACGACTGAAACTAACGTATGGCTCTAAAGCCAGCAGACAAATATTATTGTAGAAATCTATTTCTCGGTGTATTATTCCAAGGCAGATTGATGATGAGTATCTTTTTTCTGAATTGAATGATTTTGTATCATAAAGAAATCTCAATCAAAGAGAACATAATCCAAGTCATTTTCTTCGGGTATTAGGACCCTCTTCTTTATTATTGTTTAAGCTCAATTCCAAGGATAAAATCCATTTAAATTGAATTATTAATAGTATTGCAACATCGAGTCATGAATGTTTAATTTCAAATAAGTTTTTAGTACAAGTTGTGTAAATATCAAGGGTTTCAAATTCTGCTTCCTTATCGGGTAGTATTTCAAGAGGTGTACCAAACTAAATCCGCCTTTTTCAATATATAGAATCCCATCTTGGCTTCTAAGCCGACTAATTTGTTTGTTCAATCAACCTCTACAAGAAATGACAGGGCCAATGAAGTTGTACAAGTTGAGCTACTACGGATCTGCTGTTAAGAATGGTATCGTGGACCTGCTTGTAGCTTGCAAGAAAGTGTAATAAATACATGTGTTTGTGATCATGACTCTAGAGGATGCAGGTTCAAGCCAAGGCAAACGCTGTGTTGTCCTCTCTGGGAGCTACTGTCTTTGTTTGTCCAACACAATATAATGATCAGAGCACAGCCAAAGTCAGTTTCAGAGAAGAACGGCAGTCCTTTGCTCAGATTGACGCGAGCGTCCTGTTAATTAGCGACCTACACTGAGCTTTGTGTTCCCTTCAAGAGCGACAAACTGCGCTGACCAACGTTTTGACGCATAACCGGCCAATCAAATTATCGGTCTGTTGTTATGATTGTCAGACCATTGAATCAGCCAATCAGAACCCCACTTCCGTGTTTATGCTCTGCATGCTTTCACAACTGCCGATCTTCTCTGAAAAAAACTGTAATGCAGTAGCCAAGATGCTAAGCATGAGAAGAAGGACTATAATATGTTGCTTCCTTTGGTGCAAGTGAAGTAAACTGTTTGGATGAATGTTTGTCACAATACATTTGTGCCCATTTTAACCGTAAATCAAGCAAAATACTGTTGGCACACTTTAAATGTGTTTACATCTTATCAATTTCTGCCCCTTCTACACAATACAGTGTTGAGTAAAGCCATGTTGGCAGTAGACCTGCACCGCCCCAATATTGATTGATTGAGGGTGGCAAAAGAGGGTGTCTGCTTCAACAAATACATGGCAGACTTGTGTATCTCAATAGCATGGTTGCGATGGTGCTCGTTTGAAGAACAAAAATGTGCAAGTGAGCCAACTATTTATTTCCTTGATTCAGGCTATGCTGAAGACTGAGTAAAAAATGGGACAAATAGTTTGTTTCTGATACATAAATAGATAAAGTGGTCATCACCCCAATTATAATCTTAACCCTAATTTCTTATACTAAATCTTATCCCTAATCCTAACCATAACCTAACAATAAATCTTATCTCTTGTCTTAAGTACAAGTACCATCTAGTAAATTAGCAATGTGACAAATCTTGCATTCAAACACATCAAACAAAAAAGCGAGGTCTAAGACACAGTCCACACTAGTAATTTGTCATCATGATGTTGTTATTTCCCGATTATGACCGGATTATAATTAATGAAAGATTAGACCAGCGGTTCCCAAACCATTGATCTCGACCCTTTTGGGAGTTTTATAGCCAAAAAATGACTGTATGCCTTTAATTAGCTTAATAAATATCCCAAATAGTTGTGAATTGGGATATTTCTCTACTGTGTACCATTTCAAGTGTATAGAAACTGTAAAAAAACTTTTCAGAATGTCAAAAATGTTGAAAGAAAAAAAACTTTTTCTGGAATTTCCAAAATCGGGATCGCTATTCATTTGTACAGTAAAACAAAAAAAACCAACTTTTTTCCAGATTAGGGTAGGTCAGTTGAGGACAAGCAAACAATCCTTTTTTTTGGCCTGAGAAATGTTTTTATCTTTCGTGAATGATGACATGATTGTAGTATGCTGACGACATTGAGCGGACACATGATACTAATGTTTTTGTAATGCGATTATGACACGATCGTAATCAACAGGGAAAAACACACTTGTGTGGACCGGGTCTAATATTGCAGATTTTTGGTAGGAGTGTATGCGTTTGAGAGATTTGATTGCCGAGCTGTATCAGGTTACCAGTGTCTTGACATTTATCTATGTTATACTTTATATAACTGATACTTTAATTCTAGACAACTCACTGGTTGATTACCATTCAATAGTTTTACCATTAACCAACTGCGTTCGATAGTTTTTACCATGACAATGATGCTTACACCGCTGGATTAGTGTTACAGCGTTAAAGAAGCACCTCATTTGACTTGAGGCAGCTATGACGTGGATCCACATCTGTTGAAGTGCTTGAGGCAGCTATAAGGTGGATCTATATCTGTTGAAGTGCTTACAATCGCATTAGCAAGCCTGCTCACGTTGCTCATATTCTATTAACAAGCAGACCCTAGTGCAGTCCACACAAAGGTGAGTAGTATTATGTTATGATGGGACCTACCAAGATCAGATGCGTATCTTAAGTGCATATCTTAAGAGCTTGTTTTTGACGTCAGAATGATGACCATCTGTCTTCAAATAAAGTGAAAATGTTCACCATGCTTGAGGCTGTACATTAAAGCCAGTATAGCACAGGATTAAGTAACATTATTTCAAATTCCAAGTGATACATTTTTAAAGTCAGCAATGGTCCCCTTTTTCCCCTTCTTTTATCCTCAAAGAAAGAAAATAAAAGGAAAGCCCAAATCCAATTTTAAAATTAACCCTTGTATTAAGGAAGGCAGAAAGTAAATAAGTTGGGGATTTTCAGATGTAACCAGTCTGGTTGCTCCAAGGAAGGCAAAAGCCCAGTCACTGAATAATTCTGTCCCAGATTGAAGAAAAAAGTTCCAAAAAAGGGCAGATTTAACTTAAATTTGGTTCTAGCAAAGAGCAAGGCTAAAGTACCCTATCCACAAGCAATCTTGAGGATGTCAGCTCCACACTCGCTGTAACACATCGCCATCTGAGGGAGCTGAGCAACATCTACCCCTGGTCATGACCCAGAGATACATGCAGAAAAAGCATCAAAGCTAAAAAAAATCTTGTATAATGATTTAGATTACTTTAAAACCTCACTTACACGGGAGATGTTCATGTGTGTACATAGAACAGAGCTTGGATGTGTTTGACACCATTTATTCTGTGTGTTTAACCAATTTACCTTGCTTTGACTGAAGTCTATTTATGTTAGGCATACACTGGTACTACTCTTTGATAACTCGTATTAAGCAAGCATACCTAAGCTAAGTGTGCTTTATGTACTGTATGACCAGAGTGTGCTTTTTAAAATTTCACATGCGTAAGTTGTAACATTATTCATGCGCAGCAACAAAATTAAAACTTATCACGGATTGAAGATTGAACCAAGTATGCACCTGTTACCGGTCTCAATATAGTCTGTACGTATGCCTTCCTCGAGCCATGTAATTTAGATATTGATTTCATAATGACAAGTATATAAAAGTACACATTTTCAGAATGGAAATGATGCAGGGAATCAAAATAGCATAACAGATTCCTGCAAAAAATGAGCAGTTTTGAGAAAATCACAAAATCTGATTTTACTTTACTGCCTTGAGAAAGGCATGGGGACTCTAGTTCTAACAAACAAATATCAGGCAATATTAGAAATGAGTTGACCAAATTCCACCTGCAAACCTCAAGTGGCACAAAAATAACCAGTTTTTCAATTCAAATCTCCCATCATTGTTATACCATCTAGAAGCAAATAAATGGCGGGCAAAATTTTACGTCTTGGGATGTAGAACTTGGCAATAATGCAGTCATATCGTCCACTAAATCCTGCCCATTATTTCGCCTAAGTAGAAATAATCCACACCCTTGTGGGTACTTGCTAGACGACATAACAAGATGCGATTTTTGTTTCTTTCCCTAGTTGGCCAATTTCATTTTTCGACCTACTTTACTCGGGATCTGAAATTGGTCATATGCTTGGTACCAAGCAGTCATTTTGGCTGATTGCAGAAAATGTTTGTACACACCAAACTAGGACACTTAAGCCAGAGTTAGTGTTACATGCAGAGAACTATAAAAAAACCCAAATTATCCTGTAATTGCCCAAGAAGTACTTAAAATAATGCAGCAATCAACCGTTGAATTGAACCATATTGCATTGCAATATGTCTATCGCACCACACTTTAAAAATGGGCTACAATTATTTAGGTGCTGTTCTTATGATTGCTATACAAGCTGAAATGTGTCAGCAGCTTACCCAAAATGGGGAGCATTATGCTTTGTTACACCAGGTAAATCAAACGCTTCGATATGGAGTGTCAATTTAGATACATAATGTTTGCATTTGTCTAGACTATACTTAATTACTTTTACACTACTTTAGTCAGGGTGGCCCATGTACCATTTCACAGACATTTGAGATAATAAATGAGTTCAACCGCTTTCAAACCTGTTTAAAAGTACATGAATTGCACACCAACTTGAAAAGTAAGGTGCAATTTTGTATTTTGTATCACATGAAAAAACATATTGGAAGGCTGGCAGCAAAACCTCATATGCCATAAATTAAATGATACGGTATCTTAAACTATTACGTAACAGATAATCTAATGGAAAAAGCAGTTTAAAAATTTTCAACAGATAACATTCCAGCACAAATCTGCCAAAAATAAATTTCACCTCCCACATTTTACAAAATATAAGGAAACCACTGGCAAGTTGCATTAGCTGAGATAGTAAGATACTGTAACTGGGTCTGACTATGCGTAATACTATAATATCCGAGCAAAAATACGCTTCTAATGCCGTATCTAGGGTTTTTGTCGCAGGATAGCGAGTCCCTAGGATCAGAGACAAATCTAGCGTTGCCCTGGAAACTTAGCAATCAAGCTCTCTACTTGTTGCTAAAGTGAACTACTTTGGCTAGCTTTCTGTGTGTTTGTTTCCTACCCTGCGGGCCTGAATTGATACATTCACTGATCTCCGGATGCCTGCAAGTAATGTGTCACGATAACAATACCATATAAGCTGACCAATTTTCCATTTGCAAGTGAAATGAAATAGAGGCGTAGAAATCTTAGACGTAAATCAACACCAATGGGTATCTGCATGAGTCTTTTAAATGCAGAATGATTCGGATCAATTATATCCGTGAAGTCTATAGTCTGACCCATCTCAAGTTGAGAATGCCATCAATGCATTACACGGTTGCATGACTAGTGTATGGACAAAATCACCCTTCTATGTGTGTGTATACCCTCCATGGGATTCCTCTCAATTTGAGATGATACACAAACAATGTATGTGTATGCAAAAACCGATATATCCATTTTTCTTAATTTGAGATAGGCAAACATTACACAAATTATAGAGAACATAATAAGAAAATGTGTACTGTTGTTGATCATAGTTTGCAATACATACATTGGATTTTTAAGGGGTATCAACTAGCATTACAGAACAGATGTTGGTGGCTTTAACACAAAAAGTTTAGCATTTATCAGCTTTTACATCTGAACTCTTCACATGTTTCTTCCATACTAACTATTTTTAATCCATATTGTAGACAAAAAAACGCACATAGAAATTGTTTGATTGGCGTAACTAACAGAACCTGGGGGAAAAAGAAAAAAGACACGCAAAACCCTCACCTTTTTATTACTTTTCCTAGAAAAAATATTTGTCCTTGACCCAACAGTATTTTTTCTAATAAGATATTTCTATATATAGCTTTGCAGATGCATACATAGTGGTAATAAAATGAAAGTAATTTAAATCAAACTTCAACACTACTAGTACTTCTATATTTTGCTTATCGGGAGCACTTTTGAGGAAGTTCATCGTCAGGTTGGTCTCTAGTCGTTTCCAAGGAAAACATCAGAGCTAACAACATCGGCTAATGATGAGGAAGTTCCTCCAAAGCGCTCCCGGTAAGCGAAAATAAACAAGTAGCATTGAAGTTTAATTTATATTAGTTTCAAGATATTTGATTATTTCTATTTTAGTTTTATGTTGAAAATTAAGTTCTGATATTAAGCATATTTATTGTGTGTATTTCTTTAAATATTGTTTGTAGTTCTTTGAAAGTTAAATTTGTTTGATTCAGTTCCAAATGTACATAGACTTGCTTTTTTTTTACACATTATGAGTTCTCTGAGTTGATTCATAGGTAAACTTGCTTTCCTCATATTGAATCTTTTTGATGTGGATTGATTCACAACCTGCAGACCTGCATTATGAGTCCAGATTGATTCCTGATCCTCTATACCTGTGTTACCCATGGACAACAATGAAAGTAGAGCAGGAGCTGACTGGCCTGCAAACTCACCATAATTACCATGTACTGCACTGATAAAATGCATCAAGATGTATATTATATCAGCCTAAAAATTTCCTAGAGGCACAATAGATGTCACACAGTTTTGTATTTCAGTGATTTCATCGGGGCAAGTACAAATAAATGAGCAATTTTTACACTAATTTAGCCCATAATGAGGTGGTTATATTGGTCTTACTTGAACCTAGAGGAGGATAACATTGCAAGTTTGGGTTGACTTTACCCTAGCATTTGGAATCAAAAGGGTAATTATGGTTATCCCTGCTGCCCATCCTTCCCATGTCAATATAAATGCCCTGCGAAGCAAGGTTTTTTTTCACCTAATCCTGGCATGAGCTAATAATGTCACTTTGTGTGAAGTAACAAAATGGACAAATCAAGTACATATTGGGTGTTTTGTTTAAAACATTTCTTTCATCAGCTCTATCAAAACATCTTATGGCACCCCTTAGTATGAATTTGATGTTGAATACTTGACTACAAATGTACTACTTTTCCTTTGAAATCTAACATATTTAGTACTCCATGCACCGAGTCATTTCAAGAGGGTACTCATTATACTATAAAATAGCATTCAAAGTATTGTATGGAATTTGCCAAGTGACAACTATCTAGCACCCCTTTCTAATGCAACTGCACAATTCTGTCAAATGCAAGGACTAAAGAGATACAGACGAACTCCAAACAGTCAAAGTCTCAGCATCACCCAATAATGCGGGCCGATTGGTCCATGAAGTGCGACCGACGAAACTGATACGCACACCGCATCCCATCCCTTAAGTGACTGATTTAAGTAATCTTTTCTTAACTTCTTTGTGGAGTTTAAAAGGAATAAATGGAGATAGGAAACTACTTTTAATCTGCGTTTCTTGCTAAAGCTTGTCAATATTCATTTTGTTGTGACGTGGATAGGTTATGAAAGCGTCCTTGCTCTCTCTTACGACCACTTATGTAAGACCCACCAATTATATTCCAGCCTAAAAACAATTGCTGCCACTGATTTGATCTGATCAAATGGGCAACTCAAACAATCCAAGATAAATTGACCTGATATCGTGCAAAAACATTTGGATTGTGGTCAAATTGTCATCTGCAGAGAGTGCTTTTGCCATTAGCAAATTAAAATTGTCATTTCGTGGCCACCCACGAGCATCACACTTTCTCACTTGTTTTTATTCTTTCGCACGCAACGGTGCAAATATGTACTTGCCCCCAACTAAGTCAGAGCTGCTTCCATCCTGGGCAGGGCTTACACCATGCTTACACTTAACCAGTTGCCGTGGTTTGCAACTTCCCCAATACGCATTTCAACTGGTTGATTTTGTTTAAGGTGGGTCAGAGGAAAGCATGGCCTACAATCTTGGAAATAAGTACTTGGAACGCTTGGCACACTCTGCCGTAAATTCTGTCCAGAATTTCTAATGATCATGGAAATGACGTATATTGTGCTTGGAAATAAACATGACATCTACAACAATGATTTACCCTTCCCCCCTCCCCATCAATCAATGTTGGACACATTGGGAAACCGCTGACGACATTGGCATTTCTCAACATTGCATGGGGGAAAGGGGGTGACAGTTTTCCGTTATTTACATGCAAGCGTTCCAAGACTTATTTCCAAGATTGTAGCAGTGTTTGCACTCAAATTTTGAGACAAATAAAGCTGACACACTAGATCTAAGAACATCACAAGATCACAAGGCTTGATATCAGGAGCATCAATTCTGTCCCATGTACATTTGTTTTGATATATTATTAGCCTTAATTCAAGAACCACAAGACTTTTGCAATTATTGGCTTCCTTGACTCATTTCCTATTTGAGCAATGTATATTAAGAAGTACACTGGAGTTTTGTAGTAAAATAACTAAAACTGGAAACATATGGCTCCTATCATGATGCCATCCCACTTGCCTTAATATAACATGAGATTTAGTGCACAATGATAAAATTGACAGCTTAACATCCTGGCAAGCATGCACCAAGTTATGACTTACATTTAATGCCAGATCCCAGGGCTTCAATAAATGAGCAGGTATTGTAAGAATGATATAATGTGTTATTCCAGTTGAAATCCATACACCCCCTGTGGAAGACATGACCTTAATCTCCCACACAGGGGTGTAGATTCCAAATGGAGCCAGCCATTCTATTAACCCCATTTAAAATGCACACTCCCTGTGTAGAATATTAAGGTCATGTCTTCCAGGGGGTGTATGGATATCAACAGGAAAAGCCGAATATCAGTTTATCTGTATAATGAGATGTAAAACATCAGCATACAAGACAAACAAGTTAATTTTGTTACACCTACATAGGACGTCCTTCAACCACAATTACAAAGTCAGCACAAAGACAAAACAAGTTGATTTCTTGATTATTGCATCCATTATCACACACTAAGCATCTCTCAACCTTTAAAAAGTTTGTCTTGACGCATTTGCAAAAATTCACAAAACAACATAAAGCCAACCTTTTTAAGAGCGCAAATATAACGAGGTAGTATTACGGTGAGCTAACACCCATTTGTAGCTAATAGGAGTCTGAGGAAACTAATATAGCCTTTGCTACTTGCAGGTGCATCACACTGTGACAATAAGGGGTGACTGTCTGGAGCATTTCAATCTGGATTGATCTACATCTGTGCACACTTGTTTCATTTATTGTGCATCCTCACAGCTTGTCCCAATCTAACTAGGCAACAGAGTGAAGAGTTTGCACACAAACTCACGCCCCCCATCAATTTTCTAGCAAAAATAGATCAATTTCGGCCATACAATGCTGAAATTTCAAGCTATCTTGTGCAAGTAACCTTACCATGGTCCATTCATGATCAGAAATTGCCGCGATATGCCATGACATCGGCATATACAGTAAGTAAATAAAAAATCATTGATCCCAAGTTTAAAGTTCATCATATCGGCATCATTTGTAAGCTTACCTAACAATTTTTTCAGGAAATATCGTTGTCGCCCCAGGGTGTTTAATAGAGTAAATACGGTATATTTCTTTTTTGAATTATATTCACTGTATTTAGTAACCCTTCCTGATTTACCAAGTTATCTCTTTTAATACAAAAATAATAATAACAATATAGATATCTAAAATACAGAAGGCAAGCATTAGATATGTTTTGCATCTGAACATTTCAAATGTTTCATGAAATCAGGACATAGTATGTGCACTGTACTTAGTACTGCAAAATTTGCAGCAAATCAGTCGGAATTAGATTAAAAATGTCTGTGTAGAAAACCCCTATTGTTACTTGAAGGCTGGACGGCCATACATCAATCCATTAATTGGAGTATCCGGTAGACTTGCTCTTACATTTCACACTTGTCCTAGTTAATGGTGTGTACCACCACAGTCTGTGTGCTACGTAACTGATAAATGCACACAAACCTATTGCCTTTCCTTGACGACACTTATAGAGTGTTCACTTAACCTTTTAACAGGTGGCACATGCTCAACTTACAATAAGTCATGGTTACGGCAAAATAAATCGAGCCGTTAAAATGAGCACATTCATGTCATCGTAATAGGATGTACCGAGTTTCAATCAATACCTATAAGCATGCATATTCTCAAGGCACTGTCTGTATCGTATTTGTTTGCTAAATTAGAACTTAACCTATTAGCCGTAAATGATTTTCCAATTCAACTTGCAGCTTCTGCTAATTTTAGCTGTGCACATCCATTGGGGCTAAAGCCCTGTGGTAGGTGAGTATGGATTTTGATGTTAAATGGGTTATATGAAAGCTTTACAAGTGTGCTTTGATACAAAGTGCATCTTTTCATTTCTTGTTGTTGCCGATAAGCTATGACCCAAATGTGCTTTGTTCTCTCGTCGGGACTGATGTGGGCGTCGCTCGCTCACGCAGCACACAGGATGAGTATTAACGTTCCTATTGCAGGCGTGACAGACACAATCAGGGCAAACAGATTGATAGAGGCTTAAATATACTCAATTTTTAAAATGGCTATACTTTGGATAAGACAGACGAGACTCAATATATTGCATATTGATGTGGATTGATGTGCTCACATTAGCACAATTGGTGCAGTGTACTTAGGCACTATGCACATGTTGATCAAGTAACGTAGTATTGATGAAGTACTGACATTTTAAGCAAGTTCAAAATAAGGTGAAGTACACAATTTAACTCAAGAAAGGAATACAGTGTACAAACTGTATGCAAACTAGAGCAAACACAAGAGAGCAAAAAATTTAAAATACTGCAAACTCCAAAATGAATATGCATATAGGATTGTATTCTGTACATTGATTCCAACTGACTCCAAAGAACAGGCATGACAATGGCTTTCTTGAAAACCACCTGAAAAAGTGTGTGACTTTGGCCTTAAGGGGGTACAACACCCCTGGCCAATTGTGTGCCTATTTTTGCATTTTTCTCATAAATTATAGCACATTGGTGACAAGTAAGATATGTATATTATAGGGGCAAGGACTACAACTATTGTACTGAAAATTTAGCAAATCAAAGCAAGTAGTTATTGATTTATTGATCAAATAGTGGTTTTACCTCATTTTTGACTGTAACTCCACAACTGTTGTATGTGTTGAAATAAAATTTCCAGTGCAGTAGTTGTAGTCTTTGCCCCTATAATATACATATCTTACTTGTCCCCAATGCGCTATAATTTTTAGAAAAATGCAAAAATAGGCACAAAATTGGGCAGAGGTGTAGTACCCCCTTAAAAGGCCCAAAATAGGCTGAAAAAATAATAATGTGTAAATTTGGACAACAAAATAGCCTGAATTCAGGCAAAAGCCTGGAAATTTTCACACCTGAAAGAAGTGGTGCTGGATAGCATCAACAAAGCCACAAAACCACCACATAAGCAAGAAAGACTTAAGATACCGTATATTCTCTAATAACCCCCTCTAATAAACCCCCATTCCTTTCAACCAAAAATTTAACAAACATTTAATCCTGTTCACATTTAATTAGTCATTTAAACATGATTTTTAGGCTTACCTAACATTTTTTCCCGGTATTCTTTCATTGAAAATTTGATTCCAATATACATCTCCCTTTTCAAAATTGAAACAACACTGAGGCTTTTATCAGAAAATATACACTCTGTAAAAGGAAACATGTTAAAGATAATTGACTTGAACCAAAAACATAATATTGATAAAGCAACTATCACTTCCTTTAATAAATAGCTATTTAATCATGACTTCAGGCTAGCAGACAGACAGACATCTGAAACACAATAACATCTTTTTTGCCTATTTCAATCTGATCATCATCTCATACGAAAGTCTTAATTATCTGCATCCTGGAGCAATCCAAAATAGTCACAATTTACCATGCTTTCCTTTCTTCAATATCAACCATCTCATGATTGTATAAAATGAGTTACAATGTTCAAGTAGGCCTAATTATTGTAAAAGAACTATATATTTTTGAAAGTATGTAATTTCAGTTTTATAAGAAATATTTTTGAACCTAATTTTCATTTTACAAGAGGTTTTGCATACATTAAATTGCCACAATGTTTCACTTAAGCAAAGGTGTTAGACGAGACAAGACACAAATAATAAGATTATAAATAAAATTTTAAAAAAAAGAAAAAAAAAGCGCAGTGATTTATAGTGCGCTACGCACAGGTACAATGCCTAGACGTTGATCCACAAGCCTCAGCACACTTTACAGTAGGATTACAAATAATAGGATTGCAAATAAAAGATGCAGACATGAGAGAATAATAATAATAATATTCCCTTGTGACGAGTTTTCATTGACAGAAATTTCCTCAAGTTTCAATATTTTCACTGTGGTAGCAACGCAACAAGCAATCCTGTCTGTAATATCACACCTGATCACCTGTTACCCTGAACCTATATACATTCAGTGTGAAGTCTGGATGTCAAAAATTCATTAACTTGTACGCATAAAAGATACAAACAGGATTGCCAATTACACCCAACTGCTTACAGCCTTGCCAGTCAATTGCTAATGATCAGGTTACCTTGAGAAACAATCTATGTCATTTATGAAAAATGAAATTGCCTCCTCATAATTAGCCAGCAAAATTGTGTCAGAAATTGGTTAACAAAAAAAAAAGAAGTGTGAGTCAAACTTAAATGCCAAGTAAAAAAAACTGACATGTTATCGGGGGAAAAATAGCTGCCTGAAGCATTACTAATGGATATAAAGGGAGGAGGATTTAGGGATAATAATAAACACTAAACGTTACATATTATCAATGGAAGAGGCTTACATATCGAACACTGAAATATATAAACTCTCAAACAATACGAACTAGAACTAGCAAGATCAAATTTATGATGCTTCATTGTTATTCTTAATAATAAACAGAGGAAAGAAGAACCATGTATCAAATTCATTTTCAATTGTGCTAATGTGTTCTTTTGTGCTAGTTTGAAATATTGGAGTGTTACTATGTTCCAGTGTATGATGCGTAAGCTTCGTCCCTTGTTTGTATGATATTTAGGCTGGCAAGTAAGCATCAATATTTGATTTTGCTGGTGTGTTTGTATAGTTTACCTTGACTGCAGTGCTCATATTTATAAGTACCAGACGCGAGTGCTTTTTATCAGGGACAGTCTGTGCAGCTCAGTGGTTTAGAGCATTGCCTGCACAAGCCTAAGGTCTGGGGTTCAAGTCCACCCACAGGCAGGTATATCGGGAATTTCCTATAATGCATCAAATGCTTACAAATCGCTTCTTCCTCCCTATCCACCACACTGTTTGTGGCACAATTGTTAAAATCCTGTAAATGCCACTAGTTATAATCATTGTCAATATTACTTTAAATTACCATGGTCAACACTTGACAATTATGTTCTAAATTCTTCGAAATTATCAAACAATATGCTTAAATTGTCACAAAAATATAAGCGCAACTTTAATATTTATGCACCTCTGATTTATGATGTACACTTCAGATATGGGTGCGAGTATGGAAAAATATCTAGGTATATGTAGGAGCCACTTGGTGACAGATAACTTCAGGCATCTGCAGATGTATTAACCTTAACCATCCTGCATACTATAAAATACTACTGCACCAAGCTGCTGCCTATGCATGCAACCCACTTGATAAGATGATGCAATCATCCCAAGTCATGTGTACGCACTGTTTTGTTGGCTGCGCTAGCGAAACACCTGTGGCTACTAGCCGCTGACCTAGTGCTTGGCATGCGAGGGGTCTCAGCTTCATATCACGACCAAAACCAACAATTTCTTTTTTCATCTTCTCTCTTTATTTGTTTCTTCTTTTCAAGCCATTCGCCAAAAAGTACAAGGAGAGTTAGGGTTAATATAAACAACTCTAAGCAGCTGCAAAACTTGATTGTACACATCCTACAAACATGACAATAGTTTGTGTGTCACATACACACCTAAATCAAATTTTGAGTGATAGACTATGTTGTCACTATTCACACAGACAGGTGTTTCTCTTCAAGCTTAAAAGCAGTGCTTATATCCTATATTTCAGACTAATACTGCCGCCCCATGGAAAAAAGGGCGTAACTTACATATTGATCTTTTTGAGATAATGGACAAAATTGTTGATTGCTCCCAGTGACTTATACACATAAGCAAATTTGGGAAGGGTTAAATATATAATTTGGGAATTAAAATTGGGGTATTAGATATTTTGTGTGTAGATATTATGTTCCTGGATGTACCTGTGCTCATAACTCAATTTTGACAAAAGTGTTAGTTATGTCCTTTTGCCATGGGAGGACAGAATGCCACATAGAAAAAATACAAATACACTTTACAAACAAAATATAACCAAGCCAGCAAAGATTCATCTGGGGAAACAAGTATGGGCACAAAAAGGTGCATGAAAAATAGAGCAGAGCACAGAACAGAGCTTTATTGCTTAATCCAACCTGTTTAAAATCAAATGTTTCTTCTAACATATTTCCATGGCTAACAACACTGTGAATGCATTGCAACCTTAACAAAATATGCACTACATACATCCCAAATGGACTCTGTTTCCTCTTAATAATATTGCTGTCACAAAATAGTCAACCTTAACTTTACTTTAAAACAATAGGGAAATAAACAACCCTTTTAATGAATGGAACTCTGCACACTTTTGCAACCCAATATGTATGTGTTTATCGAGTTTAGTGAAAACAAATACTTTCCCAACCACTCCAAGGCACTACTTATTCCGAATAATGTACTTAAAACTCATCCAGACCATTGTCTAACTCATCTAGTTTGTATATTTAGAAGTCGTCTACAAGCCCTACAGTCTAGCTAGTAGAAAGCCACGTTCAGAACATAATTTGTGGCTGTGAGATATATATTAGTTGGCAGATGTGGCCTATTTTCTATTCTTTTATCACCTGTCAGTTACTAGTGACGTCAAACATCCAAGTTGACAGCTGCAGATGGTGAGAACAGCCATTGCTATCTTGTTCTCCTTGCCCTATAATTTATGTTTTTATCATATAACTACCTTTAAATTGAACAATTGAAATGGTAAGAAAAAACAGTGGTTACCTCTATCTTCAGAGAAACATAAGAAACATGGATGCCTCCCTAAATCATAATCCGAACCCTTAACCTAACCAAAACCAAATCTTGATATCTTTGGGTAGCAGAAGTTTCATCTTGTCTATGAAAGAGAAAATCATAGCGAGCTATTCCATGTGAAATCCATACACCCCCCCATGGGAGACATGATCTTAATCGCCCAGAGGGTGTGTATATTTCAAATGGAGACACCCATTCAGAAGGACTGAGCCATTGTATTAGTTAATAGCTAATAACAATACAAATTCATGTCTGTGTGAATGAAATGCATGTTCTACAAACACTACCCAATTGACCTTTTCGGTACATCCCATAAGCCATAAGCCAGAGATGTCGTCATTTGCTGTCATGCTTATCTGCGCCGATGCGCACATCGTTTATTGATTAAATATCGTTACTGCGCGTTGCAAGTCAGTGTGACGTCAAATGATGACATCTCAGGTATACTCACAAAGGCTTATGGTATTTACCGAAGAGGTTAATTCATTACATTTTAAAAAGCTTTATGAAGAATGCATTAGGTAAATGTATGTATTTGCAACCTTACTATAGGAACCCAACTCTTATAGTAAGGTCAATGAAGTGTAAACAACGACTCCCTGTTGCTTCTATATTCTCTGTGTGTTTCCATGAATTGCCTGAAATCTCATACCAGTTATAATACAACACTGACCAAGATAGAATGACTCCCTCCCACTTATTCCCATTGAGACAGCTTCCTACTGCCCTTTCGTTTATTGGCTCCTACACAAACACCTCCAACAGACACCTACTTCATAATTGCCACATGGTCATAATCCAGACAAAAATATTACCCCATGAGTATTGCAGCTCAGAATAGTTCATTTGTAAAGGTTACATTTCATCCAATGGAATTCTTCAATAGGCAGGGAAGGTATAACAAATACTATGGTGGTTCTTATTTTCAAAAGTTACATATTTTTTAACTCTCACCCCTTCGAATGGTTACATTTTAATGGAAAAAAATATTACCTGTTAATTTGAAGAAAAAACATAAATATGTTGAGGTAGTTCATAGAAGTTGTATTTTTTGGTTATTTTTGGTGAAACGCTGAAATGAAAATCAACAATCAGTTTCTGTGATTTTGTCAGAAACTTGCTAACATAATATGTATTCCCAAGTTACAAAACCAGTTGTTAGGAAAAACAATGCAAAATCCTTCTCAATTGAAGAGTGGTTCAAATTGATAGAAATTGATGCAGCTGGGGCACAACAGTACATGGAACAGCAAGTACAGGGTGCATCACACACAGTAGAACTACAACTTTAAAATGCCTGACTGTTGGGCCTTAGGATGGCTGCAATCTACAAGTCTGTTCAGACGATTTTTCTTTATTTTAAGTGAAGTGAAAAGGTTTGAAGTAAAAACTTCAAAGGTTTGTTCAGATTACCCTACTGCACAGTGTGTGACTTATATGCCGACAATGTTATGAGTCTTGTTACTTATAGGATGTACAAAGTATACACACAAAAGCAAACAATGTGTCACAAAGAAAGCACTTGCAAAGATTGTTGCTGATACAATCACTAATGACACTTAGAAGAAACAATCTCAAAACACACCAATCCGATGACAGTCACTTTCCACATTTTAATTAATACATTGGGCTATTCCAGTTGAAACCCAAACATCAACTTTGGAAGACATGACCTTAATCTCCCACACAGGGGTGTAGATTTTAAATCGAGTCCCCAATTTAGGTAACCCTATTCTAAATTCACACTCCTTGTGTGGAAGATTAAGGTTAAGTCTTCTATATGTATAGATTGCAACTGGAGAAGCCCATTTCCGCGAAGAACTCACCAATACAAAACACACTAAAGCACCTACCTTAATGTTTCCTTCAGCAGATCCTGTAGCAAAGAACTCCTCTGACGGATCCACAGCTAAGCATTTGATGCCTGACTCATGAGCTTGGAAGCTGTGCCTTAGTTTGCGTTGCCTCACATCATAGATGCACACTTCGCCTTTCTTATTGCCTGATATCAGGATCTTCTGTCTGGGACAGTATGTGATGGATGGGCAACCACCTTCATGGCATGAGAAAGCTGTCAAGGAGAGAGAGACAAAAATCTTAGTCAGTGAATGAACTTTGTGAAGTTGATAATTTGGCACAATTGAAAGTCCAGGGCCACTGCAAACTGGCAAACTTGGTGATCAAAAACTTATTTGGGATAGAACATAATTGTGTTAAAAAATAGAGGAAAAAAGAAAACAAAAACACAGACACAAACCTGTCTTTTTATCTTCCTGAAGTAATTAAACCTGGAAAAGTATTCCAGGGGATTAAACCTATTTGATGAGCAAAATTACCCTGGATCTACGATCAACAAGATTATCATGATATATTGTATCAAATGCAGAGGAAAGATCCAGAAAGACCAACATTATTGCTTTACCTTTGTCAGTTTCATTCAATATATCATTTTTCACCCTGTTATATTTCACAACCACTTATTATACAATGTATCAAATTAATTGCCAAACATATCAAACCTTTTCTGTACACTTGGCACCAGAGAATATATTTGGGTACTTTAGGAACTGCGCTACCCTCTGATTATTTCCAGAACGATGCATACTTCGAGAAAAAATTGCAGCTAAAGGGTGGCGTACGATACTATAAACCTTTCCCTGTGTATTCAGTCATGCATTGTAAGTTAACACTAGCGCAATCTGTTGTATACTTACAATGTACCATGCAACTCTTGGGGTGCATCAGTGTGTCCCATAGACACACATTTCTGTTTTCTGTAGAGAAACCAGCTGTAGCCAGGAAACTGGAAGACCCAAGGAAGGAGAAGTCATAGACAGCCTTGTTGTGCACTTGTTTACTCTGTAGATGGTTAAAACAAAGTCAAAATATGCTAATTAGCTAACTGGGTGGTTATACAAATCGGTTCTCTAACCGCAAGCCTGACCTACTTTCATGACCGCTTGCTTATGTGATGAACATTAGCAACAGAAGCGTTATTGGTAGACATTTTTTAAAGGGTCACACCATTGTTAGTTTTCAAGATATTTTACACCTTTTTTTACTTTTTGAGATAATTTTGAAAATATCCAACCCGGGGACTCGCAATATTGATTTTTATTACTTATTACTTAGAAATAGAACCCCAGAGTTATTTTCTTGTATTTACTCCACCCTTATACAACCCTATTAATTATTTGAAAACAAACAAACAAAACATTACTCCACCCCAACCCCACCCCTTACTGCAACCCCTACTATTTTTTTTAATGTAAAAAAAAAGTATGATAAAGAGAGAATTGTCATTTGGGAGACATGAGGATACAAGGTAAAACTTTAATCAAAACTTTAATCGAAGTGTCACATGCAGCCAGCCAGGCATACAGACAAAAAAGAGATTACTCTTTCCTCCGGCTAGACAATAAATGGGTTTCATTTTAACAATCAACTCAAGTATCAACTTCAATTCAAATTACAGTTCAATAGACCATAAGTTATTTATATATCTGTTGTCTCATTCTTGGAAGATTCACAGAAGCAAACTTCACAGACAGCCTTTTAACTCTGTAGGAGATAGCACAACTTAACAAGAACACCGATAGTGTATTTATAGCCTCGCCTGAACTGAGCATTCACAGAAATGAAAAAATGCATTGTTTGCTCTGAACAAGTAATTGTAAACCCCATAACATCACATGCCACTGATATACCAGGAAATAAATTTTATAACGGTATCAAATAAATCCTCCAAAGACTGATCTGGAAGAAAAAGATGATTTTTATTATTGTGCTCTCACTAAGTTTCAGTCAAATTAGAGGACTTTTTAAGGGGGAACTTGGACTCCAGATCTTAGATTATACATCCGATACTCTAACCGCTGAGCTACAAAGACAATCCCTGATAAACAGGTCTCAAGTCAACTACAAGAGGATGACACAAAATATGTAATGCACTTTGATGAGCTAGTTTGTTCTCTACTTACCCAGTATGGTTTAGTGACTGCTGGAGTGTTCATGCCTACTTGCCATAGACTAAGGGTACCACTGTCATCACACACACCAAACTAAAATTAAAAGAAAACATATAAACTTGCAAAAAATTTACATTATTCTGTGATGTTTTCAGGCAAAATGAGGACATTGGTACATTGGATTCTGAAATTTGGCCAAAAGTGGTAATCAATTGGGGGTTTCAGCATTTTGCAAAGTTTTTCTTCCCTTTTTTTGTCAATGTTGGTACATTGGATTTTGAAATATGGCCAAAAGTGGCAATCAATTGTTGGTTTCAGCATTTTGCATTTTTTTCTCAATTCTTTCATGTGAACATAATACCTGTAAGAATTTTGTACATTTTATGCCACCAGAGGGCTCACTTATAGTGTCTTCAAAGGTGAAGCTATTCAGGCAAAAAAAAAAAAAAAAATATTGTTGTGTTGCCCTCAAGTGAGAAAATTGGAAAATTGGGGCGGACGGTCGGATTTTTTTTTTTTTCTTTCTTTTTTTTTTTTCAAACCTTCAGTTTTTTTAAATCTCCTCAAATATTAAATAATGCTTCTTCAACTCAGGGACATTTGTCAATTCTGACTTCTGGATACCTGTTAGACATCAATTAAAGATTAGTCTTTCAATAAAATATTAATTTTAAGTGAAAACATTGATTTTTTGAACAAATCTGTAAAAATCATCATTCAAAAAAAAAAAATCCCGACCCAGATTTTTCAGGATTTAGGGTCGGGCGATTGAGGGCAACACAACAATTTTTTTTTTGGCCTCATTAAGATTCAGAAAATTAAGTGTTTTTCAGTTTTGTATACAGAGGTAATAAATCAAACCATGGTTTTGTTTCATACATTCGACAAAATCAAACACTGATTCAGGGAGAAAATGTTCCTATTTTTACCTTCATTTGTTAGAATATATATTGGTTTTTTCTTTAATTAAATAGAAATTTCTTGATATCAATACAACCTTCCCACACATTTGCTTTTGAGTGTGAAGGTCACATGCACTTAACTGGCATTTAACACTATACTGGTTTGACTTGTTTTGCCAACTTACAAATAAGACTATATTTATGCTTACAGATATGGTTTAAACTTAGCATTTTTTTAATTACATTTTATCTTGATTTTTTAAATATCCTATTTTGATTTGCTTTAGGCCCTTCGCACTTGATTATTAGTTTCCTGTTTACCGCCCGCGTCCAAAATTGAAAATCTCAAAATAATTAATTATTTTATTTTTATTTCTAATTTTCTCCTTTAAAGTAACTTTCAACTACTTCCACTTGCCATTTTCTGACTTTAATAATATCAACAATAATGATGAATGAACAAAGAGTACAACTCTACCTTCACTTATTTATCAAATCAAATATTATTGTAAAATAATTAAATGCCCGCTCTAGTCAAAACGAGTCAATAGTTGCTTGTAATAGTTCAAACTAAATAAAGAAAATAAAAGATAATTAATAATTAATAATTAAAAGTCACCTCGTCCCTTTTTCAAAATCTTAAACAGGAAACTAATAATCAAGTGCGAAGGGCCTTATATAGAAGTTGAAATCAATACCTTTCCTCGCATTTGCTTGAAATAAATATTGCAGCATTTGTTGAGGACGCCAAGTTTTTCTAAATTCTCAACTTTCAAGATTTTCACACAATTGTAATGCACTTTAAGAAACTAAGATAATCTGAGATTAAAATGATGTGTCCAGTCGTTTTATTCATACGATGGAAATATCAGTAGAAAGCAAATACAATGTTCATAACACTGCATGTACATGGCATGCAGGATGTTCATCAACCTCAGGCCTGCGACATCTTTCTGAAATAATTTCTGAAGATTTCCGATCAGCTGCTGAAAAAGTATATTGTTCATTTAAGTTTCAGATATATATCACTATGCAAGACTCAACATACATTAAAATGTTGGGAGTTTTCACACTTTTGTTTCAGGGAGGGAGGGGTCAGCCTCCTAACGGATGGACCTTTGTTTATTGGACATCATTTAACTGTATTGAAAACATGTAAATGTACAACACAATCGGATACAAACACACCAAGGGAGGTAATTTGAGAAAACTAAGTCATTCACCGAATTGTGCAATAACCAAATGTACATTGCACATTTTATCGTGCATTTTTATTTTTCTCCCTATTTTGGCATGTATCTCTATTTTTGCCACCTCTGGCGTTTGTTAGATCAGATTGTGCTACATTTAAACCACTAGTACGTACCTTGTTCCCTTGGTCATTGAAATGAATTTGAGTGACCTTTTGAAACTGGCCATGATGTCTGTGGGTGTAGAGCTTCTGTGAGTGGCCCCATTCCCACATGTGAACACTGCCATCATTAGAACCACTCAGATCTGAAATACAATCATCATATTTAGAAATTAATAACTGCACATCGGTTATTTGGAGGGCATTGTGAAAAATATGAACATTTTGCCTTTGGAACCGAGGGATATTCTGAGGACCAAAGCAAAATGATTAGATTTTTCACAATGCCCGACAAAGTTATTAACCTCATTCATAACTATCACTTTCATCTCTACACTTAACAAAATAACACAAAATTTTCCTCAAAAGTTTGTAAAAATAAACAATTTTTGCATTTTGCCTTTCCAAAAATTGAACAGGCTAAAACAGGATGACCAATAACCGAAGTATGAATCACACAAGTGCAAATACGGGGGGCATTCTTGAATTTTGATCACAGTTTCTTTAATTCTTCACAGATTTCACCAAATGAGGTCTTAAATCAGAGCTAAAGGGTACAGGAATTGGATGCTGGTTTTAATTAGAATTTATTTGTCTTTGTTTAGGATACACAGGAGTGAAAATGACTAGCACCTTCATTCTTCTGCTGCCTGTAGTTGCCAATTTAGTTGGCCCCTGGTTATATTTGACTTTGTATGCATTTTGCATTCAATTGATGGTTCAACAGGCTCTCAACTCTTTAGATAACAAACATACATGGCTCTCAAAATCACTAGAACTACAGTAAAACGTACCACTTCTAATTTTGACAGTTTCATTAGGATGTGCCTGCATGTTCAACACTCTACTTATTCACCAGAGTAAACCCTAATCCTAACCCTATGAACCATATATTAACACAAACCATAAACCTATTAAAAGTAATCTTGTCTTTGTTGTTGATTGCAGGTCAAACAAGCAGGATATTGAATAAGCGGAGGAATACAGTTCATTCAATAAGGACTAGAATCAAGCCATGAACTTACAGTATGGGAGACTTGGATGAGAAGCTAGTCTTCGTATGTGGTATAATGGACGTCTAGTGATCTGTAGAAAAAGAGAGAAAGGAAGGAGAGATACATTATAAAATATATGTAGCCATTGATTTTATAATCAGCAAACAAAAGAACTTGAATGTAAATAATATACAAGTGTTCATTTTTCATTCCACTAACCCTAACGGCCCTAGGGTGGTTGTTTCACAGGTGCCCTTTGTGTTGCCCACCCCTGTCCCTGTAACGGGAGGCAGGCACTTGGTGGTAGTCATTGTAGTACCACCCGGTGATGTTAGAGTTAGTGAGCATGTTGATGAGGAAGTCGGTTGTTATGCATCGTGGGTGCGGCAAGGGGCCAAAAAGAGATGGTGACATTAGGGTAAGATTGAAAGTTAATTTTATAGTTTTTTAATAAAAAATTGGACTACAAAGAGTGAAAAAAGTTGCATTAAAAATTTGCACTTTCCTATCATATACTTTCTTCCCATATGCAAGTACTACTATAATATTCTATATACATATATGATGCTTTTCCACATATATACATATATGATGCTTTTCCACAAAACCAAACTATTTTGAGCATCATGCAGGTTTTCGTATTCCTTTACTAGACGTCCTACCATTACTGTAAAAGTGGAAATTTCCATGTTACATTTATTTTTGCACTTTTCACCTTCCGAGCTGCTACCGCGAAAATAACAACCCGCAAATATATTCCTTTTGTGTATAGGCCGATGTAAGGAAACATAGAATCGCGAATATTTAAAAACAAGGCCTTCAGTTCAAAATTGGCAAAACACAAAAAATTAATCAAACAAAAATTTCCACTTTTACAGTACTAGACCAGAGGAGGCTTAAAGGCATTCCTACAATGCACTATGATTGGGAAATTTGATCAATATAACCTAATTTTAAAGGCAAAGTCCCCATTGCCACACACACAAAATGGTCATTTTAAAACTGCAGCCAACGAGCTAATAGTTGAGACTTAGGACTGATATTTGATTTTCTTACAGGAAACATTCATATTGTCCCACTGCATTAATTTTATTCCTAAGTCTCGATGTTATGAATGTTAAATAATAGGATGAAAACACCAGATATTTGCACACAATTCCAATGCAAGGCATGATCAACTGTACCATATGTGTACAAAAGCCAGACATACAAGGTCAGAAACCCCATTGGGTTGTGGGAATGTCTTTAAACATCCTCTGGTACTAGACTTCCTACCATTAGAAAAGTTTGATTTTACCATTGTGTTAAGCACCTGAAACAGACGATGACGTCAATTCTAGTTCAGGAACCGAGGTAACATTAATGCTTCATAGACATGTAATCTAACCCACAAGAGTGAGTGAGGAAATGAATCCTACCATTTTAGATTGAAGTAACATACTAATCACCTTACAGCAAGAGTTGGATTATACTCTTTGAAAAGCATAATCCACACAGAGAGTTGGATACTGCCTTCAAGGATTATTACGCCCATCATGCAATCTACTATCTTTATACTATTATTTGCACCAACCACTGTTTGACCTTTCTGTGAATCGGATCCTTTGCCTTGTGGGACCTGTGACGTCAAATCAAGTCACTCACCATTACAAGACTTGATCAGGACACTCAGTAATTATACAGTATGTTGCTACACAATACCTAATCATGTTTGATTCATGGGTAAAATGTGGTAACATTACGAGAAAATTGGCTATTTTAAGCACCAGGCAGACTCTGCAGCCTGACTTTATTACTGTTATCACAATTCCAATTTATCCTGTAGAGTTTAGAGCCTACAGGACAGATAGATGACGTCAATTCCGCAGTAACTGATGCCTTAAAACCGACACAGTTGAAGTTTTTAAGATTAATGTTACACTTAATGCTTCCATCAGAACACCAACCCCTATGACCACCTGTTACCTTGTGAGTTCTCTTTTATCAGTCCCAGTTCCATGTGGGACTGTGGGCACATGCCACATGACGTCAAATCAGGTAAATCAATATTGCTCAACCTGATAGGGCTAACCTAACTACAACAAGGAGAAGATGATTGCAACACAAAACCACATCATCTTTGCCTCACAATCTGTATATGGTTACATTACCATGTGGATAAAATCTATTTTAGAATGAGTTCCACTTGGAATGTTTCAAAGTTTTCTTTGCTGCAACAATTGCCATTTATCTTTGGCAAACCTAGTACAGAACAGTGTAGATTTTAAAGGAAACAAAGTAAAACTTGTCTGTTTACTCTTCAATAGTAGGTGTTATGCAGATTATCATCTGCATCAGTTATTTTTCCAGATTGTGAACAATTCTAAACATTTGGATTTTTCACAATAAACATTTAGATTTTTCACAATAAATATTTAGATTTTTCACAATACCCTCAAAACAACTGATACGCAGTTATTAACCTCTAAATAATGACACTAAAAGAAAAGACTAAAATTGACAAGGCAAATGAGAGTATTAAATGGTATTTAAGGTAGTATGTACTATTGTTCAAATGAATACAATATATCAGTTGGGTGACTAGAGGCCAATAACATGCATAAATTACGAAAGCAACATGGCCGTTTTTGACTATGGCATAACAGGTCCCAGGTTTGATTCCTGTTCCATCACTATAGCCAGCTACCAAGGAGGTAACACCTGGCTGTTCATACACCCAACCCTGGGCATCAAGGGAGAACAGTGTCTCACATTAAATGAATCACCACGATTTAAACAAGAAAGAAAGATAATTTTCTACTTCCTTGGCTGGGAATGGAACCCATCCCCTTATTTCGCATTGGTAACAAAGCCTGCTTTTGAGCATAACACTGGAGTACTTACAATATTGGTACCTCTGCCAGTCTGATCAGCCATGAATTCACCAGCACCAAATCCAGAAGAGATCATGGATGGTGTAGGGGTTATACCAGGATAAGGATGGCTTAACGATCTCTCCCGTGGATTGACTAATAGGAAGTCATCTTCTATCATTGTGCCACCACGTCTGTTGGAGAAAATACAGTAAGAAGTCACACAGAAAATTAGTCTCTCACCCAAATTACATCTCTGAAAAAAAGGGGGTACCATCTATCAGCTATGTATAACTCTCTTCTAAGAGCCAACTAGATCAAACGCTTCCATTTTTCTGTAAGCAAAACTGAATGTTGTGAGAAATGCAAAATGTAAACCATGATCCTCACCCGATATATATGTTTGTTCTGGTTCATGATGGGTAACTCTGTTTCTACAATACTTTAAAAGTTTGCTATATTGTTAAAATGAATGTAGTGTAGTGCAAATTATGGAAACTAAATTATTATATCTCTCAGGTTCTCATCAAGTAAAATGTTAAATACCATGGTCATACTAAGTGATTGCACTAAATAGAAGGACGTTATCTGAGTGGCTTTCAGAAAAAATACCTGAAATTTGTCAAAACTTTCAGTATCACAATTGTAACTCAATAGCACAAAATTGCCTGAAATCCTGCCTGAAAACTGGCCTGTGTAGCAAGTTAAGGTAATTAATCAATCACTGCTTCTCTTGTAAAATAATAAGCCTTATTATAATATGTTATAATGCAAGACCAAATTAAAATACTGTACTGCACAAGTCAGCAACCAATCACGCCATGCCTTAATTGCCTTTGCCCTGACGTCAAACACAAACTAGTCTTTTTTAATTGGGTCTTGAATTGTCAATTAAATAGTACTTTTTTCCCCAGCGTAATAAATAACTATTTCAAAGCAATGTGTATTAGACGACTGTTAAGAAACCTACACCTTTTGAGTGGGCTTTATATATAAATAATTTTCTACACCAACTTTAATTGGATTTAATCTGTTTTCAGTTTTATTTGATATTAGATTTTGGACATGTGGACATGTGGACAAAAATGTCCAAACTACTTCTGTTTTTAACTTCAGGTGGCCTCATAACAAAGGCTTGTAAATACAAATGATATGCAATTGAATTCATTAATAAATATGCACATAGCATGACACAAACTATACAACACAAGAACTGAGAGGTGATCATACTCTATCACCCAACCAAGTTAGAAGTTCATTAGTAATGCATCATAGTGGAGTAATGGCATTGAAAGTCATATATGCAAGTAAGGTCATTAATATTCATATTCATAAATATGCAAAACCTAACACAAAACTATACAGCACATGACCCTGTCACCATACCAAGTTTGGTTTAAAATTGGAAGCTGCAGAGTGGATTACCATACCAAGTTAGATATCACATTGGACTGTGGATTGAGCATGTCCATAAATGTATCGGTCATACTAGACTTTTCTTCTTGTGTGACATTTGAAAACTCAAGCAAGACTGACAAATTTATGTATCATTAGAAAATCCAACCAATTTTATCATTATTAAGTTTTCATAATAAAATTGCTTTCATAAATATGCAAATGTGGCTACTGTCCAAGCGGTGCATTAATCGGACAGCTGGTTTATATACAAAGATAGGAGGCAAGATTCTGAAAACATAATAATGTTAGTTGATCAGTTATTGCATTTAAGCTGCACAGTGGATTAATGGTTTTGGTTCCCCCCAGACAGCAAAACAACCAGACAAACAACCAGACAAACAACTAGGCAACCATCTGCACCATAACATATGCCCACCAGCTCCAAATATGTGTGGGGCCAAAAAACTAGTGCAAACTTGTGGGCAAAATCAGTTCCAGTTGGGCTATTCCAGTTGAAATGCATACACCCCAATGGAAGACAGGACCTTAATCTCTCTCACAGGGAGTGTAAGATTCACCCATTCAGGTAACTCTATTTGAAATTCACACTCCCTGTGTGGAAGATTAAAGTCATGTCTTCCATAGGGTTGTATGGATTTCAACTGGAAAGACCTGATATAATTATCATACCTCTTTTTTCTCACTACACGTTGCCTGAAGTTATATGATACAAGAAGTTAACACAATATTCATTGTTGTGGTTCAATAGTTCAGTCATAATTTGGAGTAAACATGTAGCAGTAAAATCTAAAGAAAGATGCTTGAAAAAGATGTGAATCACTCCTATTTCTGCATCCTCATGAAAGACAAGTATTTTGTTTGCAAGTAATGCATCTCATTGATTTTTGTGAAAAGGCTTACGTGCAGTTATTCAGCAGTATCTCTTTGTGAGATAACTGTAAAACATCTTAAGTGGGATATACAAAATTGTGTTTACATCTACAATATAATTATTTTTTGCATATAAAAAGCAGCAGCTTTTTGTTTAACTTGCAGCTTCTTCATATGACATTTAAGATGTTTACTGCTTTCAATACATTTGGGATAACACTTATTCACAAATACTATTTTTGGACATTGATTTGAAGCATATGTTGTTGCATCCACCATAATATGTATCAGATGTATGCAGACTCTCTAAGTTTCTTTCATGGCTTAGTAATGGGTTTAAAAAGCAATACAATGGCTATTACTTGTTTCCAAGAAAAATATCAGCGCTAACAACATCTGACGATGAGGAAGTTCCTTGAAAATGCTCCCGGGATGCGAAATAAACAACTAGAGTTTAAGTTTAATTTAAATATCTTTCTTATTATGTTCCTCACCTACCTGCAAGACTTGTATACAGTTACAATTGTGGGCTGATTTTAATTGGTGAATAACAAACAAACAACCAAATGCACATCCAAACGCACATTTTTTGTATGTGTTGAAAGAGACCTCAATTTGATAGGAATCCCGGGCTATAGCAAGGAGCATGTAATATGAATCTACAGAACGAACAAACAAACAAACAAACATGCACTTACGTTTTTGTGTTTGAGGCATCATCAACGTCTTCCTCCACCCACATAGTATGGCTAGGATTGAGCAACATGGAGATATCCAGCTCCAGTAATCCCCGCTGTGATGACACGATAATACCGGTAGGATTAGCCTACAAAACAAAATGATAAAAACAACGATAAAAAACATACACATCATTTTGTATTCACACGATTGGCTTTGTGCCACTTTCAGTCAATTTTCTTATGTAAGTCTATGATGAATCGCAAACGAAAAGCACCATTTCACATGGTTTCTTTTCTTATTGCATTTCCTTCATTTTATGGCAATTTGATAGATGTTCTAATAAAGTCAAGTTTATGAAGAAAAAACCCTGAACTGTAACTTTTTTAACCCAAATTTTACATGTGAAATGCGAGATTATAAAACATCTTCCTTAAGAGTACCGGTTGTTAGAAGATAAATACAAGCAAGTATTAGCTTAGTATCATACAATAATGTCATTTTTTGAGAACAAGAAAGTCATATTAACATCAGACAAATGATAGTTGCACAAAATAACTTTATAAAAAATGTGGTTTCAATGATAATAACCAATAGATCATTACAGGTATACACAGTAAACTACACTGTTTTTCAAAGGTAAGCACATTCTTTAATGTGCCATAATTAAGAGATTACAGGAGGCATCTATTTCTTCCATACAGTTAAATGTCTTTCTTGCTCTCATTTATGATACCCTCAAGTACTGTAATTTGTCGCGATGTTAGTTTGCTGTTGAATCCAATCATAACATTATCATTGCATTGTTTTTATTGAACCCACAATACCTACCAATCTGATACCAGTGTTTTTGAAGCCAAGCCTAGAATATGATGATCAGTTGTGATTAATCATGCAGTGATTAAAGAACAGCATTCCAATATTACATTTCACCCACCATCCATTATCCCATCACCACCACCACCAAAGTATTGCCAATATTAAAATCCAGAAATGAAATTAGCACTGCTTTTATCAAATAATGAATATGAAGCGTATACATCTGCTTCTGGAATACTGAGCATAATACAAGCTGCTGTTAGTGGCAAACATTATTGCTCACTACCTTTGAAATTTTCCCAAATACATTTGTTATTGCACTGCTATCCTCAATATCAAGAACCAAGTCATAACCCAGAGCAGGGGGTAGGGGCAGGAATGGGGATTAATCTCTGTTAGTCAGGGGGCAAGCTACCCGAAACTTGCAGTTCTACATGATACAGTAGTTTCATTGTTATTTTAAGTGTTAAAGTGGTAGTTATGTATTTTATATTATCCACAATGTTTATGTTACCTTAAGTCAGTAGTAATAGTATATACTACAGTTAATTTCCTTTTTACAGTGCTAAGCATTTGCCCTGTTAAGGCCATGTTATTAGGTGCTGTATATCATGAATATGTGTTAACCTACATATTCTTGTTGGCTATAAAACAGTGCTATGCAATAATCACACCATTTAGTCTGCTTCTCCATTGACAGTATCTTCACTCGCATTATTCACTATGTATTTATCTATTTTCTTGTTTGTCTTGGCGATTTGAAAGAAAGCAGGTTAAGCTGTATAATGTGAATGACATCCACAAAGAATAAACTTAATAAAGCTGCACAATAGCCATCTAGAAGTTTTGTAAAACAATAGCAAATGCCAGGAATATCTAGGGTTTGACTTCTAATGGTTCAAAGAAAAATGTGCTTGTTTAACTGACTGAATAGTGGTTAGCCCCAAATGCCATAAATCTTAACAAGAGTTGAAAGCATTAACAATACTTGTTCTAGGAAAGCTTTTTACCTGTACCGCATGTTGTTTTGTAACATAAGGCCAGAGAAGACAATGGCATACCATTCTACCTATTGTGAAGATAATATCAAAGGGAGTTCAGAGAACACAGGATGTGAATTCAAACTGTTTTGTCTTTGTAACCAAGCATGGGGTCTCCTACAGGATGGAGGCTATTTTAATAAGTTTGGATGACATGTAGTTCAATGGGTTTTTTTTAATTTTAATTTTATTATTTTTTTGTGTGGAGTAAACACCGTTTCAGATTTCCCTCATCAACAAGGTGCTGGATCATCGACCACACTCCTCGCAATTTGCTGGTTTTCAAACAAACTCAGCAGGTAAATGTGGCTTAATGTAAATTAGTCTTATACCAAAATGTATGAAATCTTCAGTACTAATTACTGCTAGTTTGATTTAAAAGTTATAACAAAACAATTTCAAAACTGGAATTACGTCACACATACCCTGGAAAGTTCATGTGCAAAAGTTAATAACTCAATAATAATTATTTAAAGAAATAGCTTCTGATTACAATAATGCAGTTAAATACTAATAAAATATAAAGACATGTGTGCAAATGCAATTCCTTTAAATGTGTTTGTTAGTCAAATAAAAACTACTTACTGGGACAATTATCCCGCTACTATGTTTAAAAAATAACCAATTTGATCAATTTCTTTACTCCCCCCCCCCCCACACATCATTCTATAGTTCACAGAGCTATGGAACAATCTCTTTCTTCCCATGGGAGAATCGTGTTCTTTTGACATTGTCAAGATGACAAGAAATTGATAAAGCCTTATCCATTTTTACATGAGTATTAATTTATCCTACTTCGTAAATTGTCTTTTCATACTTAGGGCAGTAGTCTGCATTGTATTTTGATGTATCTTAATGTCTGTATGTAAGCCTAAAAAAATTGCCATAAAATTGAAATGTGTGACTGCACAGCAGTTATGGTCTTTCATGCCCACAAGGGACTTATTACCCTAGCTTTGCTATCATTTGCCATCATTTTTCAAAGACGACTAGAAGCTTTAAGCAATAGCTTTATCTGTTCAAAGGCTAAGAATAATGTTCATTTTTGATTGTCTTAGATTGACAGAAAAATCCATAGCAGGCACGTAGGCAAACACGGTTCTCGACCACAAACTTGGGGAAATCCGCTGTGTGAACTGTAAAGTTGTAAAGTGTGCTGAGGCTTGTGGATCAATGTCTAAGCGTTGTGCCTGTGCGTAGCGCACTATAAATCACTGCGCCTTTTTGTTTAAAACTGTCCTGAGGATTCCAATCCCTTAGTTTGTCCACAAATATATCCCCATGAAATTCAGCGGAATTCGCAATTTCCCTGACTGATCCTTGAGTGCTACTGCTATGTGAACAAGCCATTTTGCAACTCTCATGTACTGAGTTTAAACTATGACCATGGTTTAATTATATTCAATGTGGTTCAATTTGCAGTACCACTGGACAGACCACAGTAACTTAGCTTCCAGTTGTAATTTCAAAGCTGATGTCATCAGGCTTCAAAAAACTTGAGGATTCCTGTCTTCATTGGAATTGTATGGACACTCAGTCGGGGATTGACTTAGGATCGCAATTCTCAAGAACGCCGATCCTCAAAAATTCTACAACCGTCTGAACACACCTAATGTTCCATTTGTCGTTCCCTAATGGCAACAGTTTCCGGACACAAATCATATCATCTATTGGGGTCATACAAACAACTCTTATCTGCTCTTATTGTTCTGGTTCCACATTTGTTTCAATAATAGCTCTCTTATTATCCCTCCCTCCCTCCACTCTACAACACTAACAATATGATTAATATCTAGAACAACTACATTATTTGTGAGATACATTACAAAACTTGTCATATTGTTGCCATTATCAGTCTGTTTCAATATATGTGTAGGCGAGTAGTGCCACGAGGAATAACGCTACAAAAAAGCCTGCAAAGTTATTAAAGTCACTTAATTCTCAGTATCAGTAATAATAATCTCTCATTATTTATTTGTTTCCCTATTATTAGCAGTGATATATTTTGTATGATATGATCATTGTCAAGTAGCTATCTGTTGCTTCCATCTGTCAACTGATTAGTTTTTTATGATTAATATGATTTTGTCATTCAACAACTCATGCCAATGACTGCAAGTGGTATCTACAATAAAGGATGCACTGTTTATGTTATGCTCGATAATATTACTACAATATATTTGCGTACCATTAATTCTTATTAACTTTCTTAACTAAAATTAATTGCAAAACATGTGCTATATCAAAAAATCTTGCACAAACATAATTGAACCTTTCTACACATACAAATCAAGTTGAATAAAACTCTAATTTCTAATAAAACTACATATGTGATACGATCTGGTCCATGGGGGCCAAAGACGGCAAATTTGAAACTGAGATAAAGGTAAAAATGGGGAGTAAAAAACAATTAAATACATAAGAAAATAGACATTAAAAAATCCATAACTTTAGAAACAAGTATGCAAGACCTTTGGTGTTTTCAGTAAATGATAGCATATTGAATGTGTAATGTAATAATTAAAGTAACTCAATTATCAAAAATTCTTCCTTTGGCCCCCATGGACCAGACCGTGTCACATATAACAAGTGAAGATGGTTTTTTTTAATATGAATTTTACTCTTTGGAGACACATACATCTTATATTGAAAAACAAACAAACTGATTGTTCAAAACATAATCAAGTGCATAATAATGCAGTACTGAAATGTGTATTATTAGTATTATTATTTTAAGATCTGCTCCAAGTTAAAAACTGTTTCAATGTTAGCAAAATCATCATCAATAATTCATCAATAACAAGTAAAGAAATAAAGTTGAAATCTTAATTTTTAACATTTGAAGTCAAAGAATGATAAGAAAGGGTTTTTTATTATTGACTGATTAAGTTCCAAGTAAAGTGTCAGAGATGGCACAAGACGGCACAAACACTTTACTTGGAACTTTTACTCATTTGTTTTGCACTGTAAATTTGTCTCTATGCAATCACCGCACAAGGAAAATACATGACAGTACTAGTATAAAGCCTGTGTATATCCCCAGGCAAGATACTTCATTTTTTTCTCAAACATAGTTTTTAATTTTTCCCCAATCAAAGGACTATTTGCAAGCACATTAGGTCTTTTCCTAAATGGGTGACTTTCAGCTAGACTTTTGTTGACAAACCTACAGTTGACAAAAACATGCTTTGTTATATTAGTAATCATGTGCAAATCTAAAAAAAATAGAAAAAACATATCCAAAGTGCTCTCATATTATTATCCATAACCATACCAATTCTTCCTGATTAGTTTTCAGATAGCAAACTATGCTTCCAATTACCAAAAAATTAAATTAACGGTTGGGTATTATTGTTAAGAAAGCTAAGCACTTATAATGCATTGTTGAGAGACAATTTCATATCATGTACATATCACTGCGGTCATTATTTATAGGTTAATTAACGCGTATTACTTGTTGGGATAGAAATTAGTCAAAATAATGCACGTGCCCTGATGTTGATGAGTCTAATGCACGAGCCCTGAAGGGGGGGAGTGCATTAGACTCATCAACATCAGCACAAGTGCATTATTTGGTCTAATTTCTCGAGCAACAAGTAATACACGTTCATTAACATATTTCATACACGGGAAGAAAAACAAACACATGATTTTTCTATTTTTATAACAAATTATCACTAAAAATGTTGGAAAATAGAATCAAATATAAATGCATCAACCCGCCCGAAAAATGAATCAATCCTACGCGATGCGAAACACTGCATGTTTTGGATTTTTATAATGCTTGCTCTGCTTGTTCTTGCTATCAAAGAGTGTATGAATGAATTATAGAACTTGTTTACAAAGTTAGTAATCTAGGGCAATATTATGTGAAGCCTTTATTACTCTATCATTGAAAACAATTGCCTTGTAGACACTGACATGAAACAAATGGTCAAAAAGAAAATAGCTATTGTGTAGTGGGTATGTCTGAACTTGATAGTACACATACTATCTAAAACTATGATAACAGCAATCATCAAAATATTGTAAATAAGTTTCTTTTTCTCTTCAATCAATTTGGCTATTTACAAATACACACAAACTTACTTCATAGCCTAAATCACACAAATGACCATTAAGTGAATAAGAATAATTGTTACATACTTTTTAATCAACACCTTATGACGGCTACTGACTCATTTGCAGCCTAAATTGGACTAGTTATTTGCAGCCTAATTTGGACTCAAAGTTATAGGTAACCAAAATTCTACCAGAATAATCATTATATGCAACTTTCTATGTACAGAGAAGATTACTGAACATTTTTTGGCAAGTTCAGACGATGACATGGCAAACAACTGTTTTGTATAAATGAATAATGTACTTGTATTTTATTAAAATAAAGCTGAAAGGTAAATGACATTAAATTCATGCAAAAATCTACCATGGCATAACTACAGAAAGAAGAAAAACAAAAATAAAATTCCCAAACTGATGTGAAATTGTATCAGGAACATAACATGTATTCTCAACAGGCTGGAATGTTAGGCATGCAGAGCGGTTAATTATACAATTCCATACAATTTAACAAGTCCTGTGGGGGCAAATGTAACAAAATTACGAAACAGAATTTCTTGATGCAAATTATTGAAATAATTAAAAAAAATAATTTCATGTTCCCTTCAAGATAGGACTTATTGACACCTTACATCTGCTTTGGGCTATTCCAGATGAAATCCATACATCCCTATGGAAGACATTACCTTAATCCCCCACACAGGGGGGGGTGTAGATTTTAAATGGCGTCATTCAGGTAACCCATTTGAAATTGACACTCCCTGTGTAGAAGATTAAGGATTTCAACTGGAATAGCCATTTCTTCACAAAGGCAACACAACATGCAGTAATGAAAATATAAGGCAACAGAAATCCTGAAATGGATTGGACGTTTTGACTTTTTTTCCTGTTTTTGCTCCAAGAAACAAAGCTTTTGTTTTTATGGAAATAACGAAATTTAGCGAAAACTTTCTAGAACAAGGACGTTTAATATTAAATCACCCGATTTCTAAAATCTGTGCAATTATCTCATATTTCTACCAACACTTTCAATAATTAACTTGAACAGGACTTGTAAAACTGTATGGTTTATAAAAATGAGTGCACCAGTGACTTGAACCTTTGATGATTAGTTGATCAAAACAAAAAGAAATAAGCAAATTGATCTCTCTCTGGTGGCATACGCAGAGAATACCTACTCGGAACTCGCCATTTAAAGAAACGTTCTTCCAATCCGCCTGTATTGTTAGGGGAGGACCACAAATGGTTTGCAAGACAATATTAAGAGAAGTAATAAAAGAATGGAAGGATATGCACAAGGGAGATTATACGAGAATCAGAAAATGGGTTAACACAGTAAGTTAAAATACATAGAGAGATAAATTATGTAGATTAGAACTAAACTGCTTGACATCAATATGTTTTCCTGTGTATATTTACAGTTGTGCCAAGGCTTTTGGGTTTATGCCGGTGCATAGTGCAATCTCAATCACTCTGCTTTGACATCTATATGTTTTCCTGTGTATATTTAGCGTTGTGCCGAGGCTTTTGGGTTTATGCCGGTGCATAGTGCAATCTCAATCACTCTGCTTTTTTTTTTTTTATTGCAAGCAAAATACAAAGGATTACCAGTTCAGAGAGGGTTTAACAATTATTTTTGTCCATGTTTCAAAGAAATTGAAAATCAGTAACAATTCAAGAAATATGCAAGACCAAGACCGCCTTGGCCATGCTCAGATTTAACTGCTAATACAGGCATTTGACCAACTTCTCTTACTAGCAGTATTCTTTCAAAGTTCAGTGTTCAGTGGTAGAAACGTTTTCAAAACCACATCACTTTTTGCTCTCTTTCCCTCTTCCCCTTTGTATGATTGTCATTCTTGTTAATGCTCACTAACACAGGATAACAGAAGGCCAATCTAGTAACAAATTACATGAATAGTTGACAGTTTATCTATATTAAAATGACTTAGTAGGTACACATAAAAACAAAGAAAAGTTAACAAAATATGCTGACTGATGGAGGGATACCAAACTATTGTACACACTGTAATATTTGAAGCAGAAACTGTTTGATTTGACTTACCATAAGAAAGTTCTGGTAATTCTGAAATTATATGAGTTAAGAGTTTCTTACATATTTTATTCTGAAAGCAAATGCAAATCAAACAGCATGCAACCCTACCTATCACTTCTTGAAAACACTTCACGTTATCAGTCACATTGTCAGATCAGAGTGGACTTGTTTGTAATAAGGCTGGCTGATAAATATGTGATCAGAGGCAGATCTTGTGTTCATGTGATAGCCACAAAGAATAAAACAAGCTACTTTACTTGAAAAAGCTGTGATATATTTCATGTGTATATAGTTTTTGATGGCAAGACTTGAGAATAACCACTACAACCTCAAGCAATTAGGGTTAGGTTTTAGGGTTCAGATTAGGGTTCATATTAAGGTTAGGACTAGGGTAAGGATTGAGAGATTAGGGCTAAGATTAAGGTTGGGTGTCAATCACTATTCTTAAGTTTCTCTGTTTTTGACATGTTTGTTAATTTGAGAAAAACAAACTAATGAAAAAGGGTGTAAAAATGTCAAATTCTTGTAAAAAAATATTGCTGTCAAGCAGGTAACTTTTGAAGTGGGCTTTTCCCCTTTAAATTACCAGGCTATTTTCAAACTACAGTTCAGCCACCCTTATCCATGTCTCTTTTATAAGGATCTCTCTGTTATCCGGCCATGTGATCTTCATATGACAACACAATTTAATGCTATATCTCTGCTGCATTCAAATACCATCTTTATAGAGTTTACTACCCCATATTGAGTGATCATTTGTTGTTTTAACACTTCAGACATTCAATGCAGAATTACATATAATTCAGTTATCTGAATTTTTCACTTATCCAGCCCATGCTTGGTCCCATCACGGCTGGATAAAAGAGGCTGGACTGTATTCCAAAAGATAACACACAGCACTGCTTGTACTTCATACATGAAACTGAATATTAACAACCCACTATACTATATAGTGTAAACCAGTTTATAGCTCTTAATTACACATTTAATATAACACATGGGTTTTGTCTTTAGAATGCACCAATGGTTTCTAACCTTTTATCTTTTACCTACTTATACCAATTATGGTACAGAGATCAAACAGCTTCTGCTTTCAGCTCTGAACAACACAACAGAAACATGCTAATTTGACTAAAATCATTACACTGTTTAAAATGATTTATATTTCTTCAGGGCGTTATTAATTTGTATGGGAAAGGAATTTCTAGGGTATTTTTCACGACCAATATTCAGTGAGACATGTTTAAGAACATTGTGCGAAAAGTTGATTTGAATTGAGATTTATCACATATATTGGTTTGTATCTAAAAGGGAGTTTAAAGTTGTACTAGTTAAATTCCAGGTTTATGCAAGATATATACATAAAAAGTGACATGCAGTATAATATATACTCTTACTTGGCAAGAACTCAGTACTACATAATGCATAATTAGTATCATTATACTTTAACAGCATCATTTTGAATCAACTAGCTAGAAGTGTCAAAAAAGACATGAAGTTCAATGGCTGCCTTGTAGCATTTTCGTTACTCTAAATATGGTAAACAAGACTCATTTGCACAATTGGTTTCCAATTATCATGATCTAAAGTAACCTGGTTATGGCAGCAACCTGAACCCTGATCTACTCCTCTAAATCTTGATCACATGATGAATACAAAATAAATCACAATTTTTAGGGGATTAGATCAGGATAAAGATTACTAGCTGGTCATCTGGTAACCACCTTATACAAGGTCAGCACCAAAAAAAAAATCAAATCTAGAAAGGTTGATTAAAAACAAAGTAGCAGAATTCGAAGGTAGCTATTGCCTGATGCCTTGATTGCACTTTCTTGTACACCTAAGTGCAATCAAGGTAGCTATTGTCTGTTGCCTTGATTGCACTTATGTATACAAGAATATACATTGTGTCAATAAAGGGTATATCTATTACTAATGTAATCACAGCTGATGAAAGTTTCAATTACGTTGACACATAATATCACACCATCACCAATCTCTCTTATGTTAAGCTGATTCTAGAGACTGCCAGTATAATGTCATTTGAGTGCTACAATTTAAATAACCGAACAAAGATGCACTTGCCTGAGTACTATATGCTATGACTGCAATATTGCTCAGATGGGTGGAGAAGTCTTGTGATTGGGCTATTCCAGTTAATTCTATACACCCCTATGGAAAACATGACCTTAATCTCCCACAAAGGGGGTATAGATTTCAAATGGAGTCACCCATTTAGGTAACCCCATTTGAAATTCACACCTTCTGTGTGGGAGATTAAGGTCATGTCTTCCATAGGAGGTGTATGAATTTTAATTGGAATAGCATTAAATTGAGTCTCTATTGTTACCACTTTACATGAAGGATTTACCCTTCATCAACTTTGATTCACCTTATATAAGTATCTACTAAGTAATTACAAGCATTCACCAAGGTAAAACATCTATCATATAATGTCATCAAATAAGCATATTCAAGTTCATATAATTGCATGCTTACCTGATTGAAGCAGAAAGCAGGAATTTTTTCTTGTTCCTTGTGTATAATACGACACTGTGATTTCATTCCATCTGTGAAAGTCTGACCGCCTGCTGTAATGTCCACCTGTCATACACAAATCAAACAAGAATACTTCTTAGCAATCTGATGATACATGTCTACACCCTCTCTCTGACCATGTAAAAATTGATAAAGTTAATAGGATTCAACTTCAGTTTTAAATGTCAACATTTTATTAGTTTATATTTGAAAACCACATGCAAAACGCAATCAAATGAGTAATAACATAAAGGCACTAGAGAAAGAATCACATTTATAGAAGCAAAAACTCACATGAATTTGCAGTATTTAATCAAACCTATTATGAATTGTTCTCAACAAACTTGAGACGAACCCTGGTGATTTCAACAGATAATGAGACTCAAGTGTATGTGTAACTGTGTGCTTAATCGTAAATGATCTTTCTGTGAGGAAACATGCTGAAGTTCTGATGGGATCATGCTAGGGCAAAGTATACCAAAGTAAGATTGCGAGAGTCTGTAACCATGCTGGCAATATTGGAGAGAATCATAAAATGTATGTTTTGACACCTATAATTGCCTTTGCTTTTATGCCAACCTGAAGTCCAATTACAAAAACAGACAACACAGACCAAAAGAATTTGAAAAAAACCCAATATTTTTTACATAGGCCCATAGAATTACAATCCACATACACAGAAAAAAGAAGAAACCATACTATAAATGGGCAAGCTTTTTCCCCCTACATATCCATGTGGAAATCATATTTGTATAATATTTATAACACATGTTTGAGTTTATATGAGAGCTTGCTTGGAAAAAGCATTACTAGTCACTGAATGCAGTTTTACTCTTAATAAAGATAGATTAAATGAATCAGTGAGCCTTCAACACACTAAAACCAGTAAAGTAACCATTGTCACATTTTATACCACAGTGCAGAAAATTGAAGATTGAATAAAAAGTATTAAATGAAGATTATACATGCCCAGAAGTTACTGATCACAAGTACAACATTTGACTCTACCTTTGTCTCAACTTTTGGCTTCTTAGATGATTGCTTGACGGATCAATGTAAAAATAAAATACACATCAACAACACAACACAGGACATCAACAATTCACAAACACCAAAATACTCTGTAAACATAAACAAGTGTTCACCCAATAAGGAAAGGGAAAGCCTCAAAAAATAAATAGATATGAGGAAAAATATATTAACAGCATTTACTTCTGTATAATGGTATTCCTATATGTGGCAACATTGGGATATTCAAGTTGAAAATCCATACACCCCATGGAAAACATGACTTTTTAATCTCCCAACCATGGTGTGTAGATTTCAAATAGGGTCACAGGTAATTTGAAAAACATACTCGTGTAGAAGATTATGGCCATATCTTCTACAGCGGGAGTATGGTATAAGCCCAATGTTGGGAGTGCACACAATGGCCACAATAAAGTGCACACAATAATTTGGCCAGTATATAGCGAGATTTATTCAGACGTTGTGTTTTCTGTTCTCCGCTGTGAGCTTCAATTTTCTGCTGCATATTTCCGCTCATATGGCTAGTTTTGTTTGGGGCTTTGCTCTCCTTCTCAAGATTTTCTGCCTGCAGTGGATGACATTGTGGCAAATTTGTCACTGCACCAGTCACAACTGAAAAAAGCCTATCTCAACCTTAAAGAATGAGTCTGTAAATAGGCATCAATGCACTATGTGTGGTACAAGGGATTATGATCCCTCCAAAGTTTGATTTTACCTTGTATTGACACTTCATATCAAGCTTGAGTGCAATTGGCCAAGGGACACTAAACACATGAAGAGTTAGTTCAAATGCAAAAACTGATATATCCGTTTTTCTTGATATGGTTACAAATAAAGTAAAAATAATTCTTGAAAAGTTATAGAATTATGTATGAGTGATATAACACTAACAGTTGTATAAAAAATATTAATTATTTAAACTTGAATTTGTGTAATGGTAGAGATAGTCACTTGGAAAAAGATGGATTGTTCCATTTCTATCACTTTGTGATAATATTCTAACCATTGCACTCATAGACAGGTAATGTATGTATTCCATTACATATAGCTGTTTGAAACTTTGAACTTCTGCTTGATAGGAATGCAATAATCACTTACATCTTGAAGTCCTGGTTTCCTGTGGAATATGTAGCTGATGAAAATGTCTTGTACATTTTCTTGTCGTACTAGATAATTCCACAGTCGCTTAGCTGGCTTTGCTGACTTGTGACTGGATCTGTAAAATATATATGAACCAGGGACAATAGCATCAAGAAATTAACTACTATAGTCAATGGAAGCAGTTTCTATATGGTTTACACATAGATTATTTTAAATTTTGTGAGGTTCCAAATCTCTGAGAAATGATTCTTAGGGACAAATTAATTACTAAATCAGGGAAAATTCAGAGTAACCTTCAGGAAGGTATTATGTGCATCATGATTAAAACCACACTTGAGATATGTTACAAATGTCACACTAACAAGTTTTATTAAGGGGGTACTACACCCCTGCCCAATTTTGTGCCTATTTTTGCATTTTTCTCAAATATTATAGCGCATTGGTGACAAGTAAGATATGTATATTATAGGGGCAAGGACTACAACTACTGCACTGGAAATTTTATTTCAGCACAGACAACAGTTGTGGACTTACAGTCAAAAATGAGGGAAAACCAATATTTGATCAATAAATCAATAACTACTTGCCTTGAGTTGCTGAATTTTCAGTGCAGTAGTGGCAGTCCTTGCCCCTATAATAAACATATCTTACTTGTCACCAATGCGCTATAATTTTTGAGAAAAATGCAAAAATAGGCACAAAATTGCCCAGGGGTGTAGTACCCCCTTAAGTGTCATATTTGGTTTGACTTGTCCCATTGATGAGCCATAACAGGTGTAGCATAAATCTCATAGAGAGACATGTTTTTGTATGAGGAAGGCAATTCTTAAACAGAAATCAATACAAAAAATTGAGATATTTCAGTGTGATTTACTGAGGCTGACTAACCCAAACTTTGACACAATCTAGTATCTTGATGAATTGATCATGATTTCAAACATATATGGTAAGTACATACAAGTGTAATCAAATGTCCAAATGACACCTGTCACTGCATTTCACATTTGTCTGATTCAGTTTTTAGACCCACCATCACCCGTCTCATCATTCTGAAACTTGTGAGACACAAACATCCTTTAAAACCATTACCAACCTGAACGGTGTGTTGATAGGGTCCAGTAGACCTTTATATCTAAGCAGTGCTGGCCCTGTTATAGTGCTAGGAATCTCTGTAGAGCACCCTGGGATGAAATCCTGTGGTGGACCGGCAAATAAATCCATCTTGCGCATGATTGCCTGTTGCCATTGCTCTATTAGCTTCAGTACAGCGTGGAGATTTGGCGAGACTACTGGCAGTTCTGAAACCAAAGAGTAATATTTTGATATAAGAAACACACAGATTTTAATATCAACAAGAGAAAATAAAATCAGGAAAAAAAACTGTGGAGAAATTGATTTCAGCTTCGGTTGTTATGTCTCTAATCTAATCATACAGTGTAAGATAAACTTTAACTTACATAAATGTGTTTTAGTAGTGTAACCCTGTTCCTAATTAAGTTAGGCGTGCAGCCTAACTTATTTCTTTCTTGCCATTTCTTTCTTCTTTCTTTCTTTCTTTCTTTCTTTCTTCTTCTTCTCACAATTTGCTACTACTTCCACATCCTTGATCGGATTTTGACCAAACTCAGTCACAAGCAGTATTGGGTAGCTGGCTACAAAAGTCATGGGTTGTTTAACGTCAGAGGTCATCCAAGAGGTCACAGGGGTCAAAAAGGTCATTTTAACCGAAAATGCTCCGACCGAGCTGAAATATAAATGCAATGATCCTTATGACATTCTAAACATATTTTAAATATTTTAAAATTTATTTAAGGTCATTAAGGGGCCATAAAGGGGTCAAAGGTCAGGTTTTTCAAAATGCTCCAATTGAGCTGAAATTTAAATGCAATGATCCTTATGACATTCTAAACATTCTAAAAACATTTTAAAATTCATTTAAGGTCATTAAGGGGTCATAAAGGGGTCAAAGGTCAAGTGTTCCAAAATGCTCCAATTGAGCTGAAATGTAAATGCAATGATCCTTATGACATTATAAACATGTTGAAAATATTTTGAAATTCATTTAAGGTCATTAAGTGGCAATAGGGGGTCAAAGGTCAAGTTTTCAAAATGTTTCAATTGAGCTGAAATTTAAATGCAATGATCCTTATGACATTCTTAACATATTTTGAATATTTTAAAATTCATATAAGGTCATTAAGGAGGTCATACAGAGGTCAAAGATCAAGTTTTCAAAATGCCAGCTTTCAACGATGAAGGTATATTAAAACGGCAATTAATGAAACAGTCTTATTAAAATTAATACTATCCAGCACAGTGTTGCTGCTTGATCAGATCGTCACAGTCATCCGCCTAACTTACCTCGTGCCCTTGCAAAGGGCACAGTTGCTCTAGTATTGGTTTCTTTGCATGTATGCTACATGCATGTACCAACCCACTCACACACCCCCACACATATATATACAGTGCAATTTGCAAGTAGTGGACAGTATACTGTGTCACGGACATCCACAATTGGATAGCACAGAGGAGTTGTGCTTAGGGGGCCTACTCATTCACATCCCCGCCTTCAACATACACACTTACCTGCTAACTCTATTCCACTAAGCGGAAGAAATCCTTGCATTTTATTCACCACAAACTTGAGTATGACATAGCGCATCAGACACCAACTATAGGAGTTAGGATCAGAGTGCTCCGCTTCACCTGGCAATGGAACCTTGGGTTTCTTCTTCATAGAAAATGGACCTACATCATCATACATGTCATCGTCGTAGTACTCATCAAGATCATCATCGGAACTGTCACTGTTGTTGGAATCATAGTCTATGCCTTCTATATCAATGTACGGCTGTGCAGAGAGAAAACACACATAATTGTGAAAGGTAATGTAAGCCTAAAGCTAAGTATTGATGTTGAGTTATACTGAGCTAAACAAGATGTGTTTAAGTTATATAATGATATAAAAGTAACCAAATTAAATGTTTGATTTTGTTTTATTGGATTATTTCATTTTCTGTTTGTACAGTTCATTAACAAATAAATTTCAAAACAAGGCAAAATCAGAAATTTGATGAATTTAAGGTTTTTCTAATTTGCACGTTACTGATTGTCCATGTAAGTCATCGCTTAAGAACAGCAATAACAGATCTTTAAAAATAACATCCAAATTACATTTGCACATAATGCTAATCTGGCAATACAAGATTTAGTAGCATAGTCAACAAGCACAAAAACTATTGTCACCGCAGAAATTCAGGCAAAAGAGAACATGCTTTTGCTCATCCTCTTTATGAGCATCTAGTTGACAAAATGTTTTATCCTAAAGTAGCTTAACTTGTGAGTATTTTTATTACAGAAAATATGTGGACAAAATTATCATCTTGTGGAAACAAATTACCTTGACCATGAAAAAGTCCATAATACTGGTTTCTGGTGGCACAAACACCTCTCTATATGTTGGTTTCTCTTCTGCAACTGATGTAGGATTGCGTCCACTGCTAGCCTTGCCTATCAGTTTCAACATGTAGCGATTTCGCTGCTTGGATGCATCTTGCTGGTCTGTACTGGGCTGATTGGCTCCACCAGCTATTGAGTACACAAAGTTAGAATGGAAATCATAATGTGATAACTAATGTGCAATGGTGTAAAGGTGAGTGCTCTGATTTGTTCATACTATGTTAGTTATCTTATATTTAGGCCTACCTGTAAAACAATCTGTTTCCAAATTTTGAATTCTATTGCTCCAGTGGTTCGAAAACCACAAGTAAAAACATGTTGCCATGGAATGAAAGCAGCACGTATCCAAAAAGCATGTATCCAAAAAGCCCCTACTCTGCTCCCTTTTTGAAACTTGGTCACATTTTGAAAAAGTAATTATGGACAAACATATCTTATTCCGTGTCCAGAAGTTTCATGTAGCTTTTTCGTGACCAATATTTGTGGATGATATCAGTGTTGTAGTCAAGACCTCTATGTCCGAGACCGAGACCGAGACCGAGACCTGCCCATCCGAGATCGAGACCGAGACCGAGACCAAACCTTCCGAGACCAAGACCACCCCTTCCGAGACCGAGACCTCTAAGTTCCGAGACCAAGACCGAGACCGAGACCTTGGTTTAATCCCGGTGGATACTCAAGTTTGGTTTGGGTAGGGGTACTGGTGTGCCGCTGAGAATTTGAAAGAGAACCCATCATTGTACGAACAAAAAATTTGGATCCTCAGTTTAACACTATTTGTCTTAATTTTTACAATTTTTCCTCCAAATTTTGAGAAAATTTCATAAATGTTGGCTACAGTGGAGGCAAAATTAGGCTAGTGCGTGAAGCAATTGAGCAATTTTACCATATTTGGGCCCAAAACACAGTGTTTTTCATGCTGAAAAGAAGATGCACCCTGCACAGGGCAACTATTTGTTCATCTATTTAATGGAGAGTATTCCCCTTGCAAAAGTTTAGTGGGATCCTCGCTTCCGCATCTGCCCACATATGTTTAATCATGAACTGAAATTGGAAGCTCACATACGAACATGCTACTTATGATTCATTTATAACTTTTATATACCTTTATAAAATGATTTCTGTATCTTTATTCTTAACAATTTCTTCAACATTCATTGAAATTTAGGGTAAGGAATAAAAATAATGAACAACAATAGAAAATCATATCTTTTTCTTCAGGTCTCGACAGGTCTCGACCAAAAAACGTTCGAGACCGAGACTTTTGAGGTCCCGAGACCGAGACTTTTGAGTTCCGAGACCAAGACCTTGACATCCGAGACCGAGACACTGCAAAACCAGGTCTCGAGATGGTCTCGAGACCGAGACTTGGTCTCGAGACCTACAACACTGGATGATATAGAGACGAAGATTCCCCTACTTAAATTTTTTAATGATATAAAAAAGGAGAAGCTCCGGAAATTGATCCTAGGCTTCTGCATTCCAAAGTGAGAGGTTTCTTTTGCGAAATAAACACTATTACTATGAATTATACAATAGACAACAAATGAATATTCAGTAGACGACAGCTACATTACATGAATTATTCATATTAATCTCATTTGAATTCCTGGGATTATCATATAAACTGTGTCCGAAACAAAATTCTTACCCACTTATCTATTCATATCTTTTGGAAACAATTTTCTGATAAATAGGCAACTATTTTACACTGCTGTATCAAATTTAAGAGATAAAAGGACCTGGTCACTACACATTTTACCCGAATCCAACTTACATTGGGAAATTGTTTTGTCCACCACTTTAGCTCCACCACCAAACACTGAGGACCACATCTTGCTGTCAAGTGGATGTGCTACTAGTCGTAACAGTTCACTACAGTTGGAAGTACTGAGAGCCTGAACTAAGAAGCTGATATAGACTGCAAACAATCCCTCGCATAGCTGAATGTTAGGATTAGGTGTGTCTTCATCTCTCTCACTGGCTAGAAGAGCTTGAAGTGTTGATACACCTAAAAGTTACAATTGTTTGCATATTCATCAATGAATAACATGATAATGCACTCTGTAAAAAATATTTACTTGAATGTAAATTTCATGGCTTTTACATCTCGTCAGCCTGCTCATTTTTTGTCATTTTAAGAACAAAATATTAAAGGGGGGGTAAACCTATTGGTTTTGGATATGGATTGTCTTTAAACTTACATACAATATAAAATATCGTCCCCTTTATGCAGCCTTGTGAAAAAACGAGAGTATTTTCAGCGTAAATGTGAATAAATAGCAAAATTTGCAATCCAACACCTTGGTACGCGTGAATTGCATTCTGGGCAGGCAAACAACAACATCAATGACATGTGCCGTAAATTCCCGTTCGTGCATGCGTGGTTGCACTGACATGCTCATACCCCTGTTGTGACATTACCACTACCAGTTTATGTCATGCTCTCTAGTATATTAGATTTTTGTGTAAAGAGGCCTATATGGCAATAGCCAATATCGAATGCAAAACTGATCCGGGAAACAGATGACCTGTGTGCTGTGAATGTAACTGCAATATAATGTTGCAATGTCCGATGCGTGCGTACGTCGTTGAACAGAAAATTTGTTTTTCAAGCTGCATTTTAACTCTTTTTACGCCCTCATGCAGTGCTGATTAAGAAAAAAAAGGAAACAAAATTTATTTCCCCTTGCAATATGTACATTTCAAATGAAAGTAAAAATTTTTTTTTTTTCAATGTGATTTTGAACTGGGGACCTTGTGCACAAAACACGGTACGCCATGGATTCTTCCATATCAATATACGAAAATTTAAAATTTATATACGTGCGGGAGTCTCTTCAGCAGTTAGTGTGGTTTGCTCTTTCCTCACAAACAATGTTGAGGAGATTTAGCTGTTGAGGAGAATTATTAGTAATTGTGATTTTACGGGGATTTCTACCCAGAAATCCAAAGTGGTATACATTGTACCATAATAAGCCTCTTTTTGCATGATTTCTCAGGAAATACATTGACTTGGAGCGTCAAATTTCAGGATGGTAATGAGAAAAATATTATCTATTGTGTGATACCAAAAACTTATCAACAATGAAAGAAATCAGGGGGATGATGTTGTCGATCGGGTTACGGACCTTCAAGTACAAAATATGGTTCAAGAATGCATTTAAACATATTTATTCACCAATCGTTGTACAAGAACAAATAATAATGAAACAAATTAAAGGTAATATTAATAAATTTAGGGTGACTAGGCTATATGAAACTGATGCATGCTTGAACCATATTTTGTACTTTGTTCTTAAAATTGGGTCTACTTTTTGGCGTAGTGGTAAAAGCCTAACAATTCCCGCCGATTACGAGCTGATCAAAGTATAGCACTAACCTGGCCATTTGGAAGGCAAAGAGGTGACTGTAGCTGCAGTCTCACCACTACTATGCATACGTCTCCTTCTGTTCATCCCAACAAGACTTCCCGCTTTGTACATAACATTCCTTCCATCATATACATCCATGCCAGCAAACTTTGATGTACCTGCTGCCATGCTAAAACTATCACTATCACACAGCGTCTGATATATACAAGCCGACAAGGCTAAGCTTAATCGCTGCAATGTCATCACTTTAGACCCCAGGCGATTGGCACTAGGTGGCGCGGTGAAATCCAGGATAGACTTGAGGATGTCGTGTGTGAAGTGGCGTAAATGCAATATGGGATCGGCCACCACGGTTTTGCAATTGGCAATGCTTGCTGAAAGAAGTGGTAGTGTGGTTGGAAGAGGTAATGGTGAAGACAGCTGCTGTTGTAATCTCTCCTGCTGCAGCTCTTGCACCAGCAGGACAAGTTCCATGGTGACGGAACACAGGCCGCCACCGTTAAGTCCATACAGGACAGCATAACTAAAAAGCGTTCTTAGTAAATGGTGGTGGCTTCTGAGCCAGTTCTTTCTCCTGGTTGCTCTCTGTCGTTTCTCCTCTAAGTCTATCCTCCTAGCTTGTATGATCTCATGAAGTGTTTGTGATCTAAACCCTACACCTTCACCAAGCTCACCTTGCCCATCAATTTTGTCTTTAATGTCCCCTAGGGCCTTTCCAATGCCATAATTGCAAACTGTGCGAAGTGTTTCCACTTCATGCTCTAACCAAACATACAGCTGGAAGCGCAGCTGACCCCCATCTACCTCAAACCCAGTGGCCAGTGTACGTAATTCTTCCATCATGATCTTGAGGCAAGCTGTGAATTTCAGCTGCTGTGCCATAATGTCTATTGGCTGCCCGTCTGTCATGGCAGGGTTTATAGCTTTCGTTTTCTGCTGAGTTTCTTCATCACTGCTTTCCGTTTTATCAGAGAAAGTTGTGGAACCATTGTGGAGGATTGTTTCACCATTAGTCCTTACTTTACTATCTTCATCCTCCGAAGTTTCTTCATCATCACTCCATTTGAGGTCCAGCTCATCCTCATCCTTAGGCCCGACGGGCTTACTCCAATCAAAATCCAATGCAGAATCTTTGGATTCAACTTTGGATTCTGAAATGGGCTGACCCCAGTCAAACCCATCAGATGATTCTTTTGAAGGTCCATTTGCACTATTAGACAAACCACCGTCAATGGTTCCAGACATAATCATGCCGCTATCAACTGATGAACTTCCGTTGGGTGCTCTCTTCAATTCCTTTGGTGAAGAGTCTCCATTGGTGGTCTTGACACGTGGCAACTTGCTAAGAACTTCTAACGTCAACAGAGGACATCCTGCTGCAGCATGGGCGTGTGCCGTTGCAAAGAACAGCCTTCTCTCCACAGGTGTGATCTCATCCTTGAATGCCGCATCTCCCACCTTGCCACCTTGACTGATCAGTACTGCTGTACCAAGATTGTCTTGATCTAACATCTGTCGCCGAACCAACAGAGGATGAGTACGCAAGTAATTGTAGAAATTGAACACATCTGGATTTCCACTCTGGTCTACATCAAGATCCTTTGGCTTGTCGTTATCCGTTTCCAGTTTCTTGACATCTGGTGGTTTCTTAAGCAGAGTCTCTAAGGCTTGTGTGTAATCCTTGAGCATCCAGTACGCTATGCTTCGTAGGAATGGATCTCCACTAGGTAGTAAAGCATCCATTCTGTTCATATCGGTATCACACGCCAAGATGTGACGACACAAAAGCTCCTTATGAGAAAGAGGCATTTCGAGTTCTTCCTCATAGAGCCTGGTTACAACCATAGCTAGTTGCAGATCTTCCAACTTATTCACCAAGATCTCTATAGCATCTTTGAGAGAACCAGCGAGCAAGAAAAATGCAGCAGCATGCTCAAAGCGTTGTCGACCAAGAAGAGAGAATGCATTCTTGAGGGCGGCCTTTCGCCAACGGTCCTTATTGAAATCGTTCCCAAAGAAGGTTGTCATCTTCGTGTCTTGAACAGATCTGTGATGCATGAGTATCAAAATACAAGTTTGTTATTAATAATTTAATATTTTTTACCGATACTGTCATCATGATGCTGATCAATACTGTCATGACAATGTCAATCATTTGGGAAGGCTTTCCATCCCATACTCTCTCAAACATGTGTTTTATAAAACATGACCACAAAAATATTTTCTTGTATTATCAACAGAGTAAAAAAAACTCCATAGAAGCATTTCAATTTACCTTGAATTTCCATTTTGTTGATGACTACATTTGAGACCTACTCCCACAAAACCCAATAGAAAACAGCAATTTTGAGCTAAAGCTGCATTTTTGCAGGACATAAAATGTGACATATCATTCATAATCTGACATTCTGAGCATTTTCAATGTGGACATACCTCCCAATCATAATTTCCTGACTTTATCCGGGTTTTGTGGAAGCAGATCTCATTTGATCTAATGTTGCTTGATAGCCCATAAAACATCACACTTAAGGTTCTCTCACTTTGCAACATGCAGAATAATTTCCTTTGTAATAGGATAGCAACAGGATAGCAATCTCTTACATATTTATTTATTTGGGAAAACAAATATTCTCTCCAAATGCTTAAATTCCACACAAGAGTTTCATAGAATTCTCTTTCAAGCTCTGTGGTAAAATGTCAGGAAAATCAATTTATAACTGACATTTTGTAGAGTAAACCAATTGGCCACTTACCTAAACAATCCCCAGATTAAGGTCTTCTTCTTCATTGCTAAATAAATCAAAGCTGCGTCAAGTGGATCATTGTTTTTCTGGAACTGTGCTTTAGCGACCTGAATAGGATAGGAGAGGTGGAAAAAAAGTTCATCGTAAGCAATTCAACAAGACCCGGGCTGTACTATTCAAATGGCTTAATTTGATACTGATGGCGTAGTATAAAAGCAGCTTAGCCTAAATATGCCAACTCAACCACAAGACAGACAGATAGATAGATAGATAGATGCATTATCACTATTTATTGGCCCACTTCCAAAAGCCTAACAATCAACCATTACTGGTGCAATGGACTATTCCATGGACTAAATCCTGACTCCCTATGTGGACGATTTATTAGCTTGTCTTCCACAAAGGGGAGTGTTTTTTTAAAATGGAATTGGCTAGGGTTAATCATTTTAAAACACATACTCTCCCTGTACTTGGCTTTACCTATATCTTCCACAACTGGAGTAGGTATTTCAAATGGAAGTTAACCCAATTGTCTGTTCTATCTGAACTCATACCCCCTGTGGAAGACTTTAGATAAATATTCCACAGAGGGAGTGTGGATTTCTAATGGAATAGCCTAATATCCTTGTCAGCCTACATAAGATGAATCAATGCAGCCAGGATCAGACTTCTTGCAAGGCTCAGATCATCATATATTATACACATTTGAAAGAAAAGATAATGTGATACTAACCTTCTCCATGCACCGCTTGAGTGTTGCATTATTCCTAACCCACCATCCTATGCCCATAGCTCTAAGTTCCTTCCATGTTGGTTGCCCAGCCTGCATTCCTGGAGTAAGAAGCAGTAACTCCTCTTCTGCTTCTGAATGGAAAGCCCAAGCAAAGTTGGAGGTTGCGAGGCCATCTTTTATTAACTGCACCTATGGAGCAAAGTAAAACATAACACTATCAACACATACATACAGGTGGTTCGTGAAGAGCATGAAATTTATGTTTTTCACTATGATTTTCTGGTCTCCAATACAATTGTGCTCTCAAAGTATTAGCTTTCTTCAAGGCTTTGTTCTTGTTCTTTACATTCTGTCATGTGGCACATTTTTGTGCACACTTTGAAAATTTGTTCATTTTGCCTACAATTATGATTCTGTACCTCCGTGCTAACAAGATCCCTATGTACACCTTGGTGTTGTGTGACTAACAAAATAAAGTATCTTTAATCAGTTACAACATTTATCAAATTACTGTTTAATAAGAGAACAAACCAACAATTCAATGACGTTTATAAACAAAAGTGCTTTTATTAGGAAGCTGATCCCTCCGTCTAACTTGAGTTTGAAATGGTGAAAATTCATTTTGACTAATGTTTCACAAAACTTATCAGACATTTTGACCCATCCCGTTAATGAAAGGACTTTCATTAATAGGAGATCATCAGACTTTTAGTTTGTTCCCTAAATTCAAACATAATACTAATTGTTAATCCTACTGACCTGTTGCCATGGTGGCATAGATCTTAGTAGACACATATGGAAGCGCATTGACAATAGGTACCGTAAGCCACACTCATCTAGTGTCTCACCTGTAATAAACAAATACAAGCAGTATAGCCAAGATTAATAAACATACAAAACTTTATACACCCATGTTTGTTCACCGTCAACCACAGACATTGTGTATTGCTATCCAACCGTGGACGTGCTCATCCACACAACAACACTGCTCCGCACACATGTGTTTGTGGTAAAAATAGTGATACAGCACTCATCAGGTACAGATGGTGTGTATCAGAAATTAAGGGTATTTTCCATCATTTTGTGCATGCAATTTTTATATAAACAACACTGTGCAACAACTGTAAATCTGTCCTGTATGGTACCTGCCAATGGACGATGGAGGCTCAAGTGGACTTCATAGTATATCTAGTCCCTTGTGGATCTATGATTCTTTCAACCTCGTTTGATGGCAATTATGCACCTGTCACCTGTATGATGCACTGTGCAACCCACCCAGGTAAAATGACTGACATTGACACACCTGTTTTGACTGACCTTCCTTGACTGTACCCTGCGTCAATAATTTGACTGTAAATCACCTACTTATGACACTCATTTCCCAGGGGTTGTATAGTGCACTTGCAGGGGTCCACACACACACCCTGATTCACCCCTACAGTTAATGTACACTCACACACATAATTATTCGTAACTATATAGCTTATTCATCAATGAGCTGTTAAGTTGTGGAGCTCACAAAATAAGAGATTAAGAGACATGGCAGGAAGCAGGTTATTGATGCACAAGGCAAACTAGAACACACAGAGAGAAATCTTTTGAAGGCTTACTTCTGGTTCTAAGATGAATTGAACCTGGGTCACAGTGGTAAGAGGTGAGTGGATTCACTATACCATATTAGTCTGTGTATATACACTTCAGTAAACATGCATCATCAGGCAAGCCACCTCATACGCACACAAACACACCCTTATATGTATTCACAGACAACCTGTACTGGACCACATTATTAAAATATTATTTTGTAATATTAATATTAGTATCTCAATTGTACGTTTGTGAAGATTATCATTCATCCAGGTAGTAAATAATAAATTATTTTGAACTACAATCTAGGCAACTGGACTTACGTTTTTGAGTGGAAAATTTTCATGTTAAAGAAGCAATTTACGTGAAACGGGAGGAGCCTTCACTGAACAGGGGAGGCGGCCTACGTCACAACTTGCCCGGGGCCTACAGTTCAGCGATTAGGAAGATCCCTCTCAGGTTGAACTCGAAGGTGACCTGTGATACAACAACATCCGCTTCACAGGTCAATGAACTTTTACCACCAGAAGATCAGTCGGGCTGATGATGCGCTCAGGATAGAACATGAAAATTTCCCACTCAAAAACGTAAGTCCAGTTGCCTAGATTGTAGTTCAAAATAATTTATTATCTCAATTGTAAATTATTTGGCATTGCATTGTTACTAATTTATTACAAAATGTTTTTTTTTTATATCATGTTATTTATGTGTATGTGTGTTGAGATCAAAAATAAAACTGAACTGAACTGAACTGAATGAACATGGACATGTTTTTCTCTGATTTTCTGTCTAATCGTAGACAATGACCCATTTTACAAAAATTTTTGGGGATTTTAACCTATCATCCGGAGACTGATTTTTATATCATCAAATATAGAGGACATACTCCCAAATGAGTTCAGCTGTTTGATGTCTTTTGCACTTGTCAGCTAAACAGGGACAGTCCCCTGTTGCAGTAATGTCCACGGCTAGAATGTTAAGTTTCATATTAACATCCTTGTTTGACCGGAACCACATACGCCTTACTACATGTTATCAACACCAAACAAGGACAGTCAGTCACCATAACATGAATGATACTCTTCACAAACATGAAATCACACTTAACTTACTTACCATGGCATTACATAACCACATGAGGTCAGCTCGTAATAGCATTTTTATGTTATTGATGATCAGGTAATCACAGATATCCTTGGTTACTTTCTGACTTTCACCAGTTATCAGGGGACATACACAAATTATACAATATTTTATGACATACTCACCAACCGGGGACTGATTTTTATCACCGATAAGGAACGTAATCTGAAATGCAACTTTATAATATTGCAGCATGTGGGGATGGTCCCCTGTTACCAGGAGCTCCCCCATTGGAATGTTAAGTCCATACGAATGTCCCCGTTTGAAAGTGATTACAAGTACACACCCACATACTTCACACATGAATTGAGGAATTCTATTTCTATTAACAATATCCAACTTATTTCTAAATCATTAACCAATATTCATGCCAAGACAAAACTTGTAATCTACACTAAGCTGATCAAGATATAGCATGCATACCTGCATGAGCAGCATCAGGAGTCCCAGTACTGGCAGCATAGCCTGCTCCATCCCTACCTACCAATGTACCTGATAGATTGTAAGAAAAAGAGACAAACACACACATACATACCATCATATAGAGTCATGCTATACTTTGAAGAATAAAGAAAGAGAATGAAGCAATATGAAGCAGAAGATATCTTACACTTCCTACAATGCATTCCCTGTACTGATTTGCTATTCAGTTCAACATAAAGTCTGCACAAAAAAGTAACTCAGCTGTTATAAATAAGCATATAGATTCAGAACTAATAATTGTTTTCACAATATTTCAACATAGAGAAAGGATGATTTATTTACGCATTTTGATACCCCATTAAGTCAAATGTCGTTCAATATTAACAACACAGTAGTGCTTTTACAGAAAAATACCCGAATTTAAAAGTTGCAGTTTACAGTGATCAATGGTTATAATGCCAGCACTGTAAACACGTAAAGCCCGCCATTATCTTCGCGCTTACTTCAAATCAATACAAATAACTGCAACTTTTAAATGTGGGTATTTTTCTTTCAAATCACTGCTGTATTGTCAATATTGAACAAAATTGGACAAATGGGGTATCAAAATGCGCGTAAATAAATCATCCTTCTTTTTATGTTGAAATATTGTGAAAACAATTATTAGTTCTGAATCTATAGGCGATTTATAACAGCTGAGTTACTTTTTGTGCAGACTTTAGATCAATAGTGACGACAAATAACTCAATTGCAAGATCTGAATAAGCTCTATTATTAACTGAGGTATTTTGTCACTATCAACCCATGTTGCACTAAATAGCAAATCAGTACAGGAAGAAATAATGCATTGTGGGAAGTGTAAGATACCTTCTCTGATGTTAAAGGATATGTAGAAATCCTTCAGTGTATTTCAATTGATGATGTGCTTAGGAGAACAAACCAACAGTACAGTTTGAATTGACTATTTGTTGATATAATTTATTATGGTAAGTCTAAAAAAAAAGTTTGTTTCCCGTAGTGTGCACGCATTTCATTTTTGATGGCTACTTTTGCGCATTAGAATTTTTTTTTCACTTGCAAAGAAAAAGAAAAAAATATTTTAAAATTTTCAATCAAAATCAATAAATTTTGGTCAAAAAATAGCAAATTTTACATGAATTTAGTAAAAAAATTTAAAAAAATGTCCTAAAACGCAAAATCTGTGCCGGTCGGGACATAAAAACCTAATCCAAGCACAAGATATTTTTTGGCTGTACTGTAACATACCACCATCTCTATGACCCTTGCAGGATATCCTAAATAGTTTTTAAAAGCTGTCAACAATTGCAAAGAATTCAGCAGTTAACTGAAGAATTTCATTTCTAAGTTTACTCATCAGATATAAGAAGTGGCTAGTAATCAGGGCTGCATTATGCACAGTACCCATTCATTTTGATTAAATTTACACACCATATTTATATGGAATTTTAAAAAAAAAAGCCAAATTTTGACTTTCATTGTCAGTTAGTTCCAGCAAAAGGATTAGGAGGGGGCAATGTTTCATTTGGCAAAACAGGAAAATATTTTTCAATCAGGAATAATTCACTATGCATACAAGTCTGTACTTATATAGCAGATACAAGCTGTATCAAATTGATTGGTATCCATCAGCTTTCATTCATAATGGATGAGTCTGACACATCAAAATTCAACATAGGATCCACATAATTTCTAGATTAATTCCAATGTTGTATTTGGAAGAGGCAGGCTTTTCAATAAACATCAAAATTGATGGGTACCAATCATTTTGATACAGCCTGTATACAATTACGACAAACCTGGAGGATATTGTCTACACTTTTTGTACTTGAGAAGCTAAAGTCCTGAAAAGTGGCATGAATATTACAGTGAACCAGAGGTTTCCAAGTGACTCTGCATTTTTACGGTCCATATCATACACTATTGTAACCAATTACAGGCCATAGTGATAATAATTTGAAAATAAACACCCAAAACAAATCATACCCATGTTAGAATCATACCCACACCTCTACATTTAAAATTAAAATAATCCTTATTAGAACCACATTATAAAAGCATGCTTGCTACATTACTCAAGAAGTAAAAGTACAAAATTCCCTAGTAAGGCAATATTGCACACATGCATACTAAATTGGCCACTAACCTGTCACTCCAGCACTATGAGTAGTTATTTCAGTCTTTGTAGATGCCACTGTATCAGCCAGAGCCAGCAGGTGCATCTGGTCAAGACTGGTCAGCCCAGGCAGATGCATATGAGTCAGGTAATTGGTCAAAAGTCTTGCTTGAGCCACTCCAAAGTATGTTGGATCCGATAGCTTGTGCATCACTGACATCATGTTCTCTCGCGGACTGATATCTGCGTTGACGTCAAACGTCGGTGACGTCGATAAATTGAAATCCACGCTAGTTGAGAACAAGCTGGTGTAATCTTGACTGGCTTCCTCCGGAGGTTGGGTAATGGTGCCGGCTCTTGTAATGGTAGGCGTTCTTTTCCTCTTGGTTGTGGTTGTTTCTTGTGCTACTGCTTTTGGGGCTTCTTTATCTGCATTTAGTAGTGCATACAAGGGCAATGGAGGGATGGAAGCCAATTCGATGTAGTCTAGTTTGGTGTCTGCTTCATCGATACCTCCTTCAACAGGGCTTGTGCTGAGTGACAATACACGCCTTAGGCTACTGGAAGTTGTTGTTGTTTCAGGATTCTCTTCCTCTCCATCACCAACGACTGCTCGTTTTACAGCGCCCTCACCTGCGATGCAACGCACCAGGTGAGCAAGTATGGCCTTAACACGCCGGAACTTTCCACAGTTCATCAGTTCCGTCAACTGCTTTGGGTGATACTGAGGAAGGACAGGGCATGCTTTGTAAGACAGGTCAAACAAGCCTGGGTCAAAGGTCACATCTTCTTCACCAAATTCATCCAAATCATCTTCGTTTTTGATTAACGCCGACATGTCTGTGACAGACTGTTCACGATCAGTTTTGGTCATAGGTACGGTCAAGAGATTGACAGATAGGCCACCTTCTTCATTACGACTTGGTTCTTCTTTCCCAAATTGCTTATTGTTAAGCTTCTTATTTGTAATACTCGATTCTTCTTGCTTCCATTGAGAATACACATGCATTTCATTGGCTAATCCTACCACAAGGATTCCAGCTCTAACCCATGACAGCATCTTGCTATGTGGCGGATACCGTCAACAGTAGTGAGGTTGATGGTAAGGAGAGCTGTCCACTTTGGCTTGGTTTCCTCTTTGGCTAGTAATGTCGATCCTACGCTAGGTGGAACAAACAGACAAGTTTCACCTGATACCTCGTTGTCATTGTCCACACCAGCTCTGTTCCCAAGCACCGGAGCAAAGATGGTGACCTTCATTCCCATACCGATGGTTAGAATGTGAGTACCGTCTTCTTTGGACACCCAGGCTATCTGTACTGGCAAGTTCCTTGGGCGTTTTGTTGGTGAGAGCACAACATTGTTGACTGGTTGTTTAACATGTGGATTAGCAAGATCTAGGGCAGAAGGCGACTCTGCCGAGACCTCCTGAATACCCAAGAAATCTTCAACTTTTGAACTTCTTTTCATGATCTTGTAGTTGACACTTTCTGCTTCCAAACTCCCTAATGCTCCTCCACTCCTGAGATAGTCTAAATCCAAGGTGCCAAGATTGAGCTTGTCTTCAATCATCCATTCTGAGCCCCTGTAGATTCACATTCAAAGATGATCACCTGCAAAGGAACTTTGGATCTAGAGGGCACTCATATCACTTCTATACACAGGCGCTAAACGACCATTGTATGCACAGGAGAGTGCTATGGGTCTGCCTGGCACCTCTACTGCACTACTTGTATCCTCGTGAATCAATAGCTTCCATTCATCCCACTTATATGAAGCCAGAGCACACTCCTTGTCAACAAATTGTTCGTCATCGTCTTCAAAGGTTCCCGATTCGGAGCTTGCCATATCCGGTTCCATCTCATCCATCAAGCAGACGTTAACGCCACCTTCAGCAATCTCACACTGCCAGAATCTAAGCTTGCCATCGGAGCATGCGGTGGATATCAGATATGGAGCATTGCACGCCGGATAGATGGTAGATGAGCTGAGATGCCCAGCTGCTGGCGTTGCACTTATTACCTCCACTCCATGTGGCAACTCCAGCTTCTGCATGCAGACTTTGCGTGAGTACGTCTTCAGTTTTGTAGTAACTTGTGGAACATTTACTGGGGGTTCATATTGCATTGGGCCCTCTGCTTCAGATGACTCTGGTGATGAGTCAGCAACTATTTCACTCTCTTCATTTTCTCGTGTTTCTCTGGGGGCTGAACAAAGAGAAAAATTAATTGTTACTTGATTTACAAAACACGCCTTATATGTGACCTTCCACCACGAACCAGGTGCAAAGTCTCCAGGGCCTATTCAGAGAAATAGCTCAATAATTCAACAAAATGCAATATGAAATAAAGGAATCTCGAGGATTATTGAATATTTGAGTGACTATTTACTAAGCAATTATCACCATATAAAAGATCTTTTTAAAGCTTATTTTCAATTTTCCTCAAAATAAACTTTATATTGAATATCACACCTTCCTGTTGCTTGTTTGCAAGGCAGTAATAATCAGTGAGAGTTGGAGAATCTTTGTTTTCTACTGTTTTTTGAGAGGTTTAATGGACCATATCTCAAAACAAGCTCTGCCAACATTACATCCCATTTGTGGCAGATGGACACATATGTGATGTAGCACATCTAAAATAGGGACTTTGCAGGTGAAGTCAATTTTGAGTTCAGTATGTCTGCTCTGAAAGCATTTTGCAAGTATCAAATTGACATCTTATTTGCTAAAATTGATCAAGGCACTAAGCACTTTGCCGCAAAGCCCCCGCCCCCCGCCTTTTGATGTGCTGCATCAGTTATATAAGAGGAAAAGTCTGCCCTTTTGAAGCTCTTTTTGCCAGTAATTAATCAAATCCACATTCTCCCAAACTAAGACCCTCTACAAAACACCCACTCTTTTTCAATACAAAATGTTGCTTAAATGCAGACAATATGATGCAGATACCCAACTTTTTGTCAGATTGATGGCTTGAAATTTACAAATCCATCCATAACCCATCCAGTAAATTGCCAATTATAGCAGAGATAGCTTTCATATAATATGATAGATTTTTGAAATAACAAAACTGTTTACATCAAAAATCTATGTAATCACATCAAAATCTAAGTAATCAATTAGAGAATAAATGATAGGATTTTGTCTTTTGCCTATCCAATATCGTGTCACAATGGATGGGCTGGCCAATATGATTAGACCATAGCCGGTATCCACTACGATAAAAAATATTGGCCAGCCCATCCATTATGACACGATATTGATAGGCAAAAGACAAAATCTATCATTTATTCTCATTCTTATTCAGTTTTAATGTAATTTTTGCGAGAAAAACTGCCCTTTTTTAGAAAAAAAAATAAAGTTACTTTTGTAAGGACGTCCCTGTTGTTTTAAATGAACGAAACCATCACGAACATCTAAGCCGCCGAATCGCGTTCTTAGTTCTCGCGCATGTATTACGCGAACGCATTATCGCGCGATCATTGAGGAGCAACGAGCGTGCCGCAGTTGCGTGGCGGCGTGCGCCCTGACTAATATCACTATCAACTATTATGAGATATTATACACCAAAACCAATCAAATTACGTGAATTCTTTACAAGACGCACCCATTGAATAAGAATATCTGATATTGGGTGTGCTCGCTGATCCTTTTTGTGCATGGAGCACAGTACTCCAAGGAGGTAGTAGCAATATTTTCAATAGAAATCGTTGTTGTACTTATTTCTTTTAAATTACACAAACCCATTTTTATTGGAAAATGTGGTATCTAAAATGTGGAAAATGCAATGTTCCCAGGGAGTTAATTAGAGAGAATATCATACGTATCCATCTTTTCTTCTGTTGAATGGTATTGCATTAAGGTATCAAAATATATAAAGTATTGTAAAGCGTGATATTTTCACCTTTTTTTGCACTTTGAACTATTTGGAAGTTTTGCAGTTTCTAATATTCTGATTACAAACAGTTACACATTAAAGCCTATGGGTACAAAATACTTTTACGGTCACGCTTTTAAATTTGTGGTTCCAAAATTAATTACAAAAAGCGCAAAATTAAATGACGAAAATTTCCCACTGTAAGTAGTTAATGGGGTAACACATGATGCACAAGAAACACTTTGGGTTGGTTAACCGTTCACTCTCTCCCAAATCAAAATATCTTATTCATCTGTATGTAGAAATAGTGACAATGCCCAGCCACCTTACCTGGTACTGTGGTGATCTGAGTCTCCAGTTGAATATACCACATGTGCATTACAGACTGCCTGCTATCTTTGCGTTCCATCACCACTAAGTAGAACTTCTCTCCAAACCCAGTCGGAGGTTTGGAAGATGGGTCTGCCGTGTTCACAGAGAATGGAGATTGAGACTTCTTGCCGGTGATGAAGTGCTGTTGGAACACATGCATCAACTGCACATTTTGCCAGTTCTGAAAAACATGATGTAAAAATAATTATGTAGTGTGTAGTTAAAGGGGTACCCTATTGGTTTTGGATATATCTTCAAACTTACATGCAATGTAAAATATCATGCCCTTTATGCAGCTATGTGAAAAAACAAGAACATTTTTCCGCATGTTGGTACGCGTGAACTACATTCTGGTCTGGCAAACGACATGTGCCATATTCCCGTTCATGTATGTCCTGATAACCCGGCTGACAACCAGTTTGCCCCAGTAGGCCTACACATTCATACTAATTGATTGGGATGATGCTGTTGATCGGGTTATGGACCTTTAATAAAATCTAATAGGATTAACAATCAGTAAAAACTCTTGGTAGGATATTTTATTCAAATGACCATCACCATCTGCCTTTACAGTATGTAGGCTAATATCTAAGATGTCTGCTGTACCTCCTATACAAAACCTACCTGTTTGGCATTTGACATCACATCTAGCTCAATGATACATCCAGGCCTGGCTGTGGATTGCAGGCTGATGATGCTTGGCTTGCCCTCTGGAGGTGTCTCTGCAGATTCTGGGTGGATGTACTGAGTCAATGGGGAACTGCTGCTCAAGTAACCCTAGAAAAAAATAAAAAGTTTGTAGAGTGTTATCACTGTTATAAATAACTTCTGGCTATTTGGTATTCTTGTAAAGAAATTAATGTGATAGCATATTAAAAAAAAATCAGCTGTTAGAATTACAATACAGACAAATCTGTCAACTGATATTTTGGGTGATTACAATCCTAATGCAATCAAGTTAGATCAATTGATAAGGCGTCCATCTATGGTGCAAGAGGTTGCGGTTCGATCCCTGGCGGTGGTTTAGTAATAAGTATGCTCTTGTGGAAAAATTAAGTTAGCTTGAAATTCCTCTGAACAAAAAACTTACTCCTAATTGTCTTGTTGTAACCAATACTAAACTTGAGGAGCTGATCCTGGCTGCGAAGGTAAATTGTGGAATGTCTGAGGTGTGCGCTTTTAAGCAGCAAAGTCCGCCAGTTGTTGTTACATGGTTTATGAAATGAAGTGGGCTGTAGTGTCAGCGACAACCTGTAAAGTATGCCGAGGCTTGTGGATCAAGGTCTAGCCATTGTTCCTGTGCGTAGTGCACTATAAATTATCACACTCTTTTTTTTTTTTTTTTCTTTTTTTATCTACTTTGGGGTGTGAATGAATAGATAAATAAAGTTCCAAATGCTAAATCCTTGAACAGTTTGCTATTCAAGTCTTCATGTGATTGCTGGGTAAATTAGTCATCTGAAGATCCATCTCAAGATCTTGGAAAAGTTTTTGATTGTTTAAAAAAAAAATATAATTCTATTACCCTGGAGGGATAAATATGCATTCTTTGATTAATCTATAACCAAATCACAATCAAGTCTGATGTTCTCTGCTCAAATTCTTTCAAACTTACAATATTATATTCATTGATATTGCACAATCCTTTATTGCTTACATGGCTGCCTTATACGGCAGTATTTCTTATATAAAACACATGGCAGCCTTATACTGTAAGTATATCTCTACTGCAATTACACAACACAAATGCTGTAAGCAAATGTGGGGTCAGCAGCTGCCGACCCTTTAATTGACTGTAACATGTATTCGTACTGTGTTACTGCTTAGCAACGGTTTTGCCACCAAATGTACTTGATACTCAATAGCTAACCTCTTTCATTAGTTCCATATAATGTGCACTTAAAAGTCCTATTTAAAGCAAGCTACATCGTTGAATCCATCCTCATAATGCATTGAGTAATATATCTGGGATACGTTGCATTCAATATTGTTACTAGGTTAAGCCTTGTATTTATTGCAAACGCTGATAAAACAATGTTCTAGATTTCAATCCAAATATTGTCTGGTCCATATGATAAACAGTCGCTCAAAAAATTCAATTGGGCAAGTTTTGTTTTGGATCAGACAATTCTCTTTCATATCACAGACAATTACACGCCCCAATGGCCCAGTTATAGGCAAGTGTAGACTGAGATATCATCTCGAGCAAACACAAAATGGTATTCCACATATTACACATTCAAGGTAAATACTCATATATGCTGAAGACTTGACAATTACATTATGTCATTGTATAGTCACTCATCAACAATCTTTTTAAGTACTTTGAGTGACTATTAAATCATGTCTTCATCAAAATTGCAGTTATGTAATTACCCATTTCTCCATAAAATAAAGAATATTCTGCAGATCATAATCAAATATCAAAACGCATAAAAAGTAGATATTTTCTTTAATCCTTTGCAAGTTTATATTTAATGATTTTTTTCCTTCCTATGCCTTTAATTTATATTTCTCAAAAATTAAACATCCACAATACAGTACAAGATTCTTATTGTGGCATATTGCGGCATATATATACAGGGCCTTAGTGTTTAAATGAAGTGTATAACCATTTCTGAGCATTTTAATGTAAAAAATCACAAAAAAAGCCATCCAAAACGAGTCTTCTGCCAAAATTAATGGTGCAGATATTTAATAATGATGAAAAAATGAATGCATCCGATAAAAGCAATTCAAGTGATTTGGAGAGCGAATTTGATGACATATTTTGGATTATATTTGGTTGCCTGTATGCACAGCATCAATCAGTATAATAAACAGAGCAAAGTTGAAATCTCAAAATATATCATAAATATAAATTGGGGTTAGATCAACATCATATAAAATTTAAATTTAAAAGAGTTAAACGCCAATTATGGTGCACTTTTCTTAATAGTATTAGCTTTAGGCTGTGTTAAATCAGGTTCTACATTGCAACTTATCTTTATTATTACAATTCTATGAAGCATTGACTCACCTCAAGCTGATCTGTGTTTGGTGTTACCTCTGTCAGAAGGGTCCTGGCATCAATCACAGCTTGGAATAACCTCAGGCTGTAACCATCAGATGCTACAAAACATGCACTAGGCGAGTTGGACACGGTCCCCAAACACGAGCTAGGCAGTAATCCTGGCAACCAAGCTACGTGAGCAAAGGCTGAGATGAATGGTGAGTTGATTCTAGATAGCTCTGAGACACCGCCGGACTTACTCAGAGGTCCGACCGGGAAGACTCTCCACAAGATAAGTTCACTACATAGCCCAGTTGGGGCACTCATGTCCGGCCAGTTCATTTCAGTGTTCAATTTCTCCATTATTGCATCGGGAATGACTATTTCTTCTTTTTCTTTGTCATCTGGAACTGTTCCTTCCATTGCCGAGTTGTACAGTGAAGATAGTTTCTGATGGTCGCTCTCAGATAACAAGCTCTTGCCAAAGAGATTGATTGAGCTTGACCGCCTCATACCTGGGGATGAGGGGCTTGCTGTCCCGATTCCGAGAGCTACAGAAGTCCTTCTAGCCGCCACTGACACTCTTCGGTTGCGACCTGCGACTATTTCAGGATCAACTTCTACTTTTGGAATATTGTGATGAGATGTGGTTAGCAAGAGGGGCAGTACAGGGTGACACTGAAGATCATTGAGTTGGAAACGATGCCCACAGCAACGCTGCACATGGGCTAAATTGAGAACGGTTTGAAACTTGGACCTCTCTGAGAAGCTTATCTCCCACTGATTCAGCGTACCGTTGGAATGCTTCGACAACATGGATACCCGTGGGGTAAATGCATAGATATTCACTCCAGCTGGCACTTGACCCAACCTCTGTGAAAAACTGAAGCTTGGTGTCATTCCTCGATTCTCTCTCTTAAATGTGGGAATATCTGGTTTCCTGCGGTTTGCTGCTCTGGGATCTATAGTCAGATTGCTACGGTATAACACAATGTTAGCACAAAGCGAAGTGGCATCGTATATTGGGAAAGCATGCGGTATTCTACAAGAAAAGCTAACTTGAGGTTGGCGATGCACGCCTGGTATATGCTCATCAATCCAGTCCACTAACCACAAGAGGAAAGACCCATCTATTGGATGAATACTGTACATCATGTCAGGACTCTGGTGCCATTCCCGCATCAGATTGTCGAACTTCTTCTGTAGTCTCTGCATTGGTGTATTTGTCATTCTGCTGAAACTGGTGATCTGCTGCTCCGATGGTATGGATCCAAGGGTAGTAGGTCGTTTGAGAGCTTTGTTGTTTGAGGCATCACCTCGAGGTGCTTCCTCATCTACTTTGAGGAGTTCTGGTGGAGTCAAACGTCCAGAGGCTGGTGCAGGAGTTGATTCTAAAAAGCACAGTAATATGGAGAGAAGATAAGCATTAACCTTTGTAACATGTGGTTTTTTTTCAAATTTGATTTGATAACCCTCAGTGGTGGCGGAAGGATTAAAATTTAGGGGGGATCGGAGGACGAGCATATTCTGTTCCAGTGTTACTGGGACTTTTTTTGCAAGCCATAAATGAAGGTGTGCTTTGCTATTTGATGGGCAGCTGCATTCATAATTTTGCACTTTTACCCTATTTGGGCCAAACAAAGTGTTTTTCGTGCTAAAGAGGAAGATGCACAGAGCAATTATTGCTTAATTTTTTCTTCTATTATGATTTAAGGGGAATCCCCTTGCAAAAATTTAGGGGGGTGTCCCCACCCACTTCCGCTGCCTATGATAACCGTTGGGGTCCATTTAAATACTGGGATGGGTTGGGAACAGTCAGGGGTTAACACTTCTCAAAACTGACTGTGAGCTACATTGTACAGGTATGGCTCTTCTGTACACAGGACCGACAGCTTAATATCTCCTCCAAAGGTCGGAATTATTTCATGGTTCATAAACCCAGCTTTTTTGCACTATGTCAGTTTTGAGCCATTTGTTTTTAAATAAACAATCTATACACAAAAGGAATATATTTGTTCATTGTTATTTTCACGGTAGCTGCTTGAAACGCAAAAAGTACAAGAATAAATGTGGCGCAATAATTTCCACTTTTACAGTAATTGAGAGAGTACGAGGGGGTATCCAAAAGTTTTTGACATCACCCAGAAGCGAAGGAGCTATATCGATGAAATTTTGTCAGTGTAATTACTGGTCCTTCTGTACATTATGGTCCAAAAATGGTCTCATAAGTATGTTTACTTTTTTTTACAGGTGGCGCTAGATGGGCAGTAGGCGCATAACCTGTAAAATGGTGCAACTTGAGGCACGCAGCGTCATTAAGTTCCTGCATTTGAAGGGTTAGGCCTACACTGCTCAGAAAATCTATGATGAAATGAAAGCTATCTACGGTGATGATTGCCCATCATATGGCACTGTTGCTTTTTGAAAAAGGAATTTCCAAACTAAAGAAAGTAAACATACTTATGAGACCATTTTTGGACCATAATGTACAGAAGGACCAGTAATTGCAATGACAAAATTTCATCGATATAGCTTCTTCGCTTCTTGGTGATGTCAAAAACCTTTGGATACCCCCTCGTAATATGCTCTTACCAGGTGGTTTTGGCTCTTCCTCTTGCGTTGTTGACAAAGTCTGTGAAGTCTCACTGCTTTCCTGCAAATCTGTGTGTAGATCATGACAAAAAATAAAATACTTTGTTTAAAAAAAATAAGATGAAAGCAAGGTTTTGCAAAACATAACAAGAAAACCTGCAAACTCGCATGTTTTTGGCTCATTTTCCCACAAATTGGTCAAAGATGAAATTGTTACTAATTTTAAGTACTAACAGAAGGATTAGGGTTTTAGCTATATTTCATTTGGCAAAACAGGATTTTTTTGATCAAAAAAAAATAAGTGTATTTTTCTGGAATCAAAAGTAAAGCGTTATATTAAGCCATATTTATTAAAACATATATTCTAACTTCCATATCTCTTCTTCCATGTCCTACACTTGAAAAAATTGCTTCATAAAACCTTTACTCCTTATGATATTAATATTGATGTGATACCAGAACCTTTAATGTTCTATTATTTGTAATCAATTGCTGGTCAATCCAAAACAACTGCCAAGTGATTGAAAGCCAAATACAGCATGTTGGGCTATTCCAGTTGAAATCCATACACCCCCATGACCTTAATCTTCCACACAGGGAGTGTTTACACCCGTTGTGTGAGAAATCAAGGTCATGTCTTCCATAGTGGGTGTATGGATTTCAATTGGAATAGCCCATTGCTTTTTTGATTTCACTCGCTGCTGAATAATCAATTTTTCAAATCAAAAACGATATTACACTGGTATATATATAAATCCTACATTGAACAATCAAGATTGATATTATATTCAAGCAAGGTACATTCTCATAACAAAATCCATCAGATATTATACTAAATCTATCTACCACTAAATATGTGATGTTAGACATGTGGGCAAACTGTATCCAATCAATTGAGAATAAATGAAAATCTAAAGTCTTGTAAAAATCACATCCATACCATTTAGATATATTTTTTGTAATTCTAAATATCCCAAGCAAGTATACACCAACATCTACTTACCATCATCTGCCTCTGAGTTAGAGTCATCTGATACAGACTCTTGATCCTCTAAGTCTGTATCGCTATCAGCCTTTCCGGTCTGGAGCAGTGTCTCTGCCGCTAACGTGTACTGCAGCTCTTTGTTATTCAGCCAGTTCACCACAAAGTTGGGTGCATTGCCCTTTGACATTGTGCCGATTGCCGGTAGCAGTGGAATGTCTGTTAGAATTTGAATCCAATACATTTTAGTTAGACATTGTATTACTGATACAAGCGAAGTTCACTTAATATTGTAACATATACCAGCTTAATGTTTGAGTAGTAGCTACAGTCTAAGTCAAAAACTTCATGGTATATTCATTGGAAGAATACTGAAGGAACTCATTTTTAAGGCGGGTTGGACGTGAGCATGACCTAGCAGAGTTTGTACTCAAATATTGAGACAAATAAAGCTGACACACAAGAAGAATAGTATGGATCCTATAAAGTAGATCCAAGGCTTGATATAATGGGTGTCATTTCCGCCCCATATGCATGATATTTCTCGGAAGGGAAAAACACCCAAAACTTTCGTCTTGATATATTATTGACCTGAACTCAAGAATCGCAAGACATATTGAAATATTAATGGAATTAATGGTTTCCTTGGCTCATTTCTTATGAAATCAATGCATTAATATTAAGAAATACTCTTTGGTTTTTTTTTAGTTAAATGGGTGGTTTTTTAGTTAAATGGCTAAAACTGGAAAAATATGGCCATCCCACTCGCTTTATACAATATGTATTGTAGACATAGATAAACCAAATGAAATCAATTCGATACACTTCATTACATTATAAATTGCCGAGAAGTTTTAATTCAGTATCAGTCTAATGAGTCTATAACGACCAACCATATAGGGAAGAGTGCACCATGCAAGTGAACACCATTTATTTTGTTCACTCATTCCAAAGAAAGTATAAAAAAAATAAGATATCTGCTGCTCAAATTACACATTTTTTTTGTTACTTCTTCATATTTTGTTTTTTAAACAATATATAAATGGAAATGAACACATATAATGAACAGAAATATTGAATACATTTCTTTAATTTCCATAAGTAGCAGTTAATGCTCAAATCACTTCATGTATAATGCAATGAGTTGGCTAAGTCAAACACACACCAGCTGTTCATCGGGTGTTGACAAAATGGGCCATGAATTTATTATGTGTCTTTATGATGTCACAGCTAGAGCTACAAATCAATTGTAGAATAACGTTATGTTATACAGGATCAAAATGAATAATAAATATGAATAAATATAAATACATTTGAATGCCTCAGTGAATAGTTGATACCTCAGTCAAAAATATCATGTCACCAACAAGAAAATGCTGAGATAATGTAATATCATTATTGATTTTCTACAAACTTGGTATATTTCAACCCACAAATTGGGGGAAATGACAAGGAGCAATACAATAGTTGTTGTTACCATACAATAATTACAAATTACTCAATGCTATTGGAAATATACCAACATAACATACAAAAGTAATTTTACTTGAAACATTTCCAACATTTAAAGTTCCATGTGTTCTTCAGATCATTTTAAACTGTTCAAATTAAAGGTTGGAAGCCTATAAATACCTTTGCCCTTTATTGGGTTTTCACATTTTCCCTAATCATCATTTACAAACCTTACATGGCACATATAATGAATAACTGAATTTGATTGGATTAGAAATCTTGAAAGTAGCACCAATAAAGCAGCACTAATGTGAATATTCTAAAGCACACAATGCATTAACATGATAAAACTTAACTCTGTTTCTAACATTTCTTTTTAGCTCGCAAGCATAACTATGCCCCAATTTCACCTTACAAAACATCCGTTTTACCTCCCAGGCGGAAGCATTATACTCGATCGCTACAATGTTGCATGTCTGCGAATTAATTCTTTTCTAGGGAATATCTAGAAACAACAATGCCCCATTATCTCCCACACACATACATTATACATTCAGTAGAAGCCCCATTTTCTTTCTTCCTTTTTTTTTTTTTTTTTTTTTTTGTAAATGGTAGAATTGACAGTTTGACAGAAATTTACACAGAAAATATTTTACTTTGAGTCAATTTTCTTGGGTTAATACTAAACATATTTATGCTCTGTATTTAACTACAATGTATTTTTTCATAAAGATGTTCCTGAAGTGCTTACAGAGAGGACCAAATATTGGTTCCAGGGGTGTGATTGAGAATTTCAAACAAAAATCCTGAAACCGCTTGGTTACTATCAAAACAATAAATGTTTTGTTACAGTTCAAATGCAAACAATGAAGGACTCACAAATTGCTGTATCAAATGGTTTAACAATTAACCTAAGGGGACAAACCAAACCACTGATGAAGCCCTTTGAATGAATTACTTAGTTTTTTCTATTAATTTTTATGTGACAGGAAACTGACAAAACAATGGTAGCCAGTTTTGTAAAGTCACACAATATCTTTCTCTTTACCAATTAATTCTGTAGGCAGGATAGTGTAAAAATTGAAGTAAAAATTTCCATAAATCACCTAATTGCACTAAAATTAATAACAACTAGAGCGGTTCTCGGCTTTCGCGGTTCTCGGCATTCGCGGTTCTCGGTAGTGTGGGTTGGTCCGTATGTGACGTTTCTGTTCAGAACCTTGTGTGACCCTTCCCCCCCCCAGAAAAAAATCATCCGCCACCACTGGTTATAACAAGGGCCTTGTAAATGCAACTGGTGAGACAGAGCCTCCCATGACGTTTGTGTTTTCAGTCTGATTTCAGTTCCCTAACAGGTACAAAGTTTACGCATTATCATTAGGCCTACCAAGTATTGTATGTCCTATAATCTCTTATGTATGACATGGATCTTTACCATGATTGTGCAAGCCAAAAAATATCATTTCAATACCCCAAACATGCGTTAAAAAAAGACCATGTTTTACACATGCAACCTCAAGTTTAGACATATAATTTAATTTGGCCTAAACCCTCATGCACGGGAAAAATCATGCCGCCACCATTGGTTATGACAAGGGCCTTTTAGGGTGCACACCAGTAAATAACCCCCACTGACTTTCTGTACAGACAGGGGCCGGGATAACCCATACAGCTAACGCCACCTCACAAACAGCTTGGTGTTTCTGAAATGTAACACATTTTGAAAGTCGTCATAAAAAGTCGGATCCTGCTAAATTTACACAGACAATCTAATTTACAGGCCTAAATGAGGATTAAATATGAATCAGGGCCTAATAGTTTCCTTTTAAGCCTTTTCTAATGTATTACATTAAGTCATATTGTTGTCATTATTGATTAAGTCATGTTTTTTTTCCTTCCAGGGTGTAGCTAGACTTCTCCGTACTCCACTTGCCAATTGTGCTTCTGGCTATTCAGGGTTCGGTTTTTGCCGGCAAAAACCTGTTTTTGCCGGCAAAGTGGCAAAAACCTGTTTTTGCCGGCAAAGTGGCAAAAACCTGGCAAAAACTGTTTTGCCAGTTTTTGCCCGGTTTAAACCGGCAAAAATGGAAAAAACTCACACATAGTCACTCAAATATTAAAAGTGACACAGAAAGCTCATAAACAGTAACACACATCTTTCAACGAATCATTCAACATATGTTTTGTCTCATCAAGTCCTTAAAATGAAAAAGTTTTGAATTTGATACATGCCACATTTCGATTAAATGCACTTGAGCAATGAAAACGCATGCCTTTAATTTCTAAATATATTGCTTATAATTACAAAATCTGGCCTTGTTACACTCGGCAACTTATTTTTGTAACTTAATAATTTGTTTTGAGATGAAAAAAATGAACTATAAATCACTTTTTTAGTTTTTGCCATTTTCGCCGGCAAAAACTGGCAAAAACTGTTTGTGCCAAGTGGTTAAAACCACGGTTAAAACCGCGTTTTTTTCCACCTGCGGCAAAAACCTGCGAACCCTGTGGCTATTGCATTTAAGCTTAAAACTCTGATTATTATTTGTGCACAATTGATAGATTTTCACATCTAATCTTTTCAGTCACCGTACTCCCTCAGTTTGTTAGCTTCCCAAGTGGACTACTGTCTTTGGATTACTGATAACATTTTAAACACGGGATTCTATGGAGAGTTAGGCCAATTTCTGGCCTAACTAAAATTGGTCATGATGTAATGCATCTTTAAATGAATCTGGCTTATTGGTCCCCCAGATATCGTTATTGATTGAACAAATTCATCAGGATCGGTAGAGTAAACTATAGTAAACCAGAGTTCGTAGTATCTGATCCAAGAAAATGCACTTACTGTGTACGTTTCAACAACCACTGTTGTCTTTGTCAACACTTGATGAGGAGTGACTGCAATCTACTGACAACCAACGCTAGAGGATATGTAAAATCAGGCGGTTTTTGGCGATTTTAGCCATTGTACGATTTTAAATAATTCTTTATCATGTTTATAGGACATGCTCTGTTATATTTTTATATCCTCTTTTCATTCTTGAAAAGATAGATCATGCTTTATATTTCACCCATTGGGTATTTCTTTATTAATTTGTGTTTATATGGCGATTTTTAAGTGGGATAATAACTCCTGGATGACGTAAGCATAATGTTGATAGATTTAAATATCATTATAAATAGGCACTTAATAATAATGATATTGAAATAAATTGATAAATTAATAGATAAATAAATAAAAGATATATAAGCCTAGATAAATAATAAATAAATGATAAATTGCAAACATTAAATATCTTAGAGCAAATGAGCATTTAATAAGTTTTTTAAGACAAATATTTTGCCCCTTCTTGTACGTTTTATCATTATTTTATCTTTTACTAATTCTTTTTTGGGACATGCTCGCTTATTTATTTTTTATGTGTTCCTCTTATCATTTGTGAAGTATTTCTTTATTTTTGTTTTAGTACAAGTGATCACTGAGTATGTTTAACTGTGGAAATATCGGTAGATAAGGTGTTTTTTTTATAAGTGTATCAACATAGGCTACATTTCACATGTCATGATTTTTCATTGTTTTATTTTAAAGCAATTCTTTATTGGGGTGCATGCTCTCATATATTAGGTGTTTTTTTCATGTTCCTCTTGTCATTCTTGATAGATGGCTGTTTATTTATGTCGCGTGTTAAGTATTTTTTAATTTTTGGTCAAGTGTATAATTATCATCAGACACATGTCACATTTTTATGTATGATTTTGCATTATTTAATTTCAAATTATATAATTTTTTAAACTTTCTAACGTAGTTCTTTATTTTTGTTTCTGTGAATATCATCCGAAAAGTAGGCCTCCTGCACATTATGATTTTGCCTTGCTTTATTTAACTCTTTACTGGGGTGCATGCTCTCTGCTGGTTTTTTTCATGTTCCTCTTATCATTATTGACAAGATAGCACCTGCTGTACGCTGTTTATTTATTTCCCCCTAAATTATTTCTTTACTCGTGTTTTTAGATTTTGAAGTTTATATCATGATATCACACGCTATGTTTTTATACCAACCGCGTTTTCTTTTTGAAAACAGTTCTTGTTTCAAATCCTGGTCCGCAATGTCAACATTCAGTTCGTTCATAAAATATGGCTATTTATTTATGTCGCGTGTTAAGTAGTTCTTTATTTTTTGTTCGTAGTGTATAAATATCATCAGACACATGTCACATTTTTATGTATGATTGTTCATTATCTAATCTTAAAATATATAATTCTTTAAACTTATTTCTTTTTTCTGTTTCAGTGAATATCATCCGAAAAGTAGGCCTCTGCACATTATGGTTTTCCTTGTTTTATTTAAACTCTTTATTGAGGTACATGCTCCTCTTATCGTTATTGACAAGTCAGCACATGCTGTACGCTGTTTATTTATTTCGCCCTCATTTTCTTTTTACTTTTGTTTTTAGATCTTTAGTTCTTTATTTTTGTTTCTGTGAATATCATCCGAAAAGTAGGCCTTCTGCACATTATGATTTTCCTTGCTTTATTTAACTCTTTACTGGGGTGCATGCTCTCTGCTGGGTTTTTTTTCATGTTCCTCTTATCGTTATTGACAAGATAGCACCTGCTGTACGCTGTTTATCTATTTTGCCCTAAATTATTTCCTTACTTTTGTTTTTAGATTTTGAAGTTGATATCATGATATCACACGCTATGTTTTACACCAACCGCATTGTCTGCTTAAAGACAGTTCTTGTTTTAAATCCTGAATACAATGTCAACATTCAGTTCGTTCACCTCACAATGCGGTGCGATGTTATATAACTGTATATATTGCAGGGTTGCCAAACCCGCGATGTAATAGGCCTAGGTCAATAGGATGAGTTTTGAAGATTTTCCTCGCGACAATTTCCTGTCCTATAGACACCAATTGATGGTTAAGAAAAATATTGCATAACTTCTCAACATTGGCTTACGCGACTTCTGGTAGTTTTTTATCTCATAGAAACCAACGGTTGATAAAAAAAAATATTGGGCGACTTTTTCAATGATTTGACCCGCGGTTTGCCCTCATTTGTTTGGCAACCGTGATCTGTGTTAAGTGAATATATTTCGGTAAGAAAACAATTATCATAGACCATGTAGACAGAACGGACAATAGTCATAGGCGCTCTCCTCCATTTTGAGAAATATACTTTTACACACACACTACATTTATAATTAAAATGATCAGCCTTAAAGTTTTACCTTTTAGTGGGTTAAGCCAAACCTAAGTGGATGAAATATAAATCAACACTTCTGGCACTGATTGGTTTCCGTAGTTGTTATATGGAATACGAGCTGTCTGTAGCTACAAAATTGTCTGCAAATCGGCTTTTGCCGGGCCTCTCTTTTTCGGCGTTTTTCTCATTAAATTAGGGTCCCGTTCAAATAAAAAATAAACTGGTGTCTAGATGTAATCACAGTTAACACACCAGGAAAATTATAGAATATACAACAACCTAGTTACACCTGTAGACTGCGAACAAACATGCACCTGGCCAGACCTGGCCGTAAAACAAAGTGTTCTCCCTACGGATACCCTTAAGGGTCACACAAATATTTTGGGACTGATAACCCTGGAACTGAGACTTGAGCTAATGCTAACCTGTGTTTGGATTGATAGTTGCTGCAATGTGAAAGTGTAATGGTAATGCTTTATGACCATTGGTTTGATGTCCTTCTAACATACTGGCCATGTTGGAATGCTGGTGGGAGGATGCAGACTTCTCTTGTAAGGGTGCTATGTGACCTTCAGATGGCTTTCTTCTCCTGTAAGAGGACAGATGAAGGGAAAATGGTGAACAAATATGTAGGTATAGAAATGTTATTGTCTAAATTGTTTAAGCTTCAACAAATACAATACCACATACTATTAGAACATGCACACCCTTACAACAATGGTGTACACAGAAAAGTTACGCTCTCAAATAAAAACCCACGCACCCACCCCAACCCTATCTTTCTCACACAGATTAACCCATACCCCACACTTTATACATGTAAACCAACACAGATAAACACCGGTACAGAGCTACACACAGATGCACCCCGGCATGGATTTACACACACGCCCACCCCCCAGCATGGATTTACACACATGCACATACCCCCCTGCAAGAATGCCCACATGTGTGCATCCCCACACCCATACAATGTATGTCCTCATTTGCCAGCAAACACATTTGCACACCCACACACACTGTTCTTTGTTTTACTGACCTGCCTTTCACACCAACAGTGAAGTGTGGTTTTGATTTCTGTCTGATCATTTCTTTCTTCTTGTCTGCAGTACTGGCATGTTGTGTGTTGGTATCTATCATACCACTATCAGGCAGTACAGTTTCAGCCCACAGGCGGCAGATGTTATCCCGGCAAGAAGTCACCATCACATTGGCCACAGAACCCCTGTTAACATCACACAAAAAAACAAGAATCATTTAGCTTTAAAATGGAACTTGCCTAAACATTGAAGAGGGCAGTAATGTGTGACCCAATCAAGCAAAATGACCACAATGGCATGAAAAGTTGATTTTCAGATTTTTCCATCATGATAAACAACATCCGGTTTAAATTAACGTAAATGCCATTAAAATGTGACATAAGAAAGCCAAACAATTGTTGAAAACATATGGCATTTGAACAATTAAGAACATAGGTATTTGAATGTCAAATCAGCTCAACAACTCAAAAACAACATTAACCTCAGTCCAGTTGAAATCCATACACCCTCTATGGAAGGCATGACCTTAATCTCCTACACAGGGAGTGTAGATGGAGTCAGCCATTCAGGTAACCCCATTTGATATTCACACTCCTTGTGTCGAAGATTAAGGCCATGTCTTTCATAGGGGTGTATGGATTTCAGCTGGAATAGCCAAATCAGTAAGGTGTGTGAGTGCTTGACAGTTCAAAAGCCACCGCAGGGTCATTTCAATTCTTGTGGAAACCTGAGCTGACTTAAAAGAATACTGATGATACTGATAACAGTATTGATGATACAAAAATGAATACTGATTTTGATTATAATAAAAAATATTTCTGAATTTTGCATTACTTAATTTTATGTCAAATTGTACCTTATTAGATCTACAGTGACTAAAGTGGCATGTTAAATTAGTACTTAAAATATGCAATCAACTCAAAATAAAGGTCAGATCTCATTTTTGTTTTAAAGATGTGTGTTTTGTCCCCTGGGGGGATACTTGACATTTTCAGCATTAATTTACCTGATGACACAGGAAAAAATAACTTTGTCCTGTTTCCCTTTGATGACAAGGAATCCATTCACATCATTAGATTTGATGTTCAAACAATATAGAGGCAAGATTCACTATGTATTGATTAGTGGCATACACTAGAAGCAACTGCTTTTTAGAAGCAACCCCATTATGCTACAAATGTTGTTGGCTGCTATTTTCTGATAATGGGCAATTCCAGTTGAAATCCATCACCCCCGTATGGAAGACATGACATTTATCTTCCACACAGGGGGTATAGATTTCAAATGGGATCATCCATTCAGGTAATCTCATTTGAAATTTACACTCCCTGTGTGGAAAATTACAACCATGTCTTTAATATGGGGTGTATGTATTTAAACTGGGATAGCCCAATTCAATTTCAACCTAAACCAGCAAGGTCAATAAGCATCTCTTGTACTTGACATTATCCACTGATAGCAGTTCATTTGATTTTCAATTGATTTCGTCACTGTGCCTGAAGACATCTGAAATGCAGGATCTAGTGATATTTTAAACAAACATCACCTATTTGAAATTGCATAGAAGTAGTATGTTTCTTTGCATCTATGTGGTGGGTCAGGCAAATGTAAAGTGCCTTGTGCAAGTGCTCAACATTGTGGCACCACCGGGGTTCAAACCCGCAACCCTCTGATTGTGAGTCAGAACCAACATGACCTCATTAACCTCCTTCTTCCGCTACTCATTCCTCCTCATCATCTTTGCTGTCATCTTTGTCTTCTCATTAATCTTCTTCTGATGATATCCATCCATACCTTTGCTCTGTTACTATGTAAAAACTTTGAAAAATCTTTGACTATGTTGGACATTTGCAAATCACATTGCACTGACAGTCTGCTTCGAAAAGCAGTGCTTACCATTTTGGAGTACACCACCAAATAAGATTTTGTTTTCCTTACATATATATGCCACACCACACATATGCATCGGTATTGAATCTCTTGAATGGGCAACACCAAAGATTCTGCCGACATATAAAGCAAAGCTTACTTTGGTGCCCAAAACCATAACCCTTAATTACACCTAACATTTATCACAAAGGTGTAAAGGCTATCTTACACAAGGTATAAGCAGAGGGAATATATCATTTTGCCTATCCTTTTGAAAGGAACTACAGCTATCTATTCATTGAACGGCATTGACATTCAACATTGTCTTTGATAATTCATATTGTGTGAGCAATTTATATCAGTTACAGGAGACAATATTTCAAAATGCATAGAAATGTTCAACAGAACAGTAAAATGTCAAACGTGACATATCATATATTCCTGCATTACATTAACAAAGAACTGGTGGCAATTTGTATTGATGAACCTATGAAATATTAACTTATATGAATGTATTTATTGATTTATATAGGCATCATCTGTGTGCCCAGCTCATCAAATCTTGCTTGCTTCTGATTATGCATTTTCCACTTGTGCTCTTTAGCATGTAGGCTTGTAATAAAAAGGAATGCATTATTAGATTTTCTCCCCAGAAAATTGCGGTGCAATTTCTTGTGGTGAGTGGCCATTAAGGTTGAAATATTATTAAGATGTAAAGTTGGACCCTCTTGATAGCACGACTTTTGAATATAACTGCTGCCACCCCAATTAGGATTAGGATTTGATTTTCTGGGTTTAGGATTAGGTTTATAGGATTAGGATTTGCTTTAAAATTAGTATTACGCTTAGGTTTAGGATTCATGTTAGGTTAGTATTAGGGTTAGGATTAGTATTAGGAACATGATTAAAAGGTTAGGATTAGGATTATGGTTGACGACCACTTTATATTCTAAATTTGTAGGGAAAAATACATAATAAATAGTATACATTGTACCAAAAATATCAGTTTAAATGTGCTTCAGTGAAAGATATCAGTACTCTTTGACACTTGATTCTGCCATGTCCAGAGGTGTTTGGTGTTTTTGGTTTGTTTGTTTTCATTGTATTTTTGAGTCATAGTGGCATCTTTTCAAGGTGGATACAGGTGCTTTATAAGTTATTGTGTTACTTGAGTTACTTGAAAAAGGTCTGTACTTGTTATAAAACTGCACAGGTTCGTTCAGCTTGTAAGATTGTGATCATTCTTTAACAGCTCCCCAATGCACCAGGGTGGAGTGAGGTATGGAGTAGCACCTTCATCAAGTGCACAGTATGTCTTCACTGAGAATTAAGTTGCATTTTATAACTCTCAGCTACCTCTGGTTTATGCCTCAAAACTGTTACTGCTACAATGCTACCTTCCCCCTCCTATTTGATGGGGAAAATCATACTTTCAAGCAAAATAATGTACCATTTGAAATAGCTGGACAAACCAGTGTTATTTCTAAGTCATTACATTTGTGTTTCTGAATACTGTAGAATGAAGGTCAATTTGTAAGGAATATAGTTTGCAAAATTTGCTTCAAACATCTATTTATAAAAGCATTTAATGGTGATCAAACAAGCTTGAAATTATTTTAACAGTGCATATCTGATGAAAAGTACAATATTCTAAATTTTGCTTCGGTACCATTGCAATATGTGAAAATATTCTTCCTACAAAAACAACTCGACATCATTTTTTTAAAGTAATATTTTTACCAAATAACAACACAAACCAAGCAGACATCACATGACTATAACACAGTACTTAAAATTGACTCTAAGGATACTTTATTTGCTCATTGCTACAGCTCATAGCTACTTCTCCTATAATGTACACATGCCTTCACATCCAATTTTTCTCCTTCGCATTTAAACCCAAGTGTAAAGGGCATGCTGTGATTACCTGTTTTATGGGCGGGCTTTTGTTGACTGTACATCTGGTGTTATCATCGCCATACTAATCGAGACACTCACAGGCACTTCACCAAACAATGATTCTTATTACTGTAATGTTTCTCTAAGACAAATAATTGTCTGTCGGAAGAGTTGCAATCAGTTGATACTACAAACAGTATCAAAATGATTGCAACTGACGACTTCTTAGTTTTGCAGAATTTTTTCACTATGTCATGTACCAGCTTAAGCTCAATTTTTTCATTAATCATGTGAAATTGCACTTATTGCAGTAGTTTTATCTTCTCTAATTTTAGGTCATGAAGATAACACATTCTGTTCAGAAGTTACATGCTTTTAAAGGAAGTGAGATATTGATTGAGAGCACCTACGCAATAAATATTTTGAGCAATAAAGCTATTCAACTTGTGTTGTGTTACCATTTGCTAAATTGCTACAATTTGTTCATTGTGTTGTGTTAGTAAAGCTATGAATGTGTTGATCTTCATTTGAATTGTAATAGCTCCCAAATGCAACAACCACTTGGCTTCAGATTATCAGATCATTCAGTTCATATATATGCCCCTTTCTATAAGTAGCACAAAAATGACAATTATTAGCGATTTTATATTTTTAACATTATTTGAGAATGTCACATGTCCGGTTCCAATCAGTTTGATAGTCTGTATGATAAATGTGCATTTATCTTTCACATACTACACTCATCATGAAAAAAATATTGTTAGCATATTTCTGTTTCCTTTGGTGTACCTAGCAAAGGGATATTTCTAAATTTCAAGAATAAAAGGTTCAGAATAAAGTAATTGCAGAATTTAAATAAAACATTTTATGTACATAACAGTTACATTATGTTTTAAGTATAATCATATCCTCTATAATCTGATACCACACTTATCCCAAAACTAAGATATGCCAATTTGAATAACATAAAGGAAAAGTGTACAAAATGACAAATTACACTATCTACTTCTTAAAGCATGACACACAAACATTAAGAGGAATGGTATGGGTTCTATAAAAGTGATCCCAAGGCTTGATAAGGGGTGTCATTTCTGCCCTATGTGCATGATTTCAGGAGGGAAAAAACACCTCAAACTTGTTGATATATTAATGGCTATAAGTCAAGAACCGCAAGACCTATTGAAATAAAAATGTGATTATTAGGCTTCATTGACTCATTTCCTACAAGATAAATGTATTAATATTAAGAAGTACACTACTGTTTTTTAGTCAAAAAAGGGCTAAAGCTGGTCAAATACAATGGCTCCTGTCATCCCACTCTCCTTAAAGGCTCAAAAGCAACCCCATGTAAGTGTGATCATTTCAGAGACTGTGTTCATTATTGGCCTGATAAGCTGTGGAAGCATTTTTATTCTTTAGATGTGTATAACTCTTACGTCATATCATGCTAGCTATAACATAACATTTTAAAACAACATTTTTTCCCATCCTTGTCAAACTTGTCAAAACTCAGTACATGTTAATTTTTTAATAGCAAAAAGGAACAAGGATATGAAACTTACATGTAAGTCATGCATTATAGAGGACAACTGTTACGTAAATAGGAAGGGTGTTGTGAAAGTGAATTCCGTATATAACAAACGGTGGTAAGCTTGTGATTATTTATTTACCTTGGCATGTATTTGCTTGTACGCCTCCATGAGAACCCTGTCACAGCCCTGGGATGAGCAATGTACACAAAACTGTAATGCTCTCCTTTGGTCTCGATGATTTCTTCATGTTTTTCCCCTGGTGACATAACAGTGAATACTGGTCTGCGTGTAGCGTACCATATCTTTACTAAGCGGTCGGCCTAAATGGACAAGCAAAAATATCATTGATATATTTAATAGTTACCTCTTCCAACAGCAAACATGTAATGTTTAACACATTCAAATTAAAAGGTATTTTTTAATGCAAACAAAATCCAGAGCATGTGATCTTCAAGAAGCATACATGGAAAAAGTGTCAGTGCAAAATGTTTGTAGAGATACAATGAATTAGAAATACAGGGTGAGTAAAAAAAAAGTGCAATAGGGAAAAGAATCAATATTTACATTAGAACCCAATTGAATGTTCATTGTTGAAAATGTCTATAAAATCTTGTATAAAAACTTGTACCTGTAATTATTGGGATATGAACAGTTGTAGTACATAATCATAAGCAACAGAATACATAAGAATATGTATACATGTTTGGCCAGTGGCCACACCTTAAAATTGCTTGCTTTTGCACAACATCGGTGCTCATTATGCTGCATTGCAGCACATATGATAGAGAACTGTACTATTCAATCCCACAACTTTAAATTCATTCATCTTTATTCTGGTAAGATCTTTTAATACATAAGTACTGATCTTTCAAGAGGTCCAGATCAGACAATAGTCATGTTCACATTTTGAGTCTAGTCATGTTCACATTTTGAGTTACACCCGGCATAAACTTAGGCTAACAGCGATAAAAATTCTACAAATATTTTCCCAACTCCTACCGTGTGTCCACACCTAGCCTACTCCTAACACTACACCGACCAGTTCCACTATACTATTCACTTCTGGTCAGCATAAACATCGGCTACCACTTTTGTGACCTTTTTCAACAGCACAAAATGTAATTTCTTAGCCTCCAAGCGAAAAATGTAACTTGCACCGGGTGCCAGGTGTAGCAGCTTTCACATCGCAAAATACTCCAGGCAGAGAATACAGGTAGACTTTTGATAGGAGTAAATCGTCGGATTTGCACCTGGTGGAACTTACGCTGATCATTGTTCACACTGCCACTACTCTGGCTGCGCCTACCGCTACACCTAACAACTTGTGCCAACCAAGTTCCACCGGGCATACTTCAACAATGTGAATGCAACTAATATATATTTAAAATCCACAGAATTAAAGACAGAGAATCGGGACTCGACCGCCATCCTGATACAGGCATGGAGCAAAAATTTGGGGTATTCGGTTTCCCTCGGAATGCACTCAAGGCATTCGTTGTCATGCAAGCACAACATGGATGAAGGGCACATTTGAGAGACGCACTTGATGCGACCTGCATGCGAGTACCAAGACGCTTCAGATGAGACACAGAATTGTTTTCGTTTGTCTCCGCGCACCGTTGCAAGGACCCGAATACCCCCAATTTTCTCCCCATAGCTGATGGCGCGATTGTATATGGCGGTATAGGGAGCCCTGGTTCTCCTTATCTAATTCTGTGTTAAAATCAGACAATAATTACAAAATGCAAATAATAATATAATTAAATGAGGATATGAAAAAATACAGCAATGCAATAGCCAATACTGCAATTTAGCTACAAGGTAGCAAGGAACAAGAGTATCTGCCCAAATTCAAATTTCAACAGGGCAAAAAACAAAAGGACAAAGTATGGCTATTGCATCCCTGTATGGCTATCACAGATGCCAAGAATATGTACAAGAAGTTTTAAACAAAGGGATGCAAAACATTTTCTTACATTAAACTTCATGTATATATAGGCATGAAAATAACATTATAACAAAAAATTGCATCATTAATATCATATTAAACATAATTACAAAATGTATGCATAGTATTATTAAACAGTAATAGAATTTTTGAACTCACACAAACTCATGGCCTTAAAGTTTGAACAAATGTCTTGTGAAGTTTATTGCACATTGCAACAACTCTATAATGGAAGGCTCTTCTACCAGCTAAAATATTCTACCCCAGGAACAATCAGGGTATGAGTTTGAATTTGAGTATATTTGATATAAAATTGGATCGGTTGAGCCCATATTTATTGGTCGAGCTATGAGTTTAAAAATATTGGACGAGACGTAGTCGAGTCCAATATTTTTGATATGTTTTGGATCCAATATTATCACAACTTGGATCCATCAAAACATAATAATGTCATGAATCGGATGGGTAAATGTGAAAATAGATGAGATGGAACCATTTGTTTCAGACACTTGATAGTAAAAACAAGTAATTGATTATCCCATCCACAGTAAAGTTTTACCAAATTCAGATCTTCCATCATTTCCCCAATTGTCACCCTGCTATGATAATTGCCTAAGTCATTTTTTGGAATTTTGAGAACAAAGTACAAAATATAATTCAAGAACGCATCGGTTACGTAATCACCCTAAATATTTCTGATCATTCCCTTTTGTCTCATTATCATTTGTTCTTGTGCAAAGGTAGGTGAATAAATATGTTTAAATGCATGCTTGAACCGTATTTTGAACTTAATTCTCAAAATGACAAATACTGACTTAGGTAATTATCGTAGCAGGCTGACAAATTGGAGTTCTGATGTCATCATGGAGAAGCATGAGCAAGCTTGTTCTGGAGCTCATGATGATAATTAGCTTTGAATTTATTCCATAGAGAACTACAATTTATATGCTCTCATTTCCAGAAATGAAAAGAGATATATGTCATTATATTTTGTCTACAGCCAAATAACATCATCTTAGTCTTCATGTTTCAAGTGAAAATTTGCACATTTCAGCCTTTTCGTACGATTTTCCTAAGCCTTTTAGAGCGTTTTATTTAAAAGGCGCCCCAAGAATGTGTGCCAAAAATTGCTTTCCTCCCTCTTGGCTTGCCAATAATTGCTTCCCCCCCCCCTTTCGGCTCGCCAAAAATTTCTTGCCCCCCCCTCCACCCAGGGCTCATTGCACAGCCCCTTAGCTATTCTCTCTATATTGCTGTTCCTTGCTGTTATTTTATTAATTTGATGGAAATTGACTAAAACAAAATTGCAAAACATTTTATGATGTATATGTACCATGTAGTTTGTATTTGAAACTGATAATTACAAAGTAATACCCTTGGAATAGCCCTTGGTGTAATAGCATGGTGATATATTATCCTGCATCAATTTATCATATATAGCATTTTTTTCTAATTTCATTTTAGTCCAAATCGTTAGTTTTATTGGATATTTTTATGCATGACATTTCTATTTATTATCACAGGTGGCTGATTAATGTGATTCTGGAATAAAAATATTGTAGAAACTAAAACTAATGATAAATGACAATTTGTTTAAACTATTCAACTAACTTTAAAATGGGCAATTTCATTTGATATCCATATACCACCGATGGCAGCCATGACCTCAATCTCCCACACAGGAGGGTGTAGATTGCAAACGGAGTCACCCATTCAGATAACCCCATTTGAAATTCCCACTCCCTGTGTGGAAGAATAAGGTCACATCTTCCATGGGTGTATGTAATTAAAGATCCTGAAAACAGAGATCCCCACTGTACTTGGATGCTCAAAAGTCCCTAGGTATACTCTCATAGGATTTGGATAAGCATAATGGCTTTTGGCACTAATGATGAATTGGAAATCTTTGTGACATTGCACCCACAACCTTGGCGAAAAAGGTTGCCACACCTGAGCGTTAATTGGCCAACATCCTTCCCCGCTCCCCTATTGCAATGTTGATTTGGACAAAATCGTCATCATTTCTACATTACAGTCTCCCAACATTGGAAAATGGGGGTGGGGAAGGGCAAGTGTAATCTGAATGTGCATTTGCAACTATTATACAAAATAATACGGAACTATCACATATTTAGCTTCGATTATGTGCTTTTAACACCAGAACGTGCTGGTGTGGCAACTAATTTCCGCCAGAGTTGTCTCTAATAACATCTAAAAAAATCAGCTGGAATTACGTTTTCGTTCATATCTTTAGAACGGAATGCCGGATTCACGTGCAATTTTCACAAAGTCTTAACCTGTTTATGTACTCTGTACTAAATATAATTATTTTCATGTAATTTATACATGGCTTGGTATATGTGTCCTATTATTTATAAAGATGCCAAAATAATGCAAAATATGTGAAAAACATCAATCGCCATTACATGCTGTCTACTGAAGATAGTACACGCAAAATTTTAAAACTATTTTAATGATGACGAAATAGCGTGAAGTTTAAGTATTAGACCTAATAATAATAATAGCAAGGATCAGAAGAGGAAAATTATAATCATAGAAAAGTCATCAGAGGGATTCGAACCCCTGATCTCACTGATCCATAGATTTCAAAGCGGCGACTTAACCGCTGAGCCAAGAAGAAGTCGTTGAATTCGTGAGCATTTCTAAAGTATTAATGTTAATTTAAAATTATGCAATGCGTATATGTACAGTAAAACAGGTGATTTAATTCTCATTCACCTACAATTTCAATTGTTATGCCGTTCTGGTTGGTTTAACCTAATACAGAGATGTTATAACCTCATAGTAGAATTAACATGTCATACAAATGCATTTAAGATCAGTAACCCATTGCACATATGGAGATGAGGTTGATGATTTAACGGTCGACGGTCGACACAAACAAATTAAAAGAAATTTAGATTATTTTCTTTTATTTAAGATTTGTCCATCGTGGAGAAAGGTGGTGAATCGAAATTCCAACTATATTTTTATAACCCTAAATACATTGCCAACATATACAATCGTTGTAAATCGATGAAATTATGTGTATTGGAGACGTTTCAGGTCAATTTGATACCATATGCATTGCATAATTTTAAACTAACATTAATATATTAGATATGGCTTGGAATTCATTCACTTCTCCGTGGCTCGGCGGTAAAGGCCCGACTTCTAAACTACAGAGCCACGGGTTCGAACCCCACTGTTAGTTTTGTTAAAATTAATATTTTTCTTCTCTTAATCCTTCAGTATTATTGTTGGTCTAATAGTTAAACTTGGCGCTATTTCATCATCATTCAAAAATGATGAAATTTTCGATGTACTATATTCAGTAGACAGCATGTAATGGCAAATGAGAAGGTTTTTTGACACATTTTGCATTATTTTGGCATCTTAATAATTAATAATATACATAGGCCGGTCCGCGTGAAAATGATATGAAAAAAAGTTATTTACGCTTAATTGTAACATGGATAAAACGGAGAGTATCCACTAAAAACCTGTGTGTAGCAGCAACTTGATACGATTTTCCGTTACTGATATTTAACAGAAAATCATGCAGTTTAGAGCCCTAATTACGAAATGTGTGTAATTTAGCATAAATGGTGATTTGAGGGACCACTCCCTAAATAAACCAAGTACTTTGTCAAAAATTTTATAATGATTCAAAAGAATATTATCTACTCCCAAATCGTGTGCAATATGAAGATCATACGACATTCCGTTTTTGAGTTATGAGACAAAAACGAAATTTAGATGAAATATTTTGCATTCGGCAGAGACATGTCTCTAATAACATATAAAAAATCATCTGAAATTACGTTTTTCGTTCATATCTTTAGAACGGAATGCCGGATTCACGTGCAATTTTCACAAAGTCTTAACCTGTTTATGTACTCTGTACTAAATATAATTATTTTCATGTAATTTATACATGGCTTGGTATATGTGTCCTATTATTTATAAAGATGCCAAAATAATGCAAAATATGTGAAAAACATCAATCGCCATTACATGCTGTCTACTGAAGATAGTACACGCAAAATTTTAAAACTATTTTAATGATGACGAAATAGCGTGAAGTTTAAGTATTAGACCTAATAATAATAATGTCATACAAATGCATTTAAGATCAGTAACCCATTGCACATATGGAGATGAGGTTGATGATTTAACGGTCGACGGTCGACACAAACAAATTAAAAGAAATTTAGATTATTTTCTTTTATTTAAGATTTGTCCATCGTGGAGAAAGGTGGTGAATCGAAATTCCAACTATATTTTTATAACCCTAAATACATTGCCAACATATACAATCGTTGTAAATCGATGAAATTATGTGTATTGGAGACGTTTCAGGTCAATTTGATACCATATGCATTGCATAATTTTAAACTAACATTAATATATTAGATATGGCTTGGAATTCATTCACTTCTCCGTGGCTCGGCGGTAAAGGCGCCGACTTCTAAACTACAGGCCACGGGTTCGAACCCCACTGTTAGTTTTGTTAAAATTAATATTTTTCTTCTCTTAATCCTTCAGATTATTGTTGGTCTAATAGTTAAACTTAGGCTATTTCATCATCATTCAAAATGATGAAATTTTCGTGTACTATATTCAGTAGACAGCATGTAATGGCAAATGAGAAGGTTTTTTGACACATTTTGCATTATTTTGGCATCTTAATAATTAATAATATACATAGGCCGGTCCGCGTGAAAATGATATGAAAAAAGTTATTTACGCTTAATTGTAACATGGATAAAACGGAGAGTATCCACTAAAAACCTGTGTGTAGCAGCAACTTGATACGATTTTCCGTTACTGATATTTAACAGAAAATCATGCAGTTTAGAGCCCTAATTACGAAATGTGTGTAATTTAGCATAAATGGTGATTTGAGGGACCACTCCCTAAATAAACCAAGTACTTTGTCAAAAAATTTATAATGATTCAAAAGAATATTATCTACTCCCAAATCGTGTGCAATATGAAGATCATACGACATTCCGTTTTTGAGTTATGAGACAAAAACAAAATTTAGATGAAATATTTTGCATTCGGCAGAGACATGTCTCTAATAACATATAAAAAAATCATCTGAAATTACGTTTTCGTTCATATCTTTAGAACGGAATGCCGGATTCACGTGCAATTTTCACAAAGTCTTAACCTGTTTATGTACTCTGTACTAAATATAATTATTTTCATGTAATTTATACATGGCTTGGTATATGTGTCCTATTATTTATAAAGATGCCAAAATAATGCAAAATATGTGAAAAACATCAATCGCCATTACATGCTGTCTACTGAAGATAGTACACGCAAAATTTTAAAACTATTTTAATGATGACGAAATAGCGTGAAGTTTAAGTATTAGACCTAATAATAATAATAGCAAGGATCAGAAGAGGAAAATTATAATCATAGAAAAGTCATCAGAGGGATTCGAACCCCTGATCTCACTGATCTATAGATTTCAAGGCGGCGACTTAACCGCTGAGCCAAGAAGAAGTCGTTGAATTCGTGAGCATTTCTAAAGTATTAATGTTAATTTAAAATTATGCAATGCGTATATGTACAGTAAAACAGGTGATTTAATTCTCATTCACCTACAATTTCAATTGTTATGCCGTTCTGGTTGGTTTAACCTAATACAGAGATGTTATAACCTCATAGTAGAATTAACATGTCATACAAATGCATTTAAGATCAGTAACCCATTGCACATATGGAGATGAGGTTGATGATTTAACGGTCGACGATTCGACACAAACAAATTAAAAGAAATTTAGATTATTTTCTTTTATTTAAGATTTGTCCATCGTGGAGAAAGGTGGTGAATCGAAATTCCAACTTTATTTTATAACCCTAAATACATTGCCAACATATACAATCGTTGTAAATCGATGAAATTATGTGTATTGGAGACGTTTCAGGTCAATTTGATACCATATGCATTGCATAATTTTAAACTAACATTAATATATTAGATATGGCTTGGAATTCATTCACTTCTCCGTGGCTCGGCGGTAAAGGCGCCGACTTCTAAACTACAGGCCACGGGTTCGAACCCCACTGTTAGTTTTGTTAAAATTAATATTTTTCTTCTCTTAATCCTTCGTATTATTGTTGGTCTAATAGTTAAACTTAGCGCTATTTCATCATCATTCAAAAATGATGAAATATTCGGTGTACTATATTCAGTAGACAGCATGTAATGGCAAATGAGAAGGTTTTTTGACACATTTTGCATTATTTTGGCATCTTAATAATTAATAATATACATAGGCCGGTCCGCGTGAAAATGATATGAAAAAAGTTATTTACGCTTAATTGTAACATGGATAAAACGGAGAGTATCCACTAAAAACCTGTGTGTAGCAGCAACTTGATACGATTTTCCGTTACTGATATTTAACAGAAAATCATGCAGTTTAGAGCCCTAATTACTTAAATGTGTGTAATTTAGCATAAATGGTGATTTGAGGGACCACTCCCTAAATAAACCAAGTACTTTGTCAAAAAATTTATAATGATTCAAAAGAATATTATCTACTCCCAAATCGTGTGCAATATGAAGATCATACGACATTCCGTTTTTGAGTTATGAGACAAAAACAAAATTTAGATGAAATATTTTGAATTCGGCAGAGACATGTCTCTAATAACATATAAAAAATCATCTGAAATTACGTTTTCGTTCATATCTTTAGAACGGAATGCCGGATTCACGTGCAATTTTCACAAAGTCTTAACCTGTTTATGTACTCTGTACTAAATATAATTATTTTCATGTAATTTATACATGGCTTGGTATATGTGTCCTATTATTTATAAAGATGCCAAAATAATGCAAAATATGTGAAAAACATCAATCGCCATTACATGCTGTCTACTGAAGATAGTACACGCAAAATTTTAAAACTATTTTAATGATGACGAAATAGCGTGAAGTTTAAGTATTAGACCTAATAATAATAATAGCAAGGATCAGAAGAGGAAAATTATAATCATAGAAAAGTCATCAGAGGGATTCGAACCCCTGATCTCACTGATCTATAGATTTCAAGGCGGCGACTTAACCGCTGAGCCAAGAAGAAGTCGTTGAATTCGTGAGCATTTCTAATGTATTAATGTTAATTTAAAATTATGCAATGCGATATATGTACAGTAAAACAGGTGATTTAATTCTCATTCACCTACAATTTCAATTGTTATGCCGTTCTGGTTGGTTGAACCTAATACAGAGATGTTATAACCTCATAGTAGAATTAACATGTCATACAAATGCATTTAAGATCAGTAACCCATTGCACATATGGAGATGAGGTTGATGATTTAACGGTCGACGATCGACACAAACAAATTAAAAGAAATTTAGATTATTTTCTTTTATTTAAGATTTGTCCATCGTGGAGAAAGGTGGTGAATCGAAATTCCAACTTTATTTTTATAACCCTAAATACATTGCCAACATATACAATCGTTGTAAATCGATGAAATTATGTGTATTGGAGACGTTTCAGGTCAATTTGATACCATATGCATTGCATAATTTTAAACTAACATTAATATATTAGATATGGCTTGGAATTCATTCACTTCTCCGTGGCTCGGCGGTAAAGGCACCGACTTCTAAACTACAGGCCACGGGTTCGAACCCCGCTGTTAGTTTTGTTAAAATTAATATTTTTCTTCTCTTAATCCTTCAGATTATTGTTGGTCTAATAGTTAAACTTGGCGCTATTTCATCATCATTCAAAAATGATGAAATTTTCGGTGTACTATATTCAGTAGACAGCATGTAATGGCAAATGAGAAGGTTTTTTGACACATTTTGCATTATTTTGGCATCTTAATAATTAATAATATACATAGGCCGGTCCGCGTGAAAATGATATGAAAAAAGTTATTTACGCTTAATTGTAACATGGATAAAACGGAGAGTATCCACTAAAAACCTGTGTGTAGCAGCAACTTGATACGATTTTCCGTTACTGATATTTAACAGAAAATCATGCAGTTTAGAGCCCTAATTACGAAATGTGTGTAATTTAGCATAAATGGTGATTTGAGGGACCACTCCCTAAATAAACCAAGTACTTTGTCAAAAAATTTATAATGATTCAAAAGAATATTATCTACTCCCAAATCGTGTGCAATATGAAGATCATACGACATTCCGTTTTTGAGTTATGAGACAAAAACGAAATTTAGATGAAATATTTTGCATTCGGCAGAGACATGTCTCTAATAACATATAAAAAAATCATCTGAAATTACGTTTTCGTTCATATCTTTAGAACGGAATGCCGGATTCACATGCAATTTTCACAAAGTCTTAGCCTGTTTATGTACTCTGTACTAAATATAATTATTTTCATGTAATTTATACATGGCTTGGTCTATGTGTCCTATTATTTATAAAGATGCCAAAATAATGCAAAATATGTGAAAGACATCAATCGCCATTACATGCTGTCTACTGAAGATAGTACACGCAAAATTTTAAAACTATTTTAATGATGACGAAATAGCGTGAAGTTTAAGTATTAGACCTAATAATAATAATAGCAAGGATCAGAAGAGGAAAATTATAATCATAGAAAAGTCATCAGAGGATTCAACCCTGATCTCACTGATCTATAGATTTCAAGGCGGCGACTTAACCGCTGAGCCAAGAAGAAGTCGTTAAATTCGTGAGCATTTCTAATGTATTAATGTTAATTTAAAATTATGCAATGCGTATATGTACAGTAAAACAGGTGATTTAATTCTCATTCACCTACAATTTCAATTGTTATGCCGTTCTGGTTGGTTTAACCTAATACAGAGATGTTATAACCTCATAGTAGAATTAACATGTCATACAAATGCATTTAAGATCAGTAACCCATTGCACATATGGAGATGAGGTTGATGATTTAACGGTCGACAGTCGACACAAACAAATTAAAAGAAATTTAGATTATTTTCTTTTATTTAAGATTTGTCCATCGTGGAGAAAGGTGGTGAATCGAAATTCCAACTTTATTTTTATAACCCTAAATACATTGCCAACATATACAATCGTTGTAAATCGATGAAATTATGTGTATTGGAGACGTTTCAGGTCAATTTGATACCATATGCATTGCATAATCTTAAACTAACATTAATATATTAGATATGGCTTGGAATTCATTCACTTCTCCGTGGCTCGGCGGTAAAGGCGCCGACTTCTAAACTACAGGCCACGGGTTCGAACCCCGCTGTTAGTTTTGTTAAAATTAATATTTTTCTTCTCTTAATCCTTCGTATTATTGTTGGTCTAATAGTTAAACTTAGCTATTTCATCATCATTCAAAAATGATGAAATTTTCGTGTACTATATTCAGTAGACAGCATGTAATGGCAAATGAGAAGGTTTTTTGACACATTTTGCATTATTTTGGCATCTTAATAATTAATAATATACATAGGCCGGTCCGCGTGAAAAAAAAAAAAAAAAAGTTATTTACGCTTAATTGTAACATGGATAAAACGGAGAGTATCCACTAAAAACCTGTGTGTAGCAGCAACTTGATACGATTTTCCGTTACTGATATTTAACAGAAAATCATGCAGTTTAGAGCCCTAATTACTTAAATGTGTGTAATTTAGCATAAATGGTGATTTGAGGACCACTCCTAAATAAACCAAGTACTTTGTCAAAAATTTATAATGATTCAAAAGAATATTATCTACTCCCAAATCGTGTGCAATATGAAGATCATACGACATTCCGTTTTTGAGTTATGAGACAAAAACAAAATTTAGATGAAATATTTTGCATTCGGCAGAGACATGTCTCTAATAACATATAAAAAAATCATCTGAAATTACGTTTTCGTTCATATCTTTAGAACGGAATGCCGGATTCACGTGCAATTTTCACAAAGTCTTAACCTGTTTATGTACTCTGTACTAAATATAATTATTTTCATGTAATTTATACATGGCTTGGTATATGTGTCCTATTATTTATAAAGATGCCAAAATAATGCAAAATATGTGAAAAACATCAATCGCCATTACATGCTGTCTACTGAAGATAGTACACGCAAAATTTTAAAACTATTTTAATGATGACGAAATAGCGTGAAGTTTAAGTATTAGACCTAATAATAATAATAGCAAGGATCAGAAGAGGAAAATTATAATCATAGAAAAGTCATCAGAGGGATTCGAACCCCTGATCTCACTGATCTATAGATTTCAAGGCGGCGACTTAACCGCTGAGCCAAGAAGAAGTCGTTGAATTCGTGAGCATTTCTAAAGTATTAATGTTAATTTAAAATTATGCAATGCGATATGTACAGTAAAACAGGTGATTTAATTCTCATTCACCTACAATTTCAATTGTTATGCCGTTCTGGTTGGTTTAACCTAATACAGAGATGTTATAACCTCATAGTAGAATTAACATGTCATACAAATGCATTTAAGATCAGTAACCCATTGCACATATGGAGATGAGGTTGATGATTTAACGGTCGACGGTCGACACAAACAAATTAAAAGAAATTTAGATTATTTTCTTTTATTTAAGATTTGTCCATCGTGGAGAAAGGTGGTGAATCGAAATTCCAACTTTATTTTTATAACCCTAAATACATTGCCAACATATACAATCGTTGTAAATCGATGAAATTATGTGTATTGGAGACGTTTCAGGTCAATTTGATACCATATGCATTGCATAATTTTAAACTAACATTAATATATTAGATATGGCTTGGAATTCATTCACTTCTCCGTGGCTCGGCGGTAAAGGCGCCGACTTCTAAACTACAGGCCACGGGTTCGAACCCCACTGTTAGTTTTGTTAAAATTAATATTTTTCTTCTCTTAATCCTTTGTTTTATTATTCGTCTAATAGTTAGACCTCGAGCTATTTTTTCATCATTCAAAAATGATGAAATTTTCGATGTACTATATTCAGTAGACAGCATGTAATGGCAAATGAGAAGGTTTTTGACACATTTTGCATTATTTTGGCATCTTAATAATTAATAATATACATAGGCCGGTCCGGCGTGAAAATGATATGAAAAAAGTTATTTACGCTTAATTGTAACATGGATAAAACGGAGAGTATCCACTAAAAACCTGTGTGTAGCAGCAACTTGATACGATTTTCCGTTACTGATATTTAACAGAAAATCATGCAGTTTAGAGCCCTAATTACGAAATGTGTGTAATTTAGCATAAATGGTGATTTGAGGGACCACTCCCTAAATAAACCAAGTACTTTGTCAAAAATTTATATAATGATTCAAAAGAATATTATCTACTCCCAAATCGTAGTGCAATATGAAGATCATACGACATTCCGTTTTTGAGTTATGAGACAAAACAAAATTTAGATGAAATATTTTGCATTCGGCAGAGACATGTCTCTAATAACATATAAAAAATCATCTGAAATTACGTTTTCGTTCATATCTTTAGAACGGAATGCCGGATTCACGTGCAATTTTCACAAAGTCTTAACCTGTTTATGTACTCTGTACTAAATATAATTATTTTCATGTAATTTATACATGGCTTGGTATATGTGTCCTATTATTTATAAAGATGCCAAAATAATGCAAAATATGTGAAAAACATCAATCGCCATTACATGCTGTCTACTGAAGATAGTACACGCAAAATTTTAAAACTATTTTAATGATGACGAAATAGCGTGAAGTTTAAGTATTAGACCTAATAATAATAATAGCAAGGATCAGAAGAGGAAAATTATAATCATAGAAAAGTCATCAGAGGATTCGAACCCCTGATCTCACTGATCTATAGATTTCAAGGCGGCGACTTAACCGCTGAGCCAAGAAGAAGTCGTTGAATTAAGTGAGCATTTCTAATGTATTAATGTTAATTTAAAATTATGCAATGCGTATATGTACAGTAAAACAGGTGATTTAATTCTCATTCACCTACAATTTCAATTGTTATGCCGTTCTGGTTGGTTGAACCTAATACAGAGATGTTATAACCTCATAGTAGAATTAACATGTCATACAAATGCATTTAAGATCAGTAACCCATTGCACATATGGAGATGAGGTTGATGATTTAACGGTCGACAGTCGACACAAACAAATTAAAAGAAATTTAGATTATTTTCTTTTATTTAAGATTTGTCCATCGTGGAGAAAGGTGGTGAATCGAAATTCCAACTTTATTTTTATAACCCTAAATACATTGCCAACATATACAATCGTTGTAAATCGATGAAATTATGTGTATTGGAGACGTTTCAGGTCAATTTGATACCATATGCATTGCATAATTTTAAACTAACATTAATATATTAGATATGGCTTGGAATTCATTCACTTCTCCGTGGCTCGGCGGTAAAGGCACCGACTTCTAAACTACAGGCCACGGGTTCGAACCCCGCTGTTAGTTTTGTTAAAATTAATATTTTTCTTCTCTTAATCCTTCATTATTATTGTTGGTCTAATAGTTAAACTTAGCTATTTCATCATCATTCAAAAATGATGAAATTTTCGATGTACTATATTCAGTAGACAGCATGTAATGGCAAATGAGAAGGTTTTTGACACATTTTGCATTATTTTGGCATCTTAATAATTAATAATATACATAGGCGGTCCGCGTGAAAATGATATGAAAAAAAGTTATTTACGCTTAATTGTAACATGGATAAAGCGGAGAGTATCCACTAAAACCTGTGTGTAGCAGCAACTTGATACGATTTTCCGTTACTGATATTTAACAGAAAATCATGCAGTTTAGAGCCCTAATTACTTAAATGTGTGTAATTTAGCATAAATGGTGATTTGAGGACCACTCCTAAATAAACCAAGTACTTTGTCAAAAAATTTATAATGATTCAAAAGAATATTATCTACTCCCAAATCGTGTGCAATATGAAGATCATACGACATTCCGTTTTTTGAGTTATGAGACAAAAAAAACGAAATTTAGATGAAATATTTTGCATTCGGCAGAGACATGTCTCTAATAACATATAAAAAATCATCTGAAATTACGTTTTTCTTCATATCTTTAGAACGGAATGCCGGATTCACATGCAATTTTCACAAAGTCTTAGCCTGTTTATGTACTCTGTACTAAATATAATTATTTTCATGTAATTTATACATGGCTTGGTCTATGTGTCCTATTATTTATAAAGATGCCAAAATAATGCAAAATATGTGAAAAACATCAATCGCCATTACATGCTGTCTACTGAAGATAGTACACGCAAAATTTTAAAACTATTTTAATGATGACGAAATAGCGTGAAGTTTAAGTATTAGACCTAATAATAATAATAGCAAGGATCAGAAGAGGAAAATTATAATCATAGAAAAGTCATCAGAGGGATTCGAACCCCTGATCTCACTGATCTATAGATTTCAAGGCGGCGACTTAACCGCTGAGCCAAGAAGAAGTCGTTAAATTCGTGAGCATTTCTAATGTATTAATGTTAATTTAAAATTATGCAATGCGTATATGTACAGTAAAACAGGTGATTTAATTCTCATTCACCTACAATTTCAATTGTTATGCCGTTCTGGTTGGTTTAACCTAATACAGAGATGTTATAACCTCATAGTAGAATTAACATGTCATACAAATGCATTTAAGATCAGTAACCCATTGCACATATGGAGATGAGGTTGATGATTTAACGGTCGACAGTCGACACAAACAAATTAAAAGAAATTTAGATTATTTTCTTTTATTTAAGATTTGTCCATCGTGGAGAAAGGTGGTGAATCGAAATTCCAACTTTATTTTTATAACCCTAAATACATTGCCAACATATACAATCGTTGTAAATCGATGAAATTATGTGTATTGGAGACGTTTCAGGTCAATTTGATACCATATGCATTGCATAATCTTAAACTAACATTAATATATTAGATATGGCTTGGAATTCATTCACTTCTCCGTGGCTCGGCGGTAAAGGCGCCGACTTCTAAACTACAGGCCACGGGTTCGAACCCCGCTGTTAGTTTTGTTAAAATTAATATTTTTCTTCTCTTAATCCTTCGTATTATTGTTGGTCTAATAGTTAAACTTATGCTATTTCATCATCATTCAAAAATGATGAAATTTTTCGTGTACTATATTCAGTAGACAGCATGTAATGGCAAATGAGAAGGTTTTTTGACACATTTTGCATTATTTTGGCATCTTAATAATTAATAATATACATAGGCGGTCCGCGTGAAAATGATATGAAAAAAGTTATTTACGCTTAATTGTAACATGGATAAAACGGACAGTATACACTAAAAACCTGTGTGTAGCAGCAACTTGATACGATTTTCCGTTACTGATATTTAACAGAAAATCATGCAGTTTAGAGCCCTAATTACGAAATGTGTGTAATTTAGCATAAATGGTGATTTGAGGGACCACTCCTAAATAAACCAAGTACTTTGTCAAAAAATTTATAATGATTCAAAAGAATATTATCTACTCCCAAATCGTGTGCAATATGAAGATCATACGACATTCCGCTTTTTGAGTTATGAGACAAAAAGCGAAATTTAGATGAAATATTTTGCATTCGGCAGAGACAACCTTAGCGAAAAAGGTTGCCACACCTGAGCGCAATTGGCCAACATCCTTCCCGCTCCCCTATTGCAATGTTGATTTGGACAAAATCGTCATCATTTCTACATTACAGTCTCCCAACATTGGAAAATGGGGGTGGGGAAGGGCAAGTGTAATCTGAATGTGCATTTGCAACTATTATACAAAATAATACGGAACTATCACATATTTAGCTTCGATTGCGTGCTTTTAACACCAGAACGTGCTGGTGTGGCAACGAATTTCGGCCAGAGTTGCAGGTGCTTCACTACTTGCTTCAATTAGTCATAGGCTGTATAAGGGTGTAGTTGCAAACAGCTTAGGGTACCAGCTTATTTGATGCAGCTTGTTGGTCTGAGTAATTTGACACCAATTTTATTGAAATCGGCCAAAAATTGAGACAGTGCCGGCCAAATAACGACACACAAGGGGGGGGGGCGGATTTGACCTTTATTTTCTAGTTTTAAGGGAATTTTATCACATTAAGGATTATGTAATGCATTTTTGGTATTTACTTACATAGTTTTAGGTCCAGGAAGGTCATTTATGCACTTTGTGTCAAATGAAACTTTTACGTGTCCTTAAAATTAACGGTTTTGGGCAAAATTAGGCTGTGAGGGCGCTTACCCTTTAGTGACCCCTTTCGCAGCCATTTTTTATTTTTAAGTTAATCATACTAGAGATAATCATTAATCATCCATATTCTGAAATTTTCAGTCATTTGTCACATTTGGTGTGACCGTGGCGCTAATTTTTAATACAGTGGTAACCTGCCCATAGCAATATACAGGGGTCAACGAACTTTGTATCACATGTAAGTCAATGGAAGCGTCTCTACACATTTTCAAATGGTTACCACGCACAAGTGAAATAAGGTTGAGAGTTCAAATTTGGACAGATGCTGTTATTTATCAGTAACTTTGACTTGATAATAAAAAATTATAAAATTTTAGTAGGGGGGATACGTAACGGCTATTATGTTGAACAGCGCCCTCACATCCTAAATTAGCTCTTAAACTTGGGGACCCAAAATCATGTAAATAGTCATTAGAATCCAACAAACAGCAAAGAAAATGCCCATAATTGTCAAAATAGTGAAAAACAGGGGGTCCCCCCTTGTCGTAGTTTTTGGCCCGCACTGTCTCATTTTTCAACCGATTTTTTTAAAAGGTGTCAAAATGCTCAGGAGGATTAGCTGCTTCAATTCAGCTAGTACCCTAAGCTTTTTCCAACATCACCCCTTTTTTTGGGCTGTACAGCCTATCACTACTTCAATATATATAATGAAGAGATCCGATGCAAAAGCATAAACGCCACCAACATCTGCCCTATGACGCTAGATTTAAATTTGTATATCTCAAATTGAGAAAGAAATTGATATATCATGATGCTTACCTTTCCAGCTGAAGCAAAAAACTGGCCATCTGGGGAAAATTTGAGATGATACACTGGTGTGGCGGTCCTGAAATACACATAAACATACACAAGTATTATTAGGCTGTATACTTAAAAGATTCTTGAACAAGAAGATATTGCATCCAATGTTAGCAATAAGGCGGCCCTCAAGCTAAAAGCACACTGGTGTATATTGGAGAGGGGCTAGTAAATTTTCAGATTAAGGGCCCGAAAGATGAACATTTTTACACATGTAATTTGTCACTCTTTGCCAATTTTTAACTCATTCAATTGTTTTTAAATTTGCGATTCTAAGCTCCAATACATTGATCTACTGTAAAAATTTGTTTATAAGCATACGTGCCTTTTAATTGACCAATATTTGTACACAGACATTTGTTAAAAAAATAGTATCAGGCCATGTCGTCTAACACAGTTACAGGCTAAATCATTTGTAAAATGATGTGCTCTTTACATATCAGATGAGTACTATGTGATAGCTGCTTGGAATACAAAAAGCACAAAAATAAATGTAGTGCAAAATGTCCACTTCATTACAGTATTCCTCTTCCCCAAATGAATAATATGAAATGATTTGTTATGTTCAACACAAATAGTTAAACAATGTTATGAACATCCTCTACCAGCATTGAGTAATCTATATCTAACAAAATTAATACACACTTTTTTAGAGTCTATGGCTTTCCAAACATTTTTTATACCATTCTGAAAGATGTTGACAAAATTTCTTTAAAACATATCTAATTATTTCATGCCCACAAGTGCTTGAGAAATTCTACATGTAATACAAACATTGTGTACCAGTACCAAGAGCTTTACATTATATACATATGTAATTAGCAATTGTGTTATTCAATTGTCAGAATTCCCAGTGAATCTGTGAAATCATTGTTTGCAAGGTTCTATTTGCCAGAATGTATAATTCCTCTAATAGTACTATAGTTTGATCAGCTCGTAATCGGCGGGCCTTATAACATCGCGGATTAATATCAATATATTTTATTTGGAGAATTGTCTTGTGACATCTCGCCAGAAGTATTACAAATTATTATTTGAAGTCCTATACTTTGTCTACTTTCTTTAACACACAAAATATAGACCAGGCAGATCGATTATATCTTTCTTAACATGGGTCTACTTTTTGGCGTAGTGGTAAAAGCCTAATAATTCCCGCCGATTATGAGCTGATCAAAGTATAAGTATGTTGTAATTGAAACAAAAGATTTTAAATAGATCCGATTCTTCTCAAGCGTGACAAAATTTTTGGCGTAGTGGTAAAAGCCTAATAATTCCCGCCGATTATGAGCTGATCAAAGTATAAGTATGTTGTAATTGAAACAAAAGATTTTAAATAGATCCGATTCTTCTCAAGCATGACAAAATTGAAAACATGTGATCACAAAGACTGTTAATAAATCTTCTTGTTAAATTTAGATAGAAGACTGTTCTTTACCAGCGAAGGTGGTACTCAGAACCAATGACCATATACATACAGGGATGTGCCACAAACATCGGTTTCATTTTCGCCATTTGGTATATCAATAACCCTTTTTTCAAGGCCAATTTTGGTATATATGGATGTTTCTTTTTTTTCTTTTTTTTTCCACTTCCCCAGCCCAATTTTGCCTAACTTGAACCAAAATTTGCTGAAATGTGGGCAATTTGCATTCAATTAGACTATGCCATAGTCGATTTTTGATAAATAAAAATATGTTATTTGATCATTATGAACGCATTCAGTTGAACTCGAAATTATACTGATATTATTTTATTACATCAAAATACTAGTAATTACTGGTTATGAAAAAGTTTTATAATTATATTAGTGACAGTAAAGTATACATTGAATGCAAAGTTTTATATTGAATGCAACATATTATAATGGCACTTCAATACTGAACAGTTCTGATTTTAGAATCTACCAGTTTAATTAAGCCTGAGTTAAAAATCGACTAATGTACATTGAATTTTTAACAGGACTTTGACCGGGGACTTAGTCCCTAACTGTCAATCATACTTGTTTATCTATCCAATTTAACCGCAAGAACAAAGCCTGTACATACAAGATGCGCTCATGCACCTAGTACACAAAGCGCCGCATAGTTGTGTACAATGTATATAGTTATCAATGGTAATGGCACGTGCACAGAGGATTTAAACCATAGCAAAATCTGGGCGACCAATCACAAGCCAGATCCATTTAAAGATGCATTACATCATGGCCAATTTTAGTAGGCCAGAAATCCGACAATCTCATCCATAGACAACCGTGTTAAACTTGTTAACCGCAATCGAAAGTAAGTAGTCCACTTGGGAAGCCAACAGAGGGAGTACGGTGACTAAAAAGATCAGATGCGAAAATCTATCAATTGTGCACAAATTAATCAAATTAGAGTTTTAAGAGTATGCACAATGGGCAAGTGGACTACAGAGAAGTCTAGCATTCAATTTGACTGACAATTTTGAATTTTGGTATAGCTATGGGTCAAAATTTCCCCACCCAAACCAAACTCCCCCCTGGTTCTTTATTTCCTTCTAAATTCTTGGTGTTTGACCATTGTGCGCAACATACATAATAGGCGTACTGAGTCGGTTGTATGGCCATTTTTCTTCAATTCAAAGCAAAGCACTATATTTTATTGCCAATTAAAGTGAAAGTATTTACACTTTTAATGCATAATCTAATGGTTGATTGAAGAAAGTGCAAATATGGACTCTATTTGTTATAAGACTTGCATAAGACCCGGACCAATCTGATACTGCCAATAGTCGGATATTATATGACAGTCAAATCGATCCATTAACAACATAGCGAAGTTGTGCATTGCCTTAACATTGTACAGTGCACATAATTGCTTTAGCAGAGAGTGCACAACATGTAAATGATCAGGTCTTGAAAACTTGTTCCCAGTAAATATTAGCCTACATGGTAAAAGAAATAATCCAGATGGGACACATCTTTAAACCCTAACTCCTCTAGGTGAATCTTCACCAAAGAATCAAATCATCCTTAAACCCTCCCTAGCTCCTGGGTGAATCTTTACCCAAGAATCAAATCACCCTTTATCCCAATGAAGGGAAGACACCCAGGCCGATGAGTTTTGTTGCACTGGGAATCTGGGATATTTAGAGTTAGTGAGCATGATGAAGATGCGGTTGCACATGCACGGTGGGTGTTGCAATGGGCAAAAAACAGATGGCGCTTACACAGTGAGGGACTTGACAGGGGCTAGGACGCGATATGGGCCGGGCCACCCCCTCTCCAACCTTTTGGCATCTTTACAAGTCTATGCACATATCTGGTATGAAATGTCCCCAAACAAATATTTTTTTCACTGGGCTGGGATATGTTGTGTTTCATCTTTGAATTTGACAAAACATTTTTCCCTTTCATACTCCCAGAATGGTTTGACACAAATGTCCCTTTTAAAACTGAATGCATTGATTTGATCATTATCATATCATTTTTTAAACACTGGCTGAGGATGACCACAAAATGAATAATACCAGACTGTAAATAGCAACAAGTTGCAGCAAGTTTACTTCAATATGGAAACACTAATCATTCCTGACAGTGGTCAGTGCACAATATCTTGTGACAAAATATATTTCACTTCACACCTGACAAACTTGCATGTAGCTGTCCTTATTTCTCACACATGGCTGATGCTGCAGTCGTTGCACTGACCTAACATTTGGTTCACCGATGCGATATTAAAAGGTAGATCTATACGTACGATAGAAGCCAGTTATCCATGGATGACGAATATCAATGAGATGGATATATAAGTACATCTACACAGATGTAAAATATATTATTATATTTATATCAAACCAATTTTATAAATATAAAAACAGGGAACCTTTGTTCCAACTGATCAGCAGGGAACCAAAGGATGGATCCAAAATGATACTAGCAATGGATAAAATTAAAAACAGGGAAAATATGACACAACATCCAATAGGGGAATAACACAAAATGTATGCTGTAAACATGATTATTTTTGCAAGGGTTTTATTTTCGCGAATTTAACAAGACAAGAATAGTTGATTTAGTGAACGAAAGCTCAAATCGCGAAACCTAAACACACAAGAAAGTGCTAAAAATGAGCAAAACATGAATTTAACTCAATGCGAAAATAACCACTTCCACAGTAAAAAAAAAGTTATGAATGAAAATTAATGCAAATGTCCAAAACAAGCTCTCAAATTGCGGATTTCCAATTTTGAACTATATTCTACTGATCTTTTAGCCTTTGGGTACTTTAAAAGTCAGGATTTCTAACAATCACAACTGGACAAAAAAAAGCCCAGAAATCCGAACTCCTCTATTTTCTAGAATAGCCCATTCAGTGTCTTTTCGCCCGTCGCAGTTTTTTTTTCGCATTTGGCTTCCACAGAAGGTGTATGGAACTGGAATACCCATTGCTGGGCAAGAAAGAAGAGACACTGCTTCAATGATAGATTGCAATATGACATTAACACAGAGACCTCAGGGATACATGTAGAATGTGCACACCAATTTATTCTACCTATACACAGAATAATATGTAAGTGTATAGCCTATCTCTTGATGTCATTGATTCATATATATTCAATATAGCATAGTCAAGATGTAATGTGCCATTCACCTGATTTTGATGTGGGTTTGGCGAGATATATAGAAAAAATATAATTGCGACCTGAAACTTACTCGGCATGAAGCACCCATATTTAATACGCAAGTCTATAAAACGGAAGCGTAACAATAAAAGGAAGCCAATTTGCACAGGTGATTTTTCACCTTCCATGATTAAACAAAATGCAGAATTTGTATTTTTACTTGCACTACCACATTTTAATAGGCAGAATGTGTGCACTTTTCTAATTTAGTCATCTCTAATATGATAGCGTTTTACCAATTCAAAAGCAAGATTAATGCTCTTCATCTAGAAAGCAAAGAACTACATATCAAAATTACGCAAACGTTAACATAAATCATTTACCAAAGTCGACTTAATATAACAGATTATACATCCATTCTCTATTTTTCAAGTAGCAGGTCCTAGCTGCATTTCAGACATGCAGAATTGCCACTTGATAACAACATGAGCTAGCTTCTCATCAATCGACACCCACATCCATGTAAACTAACATCAATCTGTACAAGTATATGTACTTACACCTATTCTAGATGTCAAAAAAGTACAGCGCTAAATTTCGAGGATGTAGTGTTATCTGCAATAGCTGCCAGGTGTCATATGCATACAATATAGAGGGCACAAACGGTCTACTTGTCTATAGGGCAGCTACTGCAGATATGGCCTTTTTGCACCAAACCGTTGATTTGTTGAATCAAACATTAATACTTTTCTGTTGTGCCAGAAAAAACATGACTCAATCGTAATTGCTAATTTGACTAAGACCTGTGAATAAAACTGTGATATGGGGAGGGGAGGGAATGTAAATGAAAAGAGAATAGAAAACATGTTTGCGAATAAAGTAGAATGCATAGTCTTTGGAATTGGTTGTCCTCGCATACAAAATTAAATAAAATGTCTTAAAATGAATGCTGTTGTAGGTCATTTTTTCATAAAAAAACATACCCAATGTTTAAATTTGACATTTGGTGACACCAGCCAATAACAAAGAGTACAAAATTAAAAGGTATTATGGGGTAAATTTGTCAATTTCTTTGTATAAAATTGGGGTTTGTAGGTGACGACTTTGTCAAACATTGGCAAAATGTGGGTCTTTGGGTGAGTGAAAGGCATGTACTTTATCCACCCACAAACACACACACCCACAAAGAAAACATATGAAATTTAAGGTGAAATGTTTTAAAATTCAGCACTTGTCAAAAGTGTACAGATGTAAGCATGTTACTATGTTTTACATTTCCTACTAATCCATCTTTCCTTGCTGACATATAAATGGAAATAGGCTACAATGACAATGAACATTTTAGCAGACAATATTATGTAGTCCACTGTATAAAGGAAAGAATCAAAACTTAATTATGTGACCCAATTTCAAAAATTCCCTTTTGAAATTTATAATACTAGCGATCACCCGTCTTGCGCGGTCAGAGTCTTTCGCGGTTTGTAATTTTTTTTTATTTTGTGAACATGTAAATGTTTTATTTAATGTGATTAATGGTATGAGAGGAGATTATATAATTATATATCATTTAGAAATATAATTTGTAGTATCCTTTCCATATAAATCAATGGCTTGAAATTGCAATTACATCGTGATCGAAGCAAGTCTTCTTGCCACCATATCATATCCACCGTGAGAAGTCTTGCCCCTGTTTGATGCTGGCCGTCCTGATATTTAAGATTTTTATGCATTTACAGTACTTTTTAGCCCATTTTGGACAGCTTTGTTGTACCTTTTGGCCATTTTATTTTCGTTCAAGTTTGTCCCCCACCTTGAAATGTACCTTGCTGCCCCCTGCAAAAGTCCTGGCTACATCACTGAGCGGATTAACACAATTTTATTCAATTCCCTCTTGGCCCCCTGTGGTATGCTGGCTGACAGATATTTAAGATTTGTATGCACATACTTGTTGTACTTTTTGTTTGTTAGCCCATTTTGGATAAATTTGTTGTACTTTTTACTTTTTAGCCCATTTGTGACAATGTGCCCCCCCTCTCTCTCTCTCTGAAAAAGTCCTGGCTACACCACTGTGCAGATGGCACAATTTTATTCACATTTCCTTACACTCTGTTTCATATTATTAAGTTATGCTGATAACATAGCATTACCACAAAGAGCAGAGTAGGCCTATTCATGGTAAATAAAATTCAGTGGTTTGAGAGGCAAATAGGTAATTGCACCATATTATAATTAGCACAATTAAACTATAATACCCTCCTCACTTTGCTACACCTAGGGACGCATCATTAGATTCTTAGGGTAGGGGTCTGAAGTTTTTGAAAAAAAAACTTCACCCACTACATGAGCAAAAACAAAACTTTCCCCACCAACACTAAAAAAACACCTTTCCCCACCTAACTGTCTGTGCCGACAAAAATTTCTTTCCCCAACCCTAACTTCCTACCCCCACCGAGTATCAAATGGTGCGTCCCTTATATGTATGAGATGTTCATGATGGCAATCTTGACCTACAAAAAGGACATTATGAGATGTTCATGATGTTGACAATCTTCCAAAAAGGACATTTCATCCTTTTGAGTAAATGTTGACTTTATTGATGTGTGACTAATTAAGTGTTCATACACAGTCCCGGGTATTATATAATACTGTGTGATTGTATAATAGGTAATTCAATGACCATCCAGACTACAGGCATAGTATCTTCACACCAATGCCAAAACAGAAGGCCAATTTCAGGCTATTTCAGGCTATGTCAACATTAGTGTATTGTGTTGGCGTTAAAATGTTTAGCATGCAGTTCGCTGCCACTGCCTTTGCCCTGCCTTTGCAATTAATTAACATAATTTGACACCCTTAACGTAAACAAAAACAAAATTGGACGTTTTATTGGGGTGCGGACAACTTTACTCTAAGCAACAAAAAAATCCGTTTTCCGAAATAATGTAAAACGTAGAAGTTTTTAGCCTTACCAATTCGAAAAACTCAGTAATTTATTATAGATGCCGGTTAGGGTCAATAAAATTCCTAATGCAGTATTGAGTGCATGGGTTAGGTTTGAATGTCTTCATACATTACTAATGTACGGCATACATGCTATTCACAAATATGGGCTGTTCCAGTTAAAATCCATACACCCCAATGATAAATGAGACCTTAATCTCCCACACAGAGGATAGACCGATGTAGATTTCAAATGGAGTCACCCATTCAGGAACTCCATTTGAAATTCACAATCCCCTGTATATGGGAGAATATAAAGTCATGTCTTCCATAGGGGGTGTATGGATTTCAACTAGAATAGCCCAATAGAGCCCAAGGCACAAAACCCAGCTGAGCACACCATCTTTTTAAAGGTTGATTATTTTGGGTTTTTAAGAAAACGGAAACACGATTCAGCACTGATACCCCTGCGCTCATTCGTATCCATCTCCTAAACCACGTTGTAGACATATTACACTCTTGTCTTAACACATGACAAAGTTGCCTTTAACATGATGATGACACATCCTACGATGTCTACACAGAATGAGTATAGAAAACCACAGATGCTGCGCATATATACCTTGCCTGGCATACATACAGAAAAATAACTATGTGCAAATACTTGTGAGCAAGCTATATGCCCTTTGATTCTGCCACCATCATGTAGCCCACTAGTGTACCTAAAGGGATGCTCACTCATCTGACAAACAGAACTACACTTGCTACGTACCCATGTCTATTATGTGTACACTATTCCTTCTATAATCTGTGGTACAGTCATGAAGGGATGGTTAATTCTGTTTTCTCAGCTCATCTGGGAAACATCGGGGGAAACATAAATGACCTTTTAACGATGCTGTCCAAATTAATTTGTGTCTGAACGGGATGTCAAGTGTTTTCATGCAATCATAGTTCACCAGCTAAAGAATAATACCAAAATGCTTTTCGGAAATGCCGCAATTGGTACTTATTGCCATACACAAGGGAAACAATGTTTTATTCTCAAGTAGTGGGTATACTTGATCCATATGGTCAGCTAGAAATGTAATCCTATACTATTTTAATCAACACTCCAGCCATTATTTTATAATTGACCAATTTCTTGCACCTAATAACTCTCAGAGCACAATCAGACACAATTTCATTTCATTCAACTTTTGAATCAAATTCAGCCCACGCATGTGACATAAATAGAGCTAAAATAATGAATTGGCCAAACACGCAGCCTTAATCCCAGTCTTATCTTCAGAACTCAATCCTATACTAGCGGTAATTAATCAGAACAGTTTTCTTCATCTCTCTCTATGTGAACTAAAAAATAAATAAATGCTCCTTATAATACAAATAATCATCCCCTGCAGAACGAGTCATGCCTAGTGATCCCAAGGGTAGGAAGGTTTGATACGATAATCCTCCAACAGAAGCATCCCGGATGGGTTAAAATGAACAAATTATGCCATAATGGATGTCTGCACGCTCATCAATGGCATTATTAAAGAAAACATCGGGGTAAGATTTCTACCTATACAATATGAACCAAAAGCTCCATAAGGTATACGCATACATACCAAAAATGATATTACCTACAACGTGAACAATTTTCTTTTCCATTTTGTTGTTGTCGTCATATACAGTTGTGTTGAGTTCTTTCAAACATACAAGACTAGTAATCAAAAACTGCCTGAAAACTAAAATGCCCTAGGGAGTTTATTTATCAAAACCTGTCACCTTTACCACCGAGAATAAGCTTCTGTTGAGAGTATGTACCCATCAGCAAGAGGAATATTAGAGCACGTGTAAATCACACACACAGACAGCAATGATAATGCTAGTGTCATCTGATGAAGCAAAAGCGGGACAATGCAGCATACCTGGTTTTGATTTACCAAAACAAGTTCTAATTCAAATGTTTTATTGTACAAAAAGATCAAACAAAATTTTATCCTGAAGTTTATCCTGAAACTCGTAACAGGTAAATTTCTTTTGGCTTCTCATCCTACTTTTTTCCTTCCTTGGGTAATGAAAAAAATACCGGAAATTAATTTTGAAATTGCAAATGAATGAAATAAAAGGAAGAAAATCAAGAACTAGACTCCCTGGAAATCAGAATGATATTTTGCTAACCTAATGCTACTAATCCATACAATACAATACAGCACAATCGCGATCCGATCTTGCTTCAGACACCTGATGGTTCAAAACTGGGGCGGAGACACCACCTTTCTCTTCATCTCCTTTCTTTCTTCCTCTTCAGGGAAAAAACAAAAAGGGAGTTGGGGTTAACTGAGCTACCTCAATCCAATGATATAATGCACAGTGGTGGTGGTGCAAGAAAAAAAGGAAAAGGGGTGCTCCCTGCTAAAATCCTTGCTCCTCAAGTTGCTACAAAAAGTTGCAGAGTGTTATTATTATTCTGTTTCATACTTCACCGAGGCTTGATTTTCAATCCTCCAAACTTGTATGCATCTGGGGGCTTTCCTCCAGGATCCTATCAGGGGCCCTACGGTGAGCCCCTTAATCCCAATCCTGTCACAAGCACCCTCCCTTCCAAAACATTTGTTAGCTGCCCCACACTACCCCCCTCCTCCACTTTAATAATCCTAGTGACATCACTGGATATACATTAACTGCAACAATATCATTCAAGGTTTGGGATGTACGTACTACCACAGCCAAACAGAATCATTTCTTTTTTGTTGTTGTTGGAAAAATATACCCTTTACAGAGTGCCATACTGCTAACACCTTTAAAAGTGAAGCAATTGTGTTGCAACATCACAAGCAGCAACACACGACCCAGGGTAAAAAAGAGAACGCCTCATCAAATCCTCTTCAGCATCTTGTTTCAAATTATTGATTTTTGTCGCTTTTTAGCAATCTCTGCTAACCTTTCTACAGAAGGTGCACGGTTAGGCGGCTGAGTGGGTGGGTGGCAGTTTCTTGAACTACACGCCACGACCTAGTTTCATTTCCTCCAGTTACACTTAACAACTCATTAAAATGAATTCCCGGCAAAAAAGTAACAAAATTTCCTCATAAATTCCATGATTCTATATGAGCTCGCATTAATTGAAGCTGATAGGGTTTGAAATGTAATATCAAATATCACTGAATATAGCAGGAGTAAATATTTAACAAGTATCTTCAGAAATGAACAAAAATACTATGTTACCAAATGAAATAAATTTGAATTTGGAAAAAGTTAGCAGATATTACACAATTTAAATCACAAGTTTGTCCGAGTGTAGATGTGTATGTTTTTGCCTGTGCACAGAAGATTCAATTTATTTTTTTGAATAAATTGGTTTAGAGAATATAAAAAAATTGTTTTGGAGAATAATGAAGCTTTTCCATGGATACCATTGTAATGTGATTCAGTTTTTGATTGCAATATACACATTATAGCTTAGGTAACATTGCACTTGTTCAATTTTAAAGCTCCCCAAACAATGAAGGAAATTATTTTTTAGTGATGCATTATTTTTCTCCATTTTTGTGTGTGCTTTGTTTTCAGTCCCTCTAAGCTAATGCAAAATTAGAAATACATCAAACGCAGAATGTAGGTAGTTTTGGAAATGTAGCAAATCCTAAAGCAAACATATTTACTACAGCATGGAAAATATTGATACAAAATATCTGCCACTTCAACAGTATTATTGTTAATTTCAAGTGTCACCATTAAAGTGATGCTGATGAGGCATCATGTGTTGTAAAGAGTGCCGAGAATTGCGGGTTTATACACACTATAAAGTGCTGCATTTTTCTTCTCATTCCTCAAATCTGTCAGCTCATGAAGAATCAAACATTTGAATCTTGTGAAAAGAAAAAATTAGCAAATAATTACTATTAAGGTTACACGAAGAAACGATAAAAAACGATAAAAGACGATAAAGTTGTTCTCTAAAACCGCTTTTCTCAGCAATCAAATATCGCAGTGAGTCAAATGTTGGTGCATGGATGTATCTTAACATTATTTTTGTGTGTTTATACAAATTTTTAGAATCCGTTTGAAAATTTTTTGTTTTTATAATTTTTACGCACCATGTTCACAAGATCAAAAACACGCTCCATGCAGTTTTTTTCAAATATTCGCTCCGTATAAAACCACGCCGAGTGATTGTTTTCTCCTTTTTGTATTGTACTACAAATCGACCAAAGAAATAATGTTGCCATGGGGAAGAACCAAATACAGTACCGATTAAATTTTATTAGCCCGCTTTTGGGAACAATTTTTCGAGAATCTTGTACCACAAAACACTGTTATGTAACATTATCGATATCTGGATTGTGGAACGTTAATTTTGATTTCTAACTGCCTACATTATTTCTCAAAAGTATGTCGATTCCTTTACCAATTTCACTCCAAATTTAAGCTACTTTTGCAAAAATCGAGGTTTTTCGCCATCGATACCTCCGACATTTACAGCGGTGATGAGATTATTTATCATAAGAGCCTGTCATGCACTATTCCATAATAGTCAGTTTGAGATCAATCGATTTCACAGGTCACTCAGTAGCTCAATCGGTTAGCGCGCCGGCTCACGTTAGTCTATATAATACTATAGTTTTGAGCTGGAAAACTTTGGCACGTGTTCGAATCCCTATGTGGTCCATTCCATCTATTTTATTTTATTTTTCTCACTTTTTCTTTTTTCTTGTTCGCTTCTTTCATTCTGACTGCAGCGATTGATTGTTTTGGCCCGTTTTTTTTCATTATATAATTCAGGAATTTCTAGGCTATACTAGTCTAATAGGCGCGGCCTATGAATATATTTTTTACAAATTAGATTAACAAAATATTGGTTGTTGGTTTTGTTACTGTTGTTGTAGTTATTGTTGTAGGCCTATATATTGCATAATCAGGGTATAAATAGGCATACTAGGCCTACTATATATAGCCTATAGAAGCATTGATTTATTTCACGACAGATATCATCCAGGATAATTTTAAAAATTTAGAAAATCCAAAGGAAAATTGCCGAAAACGCTGCCCACAATCACCCCCCCCCCATCAGCCCCCCTTCCCCATCCCTGTTACATATAACTAGGATGACTCACGAGCCGCGGTTTGTCCGTGGCCCTAGTTCAGATTGAGTTCATTCTTTTCTGCATGGCTGTTTCCATTATTAACTTACGCCCCTCTGGAATCAAGCCTTGAAAATCAATTGTATTTAACCTTAAGGAGGGATTAAAGAACCATACATCTACTACTACCCCACCCCACACATATTATGTAAAATATAAGTGCAAAATCTATAATATATAGTTAATCAAAACAGCTGAAAATAGTGCTCGATACTATTAGATAGTAGAGCGTGTAATAAAATACATAAAACAGAGTAATTATGTTATAACAGCATGATTTATTACTCTGGAGTTTCACACCTAAAACGGTGATCATCAGATAAATAGCTGAACACTGAAAAACAAAACAAAACAAAACAAAGGCCTACTGCATCTTTCTTACTGCTTTTTTCGCTAAACATGCGTGCGTATATATGTCATTCCGAAGGCAAACCGAAGATGCATTAGTACAAAATGTTACATTTGACAAGGCCATCTTATCTCTCCCATACTTATTTTCTATTTGTCATAATTTCCTAACACTTAATACTGACTTTATTGCAATAACATACCCGACAGCTGGGAAGGAAACATTTCTTAACACCATGGACTAAAATAGTTTGATGTTCATTTCTTATTTCACACTGTGTCATAAAATTTTACCTTTCTATAGATATAGCTTAACTCTCCCTATTCGTTCCTTAAAAAAACTTTATGACAGCTAGCATGTTTAGCCCTAGACTATCAAGACACTTTCTTTCAATTAAATAATACTGGTATCAAGCAAATATTGTCAGAACTAAATCGCCATCAACGATTGGTTGCTACCCTTATACAACCCCCTCAATCAACCAAAAGTCACCAATTGTCAGCAACATGGCAAATACATCAAAACAATTTAGGACTACTATTGATGAAAATGTGTGTCACTCATCGACAATTCGTGGTTAGTGAATTTGTGTGCTGAAAGTCAGTTTAAACATTTGGAACGGTAAATTTTACATTAGACAAACCATAACCAACAGAGGTGATCAGCGTACATCGTGCCTTAACAAGTGTGCTTAGAGGCCATGCGCTGCACTGCCTATAGTAGTGCCTACTATTGCACTGGGAGAGGATACACAAAAAACAATCAAATCTACTCCTTGCAACCTAGAAATCCCTTAACATTCTCAATCTACTTGGCACAAAAAGGAGCACATTTGCTACTCAAAACAAATTATGCCACTACAAGCGTATCCTTTTCAAGGATGTTTTCATCATTGCTTACAACTGAAACTGTTATGAGACATAAGTCCTAAAAACTAAAGAGTGACTTTTGGGACACACTGTACAATCATTTTTTCTCTTGATTTATCTGTATAGATCAAAAATCCATTGATGCAAACCAGAGAAACAAGTAGACTATGTACAGAGGCCATGCCATTTGAAACCATTCCGATGGGAACCAGTCAATTACAGAGTCAAAGTGTGTAGTGATGGTTGAGCAACTCCTTGCCATTATTTCCAATGCTCTGGGCATTCCCATTGATAGTCTATGTCACATTCACAACGGAATACATGAAAATGACACGTCTGGTACAAAGTCAGCTATTTCACTAGTTTGCATGACAGAATCTTGGTAGGGTTGGTTATCAATCACACATAAAACATGTCAGAGAATTTTGATTAATAACTGCAAAACAGAACACTGTATTTCCTTTGTTAAACACTTCTCTTCTATTAAATGCCCCTCCAGGCAGGCAAACAACCATTTGGATGATAACATAAGCATCACATATGCCAAAAATGACCTTTAATAAATGCCCTCCTTTTTCGGAAACTCACACTCGGGGCATTTAATAGAGGAAATACGGTACCTTAACTTAAAGGGGCTTTCAGAGATCCCGAGTTGGCCACAAAAACTTTCACTTAAGTCACTTAAAAATGGTTGATAAATCAAGGAAATACCCTTAAACCATTTTTATTTCAGAAATATTGACAAAATATGAAGAAAACAGAAAGGTTACATCTTCCAAAACCACTAGCTGCAGCTAGACAAAATGGTATTAGACCAAATAGCAATAGACCGGAGGGTTTGTTACATTATTTCTCAGTGTAAGGCCTAAAACAATTGTTTGATTGGCATAACCCGACCAACCCTGTAAGTAGGCCAAGTAAAAAAAAAGAAAAGAAAAAAACAATCTAATTTAATAAAAAAGAAGAAAAAAAAGTTCTAAGGCCTTCATCAAATGCAATTTACAATTTTAAAAGTAAAAAAAATCAAACAATTTTTTATGCCTAATATTGCTCTAGCAACTTTGTTGAGTAAGATGATAGAAATAGAACTGATACCGTAGAATTCCGTCTAGAAGCATATATGCCTCTAAACAAGGGGGTTTTTTAACGAAAGATATGAAAGGCCAATACCCTTCTCAAAAACATTGCAATAGATAGGTCTTACAAATATACATGTTTGTACAGCCGCCTTTATCAGTAATATAGTTGTTCAACTCCAAATAACGTTTTTGTTGAGAGTGTCTGCCTCTTGTCTCTTGTGTCAAAAAAACCTCGTTTAGAGGCATATATATGCTTGTAGACGGAATTTTACGGTATTACAAATGGTTGCCAATAGCTGAAGGAAAACAAAATATTTCATTGCCTATGCTTTTTAAAAATTTTATGTCGTTTGTGGGAAAATGTGTATCTTCAATACGAAAGGTCAAAATTTGCAAATGATGGTCAGCTTTTCCTCCCAGCTACCTACACTTAAAAGTACATATCATTAGATTTATCAAGTTTACTTTAAGGACTATTAAATGTCAATATAATTTTGTATCATATTGCGAATTTAGATAATCAAAATTATTTGATATCAGAAGGAAATTCCTTGTATATTCAGAATGTAATTTGGTGTGTCTGATGTGCTCTCAGGACCGACAAAAATAATGTGCAAATGTCGCTATCCATCCCCTGAAGTACTTTTTATTCGTTCCTTTCTCCGTTTTTTTCTTCAATTTCACACTACTTCCTCATATATTTTCTTCAACTTCTAAAAAGAAAAAATCCCTGTGTTGCAACATGATTTCCCAAGGAGAACCTAGCTACCTACATGTATCTACACCACTGAAAATCTAGTATGTATTTGTCGTTATGTCTCTTGACTCTTCTGTATTAAGATTTGTATTTCTCTCGCAATCAGACGTTCATTCCTTTAACACACATTCAAATACTATGTAGGTTAAATATTTTGCTTGGTTGAACACTGTACTGTCTGTATTAGTTAGGCATGCAATATGTATTACACCATGCACATGTCACTTACTTGCACTGCCATACACATTCCCAGCAGTGAGTAGGTGATGAGAGTTGTGTGGTCGAAGTGGTTGCTGCTGCTGATGCTGCTGCTGCTGCTGCTGTTGCTGCTGCTGCTTCACCACCAACGCTGGTTTGCCGGTCAGTTTGAGGACTATCCGGTTTTTCACAAGCCCACAGCTGAATGGAGTCGCTCCCTGTTAATAGTCGGGATCCTGAAAGACAACAATGATATAAAATACAATTACAATGATGTAACATGATGATCAATTGTAATTTTCTGATATGGTTCAAACAACTATTCAAATGCTTGGATTGAAATACCAGTCTTCTCTTCATTGCAAGTTATTATGTAGAACTGACTTAGTTTCCAACATAGGAGGTGAGACTGGTTGGTAATACAATATTTTGAGTAAACACACAAAATTTATCACAATATATCATAACCTAAAGGATCTTCCATTCCAATTTGTTGGTATCACAAAACATGTTTATGGCACAATCCACAAGAGCATACACAAAATTAAATAAAGCATAAGATAAACTACAGAAAAACAAGTTTTATGCCAATGTCTCTTTAAGTGGGTAGGTGTGTATGGGTGTATGCATGGTTTTTTATTCATTTTTTTGGTCTCAACATCTCTTACATATTTAACCAATCCCAAAAAGTAAATAACCCTCATCTTGAAAGGGTTAGACAGTGCCATGGAATCATAAACCTGTTTAAATGTGCTGTTGGGTATATCTTACAAGTTACTCACTTATGGATTACTAGGTAAATGAAAGTTGTCATATGGCGCTATCTACTGAAGATAGCTTAGTACCCAAGTCAGAGCTATGATGAGATAAAACACGTCACTATTTTACTTGTTCATCTACAATTTGTTTGCATATCACACTTGCATTAGATAACTAGCAGTTTTGTAATCGAGATGCATTTTGGGTAAATCTAAAATAGAGTAGCGTGATTATACAAAGCAATGTCTGATTGTTAACACACACACCTACCGCCGATAAACAACACAAAACATAAAACACACCCTCATATACCCCAACAAACAAAAAACATGCTCAGCTCCCTGATGTTAACAATATTAGTAATATGCATCATTAGCAATGACCATCCAAAACTCATTTTAGCTTATATACGCATAATGTATAGAAAGTGATTTGCAGTGGAATTCTAACTGAATAAGAGGATAGCCCCAAGCCTCATACATCCTCTCTCCCAGTTCAATATCAAAGTGAGCAACGAATTGGACTGATTATCCATTCACAAACCGAGATATTTATTCAACATCACCTAGGATTGTGCATCTGTTTGTCATGAGATATGGAATCAGCCATGCACTGTGAGTATACAATTACTGGCAATACAACAGCGCTCATCATATGGTGCACTGACACCAAGATTACCCGGGTATCCCCTTAACAATAGCCTGTGTTTACACATAATTATAGTGTAGATTTATACTTTCACAATTTTAAAGAAAACATGTTTTTTTTTCAATATTTTTCGATGTTCTCCCGGCTGATCTCAGAAATCTAAAAAAAATTCCTGCAATTTAAATCAAACCATCTTCGTAACTATCTTGAAGCATATTTGCTTTCATGTTCCTTCCACTTGGTGTAATGATATTGTATCTTTGCAATGAATTCTATATTCTTTAAAATAAAGGCTCTATCACAAATTTTCTATAGTCTTTCATCAACTTTTTATCTTTGTTTATCACTGTAATTTTGATAAGTAGATAATGATAGCTTTTGTATTTTGTATGTATTTAGTTTCTTTAAGTTGATGTGATGAGGGGCCCCGTCTGTGGGCTTTGTGCCTGTTCAGATTCAGGGTGCACCACACATTATATATATTTGATGTTCTTGTGCAATAAAGGTAGTAAATTAAACTAAACAGCCATATAAACTAGAAATGTTCACACTATAATGGGTAATGATGACGAAAAAGATGATGATGAAATGTCATCACAATCCTCCAATTCACCATTTTACTGTAAGGTTGATCAAGTTGACTTATGAATAAATGAATGAACAAAATCTGGTGCAAGGTTGTACTTAACCTTAGCACTCTAGTACCATACATAAGTCACAAGCAGTATGTCTATAACTGCTTCATATCTAATAATAGAACATCTCCAACGGGGATCCATTTTCTCATCTATTTGTTTCCCAATGCAATAGCTTTATCACAGATTACAGGTCTGAATATTAGGCATTAATACAGGCCTCTGTGCGTCATTAAATTTGGAAAGCTATCTTACAAGTATACAATAAAACTGCTATCTACTGAAGATAATGAATGCTGGCTAATTCCAGCATGACTGACAGACATTTGATAGCAACTTTATTTTTCAAAAGCCTGTAGAAAAAAATCTGCATACCATAACCAAAAAAGCCACTTGTCATAACCAAAAAGCTTTGTTAGTCTACTTTGCAGGAAATAATAACTTGGAAGCATTGAATGAACTTTTAAAATTCATGCAAATGTACCATTTCTGTGGAGTTATCCTGCTATCATTGACAGACTGAAGGTGGATAACAAAGTTTCAAAGGTTTTCACCCAGCTAACATAAAAATACTCTTAAAATTTGTTATAAACACATTTTGGTGGGTTTTTTTCAAAACGTTTAAATAACATTTAAATGTCCGATTACATAGGTTACGAAAATGTTTTTAAAACATTTTATATATGAAAAAATACTACAACAAGATTTTAACAATACTGTCAGTATCTTATTATAAAATATTTTTGTACAAACATTTGTGCAAAATATTGTGTCAACACGTAACTACCATTATGTTAGAATGCTTTGCATTATTTTTGAATGTTATTAAAACATTTTAAGCCCTTTACATAACTAGACATTTAAATATATCTATAAAACGTTAAGTATTTGCCAGGTAGCGATCATAATTCATATAAATACCATTGCTTGTCTTCTCAAGATAGGTAAACATAATGGCCTATGGATCCTATTTTTTTAAACTAAAAGCATTTTTGAAGTTTTAAAACAACCAAATGATGATAAAATAGTCAGTGCTATTTAGATGGCTGAATAGCGGTGTGTAATTCCTTAGTCCATTACCACTTAAGCTTGTCCATGATCAATGTTATTTTTTCATATTTCCCTCAGGCTTGTGTACTATCTGAAGTCAAAATCACATGTTTTGAAGTCCTCTACAAAACATAGCTAACCTGTTTTCATCTTTATCATCAACACAAAAACAGAAATCATTTACATTTGACTATGACTCTAAATAAACCTAAAAATTGTTTGATTGGCGTAACCCGACCGACCCTAAAAGTAGCCCCCCGACTTAACAAATTTGTTTTAGGCCTAATTAACAACTACTGTCTTGTTTTGCACAGAGCAAATTAAAATCAACACCTTGTTTTTAATAGTGGTTACATGTCATTATGAATTCATTGTTTCCCACATGACGGACTGAATCAGCTACAATATATTACAACATGGAAATTCATGTTGCTGTTGTATTGTCATTTTTCATGACGCATGTTGTCGTGCATTATTAATTTTGAAAACAATTATTATTAGATGTTAAAACAATAAATTAAAGGTAAAACCAATTCCAGTTTCACTTTTTCTTTAAATAGCAAGAGATGATTTCATTAGCGACACAGAGACACACAAACAAAAAGACATATGTGACCCCACGCCACAACTGAGCCCGGATGTCGCCCCTAGACCATTTTGAGGTTTTGGCATACTTGCAAAGGCCATACCATAAGCTTTAAAAAACACTTCAACCAGCTTCATACTAGCATATCTAGAAGTAAAGTTATGGTCGTTCAAAGGTGTCACGGTTTCAAAACGCGAAACCGAGAAAACACAGTTTAAAGTCAGGGGTTTCAAAATTTGCCAATTTTTAAATGATTTACATCTTTTGACCATAGCAACCATTACCTTCCATACATGCTATTACCACCAAACTTTCCGGCAATACCAAACATGGCGGCACTCGAACGAGAGAATTTTTCGTAGCAGTGGACATATTTCACGATTATTTCGACGCTCTAAAACACTTTTTACTCAATTTTAGTAATATTTTTAGAACGACAAGCTTCAGAAAATGAGGTTTTTTTACTTGTTTCTACTCTATATTTTGCAATGAAACTTGGACTAGTGTAAGAAAACATATTAATCATTTAAAATCTTTAAAAATCTCATTTTTCATCGGAATGACCTTTCAAGCCAATTTTCACTGTAGCGCAAAATCAAGTTTAGCGACATCCGGGCTCAGTTGTGGCGAAGGGTCACATATAGAGACAGAAAGACAGGATAGAGACAAACTGAAAAAAATTGGGGAAGCATGTAAAGACAGACATGTGGGTAGATTAAAGACAATGAGAAAGGAATTAGCAGAAATGAGCGAGGCATGTTTTGTAAATTACATTTTCTTGTTTCATTTAAAGAAGAGATACTTGTTCAATTTTATTTTGATGTATTCAAACAACTTGCATGATGCTGATTGACCAAACATGACCCAACTCTTATTTATAGAACATTTTATAACCCATTACCAGAGTACAAACATCTCCTGCTTTGTAAGATCATAACAAGAATTACAAGCAACTTGACAGTAAATCAATGCTATGCATCTCAACTTCTGCGCTTTTTAACATTCCTATCGACCAATTCAAAAGGGCACTTTCAAATAACATGAACGAAAATTGAACATTGACAAATTGCGGTGTACTGGAAGCCGGATCCAAGAGCCCTCCGAGCATTTTTTTTAGAAACACTTATTCCGAGATCCTGCTTAAGACAACAGGAAACTTAATACTTTTGGGGAAGATTTCGGAGAAGTAAGAGCTGAAATGGGAACAGATGCAAAATTAGTGGTGCCGTTCACGGCATAAGCCATCTACTGATTTTACATGGGCATTATTGCACTGTGTGGTAAGAGAATTTAATCTACAGCAGGCAGCTGCATTCTCCTATACAGCTGTCTCCTCCTCTTCCTGATATTTTAAGATATTGGCATATTGTCGCATCTCGCGAATTTGTAGGGATCAATTTCTATGTGATAATTTAACTTTGTCTTACATTGGGAGTATCTTCGTTGAAAAAAGATAAGTCTTTAGGTTGTAATAGGGTATGGATTTATGACGATGATGCAATAATGATTGGTTTGTTTTGTTAAGCAACTATATACTTTATATCATAGCCTATAATACCACAAATTATTCTCAATATTCTGCTACTGTTTGAGTGTTGCTAACACGTTTTTAAATTTAGCATGCTATAGATTTAATAAAGTTGAATTTTGAGCTCAGTCTGCCTATACCATCATGATAGCCAGTTCTGTACTTTCACATCTTTATAATGGTTAAAAACATTGTGTATTAACAATACATCTTTTGAAATGCTGCTGTATAATTATTGAATTTGACTTGCACATGTACACTGTAGTCTCTATCATAAGCTAAAGAGATAATTGCAAGTTATTACATGAAGATCAAAAAGCAATAATTAATATTACATGTACATGCTCAATATCATGAATTTGATGGACCATTATTCATTCATCTTGTATATGGACCAATGAAGCCAAAGTCTGATATTAACCCTAAATTTGCTGATCTTCCTGCAATGTAGATGTTTATTGAAAACATCAGTTTGCACACCATCATGAGCTGTATAATTTGTTTCACATGGATTTGGACTCCCTACATTTTTGTACAGGTGTTATTTTCAATTGAGGGGCTCATTATACTTAGTACTATCATGCCATTATAAAGAAATCAATGATACAATGGTTGAGGTCTAACCTCACATCTCAGGAAAAATTGACTCATTTAGCTTGGTCCTGTCACACATCACTTTCTACACAACTCTTATGACACCCAATGACTCCCACAATCACACCTGATGATCCTACTCTATAAACACCAAAATAATATCATCTTGTCAGTTTGTCACACAATTTTCATAGATCTATAATACTGGGCACATTAAATTGCATGGTCTCACTTAATTGAATGCGTGGACTAGTCTGACCGTTAGTTTTACTTGACACAATCGCTTTCATGTGTATCAGGGATAAGGCTTGAATTGCCTATAATCTTTATCAATCACACTTGAAAAAGGCCAAAGAATATACTTGTTCATTTACTGACAATTTGATACAAACCAGTTGAAAATTCAACAAATCTCCTTTTCAAGCCCAGGAAAAAAGAGAAAATGGTTTGCGTCTCAAAATCCATACAGCACTTAGCTTTGTCCCCAACTTCAGAAATAAGATTTTTTATAAATTGTGTAGTAAATAGCCTTTTCACCAAATATTTCTCAGTTAAACTGATTTTTTTTTCATTTTAAGTTGTATGTGTGAGTTTGGAAAGTTCGAAATAGGACAAATCTGACTAAATTTTCTGAGACATTCATAATTTGGATAAAGAGTTGGTTCCATTTGCATAAGAAAAATATTGTATTCATGATTCTAACAAATAACCAGGCTACAATTTTAGTTACAATCAATATGAGCGTTGAATTTGGACTCCCAACCTAGTACGGCTGAACATAAAGGGATATGATATGGCAGTCTACACACACGCTTGTCACTGTACATGTACATCATGTACACAGTAAGCGCATGTATGGCTTGCATTGAACCCACGGTATTGATCCATGTAGAGGCCCACCAGAAGATCATTCATATGTAGTCCAAGCGTAGTATAAATCATTCTATGATATTTTCAAATGTTACTAAGCATGCCAATTTGATAGCGCTTGCATATAAAACAATCTGGAAACACTGCCGGTATTGATCATGACAGCCTTGTTGTTTAACTCTGACACATTGACTCTGATGTCGTTATGGCTTAAAGCTGCAACACTTATATCAGAAATTGTCATGTGACATCTATTTCATTTTCTGAATGAATAAGTTAGACAGAAGAGGAAGAAAACAGTTACGCCTTGAAACAGATGTGGGATCATGTGTGTGTGCGTGCATATGGGTAATTTCCCCCAAATATAAGTATCTAAATGCAAACACATATGAAGTGTGAACAATGTACTTTTTAAGAATATGTGCAATGTGTAGCAAATTGCATTTAAATTCAGATAAAAATTTGGTCCTGCCAGAAGTATACAAAATAGTTGGCAGTTGATAAAGAAAGAATGTGTATTTAGATAATCCTAATAGTCCAAGTGCGAGGATGAGTATATGTACATGTATTGTAGGGGGGCGTGCGTATGTGTGTGGGCATAAATCTTATTTCCCTGCCTATTTTCTCTCCCTCCTTCCCTTCCTTTCTCCCCAACCATCCCAGACCATTAACCTTTACTTGACATTAAAGAGGTCTGATAACTGGAAGCTAAACTTGTTAGATCTGTCACTCGTTACAAGGAATGTGGTACAGACGGACAGGCAGACATGCATTTTCTGGCTGCTATCGTGACACCATGCAGAACGTATCGGTGACGAGAATAATGCGACCTGTTGTTCAGTGATGAAAGCGAGCCCAATGCTTCAATGCTTGCATGCCTCTGACAGAACTGAAATGCAGTTTGCATAACAAGTTCTACCTACTGACACCATATGCACCACATGCTTGAATGGCATATTCAGAGATTAAAAAGTTACTAAGTCAGAATGTTATAATTCTTGAAAAAGCTCAGGGAATTTTGATTGCATGTATGCAATAAAGTTATTTTTCTAGTTCCAAATGCGAACCAAGATGAATAATTTCTTGAACTAGTATCTGACACAAATTCTTGTGTATGCCTATTCAGAGAATATATACCTTACACTTCTCACAATACATTGCTTATATTTCAATGTTCTGTACTAATTTGCTATCTAGTACAACATGGGGTGATACTGACAAAAAGTACCTCAATGAACAGAGCACTTCCGGATCTTGTAAAATATGTTTATTTCTTGACTATCCACCTATACTTAGCTAGTCTATTCTCAACATGAAAACAGAGGAAACCTGAACAAAGTAATAGGAGTGTAATTTGCTATAATGAGGTGATGCATCATGTTGCAAAGGATTCTGGGAAGGGTAAGATATCGTATCGGACGTCTATTATTATATTCTTATTGGAAAGAATAGGAGGATATTGAGATGAGCTGCTGCTTCTTCCATAAGAGTTTGATCTGATCACTGACCAATAGGCAGTTACTTTTCCATAAGCAACTGAAGTATCTAGTCAAATCAAGTTTCAAGTCAAGTTGCTGCTGATAACCATCAATTGTATCTATGATTTCCAAAAAAATATTCTACAGCATTTCTTGTGGATGACATATCTAATATTGGGATAAAGAGTATCACTACTTTAAAAAAACAAACACACACACAGAAACCCTAGGCAAATTTATGATCTATCTTCTCCTGATGAGGCTGCTGTCTTTTCATTTCAGCCATAAAACTAATGATGTGTCAAATAAATTACTCTAATCTAACATCACTCATTCTATATCTTATGAAAGCATAGAGTTTACGAGGGGCAGTCAGTATGTTTTAAGAGTTGACTCGTGACGTCATTTGTGGATTGTTTTCATGGCATTTCTCAATGATTACATAAACACTGTACCTTTGTCTTTGAAACAACACATGTAAAAATTAGATCATACACATGATTACGTAACAGCATTAGCATAAAATCAATAGTCTAAGGACACTGCCAAATCACGCAAAAAGGCGGGCCTTTTATATTACAGAAAAAACATGTGTTTACAATGTCCGAGAACAGCAAGAGTACAAGGTGCATATGGCTAGTTTTGGGCAGGAATAAACACTAGGTCCTCAGTTTGCATTTGGTAAAATATGAGACTTGCCATTAAACTTTGATAGAAATGGGATGTCTGGAAACTTCAACAACTTTAGGGCTTGAATGGAAGCGAAATTATTCTGCAAAAATGGCGAATATGAAAATGCAGTTATTACAAATTACATCAATTATCTCCAAAATGAAACAGACTAAAATATAATGACTGGTCACGTGTGAGAGCTGGTACTCAGTGCGATGATAACTGGTGCAAATCAAACAACAATCTGCGCATGCGTAGGTGGGATGACCGATATAACATAGTGGAAATGCACGAAAATTGCAAAATTCCATGTAAATAGGGCCTACAATATTACAAAATGCTATGAAAATTGTAATTTAAATATTCATATGACTTTTTATGGATGATCTCAACCTGAAATGAACAGAAAAGTTTTAAAAAGAAATTTCGCATTCAAACGATGGCCTCTCTCTTTGTACCACTACTTTTTGTATAAATGTAACAATGGTAGAATAACAGTTATATTTTAATCACGGATTCAAATATTTTCTAGGGAGACGCCCGTTTAAATGTTTGGAGATTAATCAACAGAACTGGCAAAAAAAAAAAAAAATTCCACGCTTGCTATTTTTGGCAATATCAAGATTTTTAAAGAAAGAAAAGCCTTGTTTTTGACAAAAGTAAGACATATTTGACCTCGCATTTTAAATAAACTAAAACCTTTACAGCCCAACAAACATGGTTTAATAAACTGGTAGTTTGTGTTCTATTACTGTTCCAAAAGGCAGCATTCTCCATTCTTTAATTCCCGAGAAAATATAGAAAATACAACAATACCTCATTTCAGCCTCTTATTTCCCTTAACAAAAAAAGCGACTCAATTTCACCAGGTGACTCTAGACCATTGATTTTATGCTAATGCTGTTACGTAATCATATGTGTGATATAATTTTTACATGTGTTGTTTGAAAGACAAAGGTACAGTGTTTATGTAATCATTGAGAAATGCCATGAAAACGATCCACAAATGACGTCATGAGTCAACTCTTAAAACATACTGACTGCCCCTCGTAGATAAAAACTGTCAAAACAAGACATTATTATAAACTAGTTCAACTTCAAATTGCCAACATGTTTAGATTAATGATGGTTAACCACTGCACAACGCAATTGTTTTTCAACAGTAAATAATAAATGAATATGAAATGTATGTTTAATATGAAAACATTAATCAAGTACAAATATGATAATTTGTGGTTTTAGCGAGCTGCTTAATTATTCAGACGAAGAGCAACAAGGAGCTATAACAAAATCAACACAACGCATGTGAATAGAAGATTATAAAACCTTGTTTACAAAGATTAAGACACTGACGTCAAGTCTGACTTTAAACATAGCCTAACCAGGCACTCTTACAATAAAATGTTGTCTAATGAACCATTGTTTCACTCGGTAACAATTGAAACACTGATAACTTGATAACAAGCTTTTTGTTGTCTTTTTGTGCTTTATGTGCATGCTTGTCTGTGCATGCCATTCGAATGCATGCTTGCATGGGTGTTTATTTGTTTACGTTTGATTTCTTTTAAGCCGTAGAAAGGGCAGGAGGCCCTATCTGGAGAGAAACATGGAGAGTCATCTAAAAGGTCATTCAAAAATGAATTTGCATTCAACAAGTTTGTTTACTTGCTTGTTTGTCATAATGTTGGTCTAAGTATCATAAAAACAACTTAGTATTCTTTATAACATTTTCAATAACAATGGACATTATTACTTGATTTTATGTAAACTACAGAGGCATTTGAAAGAGTTAGAAAGACACACATTTCTTTTGGACAATCCATTTGACAATCTGTGCCATCCTTCTAACCTTATCTAGAAAAGTAGAACAAGCTGAGCAAACTTATCAATGTATATCCAGTGAAGGTATCACCATCAAAGCAAATGTTGTGCTGGTTCCAAACAAATTTAATCTCAATCTTTAGAAATTTAAAATTAGATCCCCACTGAGCTATCTACAATAGATAGCAAGTTGTATGCAGGTGTTACAAAATTTAAATAATATAATAATGACATCTGCAACTTGATGATAGCAAATTTATTATTCCCCCATGTAATGCAAATACCAAATAATACTGGTTACACGTATATCATTTCATTAATCTTCTTAAGATAGCAAATTATAATTCATCACCACTGAAATTATCAATTGCAAATATCAAATTTCATGCAGGTTCCAAATGTCTAATACTGAAGCTATCTACTGAAGATTGCAAAGTTCATACCAATTCCAAAGATTGCAAATTCTTGGCAGGTTACACACAAATTGTATTCAATAAATAAATATCTAATGAAGATAGCAAATTTACCATTTAATGCTGACCAAGCTATCTACTGAAGATAGCAAAGTTCGTGCCGATTCCAAAATAGCAAATTCTAGACAGGTTACACACAAATTGTATTCAATAATAATAATCTAATGAAGATAGCAAATTTACAATCTATTGCTGACCAAACTATCTACTGAAGATAGATAGCAAAGTTCATGCTGATTCCAAAATAGCAAATTCTGTGCAGGTTACACGCAAATTGTATTCAATGTTTTGTGATATAGCCAAATAAAGGAAGGAAGTATTTACTTTTGTTTCCTGTTGTTTGCAAATACTGTTTACAATACTATAGAAACCGAAAAGATCGCAAATTTACAATTTATTGCTGTCCAAGCTATCTACTGAAGATAGCAAAGTTCATCTTAACATAATCAGGTTAACCACAAATTGTATTCAATAAATATCTAATGAAGAAAGCAAATTTACAATTTATTGCTGACCGAGCTATCTACTGAAGATAGCAAATTTGAATGACAATTCTAAGCTATTAAGTTTAATTTATTTTCTGTAGATTAATATAATACCTTCAAGTTAAATCTCTAAATCCCACTGATGATAACATTACCATTTATCTACACTGCCCCATTGTACTGAAAAAAATTTCTGGTTCCAAGCAATTATTTATTTTAGGTAGGTCAAGAGCATAGTCTAATTCAATCTAAGTATACATGAAAGCAAAGTAATAACTGACCAATGCTGAGCTATCTATTGATGATAGCAATTTCTATACAGATCCATGAAAAATGGAAAAACCTATCAACATATAAAATATGACAGCTAAGTTACTCTTACCACCTCCTGAAAATGAACAAAATGTTAATATTGTTATCTACCACAGGTGGGCAAATTTCAATTTTAATACCTATAAGATAAAAATCTTATAAACTATGATTATTTTCAAGATGTTTTCAAAGTTTTCCATGAAGACATGGTCATTTAGAAATACAGAATGCTCCTTCTCTCTCACACAGACACACTCACACAATTAATACCTGTGCATCTATAAATAGCAAATATTATGTATTTCTTAGCAAATTATGTATCAGGCAGTGGGTACGCCGTCTCTCTCTTTGAGAAGACACAGTAATAATTCTATCAGCACAGCCAGCATTACCAGCCATCCCCTAACTCTAATATAGCCAACCTACTGGTTGAAATCAAACCTACAGTGCCTAAGGGTTAGGAGTCCATATGACACATATTGCCATGTTATGACTGTGCCCCGGTGATCTACCTTGCTACTGGCAGGCTTGCTTTGCATGGTCATTCAATTATATCTCATTCTCTAACCATTATCGTAAAAATGTGCAGGCGTACCATGAAATATAGAAATGTCAAACCGTTAATGTGTTTCCAGAAACCCACTTCTTTGCTAACATGAAAAAGGTCTGATGAGGTCATGTAATATCACAAATACAAACTATGATATAACCATTATTTATTTGAGGCTTAAAATATGATATCCGACTTAGAAAATTTGTCCCCGAATCTCATTTTCTTCGTTTATTTTTTCCTCCTGCATTACTAGTTCAAGGAAAATATTATGACCACGTAGAGTTGAGTTCAAATCATGCTGTTATAAAAGAACAAGTCTATTAATAATAAATCTCCCTCCAGCTTATTTTTTATTTGCACATACAACCACACCAAAAGGTTAGCGCAACAGATTAGACATGAGGAAAAGCAATAACGATATTTCCCCTGGACAATAATGGGACTATAATATTATTCATGTTATTAGCCAGATAAAACATCAAGAAACAGTCGTTTGATTGAGATTGTCGCTGTGCATAAGCTGCACTGTTGTAAATGGGGCTTGTATTTTGTGATCATACATTCAATCACGACGCAAACTGATGATAAAGCTCTATATATTTGATTTTCAGTTACATCATAGTTAACTTTAAACTGCTTTGAATCCCACATGCATAAGATGCTTGATACATATCCTCGTAAAAGAGAACAAGCAGCAAATCCTCGCAACTTTCCACTGTTTTAACCTAACCAGGAGGTGATGCATATATATAGGTTTCGAATTATGCATGTTCTGGTATCATTTGGGGTATGTCTTAAATTGCATATTTGAATGTCCCAAATTAGTTATCATTCCTCAGAGCAGTGATTAGAATTCTCTGATTAATTTACTTTGCTTTACAACAAGAATCAAGCCCTTGTAAAACTGTGTGTAAAAGATGTATGTTTGCATAGTTTATCAGGACTTTACTTCCTTTTCAGTTGTTTCTGCAGATTCATAATTCACATCGTGGGTACACACTGTAGTGAAAGTTCTACAATTATGTTCATGGCAAAACATGTTTGCTAAGAAAGATAAGAGGTAGTTACAACATTGTACAGAAATTTGTACAGAAAATTACACTGAAACAGAAAGTGGCAATACAAAAGCACGGCTGAATTTATTTTAGAAGGTATGCAAGTAAAGAAAATCAAAGTTACCTGGATAAAGCAATGAATATGATTCACTTGAACTCAATTAATTTACTTTGCTCTATAATGTCTCGTCTAGATCAAAGCCAAACCTAGTGGCGCATGGCTCAGCATATATGTATTCCAATGCACTGATGGGTAACATTTCTTTTATCCTTAAGCAGGAATCATATTGAGCTGATCTCAAAATTATTTTGATAGTTCCTGCAGGCATATGCCATCAGTAATGTTATTTGAATTTTTATGTGGTGCACGGGAAAACCATATGTCTGACGCTGAAATGTAGCAACAGGCTGCCTGGCTTATCTCTGATGCTGCAGACTTTAGAGAAAGGCAATTTCATCACTCATCACAACTGTAACCATCTACATGTAGTTATCGGTTTTACTGAGAAATAATCATAGATTCAATTTGTTGTACTGATGGTTGCTGTAAGTACTATAATAAGCTGAATACTTCATGGTTTGTTACATTTTAATTATATATGTTTAAGGGGTACTACACCCATGTGGTAAATTGTGAATATTTTGCATTTTTCTCAAAAATAATTACACACTGGTAACAAAAGTTATGTATATTATTGGGGCAAGAAATACAATTATTACACTGAAATTTCAGTGACTCAAGACAAGCGGTTCAGTATATATGATAGGAAACGAGCTACATCCTAGCGGTACCTTATTTCTGATCATAAATAACAAACCACTTGTCTTGGGTCACTGAAATTCCAGTGTAGTAATTGGATTCCTTGCCCCTATAATATACATAACTTTTGTTACCACTGTGTTATTAGTTTTTTGAGAAAAATGCAAAAAATAGACACAAATTTATCGAGGGGTGTAGTACCCCCTTAAAAGCTAATAACAATGCCAGGTGTGCAAATTGTTTCACACTGCCACTAATTTGTGTTGAACTAATCAAATTACTACAATTTGCTCTTATATTTAAGAGTCTTCAGTTAAGTGCCCCTACAATTCTGCTCTTTTTCAAATATATGTTTTGATAATTTTAAGTATTTACAGGTGTTCAACTTGAATAGGGAGACTTTATAATGAGAATTATTGATAACTAACATCTCAAATTATAATTTGATTATTTTCCCCCGCAAAACAAAAATTAATTCGCCAATTACAAGTATTCCAAGTTCATTATTTTGCTAAAGACTAGGCACAACCACACAGGGGGCTTTTTGCTTTGACAACACAATTCTCGAGCAACAACTTGGAGAAATCCCTCGTGTGACCGTCTGGAAGATTCCAATTCCTAAGTTTGTCCCCAAATTTATCCCCAAGAAATTTAGGGGATTAGTGATATCCCTGTGTGATCCTCAACCGATCCTCAAGTTCTACTGGCATGTGTTTCTGTTTGCATTTCCAATGCTGTCATCATCAGGCATTGTAAAAGTTGAGGATTCCAGTCTTCAGGTGACACACAGTCGGGGCTTGACTTAGGAATTGCAAGTCTTGTGTACGCCAATCCTCAAGACAGTGTGAAAACGCCTACTGCAGACGCGTATACAGAAATTTAGCGACCGGGTGGGCACAAATTTCTTGATGAGCTAAGAAAGGATCATGAAAAACAACATAGGCTATTGAAGCTTAAATGGAACAAATACGCGTGAAGTGCACCTACATGGTCAAATATGAGGTTAATTTCGTCAAAATCATATGCACACAGGCATGTATCCCTCAACTTTTTCTCCAATTTCTCTTCTCTTTTTTTGATACCCAGGGGCCAGCGCCCAATAAAAAAGGGCTGTATACACTACTGTACTGTGTATACAAGTTGAGGTCATCCTCCAGCACATGTGTAATGTTGGTAAAATGCAAAGAAATGCATCAAGAAAATCTTAACAGAAATTCACCAAGCCTAATTTTGCATGTGTACTGAACACTAAACTAAAACTCTTGCAATGATTAAAATGAAATCACTTGACATTCAAAGGACGCTTACATTAATTTGTCTAGACCAATTTGATTCCCGTTTCTAAGCAACAGAGTTTTCATTAAGACAATTCTTTTAACAGTTATCCAATAAAATTGAACACACACCTTATGGCTACCCAATTCCACATCCAAGCCTTTTATATTCTGTATCTGTATGAACTCTACACTGTATATGTGACTGTCGTTATAAGCTGAACATACTCGTATTTCCTCTGTTTAAGGTGGGTGCTACGATTTTTTTGTATTGCATTTTCTATCTTACATTGAGGCCTACATATACAATTCATTAAAAATTATCTGTTTCCAAATTTAGAGTACTGCTCTAGTAATTTGGATATTAGCCTACTCACATGATATGGCATAGAAATTTCTACATACAGTCACATTTTAATTGAAAAAATGGGGCGTTTATTTGAGGGGGGCGTTTAATAGAGAAAATACGGTAGTTGTAATTTATGAGCTACCTTTCCCTCCTAGATCTTGTGTTTGGCCCTTTCTATCATTTACACAACAATTATCAATTGATTCTCCTCAAGCTTGCAGCTCTTGCCGCATCACATCACATGAAGCATGTGTGAACCAAGGGCATTTGCTTTGACACTCATAGTACGCTACTTGTGTCACCTATGCACACATATATGCAGACTTGCTACGGGATATGGGACGTGGTGCTTGTGGTTCACAGACATAATGATCAAAAAAAGGCTGCTGTAATTGATGAGTTCTTGTTAAGCCCAGGTCATAATGTTAAATTGCGGTAATGGTTTGTAAGAGAATGAATGGAAAGACAAGTTCAATTGTGTATGAATAGAGCAGGTGTGTGAACATTGACACTGTAATTGCTATGCGGAATTTCAATTGCCAATTTGTATTTTTTAATTTGGTTTTCTTAATTTCTTATCAACCACCTATTCTTAGTTAATGTTCTATCAAGTAGTTTGTTTGATGTTAAAGAGATCTGAAGCTATTTTTATTGCTAATATTATTTTTAGTATTGAAATTATCTTCTACATTATTTCTCATTGATGGATGCCAATTTAGAAGTCAAATGTTAAGTACACATCTAAACTAGCTGTGTTAGAATGGCACAACCAAGGAAGCCATGCACGTTTGAATTATAGGCATGAGAATTATATAAAGGACTACTTGACATTCATGTCTATAGTATAATCAGCGCTGTTTATTTAAGGCATCCATCCACCAAGGAATTGGGAAATGTAGGTTACTGATATAAGCCATGTTCACATGGGCACAGCATCCTGAAATGTCACAGATTTGGTATAATGGTGATAATATGCTCAATGTAAAGATGTGTCCACACCAGAATGCATTTAACATCAAGTTTACACCACAGCTCTGATTTGGCATAAAATGAATGTAACCTTACGGCCATCTCATAGCTTGATAATATTCTTGCTGATACTCTCACTTATGGTAGACTTAATGTTGGTCTGAGCTGGAGCTAAAAGTAACTTGGTATAATATTCAATATTTTAATAATCCAAAGTTGCTTTCATCTTCACGTTCCCCATATATATCAAATCAGTGTTGGAGGCTTAAAATCATCACTTCTATTTGAGTCTGGATATAAAAGTCTCCTCTTCTTGGAGCACTTAAGACTTGGCTTAAACTTGGGAATCAGCTCAGCTTCTGAGCCAAGATGAGTCCTCAATAAAGTTGTTATCTTAAAAAAAATGTTAAAACCATGACCTACCATCTCTGTGGTGTATTAGACATGCAAGTGAATTGCCTGGCAGGGGTCACTGTAAATAAAATATTTTGAAATCAGAGGGTAGGGACAGTCTCAGGTCTTCGGTGATCCGAAGGTTTGTGCGTGGTTTGTGTGTAGTCACTATACTGGACTTAAGTCATATCATGCAGGCTCTGATTAAGAGCTATTGGGTATCAGCCAAAGTAATCGGACTCCAATGTGTGAAGAGTGCAGAAAACATCTCAAGATTTTAAAAATCTTAAAATATTGGCCAACATGAGGACACATGACTATACATACGGTAATGAAAAGAGACAGGATAATTTAAGTATATTTTAATTGGCACTATAGGGTGACATATGCACAAAGTACTCCCTATATTTTTTCTCTTCAGCACTAGCAATTTTAGTGTCTTGATGAACACACTGAATGTGATACACTAGTAAAAAATCTGATTTTTACAAGAAATTTTTTCAGTAACTCCTGAATTTCAACCATTGCATTTAAACAACCACACAGGATGTATTCCTCACTCAGTGTATTTCAGCATTTTTAAATATGTCCCCTAAAAGATGTCACTCACAGTATATCTGTGCAATTTTAATTTTAAACTCAGTTTGTTTGACAGGGTTGTTCATATCATCAACCTGCTACGCTAATTGCTGAAGTAATTTTTTGTAATTTTGAGAACAAAGTACAGAATATGGTTCAAGCATGCATTTAAATATATTTATTCATAAATCTTTGCACAAAAACAAATGATACAAATGAAAGGGAATAACCCAAAATAATTAGGGTGGTTACGTAACTGGTGCATGCTTGAACCACATTTTGTTCTCAAAATCACAAAAAAATGACGTATGCAATTAGCTAGCAGGCTGACGATTTTCAACTTAATTAGAACCCTGGGCACATTCACACTATTATATGAGAGACATTTTCATATAAACACTATTGTAGAAGAAATAAGTAAAAACTGTAACAAAAATATCATACACACCACAACTCAGTGCCTACAATCAACAAAATTAATGTTGGCACACATGCAACATTGGAACATTAACTGCTCCCCCCCTTCCCCCAATACAATGATGATCAAATGCCATGTCGGACCCCTCAAAATTGGTTGATGGGGGGGGGGAAGTGTGGCATAAAGGGGGTGTCTGCTTCAAATACATGGCAGACCTGTGTAAATCTGATACGATGGTCATTTGAAACAGAACACGCAAGTGTGCCAACTATTAATTTTGTTGATTGTAGATTGTTTTACTGAGATTTACTTGTAATGAACGGTTCTTTTTTTTTACTCAACTGCATATTAAAAGTGCATCAAAAATTTAAAATTTTACAATTGCATCTCTTAAATCACTAAATAGATTCATCCGGTTTGTTGGTAAACATTATTATAAAAGATTTCTTTTGAACAAAACTATCTCACTATTGATGGATTTGCCTACCGACCATGATAAACGAAACCATCAATAGTGAGTTAAAGTTTGGTTTTGTTTTTAAAAAGAAATATTTTATAAATTGCATGTCTTGTTTGATTTAGGAATTAAAATGCTGAAAAAAATACAATTTCTGAAGGCACAGTTCTTTCTGAGATACTCTGTATAATAATAAATGGTGAGAATATCAGAATGCCAAAAAAACACTTAAAATTGCTCCACGTCCATACATACCACATCTAACTAACAGACAAAATACAGGAATATGTGATGCAATCAAACACAGTGAGATGTATGTCTGGCAAAATTGATTAGCGATATATGGCAAAACAAGGATGCCCTTTTCTATTTGTTTTCTTCTGTTCGTTCAACAAATAAACGTTCACATCTTAGGATCAAATGATTCAACTTTAATGACAACTTTAGTGAAATGTACTATTTTGCAGCATAAACAACTGTATAACTGCAGGTCACAATTGAATATTAGTACAAGTCCAAATTATGATCCAATCAATTTTAGTTGATCGCATCACATTATATGAATAATAAACACTTTATTTACCATCATGATTCCAAGAAAGGTTGCTTATCAAGGATTCAATCTTGAAACTGCCTGTCTGATGCCACTGATAATCCAGTTTCTGTAAGGAATAAAATAAAAACACACACACTGCCGTGAGCAAATTCAATGAGAACAAACATTCTATTTATAGCCGTTATGTCTGCAAATGAGATCAACATGACACTTCTTATTTTCATCTTGATATATATCTTTGGGAATAGCACACACGTAGCAAATAAATAGTTTCAGCACAATGCAAAGGAGAAATTTTAACGTATTACTGGAAGAAAAGTTTTCGTTGTGAGAGATACGTTGTTTTCCTTGTACTTGAATATTCAAGTACAAGGAAAACAGTGGATTAAAGGCAAAATACAAAATAATGTATACATTGATAGAAAGCAAAATTAATTTTCTAATCTACTCAAATTTGGTTCACTCACCGGAGCATTTTCACGGGTCAACCGGCATCTTCAGTGGATGTTATCATGTTACTGCTCTGAAGATTTGTCGTTGCTAGTGATGTTGAGACACCTCCGATGATGTCACAACAGGGGCCCAACAAAATTTTGGATGACCTCAAACAAGATGTTGTTGTGCCCTTGTTGTGACATCATCGGAGGTGTCTAAACATCACTAGCAACAACAAATCTTCAGAACAATAACATCCGCTGAAGATGCCAATTGACCCGGTGAAAGCACTCCAACAAGTGTACCAAATTTGAGTAGCGCAGAAGTTTAATTTTGCTTTCTATTTACGTTACCGCTATGTATGAATATACATCATGACTGAACATCATTATATGATGTATACACTGTACACCAATAAGACCAGAATAAGTTATCTTTTCTAGTCTGAGAATGAATTTGATTAGGTAGTGCAATGCCATCATTTTATGAAGCTTTTCAGCAAAAACTGCAGATGATTTCTTCAATAAACCATTCAGGTGGTTCCAAACTGTGTACATCCAAGATCATCTGGAAAACATTGAAAATAATAAAACAGTGTATACTATACTAAAATGCAGTAAACCTTTGACGAGCGCGTATTGTAAGGATACATCGCGTATTTACTGTGTTGCACGCACTTGTCTCTGATTGGCTGCTGAGGCGATCTGTTGTTGCCGAGTGGAAATTTATGAATGAACTGTGCGCCGTACGCGTTGTTAGCGCCGAATTCGCAACATCACGGTAGTCGCGCTCGTCAAAGGTTTGCTGCATTTTAGTATAAACCATCAGATATCCCTTCCTTAATTACGTATTGAGACTGAACCTTCAGTGTGGTTGTGATGATTATTTATATTGACTTATCCCTACCATTGACCAATGGTTTCAGTTGCATTTCTAATTTAAATTAGACACATACTTGATATGGTTCTGAATCCAAAAAAAATTGGTACATTCTGGTAGATGGCAAAAACTACAATCTTGTTAGTCCACACCCAAAAGTCTTCACATTACATGTCAAGTTGCAATTTTTGAAGAGTTGGTTGCTTCTTAACCCCCATTTAATGCTTTATTTAAGTGGTTAAAAAATAAAAATAAATGAAAGCATAGGAGGTGGTGAAAATGCAACAAGAAAAGCATTAAGAGAGAGGAAGACAACAAAGACAAGGATGATAAAAAAAGAAGGGAAGTAGGGATGATGTAGGAAGCAGGAGTGGAGAAGAAGGAAAAGAGGACTTCTGGGTTTTCTTAAGACTTGAGACTGAACATCATGACTTTATGTTTTTGAACACACTTTTGTTACAAACACACATTTCAGAGCTTTTGATGCATGATATGATTCTACAATTTCGTAAACCAATGTAGTGATTAATGTGATCCATCAAATTCTGATGCACGCTGTACTGATGGGATTGGATAATCTGCAAATAGCTTGCGAGGTTCAATAACATATGCCTATGTCTATAATGATAATAATATGCCTCTATTATTCCCCTTTAAAACAATTTCCGCTTCGGGATTGTAAGATATAATTTTTCATCAAAGGGAAAAGAGAAAAAAGGGGAAAATATGAAGACACAAAAATGAGAAAACTAAATGTTTTGTACAACTTCAAGATAAATTTGTTTGAAAAGTACAATAAAAAAGAATTCAATGATTTTAGCAAAAAATTGAAGATTGCATCATAAGTAAAATAACATGACATTTAAAAAGAAAACATAATACCAACAGAAAAACGCCTCTGCTACTTAATTCCGCTAATCACCACCAAAATGATCACCTTTTGACATTCTGTGTTACTAGACAACCATTTCACGGCAAATTGCGCACAAAATAATTGTAATTTAGGCGATGAAATGATGCGGATAATTACCAAATGAACAATCATTTGGTTAACTTGCTTCCTGCTCATAGCTTGCTTTGCAAACTGTGCATGATTGAAGAAAGTGATTCCATATTACCCAGCATGCTTTGCAAGTGCAACATGCTAAAGAGTTTGGTTTTTTTTAGGGGGGAAGGTGGTCACTGGTATTGACAAGGCAGTATCATGAAGAATTGTGTTTCTTTTCCTATACATGCAACATGTGGATAGGTATTAAATCACCAAACAATTACAGATGTGGTATATTTTCAGGGCATTGCATACCTATATCATAAATAAAATGATGAAAACAATGTTTACCGTACTTCAGAATCAGGGCTCCGTGATTTGTTCATTTAAGTGTTCATTTACAATTTACGTGATCCAATCAAAATACCACCTTCAAATTCTGATCAGAATTATTTCATTTAAAAATGGATTACTGGGGCTATACTTGGGTCATATACTCCTTTTTGCATTGTAAAAGTAACTTGTACAGGATGTGAATTAGTAGATATATCATGGACAATTCATCCTTGTCAATGGTCAGTGTTGTCAATACTACACCAACACCTGATACAATCAGATGTCTGGGGAAACTTTTTTTTTGAGTATGTCCTTTCATTTGTTTTCTATTGTTTAACATTGTAAATGTTCAATATGTCAGAAAGATGTGATTTGATTTTCATGCACATTTCAATCAAACAGATGCACTAACATCTGGCTATTTTGCTTGATAAGGCAGGCATATAATTTGTTTAATTTTTTGTTCTCCTGGAATTGGTCATAATTTTTTTTTGGCATTTATCAAGTAACATCTTTTTGATGAAAAACTTCAAGAAATTCTTGATGCTTAAAAATTAAGCAACATGCAGTATTCTACCCCTCTAAAATAACAGGTACCTCGTCATTTTCCAAGAATGTGCCAAAAAAGGATTATAACTGCAATGCCCATATTGCATTGAAAAAAATCCAGCCCTCGTCACTTCATGAAGTTCCTCCAGACGAGAACCAAAAATAAATTATATACAGCCTAATATTAGACAAGTAATATAGACTACAGTCTCTGAAACGAAATCATTTTATCTCAAGTTGAATTTTACATACAGAAAGTCAGGATGTAGCCCCAGAATTGTCTTCATACTCATGTATTCGCCTATTGCACGGTTCCACCATATGCGAGGAGAGCCTCGAACTGGCAATAGACATGAAAGGAAGTATTACGTGACTTTACGCAATGTTATAATTATGACTGGTTCAATTCCCATTCATGCATGCTGCCAGATCGAGGCTCTCCTCGCATATGGCGGAACCGTGCAATGGGTGAATAGACGAATCCGAACAGCCAAGTGATGGCCATAGCTGGGGGCCATCCATGCCAAACTCGCTTAGTTCATTTGGATTGCAATCCAAGATGCCCACTATCGCAAGCGCATCAGAGCGCACTGCATGCCTATGATACTGGCATCGCGTAAAATGGATGGATGACTCCCAGTTATGGCCGGCACGGCAGTGAGGTGTAGGAATGTGGCTTGTCGGATTCGTCTATATGAAACAAACATATTGTATAGTAACTGTTATCATTTACTTACAGTGCTTACATGTACTTGCAGAAAAAAAGTAAAGGTGAGACTGAAATCGCCAAATTGGATTATTTACAGCCAAACTGGATGACTGTGGCACAATGTATCCTGGGATCACATGAATCCCTCTTATGATGCACAATACGTAAACAATATATTGCAGACCTGATAGATTCAGTTGTTAGATAGGCAACACTTGCCAAGTAACCTATTAAACGCATCATTTAAAGTACTTTGTGATGCAATTTATACCAAGTCTTCAAAGATTATTTTTTATAATAATGTTTGTGTTAAAAAGGAATACTAATAGCAAATGTAACACCTCCTACTTCCATCATGAGAAATATAGCCTTCACTTTTCGAGTGTTAGTGTCTAAATTGCACTATTTGACAGATTACACTTTACAGTCAAGTAACTTTAAAAGTCACTAGTATTAGATGATTTTAAATATTCTTTCAAACAATTTACCATCAAAACCATATATATAGAGCATTTTAGCAAAAGGATTGGTTACCAGGAGAAAAAAAAAATCCCAAAGATGACATATAATGTGTTGCCATGTTCTTGATACTTGAATTTATCATTACCACCACAAATCCATAACTTATTGACGTGCACACAGGTGATACGGAGGCTTTATCTTGCTTGCAGATAGGTACACACTCATGTTGTAACACCACAGGGACCGCAATCTCCTGGCAGACACTTTTGATTGCAAGAATCTATATGACCATGATACAAAATTTTGTCATAGGAAATTAAAGTAACATGATATTACCAAGTGTGTCACAGAATGAATCTAAAGATTATTCATGACAGAATTCAAGCATCTTCTTGAAACTCATTATTTGTCATCTTTGCAACAATTTCCTATGATTAAGTGTACTTCGCTATCTTCAGTAGACAGCATTTTAATGATGACTTAAAAATCAATTCTATCTCATAACAGGCAAGACTAGTGACATATAGAGTAAATGTTGATGCATCTCAGATCATGGCTTTGCATGCAACAACTTAATCAGAGACATACATTCAATTGTCAGTTGAGGTTAAAATAACATAGAAAAAGCTATATAAAATGTCTTTATTTTTTGTTTTAAAACACTTCTGTGCATCCTTAGAGTGATTTTTTAAAGTGTGTAAATAGACCAAGAAGTGTGCACATGAATTTCTGTTAGCACAGATCATACACAATGTATATGACAAAATTGTCTGCATCAACAAACAAACAAATACTGTACATTTGGTTGACTCTAATCGTATTTTACAATGGAATGTTTTGTTTGTTTCACAGCTGATGTTGCCATTCAAACAGCTATAAAGTAAGGTTCTAAAACACATTAATATTAATATGCATTCAAAACATGGTATTGTACTTTATAAGAATCCAGAAAAATTGATGTAAATCCCCAAAGAAAAGAAAGTGAAACTTTATCGTCAAAATGCAAATTGTGCATAACAAAATCCCATTAATCCCTACCTTGAATGTATTTGAGCTTCTGAGTTTACACATCTCACATGTTGAGCAGGTCTAATTTGTAAAAGGTATTTGAATAACAAATTGTTTAGCACATTTTTCAAATATGCACATGAAAGTGCATTATCTTGAAAAACATATTACCTCATAATCAACTTGAGATGAGATAGACTTTAGTTCAGAAAGTTGGGCTCCAAACTCAATAGCAACTTCATAGTGAGCAGAGAACACTGCTTAAACAAACATGGCTATGGCAAAAAAACACATGTCCTTTCTTGGTTGGCACCAAATACAACTTCATAGTCAACCATTGCTGCTTTAAGGTTATAAAGCTGATAGCTGAGGCTCTGTGTGCAATAAACCCAGAATGTAATGATATGCTCCAATTGATACACAATCCCACTCCCATTCAGGAGAGTGGAAACAATTAATCCACCTCTTGGCTCAATCAACAAAATAAAATACCCAGTAATGTTTTTCCCCTACACATTGGCTAGCTCAGAAACATATCCATTCTACCCTATTCTATGTGGAATGGTATTGTATTCCCTCCGAGAAATCTGCACTGTTCAATGGAGATAACCAGTAGCTTAAACCGATCATCGTGCCCGGGAAATTAAGCTACTAAGGGATTTATTTTCTAACTCCACAGAATACAGATGAAATCTATAAAACCATTTAGTCCTTTGAATAAATACCATGATAATAGAAACTGGAAGTATACTGTACTTGTCATTAGTACTAGTTAGTAAGACAATGTTTTGCTTTGTTTTTCCTAAGAGAGGCAAACTGAGCTTAATTTTGATAAAAGATCCTGGTCCTATTCTAACATGATCTACTTAATTTGAAGGTAATTAAGACATAAATTGGATACATATGTACAGTAGTATCAAATATGCACTTTGTCAAAATCCTACCTTATCAAGTTATACTTGTGCGTTTACAGACATGAAAATATTTTGAAGAACATACATCCAGGTCATCACTATACAATGACATTTAGATATGATGACATAAATCCAATGTTATTGAAAAAGGATTTATGTGTTACAGCTTTGCAGGATGTAGCAATCCTCCCTCCCTCCCTCTCTATGGAGGAGAAAGGACAAAATGTGTCAACTGCAGTCATTTTATTGACTTTTATTGAATAAATTTTAAAATAATCGCTGTTCCAAGGGACCAATTTCAAAGCAAATTGCATGATGGAATAAAAAAAAAAGTACAATTTTCAATTCCAAATGCAGTAATTATGACACTAAGATGCGCCATGCTCTGGTCAACCTGTTTTCTATTGGGATTAGATTGCCGCCCAGGATGTAATTAATTGATATCTCATCAAGTGCTGGACACTGACCACAATTAATAGGTCATCTATGTTACAAATCACTAATGGCTTGTCTTCCTTTGCCTTGTTACATATAATGGTTGCTTCAATCACTGTAAATATGACAAACAAATTAAGGCAGCAAAGCAACAAAATGGACAGACAGTCACTAACTTATTATAAATTAATTTTCTGATATTCTATTAAAAATCAATTTCCTCATAGAGCCTCTTCTGCATACTTGCATGTTGTATATAGATGTTTCAGTTTAGGTTGTGGATAAGAAATTGGCAGAAAAATGATTAAAATAAATATATACTATGTGTAAATCCTCCCAAATGCAATCTGGTAAAAATGATTTCATTCTGATTTTCTTAACATTTCTCACCCCAGTATTTTTTGTATAATTACATTATAAATAATGGTCTAGTTTTGATTTGTGTGTGCCTGACAACAATACTTCAAAGATTCAAATGTGTGACAGCTGTACTAGGCAAAGGCAATGATGGGATTATGTCATTCTGGCTCTGGTGTACATGTATGCTATACTTTTTGTTGGATTTTATTATATAATACAAATCCTTTATGTTTCTGGGAGCCATGGAATTGAATCATATACAATTATTATTGCTTTCACATTCTATACTGGTCACAATGAAATCGGCAGCTCTTTCTGAACACGAACAATTTGACCCTAAACTTCACAACAAAGTGGAATGAAATTCATTTCATAATTCCCAGGAATTAATAATAATATTTAATAATAGTGCTAGTGATGTAACATTGGTAAATAGTATACATTTATAATATAAAATGTATTACTTTCACATGAAAGGATTATTAAATGACAGCTACAGACACAATTGCATATCCATCGTAACATGTACAATGTACGTTAAACTTCATGCGCTGTACATGTATAGATTTGGGAACTCAATTTTTAAAAGAAGCCTACTATCATGAGCCAAGTTTCATATTGACCTGCAATGCACCATACATGACTTAATCCATGTTCTCCAAAACATTCTCCCTTGCTGGTGATATAACTATTCCATTTGAAATCCACACCCCCCTGTGAAAGATTTGGAAATATCCACATGAGAGTGGCTTTGCTTGAAAAAAGCTGAAGTAGAACCAAACAAAAGCTGAAAAACAGCGTGAAATTGGCAAAAAAGACCCAAAATCGGGCTGAAAATAAATACAAATGCATAAATTTGAATAGTAAAAAAAAAAGCTGATCAGCTGAAAAAATCTCATCCCTGCATTAACCAACTCTATTTGATACTCACCCTCCCTCTGTAGAAGAATTAGCTTGAATCTTTCTCAGAGGATGTATGAAATTCAACTGGAGGTGCCTAATGTGTTCATCCCATTTGAATTTCATATTCCCCCTCGGAATATATTTCCAAAATCTCCCACACAGGGAGTGTGGATTTTAAATGGATTAGTCCAATGCAATTACTTGGCACCTGCATACACTTCCATTGCAGGGTTTGCCAATCTGAAGACAGTGACTAGAAAGCATTAATGACCAAACTTCACCTGTGCTCATGTACTTTACCATTCACTAGTTGATAGCGAGCCCTTGACACTGCAATCAAAAATGTCTAAGGACTAACACATAATGTCACTAAAAATGGTGATAAACAAATTTTAAAATACACATCACTTCAAATTAAATGTATTATAAAACATGTACACTTTACTTAATTTAATTAATCTAAAAACAAGTAAATTCATTCATCACTTCTAAGGGCAGTGATTGTTTTAATACACTGGTGAATGCTGATGTGGTGATCATGGATTCTATGGTACAGTCGATGTCAATTGACTACTATCTTTATTGATGGGCTAGCAATTGAGCTATTAATCAGTCACTACAAAGTTTATCAGAAGAGAAGTTTGGCACTTTTAACCGATGTTGCACGTATTCTGAGTAAACACAGTGAATGGAATACTAACTGGCGGATTGAATCATGTCAACAAACATCAACACCTCATATGCTCAACAACGTTTTACACAAGTTGGTAAGCGCTGAACTTTCCTGATAGACACTGTAGCCAGCCCTAGCATTTTTTTTTAATTGCAAGTACATAGGAGTCAAACTTATGTTTGTAACAAGTGATTCGGAAATTAATATCAAAAGGCCGACTGGTTGTGGCATACATCAAAGTGTTGTATGCCTTAGTAAAATTGGTGCCAAATATAAATATTCAGAATGCAACGACAGGGGAAGGCACTCACATGTACATGTAAAGGTGGTACAGGTATGTGTGGCAGTTAAGGGTCTCTTTTTCAGGGGTCTCCCGCAGTTCCGAAGACACACATTTAAGGATCGTGCACCAGTTGTTTAGCTTCACTTTTTAAAGTAAACTCCCAAAATTTGACAAAATAGGAATTTCTTAGCTCTACAGCCTATAATTTGGCCCAAGATTACTTCATTAGACAAAAAAAAATGTTGAAATTTCAGTTCAGAAGCCTGTATTTTTCCCAAGAATCAGTTCTCAGTTCCCAAAGTTCACAGTTCCATGCCACACACCACTACCAAAAGTAGAGCCCACTCCAGCAACGCCTGTTTGTAATAGCGTGGAAAAAAACTTACAAAACTAACCCACTGCATGTATATACTTACTAGACATAGTCATTTACTTACATGGGAACTCTTTTTCTGTACAGGACTTGGTGTTGGCTCAAAGATGTAGACTTGATTGGCATAGGATGCTGCAATCTATCAAGAAGAAGAAAAAACACATACTAAGTTTCATCATGGTTGCAAGGTTTATAATTGTAAATAACATGGTAGTCACATTTCTTTTGCAACATGCTGCCAATATGGCGCAAGTGTGTCAATACTAAGCGGTTATATTAAAAGTCAACTTTTATTAAATGGCGAAATAATGATGGAGGTATACTCCGGGGATAATACCCTCCATGAGCGACACACAAACAAGGTGCAGTCGGGATTCTCTAATATGACCTGTTTGGTAAATACAGATGTAGGGTCCTGGTTGGGTAATTGAACAAATGTGTGCTTCGCTCCTTATCACATTTAGTCTTAGTGAGTGGTGTGGCCGTGTGTATGTATTTGTCATGCATTTAGTGTGGTTTTCGTATTTGGCACATGAGCATAAAAGTCCATTCAATCGACAAAACAACATCAATAAGTACATCCATATCCTCATGAGGTAGAATCAAAAAGTACCAACTCCGCCTACCACGTGTGAGTGTCACTCATGGAGGCAACTGAATTTACCTCCAGATTATTTTGCTATGCACCCTGCAAACTTTAATTCAAAGTGTGCAGTTGTTTGCATTCTGTATGCAACACGTCATGCCAAAATGAATGCTAAGCAATGTGTACGCAAACGTTTGTAATGCTTTAAGGGCTGGGGTATGAACGTTTGGACAGTATTTATTGTGGGACATTGGAGCACATCAGACATATCGAATTGCATTCTGAATACGAAGAATGTCATTCTGATATCAAATAATTTTGATTTTTTGAAATTAGCAATTTAATACACATTTTATAGCAAATCATTAAAAATTGATATTTTTGATATTTAAAAGTACTTGAAGTAAACTTTATAAATCTGATGATTTATACTTAAAGTGTATGTAGGTGGTATGAATAGCTGTCGATCAATTGAAAATTTTGACCTTTCGTATTGAAGCTATGGATTTTTTTTCCCAAAACACCAACAAAAATTAGGTCTTTTGGGAAAAAATCCATATCTTCAATATGAAAGGTCAAAATTTTCAATTGACCGTCGGCTTTTCCTCCCTGCTACATACACTTTAAGAATATGTCATTAGATTTATATAATTTACTTCCAGGACTGTTATATATCAACAATTTGAAAAATATCAAATTTTTATAATTTGTCATAAAATTTGTATTATATTGTGATTTTCAAAAATGAAAATTATTTGATATCAGAAAGACATGCTTAGATTCAGAATGCAATTCGATAGGTCTGAGGTGCTCTCATGTCCCACAAAAATACTGTCGAAACGCAATAAACGCTCATTTTAGATCCCTTAACTTCAAGATGGAAATTATTATTCTATTTTAGGCTTTTGCCGATGAATGCCAGAGGTATATTATCTGCCCTCCTTGAGTGACAAACCACAACAGCAGATTTACCATAGCGTTGCATGTTGCATATGGTGAATATTTGAGTCATTAATCTTTGAGTACCGTACGATATATTTGATATTCCCCCACTCAAAAGTAATAAATGTAACCACAACATGCTCATTGCCATGTACAAAAATCAGTCAATTAGTCAATATGAGAAACAGGGTATTTCTGATTTGATGATGATGATGATGATGATGATGATGATGATGATGATGATGATGATGATGATGATGATGATAACAATAATAATAATAATAATAATAATAATAATAATAATAATAATAATAATAATAATAATAATAATAATATTAATAATTATACAATAACAAAAACAATAATAATAATAATATTAATATTTAAAATAATAACAATAACAATAACAATAACAATAACAATAATAATAATAATTAACAATAATTAACAACAATAATAATAAAAATATGATGTACTTGTTATTACAATATATAGCAGCCAATCTTTCTACTATACTACATTTGTAAAACTGATGGTCAAAATATATTGAATACAACTAAACAGGAAAGAAGATATATTATGTGCGGAAGCGAGCATTATATTAAGCTCCGCTACATCTCACTAGTAATGGCCAATTTTGTATACATCTTGTAGTTCAAAAAAGGTTTATTACCCGCTGCCAATTGGAATTGCAAATCTATCTTCCATTCTAACTTAACAATTGAATTTGAAATCAAATCTCACAGTGTTGAACTATAATGGTTAATGCAAAAACCTCAAGAAATTGAGTAGCATGCTGAGACTGAATGCAATGGAGCGATAATTATCTATCGGTGCCCATACTGTTACTTTAATATGGAACGTAAGTTAGGGGTGCTTATGAACAATGCAATGGAAACACTTGAAAATGTTTTTTCATTCAATAAACTGGTGCTCAATATTACGCGGTACTAGGTTCAATCTGCCTTAATCTACATCCTGTGCAAAATGTTACTAAAAATACTCATTTGGATATATATGTTTTTAATGTGTAATTATAATGTGGAACTAGCGGGATACCCATGCTCTGCGCATGCCGCCGCTAGCTGAGTGAATGGGAGCGATCACTAAAATGGGAAGAATCACTGAACAGGTGACATAATACTCTTTTTGATATTTTTCATCGCTTAATCGGAAAAGAATTGCCAATAAATCAATCATAATTTGCTAGCATACCCTACTTTTTACGACTTTGCTAATGACTCATGAACCAAACGTAACAGGTAGGTCAAACTATACGTTTTCTGAATCCTTATGAATTTGACCCACATAACTTTTGACTCCCTGGGTACGGAGCAAAAAAAGGTTTCGCATTCTCAAATGTTTAAGCATTTCAATTTAAGATTAAACATAATAAGACACACATTTGCCTCAAAATGCAAATTCTTTAGTTTCTCTCACTCTCTCTCTCTGTTTGAGTGTCATGCAAGTTTTACATCTGCAGCATGCAGCATCCCACCTCTTGAATTTCAAGTACCACAATGTCAAATACCTTGGTGATCTTAAAGCCACCATTCATTCAAAAATAATGCTATGAAAATATTAACAAGTTGCGGAGGTAGATTCAGAGATTTCACCAAACTTGTGAAAATTACAAAATGCACTTGTTCAACGGGGGAAAAAGTAGTGAAAATGAGCACTTTTTCAAGCAGTCTCCCTTAGGAGACATGACAGTAATGGTGTTGGTATTTCTCTTAATTTCAGACGCCTTTTCTGTCAGTCACCCGTGGGACGCTGTTAGCGTTTTGTTGCGTTATCCTTGTTGCCATGATTGCCTTACCTTGCCATTTTCTGAGGAGCAGTCGATACAGCCAACCTGAATATTGCCATGGTTGTCACCAGGGATGATTTGCACTCGATGGAAATTACTGGCTAGGATCACCAAGTCGCAACCAGAAGCATAGGCCTGGAGAAATGAAAGGGATAACAGAAAATAAATCACTTGTTTAGTCACAGAATATCTAGTTTCAGTTCAGACACTCTTACGAAATACCCCTCACGTCTGGCATTACTTCACAGATTTATGCAAAATATCCATTGGAAGTTTCAAAGTTGTTCGTGTATATAACATGTGCGAGGGAGTATGTTTGTTTACGATGCCAAACAAAGACACACACCTGTTTCTTTAACTATCAAATGAGGATGCACCTGCAATTGGGGACAATCCACGCTTTTTTATAGCTTCAATAGATGGCTAATAGCGTAAAAATGCATTTGACCCTATTGATGTACTCCATAGACAGGTATAGGGAAGGTCCACCGTTCGCTGCAGTTTGACCACATGTGTATATCCACGGTCACATCACCTCAAACCATCTTACCTTTTTTCAAGATGAAAGCAGTGAGACAAAAGAGAAATATAATTGTTGATGTGTTTAATCAAATTCTATGAAACTTTGCCTTGTAAGTGCGGTATAGCAGGATGTTTTAGCACTATTAATTTTCACAAATTGAACTGTTCTGAACAGCTTTGTCATTTCTTTTATTCCCTGTTTCAAACAGCTACTCTTTGAACCTATGGCTTAAAAATACTTTAGGAGGGTCTATTTTTCAGTTCTGATAACTGTGAAAAACATGAAAATAAAAACCTTTTGAAATTTTCCTGTTACACATTATAGCCCTAATCGATAGATAACATGGGTTGATGGCACAAATAGGGCACACTCATTGAGTGACCCTCTTTCTCTGAGATGTCAATTTATGAACCTAGAGCTGTACATGTACACCCACACAATATGCATCAAGTTCCATCATTTATATACATCTTTTCGTCTATACCCTTAACACCCAATACCTCAGAACCTTTTCTTTCTCTAATTTTTTTTTTCCCTTTCTTTTTTAGAATGTTTAATATGGGTTGACAAAAGACACAAAACAAAATACTGAACCATGAAATCAATTGAGAAAAATAATTTACAGTGCAGGACAGGTAGTAAATTAATCTTCAAATATCATCACTTTCACCATACTTGGTGATGATGAGTTAGTAATTTGTTCAGAGCTAAGTACACATTTATGTTACAGCCCATTGGTGTGCATTACATAACATACAAGAGAAGTTGTCTGTTATTTTTCCATTTCCAATCCGCTGCCGTCAATTAAGCAGTGACCTACTCTACCTCAATCACTTCTGGCAATTTTTTCTAGCTTTCTCCTGCTCTCTACCATACTTAAAAGATCAAAGAGCGCTGCCTATACATACTAACATCATCATTTCATTAAGTACGCTAAAAACCTTTCCATCGCACACAAATAGTTCATTATCAGATGTATCTGTTTGGGGGTGGTTATAAATAGCTCATAATCTATATCTCTGGGTTGTATAATAGGCAAAATGTTTTTGTAACACGAGATATGAAGCTTTCGTAGTAAGTAAATCTGACTAATTTTATTATACAAAATGTATATGATGTACAATTGAGTTGTGATAATGAATTGTGTTTGCTTAATTAAGAGATTATTGTGAGCAAAATGACAAAATATTTCTGAAGCAAACTCCTTACACAAGGATGCATACAATGTGCTGTTTTATAACAATGCATGAAATAGCTGGTGACATAAATGGGTTAAAAGATTTTTGAAAGTTTATTTACTTTAATGGTGACTCAATTGAGAGAGTTAGGCTGTCAGAATTGGGCTAATTCAGATGTTTTACAAGTACTTTCTATCTACATGTAAAGTAAAGAACCTTGTATCAACAGCTATGTGATGCTATGGTATTGGTTGTTTCTTAGGTTGTGAATAATTTAAATTTTGCAATATTCCAATTAAAACAAAATACACATCCTTTCACAAATTATTATGACAATCATCCACATTAATAAGATATTCATGTTCATTTAAAAGTAAAATGTTTTTCAAAATTACTTTTTCTCTGTAGTTTACATTGCCAGAACATGGGAAGGGTAATGTTGACACTCCAATGCATCAACAACATGATTACATAGCAACAAATCACAGACAAGTGCTTTGCAATGCGTCATACGCGCAACACACTAATAAAGCTAGTGAAACAGAGAAAAAGAATATTAGTACCGGGTAGTACAATGTAAGTTGAATATGCTTGAGTATACAAATTAATGAAACTGATACTTGAGATCCTGATGATTCTCAATTCTGTTTCCAGTCTATGCCACCTGCTCACAAGTATTATACCTCCCACACTACACCTGTATGTACTTGAAACACCCACAAAACCAGTTCCTAACAATGTTTGAAATAACATTTTAACATCAACTAAAATGCTGGATTATTCTTTTATCCAGGCAAAAAAAATCATTATATAGTGATCAATTCGAGCATATAGAAAAAAATTTTGTATTCTTTCTTTTTTAATTATTATTTCTGTAGATCATATTCACTTTAATATTTCATTTTATTTATTCTCATACTGTAGCTCAGATCATCAGATGACTATGTGTGGATGTGGGTGGTGGGTGCGTGGGGGTGTGTGTTGGAGGAGAGGGTAATCACCTCTTGTGTGGGAGTGTGTAATAAAATTATTAAAACTGGGAGTAGATAACATAGTTCAGTTTACTTCTTACTACAATGGTTTTAAATTGGTGAACACTCATTGCTTCTTGTCCAATGTAATAAACTACACGTAGGTTGCCTGTACTGGGTAAAGGACCTTATTACATATTGATTTTTAATCTAGCAAGCTTGTCGAATTCCACAGCTATGTAAATCTCCAATAACCTACATGTAAACCCTGCCAATATAGAAAGCATCAAATTTCAACAGGGATCAAATTTTCACAAATTCTGAGCAATTTAGTGGATGCAATTTTTAACAACTGAAGAAGATTTTGATATTCTTCAAGAAAATAAATTGTCTTGGCGCCAAAAAATTATACTGCAAAATATTTGTTAAAACATAAGGTGATGAAAAAATTAAAATAAATCTGTTCTACGGATAGACAGCCCTTTTAAGTTGGCTGGTTTGGTTTTTTTTGTAAATGAAAATAAAAATCACCCAAATCTGTAAATATTTTGCAATTTTTTAAATACAAAAATTGTTCATAAAAATCTGACATTTTCTGAATTTGGGTCGACATTCATTTGTAGAGGGATTTTTATCCCAATTTGTTAAAATCTGGGTTGGTCAGGCCCGTAAAACAGAGCTTTTTTTCATCGCCAAACAGCCACCACTGTGACCAATATTGATGACATCATTGATGCCTTTGTTTTTTGACGCAATGACGTGGTTAGATCATGCATCATAATACAGGAGACTAAACTGAGATGACCAAGACTAGATATTGATTTGGGTTCCAATTTTAATTGGAAATCCGTTAACTCTACTGACAAGGCCAACCACTCTCTCTATAACAAATGGCCTAGCTGCAATCAAATGATACTAGCAAGAGATACACGATGCTGGTTAACAGCAAACCTACATACAAAACATGTTGTCCACAATTTCATTGATCACAGTTGAGGAGAGTGCAATATCACACAGACCTGCCAGCTATTTATTTTTATTTTACATTTTATTTATTAAATATTTAGACTTGGTAAATTTGTGCATTATCAAACAGAACATATATGAAATGAATTCATCATGATTTTAAGTGTATTGCCCTGTGAGAGTGTGATTTGTTCCAAATACAAATTAAAACATTTATTTTTTTACTATTGCATGCATTTAATGGTGTTCAGGGCCAAATTTTACATTGGCATATATTTCAATAAAGTAAAAAAACATTTTTTTTACTTTAGCCTGTTCTTGAAGTCAACTAACCAAACCTAATCAAATATTTTTGCTACGGTATACACATACGTGATACTGTTACAGTTTACTAGAAAAGCCTCATCTATTTCACATTATTTTTACATAATTGACTGCAAAATGCTTTTTAGGCCCTTCGCACTTGATTATTAGTTTCCTGTTAAAGATTTTGAAAAAGGGACGAGGTGACTTTTAATTATTAATTATTAATTATCTTTTATTTTCTTTATTTCGTTTGAACTATTACACGGAACTATTGACTCGTTTTGACTAGAGCGGACATTTAATTATTTCACAACAATATTTGATTTTATAAATAAGTGAAGGTGGAGATGTACTCTTTGTTTGTTCATAATTATTGTTGATATTATTAAAGTTAGAAAATGGCAAGTAGAAGGAGTTGAAAGTTATTTTAAAGGGGAAAATTAGAAATAAAAATAAAATAATTAATTATTTTGAGATTTTCAATTTTGGACGCGGGTGGTAAACAGGAAACTAATAATCAAGTGCGAAGGGCCAATATCAGAGGTAACTGGATGACAAGTTATGCAATATTATACTGGTCAGTCTTTCCACACATTGCAGAAAGTTCTTCACTACATGATGAATGCAAATTAAACTCTGTTGCATGATGCTATCTGCAAGTGATGCACTGCAGCTTTGAATTGGACTAAAAAAATGATCTCGTCTTATATGCGGAGGCACATGTGGTAGCCAGACAAAGTACTAGCCTTCAGCCAAATTGAATAACCTATACAGCTATACCGCATGCAACATACATCTATCTGCACATACATGCACTTGAAGTTGAAATATTCATAAGAGTGAGCACCGGTTCTCTTGAAGTTGTAGGTGGATTTAATACAAAATTCAACAGGTGGATTATGAACCTGCACACTAAATGGGAAAACAACATTTACTTTTACCACATTTGCATACTGATAGTGATGTATTTTTTATTATAATTGTTCACACATCAAAATGACTTGATAAATGTTTGTTTGATTTGATTGTTATTGTTTTTAGAGTATTATGTGATGTGATCAAGCTAAATGAGTTGTTAGTTACTCATATTGATTTTGAGAAATATTCAATTATAGCAATAGATTCAATTTCTTTTGCCATGTTTTCATTTTGATTGTTCTCAGCACTGAAATGACCATATCTCTGGAACCATAAGTTTAATTCCAATTGTGATGGATTTTCAGCAAAAATAAAGCTCAGCAAATGACACATGAAATGAACTGAAGGTTCCAAATCACTCCCATACAAAGCACACTTTTGTCATTACACATATACAATGTACCTTTAAGGTCTCATGGAAGAAACCTTTCCTGTCCTGTGTTTCAACCTAACATTATTGCATTACAATTTGTGACATGCCATGTCAAAAGGAGACACTTTTGGGCAGGTTATCAATTTGAGGTTTTTACATAAATATAGAGATATTTTGCTCCACAGCCCATTTTCCCCAATGAAATAGGACATTCCTAAGCGAAGATATTGAGTTTGTGAGTTATGGTATTAACTTATATTATTGACAATGTTGAGAGTAGGAATTACCTTGAAAAATGTCTCAAAAAATACATGATGCCAGTTATATTCCGGTCTGAAACTATCAGACAATATTTTAAACATTAAAAACATCACAAATTTGTAACAAACCCAAATTGTGAAAAATCACCCTGGCTATTTCTTCATAAATTTATTATCCTGCCCAAAAGTGTCTCCTTTTGACATGGCATGTCACATTTACAAATTAATTATCGCAGTACATGTACCACTTCTAAACACACCTTTACCAGGGGATGCCAAGCAGTCTTGTCCTAAACCAATCCTAACCCTATAGCAGAGCCTATCTTAAACACAACCTAACCAAAAGGCATTCTGCAACACATTTGTTTCAGACGGACATTTTATTTTTTTATTTATTGAAGAATACCATACCAAGGACATACATACATTTAAAAAAATGGAACTTTGTATTTTATAGCTAAATTCAATGGAGATGAAGAATGAGCTGAAAAGTGCAATAGATATAACCTCATTTTAGGCTATTTTAGACCATTTCAAGCACTTTTAATGGTTCATAAAAAAAGTATACAATTGTATCATGATTTGAGCTATTGTTGTTGAAACACTCTGACCAAGCTGACAGGGGTCAAAATAAGTACTTTTGCCCAAACCTTGATTTGGACTCAATCATGTGGCTAACTGTCACTCTTTTCAAGATCTACTTCTATGATCCATTAAATTTAAATTTACTCTGAACTAACTATATGTGCATGCATGATAATTGATAATGAGTTAGAAGGTATAACATCCCCCTCAGTTTGCATACAAACAGGGTAATTACATTTTTATATCACCTTCTTTTTGCATAAAAAACAGGGTTATTTTATTTTTATATAAATTGGATCATGTGATATAATATTTTTAGACAAGTCCTTAATATTTGATTGAGGGTGGAAATCCATGTCATTTTATATTTTGTAAGCAATTATTTCAGACCATTTCAAACTATGTTTCCAATCGAACCACCCTGACCTCCTCCTATCTAGTCTTTATTCTAGATTACACAGTTTATTTTAGCCTTTTTTTCTCTATCTGGATCACGAGATGCCCTTGCACCACGTTCATGTTCACACATCGAGCCTGCCACCATTCACTGTGTATACATGCAACTAGGACCTTTGAGCTGATCAGGAGACGGGTCCCAATAGAGTATGTTTTATTACGTACAGGAAAAGCCCAGGGGAAAATAAAATTGTGATCAATAATCAGGTATGAGCAGAACTACCAAGAGACAAGTTTACACTGCCTGGCATTAATCTATGAATGGTGTTTTATTCTTTTCAACGCTACCTATAATAAACACGAGCTAGAAGACTTGCATATTCCCCAACACCTGCATAATAAAGGTGGTTGTGTGTCACATCATAGATCCTGGATTTTTTATTCATTTTTTTATATTTCTTTCCAAAATCTATGGTGTCATCAAGTCATCATGCTGTGGCTTCCATTCATCAACACACAGATTTCATGCACCATTGATTCTACAAAAAATGCTGTTGACAAAATATGCAATTATATCACTGATGGCACAATACATCTCAGCTATGCCAATGGGCAAGTTTTGTTTTTAACCAGACCCTATCTCAACTTGATTTTCTGGGGACTGTACTGGACCTGGGTGAGCAGAAATCAAGATGAAAACATCAGGGCAAATCAGTGTCAAAATGGTTCATTTTTGTGGCCTAAATTGCAAACTCATGAAGCACATACTTTGTTGCAGCTAACCAACAATGTAAGGTTTTGTGCATATTTTATCTTTTCATCTGTAAAATGCTATGCCACAGTGAACACTCAAGGAAAGTGGACGTCCACAGTTACTAGACAGTGTTTCTAGATCTAAACCAGCAGGCCTACAAGAATGCATTATAGCTGTTTACCTCAGTTGCTGGTGTAGGATGAGTCCACACTTGCGACATTGGACAGTAAATTTAACCACATCCACAAGGCAAATAAAATCAATTATGAATGTCCACTGTTGAATAATAAAAACTCAATCAGGGGATGATTTCACGTATTGGGGTGCTTAAACGTAATTGGATGGGCACTACATTATATGTGTGGGTGCAGGGTCCAAAGTTTGTTTTGTGAGAGGCTGAGGGCATCCAATTTTGCAGGAACACCAAGGCAATGGACTGCAGGGAGCACCCGAGGCAAATTACCTTAGGTAACTTATTTTGGTCCCACTCAATGCGGGTGCTGGGGAAAATGCCGGCAAACAAGGACACACACACACAATTTTCACATTTGAACCATGGACCTCTCTGCAAATTACAATGGGGAACAGTCCTCGGTTCAAGGAGGTCTGTAACTGTCTGCAAATGCATGTATAACATATCTGCAGTTGCTGCAAATGCATATAACATCTGCAGTTGCCAGGTAAAATTTTATATTTATACACAAAAAAAAAATGGTACACAATATCCCCAGTATGTCGATTAACTTAACATTCAGACGTCCACATTTGCATAGTCCTAAACAGCATCTATGTTTGGATGCGATTATATGTGGGGGTGTAACTGTGTACATGTGTACCCCATATATATGAAAAAAGTATGTAGGACTGGACATTTGACTCATACTTATTCACAAAATGCTTCATAACTAATCTCTCACTCACTCACCGCATAGCAGTGCGTAGTAATAAATTGCATTAATACCCAATGCAAATTTATACAAAGTGATGTATCAATTAATTAATCATCATGCTTTTCAATTAAGCACCATGGTAAATTGAATGCATGCATCCATTGACTCATACCTGCTGCTCACACTAAACGCTGACCAGATAACGTTTGTCCTGCTGACCTTCAAGCGTCTAATGTACCAGTACATGTACAATATGTCAGAACTGAAGCCAATACGTAAACTCATTCTTTATTTTTTTAAACCAGGTCACAAAATAAAATTCCAGCTCTGATCGATCATCTAATACACATGAATGTATTGCAAATGTACCGGTATTAAGAAGACTGAAACTTACCAATTTTTTAAAATCAAAATAGTCTCAAATATTTTTGAACAAATACTTAGCATATAATTTTAACACACAAATTAAAATATACCTTCCTAAAAATCTTTTGAATCTGATTAATAACTCTTCCCCCTACATCTATAATACTTAATAGCGTAAGGTTTATTGCAATTATAGCACACAGAAATTGTCATGTTGAACAAACAAATTTAACATTCAAATCTCAACAATAATGACCTTTTCAAAGGAGGGTAGAGGAGGAACCATGGACCTCTCTGCAAATTACAATGGGGAACAGTCCTCGGTTCAAGGAGGTCTGTAACTGTCTGCAAATGCATGTATAACATATCTGCAGTTGCTGCAAATGCATATAACATCTGCAGTTGCCAGGTAAAATTTTATATTTATACACATACAAAAAATGGTACACAATATCCCCAGTATGTCGATTAACTTAACATTCAGACGTCCACATTTGCATAGTCCTAAACAGCATCTATGTTTGGATGCGATTATATGTGGGGGTGTAACTGTGTACATGTGTACCCCATATATATGAAAAAAGTATGTAGGACTGGACATTTGACTCATACTTATTCACAAAATGCTTCATAACTAATCTCTCACTCACTCACCGCATAGCAGTGCGTAGTAATAAATTGCATTAATACCCAATGCAAATTTATACAAAGTGATGTATCAATTAATTAATCATCATGCTTTTCAATTAAGCACCATGGTAAATTGAATGCATGCATCCATTGACTCATACCTGCTGCTCACACTAAACGCTGACCAGATAACGTTTGTCCTGCTGACCTTCAAGCGTCTAATGTACCAGTACATGTACAATATGTCAGAACTGAAGCCAATACGTAAACTCATTCTTTATTTTTTTAAACCAGGTCACAAAATAAAATTCCAGCTCTGATCGATCATCTAATACACATGAATGTATTGCAAATGTACCGGTATTAAGAAGACTGAAACTGACCAATTTTTTAAAATCAAAATAGTCTCAAATATTTTTGAACAAATACTTAGCATATAATTTTAACACACAAATTAAAATATACCTTCCTAAAAATCTTTTGAATCTGATTAATAACTCTTCCCCCTACATCTATAATACTTAATAGCGTAAGGTTTATTGCAATTATAGCACACAGAAATTGTCATGTTGAACAAACAAATTTAACATTCAAATCTCAACAATAATGACCTTTTCAAAGGAGGGTAGAGGAGGAACTGCAGGGCAATTCTACCAAATAGAATTTCTTGACCCACATAAATGAAAGGACGATGCAATTCTGTATTCTAATTAATGCATTCACAGCTCTTATATTTTATATTTTACATTTTTGTTTCTTGGTGCTTGATTTCATTTTAAAAGTTTTCTTGTCAGCTACATCAGTGAGAACACTTGACAGTTAATTTTGTTTATTTGGGTGAATTTGGAAATTGGGCCTCAAAAAGTAATTCTTCCTTTGACACTTGGCTATTACTGATCAGTTCTTTTGAGCAGGCGAACAATGAAGAGGGCTTCTAAGCTGTGGAAAACAAAACTGTGTCAGTGAGAATAATACAGGAAAAGTGACTAACTACATTTTAATCATCATCACATTAATTAGGGAATAAACAATAGGAAATTTTGTTTTTTTACCGTGTAATAGATGATAGGCAGGTCCAATATTTTGAGTAGTGGATAACGACGCATACAAAAATTCATGTCGTTTATTCTCTTTCTTAGTCAGATAAATATTATTTGTAAACTATCTTATTGAGATCAAATAAAGTTACCATCATGAAAACTCCCCTTATTCTTCACCTTTTGTACATCTTCTGTTTCAAGCATGTGCGAGTATTACTGTAAGAGTGGAAATTTTCGCACAAATTAATTTTTCACACTTGGCCAATTTTGAACTATTTCCCTTGTTTTTAAATTTGTGATTCTAAGTTTCCTTACATTGACCTATACACAAAAGGAATATATTAGTGCGTTGTTATTTTCACGGTAGCAGCTCGGAACCGTGAAAAGCGTAAAAATAAATGCAGCGCGAAAATTTCCACTTTTACAGTACGCGTAGAATGCGCTACATACTCTCACCTCTACAAGCATATTACGCATTACCAATACTTGTGATGATGTAGGGTCATCTAGGGCCTAATAGATGACACCCGAAATCATGTGATTGTCTTTAATCAGATATAAGAACTAGACCGCTCCCACTGAATAAGAGCGTAATATGCACATCTGGTTTGAAGATATGCTTTAATATTGCTTCATTAGATTTCCTAATGTCTTTAATATCCTTCAGCGATTTACTCAATGATCTGTAGTACTTAGTGTATGTGTTCAATGACCTGCATGTTTATATAAATAATAAAAGTATACACGTATGTAGACAGCATTTCATTGCAGTTGCCCTAAATTGTTCCTTACATGTACATTCCAGTTACATTACATGTAAATTAAAGGAAGTCTCCAGCAATCACAACATTATTTTTAATGCCTTATATTAATGTTAGAACGTTAGTTATCAAGCACGAATCACATGGTTTTTGTTTTACCATTATTTACCATAAACAATAGCGGTTCGCGAACCACACGATCCCCCTGGCTGGATGGTCAGTAAAATGTAACCAATTAGTACCCATACCTAATCCACCCACCCACCAAGTTGAACTACAACCCCCCTCCCACCCACCCTGGACTAACTTTGAACATCTCCCACACAAACTAAATAAAATTGGCTCTAAATCTAGACTGTACCCTGACTGTACCTACCAAGTTTCATGTCCATCTGACAGTTTTACTAATTTGACCTCATATGACCCCTGATGACCTTCCAAGAATTTGGCTCTAAATGTTGACTGTACCCACCAAGTGTCATGCCCATCCGACAGTTTTTACTAATTAGACCTTAGATGACCCCTGGTGACCCTGAAATTAGCCTTTTAAAAATTTACTAGTTTGACCTCATATGACCCCTGATGACCTTCCAAGAATTTGGCTCTAAATGTTGACTGTACCCACCAAGTTTCATGCCCATACGATAGTAAATTTGACCTCAGCTGCCCCTGGATGACCTCAGGTGACCTTCCTTGACCCACTAACCAATACAAACTTGTTCTGTCTCGAGTCAAGATGCACCCACTCACCAAGTTTGAGGAACGTGCGACCCCTAGTCTTCGAGAAAATAGGCCCAAAGCAAAACCTAACCAAAATGGAACATACATATTATACACATTTAAATACATACAGAAGGAATACAATACGGTACACTCTAAAAAGAGCTGCTTCTTTGTTCTTTTGGGCTTCTTTCTTTCCCATACTTCTTCATGTATTAATTTTAAAAGTAGGCCTACTGTACCTAATTACTTACAATTACTCACTACTAAATTTACCATATTTACTCAATTTTTTGTGGGGTCACATATAGGTTAAAATCAGTGGTCCAAATTCAGACCCACAAAAATTTGTAAGGGCCCTCAAACATTTAAGATGAAGGGTCCAAATGGCCCTCAGAAATTCTGGCTTATTTTGAGGCCTGATGATGATGATATAGCAAAACGTCATTAGGTCATGTGACGTTTGTGATCGCCAATTTTTAGCGCACAGGAATTGTAGTATTGGTGGAAAGGAACCTAATTAAATGGGGCACCATTTTACATTCACGTTTCGTGGGAATAAAAACTTGCAGAATTTTGAACTTTTACGGAAGCTTGACCATATCTGAATAAGTTTGTGAAACCCGGAAGAAATCACGAACATGGAAATGAATAGGGATGCTGAATAACAGAAGGAGCCTACTTCATGCAACTTATTTTTACTCCAGTCCATATATCATGTATATTATGTAACAAAAAATTGGCAATCAAAGTGACAAAAATTCCTGAAAAATGTTGCGCGTGTGAAAACCCCTTTGCTTCATCAAAAGGCAAATTTCATGCGAGAAATTTCGCGAATATGCACCAAATCGCGCAGAATGCAAGTTAGTACAAACCTAAACAGTATCACGCATGTAGACTGCAACAAATATCATCAAAATGTATATTTTTAACATTATATTAATTGCAGTGCACCATAAAACCGGAGAATATTTCCTACCTCATTCCATCCAGTACCATTAGCTAAATTTGATATGGTCAGCAGTTTTTGAAACATGTCAGTAAACAACAACAACAACAACAACAACAACAACAACAACAACAACAACAACAACAACAACAACAACAACAACAACAACAACAACAGCAACAACATACATGTGGAATTTCAGTTTTCCTATGATTATACTACACTTCGCTAAATTTGAGTGAGGAGGAATGAAAAATTTGGAAGAGTAGGTTTAGTACAAGCTACAACCATATACTCTCCACTGTCTATGCTACAACATATACAAAAATAGGCGGTTCTCGAACCACGCGATCCCCCTGGCTGGGCGGTCAATAAACATGTACCTCAGATGACCCCTGGTGACCTCGCAATGACCTTCCAAAAATTTGGCTCTAAATGTAGACTGTACCCACCAAGTTTCATGCCCATCCGACAGTTTTTACTAATTTGACCTCAGATGACCCCTGGTGACCTCGAAATAACCTTCCAAAAATTTGGCTTTAAAATTTGGCTTTAAATGTTGACTGTACCCACCAAGTTTCATGCCCATACAACAGTTTTTACTAGTTGACCTCAGATGACCCCTGGATGACCTCAGTGACGATGAGTGACCTTGACCCACTAACCAATACAAACCGGTTCTGTCTCGGGTCAAGATGCACCCACCCACCAAGTTTGAGGAACGTGCGACCCCTAGTCTCCGAGAAAATAGGCGGAAGGCAAAACCTAACCAAAATGGAACATGGTCATTTTCACAGTAAAGGGTGTAACTTTTGATTTTTTGGGTCAAAATTTCAAACCACTTAAATATGTTTCTGTTTACTGAAATCATGCATAGAAGCAACTTAAATTCCAGTAAAATAATGTTTCAATGCTTAAACCTTTTGATTTCTAATAAAAAATTTGACATTTCCATAACATTTTGGTTAAAATCTAAGAAAAAATTTATTTTACATAACCTCAGAAAATTATGACATGAAAGCTGGAATTCATGTGAAATCCCATTCCAAAGTAAGTCAACAGATATAAGTTAAATTTTACACCATGTTTTGCTATGTTTGTAATTGCAGTTTTGAAATTTGTTAACATCAAGTGTCATTTACAATGGAAATTTCCAAACCTTAAACATATTTTTTAAGTTTTAATTGGGTTCCTAAAATAATTTGAATGTCTAACTTCCTGTACAAATACTACTTGATGAAAGGAACCTCCCAGCCAAGTTTCACAGAAATTGGAGTTATTTTTAGAATTGGCAATTCAAGCGATTTGTGTTTGGAGGCTTCAGTTAACAACACAGGTGATCATAAAAGTAAAATATTTGGCTAACCACTACAAGTTGACATAAAAAAATAGGTAAAAAATATCACAATTACCAATTTTCATGCTTTGCTTCTAAGTATTGAATTTCAGTTGTGACAAAAAGTAAATTATCACAGCAAGTCATTTTTTTTTTTCGGAGGCTTCATGTTAACAATTGTTAAACATAGCAGAAGTAGTTTTTTTGAAAACAACAGTGTTGGGATCATCTAAGCTGTTATTTTCTTGTGTATATTGAATCAATGATTCTATGGGGCAGATATTTTTTTTTTTTTTTTTTTTTTTTTTTTTTAATTTTTTTTTTTTCTTTTTTTTTTTCCAGTGTACATTTTACAATCATAGTTTACTCAGATAAATACAGAAATTTTGATTTCTATACACCAGGTATTTTTTAAATATTAAACAATACATAAACAGTACCAGTACATAAACAGTACCAGCACACACACACTCTCACATACATATTTATATAGCATTTGATTTGTCTAGCTTTTACAATAAGAAAATGTTTAGTTGAAAAGTCCCTTCCAAACCTGCCATTTATTTTGATAAACTCGGTATTTTGAATCTTTTAAAAGAATGAATCTTTCCAATTTATGATAATATTCTATTTCCTTCTGAAGAGGGATAAAAGAAAGGGTCGAATTTTGGCATCTTTTTCTGTATATATAAAACTTAGTTAGAATGAGAATTAAATTGATAGCACTATTTAGTTTTCCTAAATCTGTCCCGAAAAGAATATGATTTCGGTTGAATGTGATAGGTATACCGAGTTTTTGTAAACACCAGGTTTCGAGCTGAGACCAAATGGGTTTAACCTTTTTACAATCTGATAAAAGATGAATTATCGTTTCGGGTTCCTTGTTGCAAAAAGTACATATATTATCATTTCTTTTGCCAATTATAAACATAAATGTATTTGTGGTAAGAATTCCATTTAAAATTCTGTACTGAAACCACCGTAATTTTGTATCCATTGTACATTTAAATGGCAACAAAGAATATACCTTCCATTCATCATCTGAAAAGCTACTATTTAATTTTACTTCCCATTTTCGTTTTGCTCTTGGTATCTTTGAGGACATAAGTTGTTTACAGATTGATCTGCAACCTTTTTATCTTTTAAAATAAAACTGAAATGAAATGGGATAAACGGCTTAGGAATTGCAATAAATGTAGCGTTTTCCTGAAATAGATGCTTGAAATTACTCTTAATTGATGGACCATGATGCACCTATGGGGCAGATATTGTAGATTTATCACATGTTAATTTTTTCACCCATTTGTTAAGTATGGTGTTTTTTGCATGTGAAGCCTCCGAAACAGGCTTTTTTGGGTAGCAGTATATTTTTCAAACATTAACCATAATGTCAAAATTTTTTTTAATTTATGACATTCTGCACATATCAAGTAATAATTACAATGCAGATATCAGTATGAAACACAACAATTTAGATATGCATAGATGATAATTAATCTTATTGTTGTTTCGGAGACTTCATTTGTTTCGGAGGCTTCAATTGTTAACGGAAAGTTTGTATTGGGTCCCATTTTCAAACGGTGATATATATCTCCACGATTTAAAAACATGTGACTTGAGGATCTACTTTGCTACATTTTGATAAATAGATTGGATGAGCTCTTTTATTTATATTTGCACAAGCTTGCTGAACAGTTTGTTTCGGAGGCTTCAAAAAGTTAACGGAAAAACGGCTCTTTGAAGTCAAGATTTTATAAAAATTTTAAAAGCTTGCAAATCGACTAATTTTTGTTACCCATTTCAAGTTAAGATAACAACTGTTATGAATCAAGAAGAAGTGAAGAAATAACCAAGAATTATGAACCAAAGCTACACCCACAAAGTTTGTTAACAATTGTTAACGGAAAATGAAGCCTCGAAGCGACAAATATCGAAGTCCGATTCTCAAAAATACAGGGCTGTTCACAATCAAATCTAATGTGGCAGTGTTTACTGAACATATGACTGTACTTTCAGGATAAGAAAAATTATCCATGAACTAACTGAAGAAAACACAGGGTTTTACAAAAATGTTACTGTTTTTATAGTTTTTCAAAATGGCAATATTAAGTACATTTAAGCCTGCTAAAACTGAACATAGTAACTCCCAAAGCTGATTATGCTACCCAAGGTAGCTGCTAACTAGATGACTTATGTGGCCAAAAATCATGGAATTCTGTGGCTTTATTAGAACACTACGGATTAAAATGTTAAAAATCCAAAGTTACACCCTTTACCGTGAAAATGACCACAGACGTATAACATGTACATACACACAAACCCCTACATTTTGTACACACCCCTACATACATACAGAAGGAATACACTATCGCAATATCCCCCTCATGGCTAAAGCCAGGGGGACTAACAATGTTTGTAAGAGCTCAGACAGATGTACTTCACTATTAAACGTGAAAGCCTTAGAACCAGGCCAATGTGGCTCCTGGTTCACAAAGATTTTATGCAAACTTGGGGCCACTTCAAATCCCCAAGGAGCCAGTCCAATTCAAACTTATCATTTGTTAGTTTAACTTTAATATTGTACCAAAAGTGGCACATGCCATACTTTTTTGCATAACACGTATGTAGCATCAAACTGTTAAAATAAATTAACACTTATCCAAGGGGAAGTTTAGTTCCAAATCCATGGGCAATGTTGGAATCTTGTATGGAAGTCAACAGTCAGCCAGACCACTTTGTTATGGAAGTCAACAGTCAGCCAGACCACTTTTCTGCCAAAAATTGTCTCCTGGTTCAGACTAGATGGTTGACAGAAACCAGGGGACTGGCTTACAGAATGGCACTCTCTTGGTCTGATTGACACATGTGTCCCTGCTAACGAGCAACATATATGCAGTAGAGCTTTGTGTTCCCTTTGAGTGCTGCTCTGCGCCGACCAACATTTTGACTGTGAGACGATTGATTAACCGATCAGAACCCCACTCCCATGTTTACATTGTGTTATGTATGTTCTATTTATGTAAACAAGTGTCCTTCTCTTCCAGCAAGTAATACTACATGAATAGTAAATTCCTGTAAATTTTTGACAAGAGCGTACTTCCGCGATGTTGACAAGGCGGAACTAATAACAACACGTTCAGTGACTCTACAACAGCAGATCGCGTCAGCAGCCAATCAGAGACATTAAAGCGAGTTTACCACAGTGAATACAAGGCATACGTACGTATACGTAGTAAAGGATGTTCTTGTCAAAAGTTTACAGCAACTTACTACAGAACAGTGCTCTCTTGCACTGATTGACACATGTCATGTGTGCCGTTTATCGAGTAAAAACTGGGTCACATCAGAATCATTATGTATGTCAGAGATAAGCTAAGCATAGGGAAAATGCGCTATTTTTGAGAGTAAAATGCATGTGCGCATTTTTTACCAAAATGCATGAATTTTCTCCCAAAAAAGTTCAAATATATATACAATATTAAAAAAATGTTAAAGTTTTTCCTCTATATTTTCTTGCAAATTTTTGCTACAGCCTATTTTCTATACCGTACTTTTTCTAACATGGATTGTGTTGCATATCATTATGGATTCTTTGATTTTAGTGAAAACTTCAGGTTTTTGGAAAATGAGTACTTGAAAAATGTTTATTTTGGGCAAATCTTAAAATTCACAGTCAGACCTACATGTAAAATGCATGATTGTACCCAAAATGCGCAATTTTCATCATTTTTTGCGCATCACGCATTTTCCATGTCCTTAGGATATAAGCGATCCATTTGGCGATCGCTGAATAGAACAACATGATCCACCATTGGCAAATTTGGCAACGTTCAATGTAATATTTTGATGCATAATTTTGTACAAAGCAAACGTCAGATTATGTTACATACTTAGAAGAATTTAGAAATTTAGAATCACTTTTTATTCATCCGGTAAGATTTTTCAAAAATCCAAGTTAAAGTGTGTAAACTGATTTGAAAAGTTGCTGAATTTACTTTCTTATGTGTACACCATTGTACAACACCATAATTATTTGCTGACATTACACATGTTCATGCGTAAAGAGTTTCAGGGCCCTACATGTACATGTAGCGCATGTGCAGAAGGTGACCGCTTCACATTCTAAATTCATCTGCATCACAAATTCACGATCACAACTTTCAGACAAAGTGACAGTCAAGTTAACATAAGGATTACCAGGGCAGTTCAGTTGGGGATATTAAATGCACCTGTCACTTGTATGATGCTCTATATGACCCCCGGGAATGGTGCATCATTTATCCAATGCAAAAAGATGCACATTCCCAATATTTACAAACTAAGGTGCCATTTATTTTTATCCCACAATGATTGGTGGATCGCTAGATATTGCAGTTTGAAAATATTTAAACCCCAGTTCTGCCGCATGCCGATAGTACTCAAACATATTTTTTGAGGGGATGATGGGATTTTTTTAAGGAGAAGATGAAACTTAATTTCAACTAGTGATTAATGAGCATTTATTTTATTTATAATATTATGGACGGCCGAGTTTTGAAATGTTGCTTTTGTAAAGCTAGTGAAATCCCTGATGACGGACATTTGACGCACACCCAGGTAGAGTAATTGACATTGACACACCTAAACAGTGTTCGAAATAAGCACTTATCCTCTTGTCCTCTTGTCCAAAAATCACTGGGGACAACCATATTGCTTATTGAGCTATGTACTTATCCCCTGGACAACCACTATATTTTACCTCCAAAAGTATGACACATTTTGGGGACAACCAAAATGTATTGAGGACAAGCAGAATTTATGCTTTAGTTATCCTCGGGATAACCTCCATATTTTCCTTATTTCGGACACTGCACCTAAATATCTCTATGTTGTGACTGATACCTTGCGTCAACAATGATAAATGACCCACCCATGATGCACCTTTCCCGGGGTCTTATAGTGCATCATACAAGTGACAGGTGAATTTAATATCCCCGAATGAACTCCCCTGGTAATCCTTGCAACAATGTTAGCTTACATTACAAAATACATGTAACATTGACTGTCACTTTGTCTGAAGTATCCCGGGAAAGTATTACTGAGCACTACGCTACACAGACGGAGGATGTAGTCATGTAGATTGCAGTGCATGATGTATGATATCAACTCTCTCTCACGTCTTCATATTCAAATGGCCAACAGATAAATGATGGACTATCAATCAATATACATTTTGTAGCATCATTGACATTGGCATTGCCATTGTATTGCAGACTGAGTTGGACCTCAGAAATGTGAATTATGCATACAATGTAGCCTGCGATTATATATAGTTTTAAAGTAAGTATCCAAATGCTAAGGCATGGGGAATTCTTAGTCAGTTGGAGTGGTCTAGTTTGTAGGGTCACCGTTGCTCCACATAATCTGATTGGACAATCGCATGATTTCGGGTGCCTATCAGGCTGTAGACGACCCCACGTCATAATAAGTGTTGATAACGTGTAACACGCTTGTAGAGGTGCGCGTATGTATCGTGTTGTTTGCGTAGACTAGTACAGTCTGTCCACTCTGAAGTACAAAGTAACAACGCGCGTGTATACAGCGCGTAAATAGTGCGCAGTGCTGCGTTTCTGCTGCAGGTATGTGTGCCTTCAAAGTCGGCACAATGTGTGCGTCTGCGTCGGTACTTTGTACTTCAGAGAAGACTGACTGTATTAGTCTAGATTATTGGTTTTCCCTATAGCCGTGTACTCGCTGCGTAGTCCCTAGCGTCCTAGTGAGTAGATTTTCTTGCAATATTTGGCCTATTTACCTTCAAATTTGATCCTTACATGTACTTTGATTCCAGAACAATATCCAGCGTAGTAAAAAAAAATTTTTGGCGTTTCTGATCGTCACGATGAAGCATTTTTCAGGACAAAAATGGTTGCTCAGTTCTTCGTCTCGTTTGTTTTTGTCGTAGGCAGGTGGTAGGTTAGTATCGACGCAATTGGCTGTGCAGAGATTGATGCTGATCAATGATGTGTTTTCACGTAACTTAATCAACCAGTCCTACAACTGCTTACGCACGGTCATCGGGTTGTGCTTGTTCCGCCATGTTTATTGTTTCGAGATCGGGGCCTTGGGATTTAGGCTATTTTATTGGAACCAAAACAACAGCGGGAATCGTGTGTTAAATCGACATAGAAAAGAAGGAGGGATCAGCAAAATTTACTGTCAGCCCTCTGGTCAAAACTTTAGTCACGCCAGCAGTGAAATTTGTCATTTTCATTCGTGATCATTTTTGTTGGATCTTGCGGGAGAGAAGCGGCTTCTTAAATCATCTTTATTCGCCAAATTCCAAATGATATTATGTTTCAAGAATTTGGTAAGAATCCTAGTTAAGTTTCTGATTCTTATATGAGTACAGTTTTATATGCATCGTCCAAATTTCAAAGAAATTTGTTAAAATGAAAGAGCGGCGCAAAGTCTTAAGCGTGTAAATCATTTTCACACACAAAATGGGAAAAACGAGTCTCAGTGGACGAACGGCGTCCATGAGACTCAGCGAGTCTAGACTGTATGGAATATGCGCACACGCTAGCAGTACATGCAACAGAATGTATTTAACATGCTAGCAGTACATGCAACAGAATGTATTTGTGAAGTTGTAAGTTTTGTTCATTTTGGGGAGTTTTTATGAGGGTAACTTAGTTTTTGCTTTAAAATATAGTTTACAGTTATTAAAATAATAAACTGACTAAGAATTGCGCCGGCATCCACTACTCAAAATATTGGACCTGCCTGTCGTCTATCACACGGTAGAGAGGATCTAGTACGGTAATTAAACAAAAATACCTATCATTTATCTAGAGAACAAAAGATTGGATTTTGTCTTTTGCCTGTCCAATATGCATTGATGATTGGCTGGTCGACATTTTGAGTAGTGGATGCCGGTGCAGCCGGTATCCACTATCTATGATAAAAATGTTGGCCAGCCCACTGCCCATCCATTATGACAAAATATTGGATAGACAACATTTTTTAAGACAAAATCCTATTTATTCTCATTCTTATTCAGTAATTCAGTAATGGTGCTTTTTTCCAGAAAAAGCCAAGCTACTTTTGTATTACTATTAAATGTAAACTACATCCGGACCCTGTCACTGTTGTTTCCAAGCCGCCGAATTGCGTTCTTAAATTCGCGCACATGTCATTTGCATGTATTACACAAACACATTATCGTGCCATCATTGAGGATCTACAAGCATACCGTTGTTGCATGTCGGCGCGCTCACTGTCTTATATCACTATCCACTATATCGTGTTAAATGTATACGTGAAAACCAATGTGTACTATTCTTGACAAGACAAACCAACATCAACTGAATAGAATCTCGATATAGCTTAGACTCGCTGAGTCTCATGGACGCCGTTCATGCTAATAATCTTACTTGGTGGTGACGTGCAGTTAAACCCAGGCCCGACCAAGTTCCCTTGTGGCATTTGTGATCGTCCGTAGCCAAGAGTCACAGAGGTTTGGAGTGCGATGAATGTGGCTTTTGGGTACACATCAGGTGTGGTGATGTTACAGCAAAGCAGTATGAGAAATTTCTGAAACAAGATCATTTTACATGGATATGCCCCCATTGTGCTCTCCCAAACTTCAGTGACAGCTTCTTCGATGAAAGTAATCTTGCTGATAAAAACCCTTATGACTCTATATCAGAACTTGATTCAAGCTCAGAATGTTTTCCAAACTCGAGTAATAGTATACCATTAAGTACCAGCAGCCCAAAATCCAAAGATCATCAAAATAAGGATGGAAGTGAATCATGCAGTTATGCAGGACCAACTGGTACAAAGCAGAAATCAAAATCTAAGTCAAAATCCAAAGTCAAGAAAAAGGAACTGAAAATTATGACAATTAATTGCCAGGGCCTGAAAGGGAAGAAACGCCAAAGTTTCTTAGCTACCATCATTGACACTGAAAAACCAGATATCATCTTGGGTCAAGAGTCAAAATTAGACAGCTCTTACACAGACTCAGAGGTGTTTCCGGAAGGGTATCTAGTGAAAAGAAAAGATCGCAATGCAAATGGCGGTGGCGTGTTTATTGCATACCGGGACAATATGGTGGTTAATGAAGTGAAAGGCATAGGGAAAGACTCTGAGTTGGTGGTGCTCAAGATCGAGGTGTGGAAATGCAACCCGATTTATACAGCCTCCTTCTACAGAACACCAATTCGTGATCATGCTCCCCTTGTGGCACTTCAGGGTGATCTGGAAAAACTGTTTCACCATGGAAAGATTCCAAAACTAATATTATGTGGTGACTTCAATCTACCATCTATACATTGGCAAAACCACAGTATCAGTGAAAACCCACAGTATGGTCGGCTTGTAAATGAATCTATGCTGGATTTGGTGGATAGCTTGCACCTTGAACAGAAAGTCCACAAACCAACCAGGAAAGGAAACATCCTTGACCTAATTTTCACCAATGTGCCTGACAGTGTCCAGGGTGTAAATGTTGTGCCTGGCATGAGCGACCACGAGGCAGTGACTGCTAACTGTGAAACAAATGTCCAAACAAATAAGAAAAAGCCTAGAACTGTTCACATCTACAAAAAAAGCAAACTTGAAGGGAATTGAGGAAGATCTGCAGGATTTTTCAGACAATTTTCACTCTTCCACTGAGAAAAAGACCTGCTCTGATAATTGGGAGTGCTTCAAGGAGGCTTTGCAAGATGCTATGAACAAACATATACCTACAAAACGCCTCTCGGAAGATGGAACTTGCCTTGGATGAATAATAACATCAAGCATCTCATGAAGAAAAGACGCGCGGAGATATGACGATGGAAAAAGTTTGGCGACAGAAATGACCTTGCTGATTATAAGAACTTAAAACAGGAAGTTGAGACTGCCTTGAAACATGCCCATGATGAATATATTGAAGGTGTCTTTGAAGAAGATACAGGTAATCCAGCCAAGAAATTATGGAGTTACGTGAAGTCCTTGAAAATTGACAAAATTGGAATTCCACCTCTGCTGTACAAAAACAGATTAGTGAGCCAACCTAAACAAAAGGCTGAGGCCCTATCTGAACAGTACCGTTCAGTTTTTACTTCTGAAAGCACATCCCATCTGCCAAGTAAGGGACCTAGTAAGCATGCTACTATGCCAGACATTGAAATTACAACTAATGGGATTGAAAAACTGCTTACTGCGCTAAATCCAAAGAAGGCGGTAGGACCAGATCAGGTGTCTACGTGGATGCTAAAGACATTTGCTTCTACGTTGGCCCCCATACTTAAGGAAATATTCACCCAGTCCTTAAGAACAGGTGATGTCCCAGCAGACTGGAAGTTAGCAAATATCTCTGCCATCTTCAAGAAAGGGGAGCGAAATGATCCTGCCAACTACCATCCGGTGTCGCTCACCAGTGTGACCTGTAAGTTGATGGAGCATGTTCTTGCTAGCAGCATCAGAGGGTATTTAGATGACAACAACATTCTGAGTACCTCGCAACACGGGTTCAGGAAGAAACACAGCTGTGAGGCTCAACTGCTTGGAACAGTAGAAGACCTTACACGAAGCCTGGACAACCGTGAGCAAATGGATTGCCTTATATTAGACTTTTCTAAGGCATTCGATGCTGTACCACACCAAAGATTGCTCTATAAACTTAACTGGTATGGCATTCGTGGTCAAACCCATACATGGATTAGGAACTGGTTAACATCAAGAAAACAAACTGTAGTGATTGAGGGAGAGAAATCAGAGGAAGTCGATGTCATCTCAGGTGTGCCACAGGGCACAGTTCTTGGCCCCTTGCTGTTTATTTTATTTGTAAATGACATCGGAGAAGAAACATCTTCTACCATCAGATTATTCGCTGATGACGCCTCATATATAGGCACATTTCATCCAAAGCCGATACAGATGCTCTTCAGAATGATTTAAATAAACTTGTTGACTGGTCCACCAAATGGCAAATGCGATTCAACCCTGCCAAATGCTCCCTTCTTCGTGTTGCTAAAATAAGAAAGATCATCAACTCAAGCTACACGATGTTGGGTACTGAGCTGAAATCAACAGACCACCATCCTTATCTTGGAGTGGAGTTGGCATCAAGTATGGACTGGAAGCATCACATTCAAAATGTATCCGGCAAAGCGCAGAGAACTCTAAACTTCCTGCAGAGAAATCTGTACAAGTGCCCTCAGAAGGTCCGGACACAAGCATACACTTCTTTAATTCGCCCGACCCTCGAGTACGCTGCTACAATCTGGGACCCATACCATCAACGGATATCAACAGCTTAGAAAGAGTCCAGAGAAAGGCCGTCCGGTTCATCACAGGGAATTACCGCAGAAGATCAAGTGTCACTGCTTTGAGAGCCGACTTGGGTTTTCCAACACTACAGCAACGAAGGTTGGCATCAAGACTGACTCTGTTTTACAAGATCCATAACCAGGAAGTCTCTGTCCAAATACCATCTCACTACATACCACAAGACACACCCTCCATCAAAACCAGAAGGACGCATGAGGAGCAGTATAAGATCATCAGAGCAAGAACAGAAGTATACAAGAACAGCTACTTACCAGCAACCATACCAGTATGGAACAAACTTCCTGCTTCTATAGTGACTTCAACATCAAGCCAAACGTTCAAAACCAAGATCCAGCAGCTGGTTTCCAGTGATCAATCTGAGCTGTACATGGGCTCAGTTGTTCCAGCAGCTGCGTCACTCAACTAGTCCTGCACCAAGTCTTCACTGTATATATTTTTGCACCCTTCGTCGTGAGTTTTGTGATTTATATCATCGTCATCGGTGGTGGGAGTGATTTTGTGATTTTGTCTGTTCTGCACCGGATGTGAAGTTGCACCGCTGGGCGTGATACCATGTATGGTCTACCCAGAATTTACGTAGAAGTAGAAGTATGTCCATCAGACTCGTATTTCCCATTTTGGATGTCAATGGGAAATACACACTTAACGATTTGCGCCAAGTTAGAAACTTGAAAAAATCTTTATCAATGTATATAAAAGTGGTACCAACCTTATTGTGCTTGCTAATTTAAGACTCGGTTGAAACAAAATTAAGGATCGAATGCATTTTAGTGTCAAAAAGGCAAAATTATCGTCAAAGTTCTGCGAAATCGGCACCCTTATGAAGGGTTCAGAATTGAATCGAACGAAAATATCCGATCTTTGCGATCAAAACCACAAAATTACAACTTTAAACATACTATTGGCAAAAGACATTATTACCAAACAATATAGAATAGAAAATTTGACATCATTTTCTCAAAATATTGAAGAAATTTGCTCACTAGACTAGTAGACATCGAAAAAGTACGCAATCCAATTCCCGTTCAAACGCGTGAGAAACTGAAAGTGCATAATCCCGACTAATATAGCTCTAAATTAATGATAATGAATCACAACCCTACTTCCGTGTTTAACCTGTGTATACGCTAAAATGGTAAAACAAAGCGTCATTCTCTCTGCTCTACAAGCAAGTGTAATTTAAATCAAAATAGCTGCATGACCATGATTACAGTCGGAGTCGTACACGCCTACTTTACCGTGTTTTCAATAGTGTTTTTGCTGCTGTCAAATGTACGAGTACACTTACCGTAAAAGGGATTCCCTCGACATACCCGACAGCAAAACAGCTATCTCCTGGGTTCAATGCACCCGTAAGAACTTGGTGACGATTCATATTTACTGTGTAGGTCTATTACTAAGCATTTCTGCTAAAAACATGGATTTCTACACTGGCACCACTTGCCGATATTCCATCACGTAGCGGCCATGTTTTTCTGCTATCGTAAATTGACCGATCCCATGATGCAAAGTGAGCGATCTTTCAACAGCCTCATAGCAAGAGACTACGTTCAGTACCTTGACTTGTCTGTATTGAATAGACAGTTGGATGAGATATCAATTCATCACCAATCGTCATCACTCATCACCCACCACAAACAAGGAAACCACCTGTAATTTGTTCGATAGGTCTGGTGTCATCTAGAGCGGTTACCGCACCATAGCTGAACCATGGGGCTTCGGCAGTATTGTGGTATGCCACACACCGACACCGCCTGGCTAATAATTATTTAGTGGAGCAGGGACACTAAAATGAATACACGGGATCGATACACGTGAATTGCTATGCACGATTTTGATATCAGACGAAAATCTTCGAATACTGGGTTAGAAATTGATGAATTTCTCCCGCAAATGAATTTTTCTCAAGAAACCAGATGTGGTCTTATACACTCGAAAATACGTGTTGAACAGATATGATAGTCGCTAGAATGCGCTTTGAAAATTGGCCGTGCGCTTTGAACTCAAAATCTGCCCATTTTATATTGCGTTGGTCCTGTAAATAGTGTAATACCCTGTATGGACTACAGCGTGTAGTACAGCTGCACTCACTGTAGGCAGTATAAAAGTCGATGACCATTGACTTCAATGGGGTATATTTAATACAAGCTTATTCACGCACAACCAAGATCAATTACCCAGCTATTGTGAGTAGCCTTAGTTATGTCCCTCGGCTAATTATTAATTCTAAAGAGCTTTAAAGGTTTGAACCAAATGGCTAATCGTGGCTGTGGATTTAACCTACCATGGCGATTCCTGCCATGAAGATATAGGGTCGATGACACTGTGTGCCACTGTCACCAGGGGGTCATACTTTCTTGGGACTTCGCATGGACCCAAAATAAGGAATTTTGGCCAGCAGAGCCTAAAGCCTCCAGCATACTTTCCTGCCGCTTGCCGCTGCGGCAAGCGGCAGGGCGTTTCAACCAATGACAAGCTTTGATAATACGCGTGCGCCACGCCGCTCAGCGGCAGGGTAGTATGAAACCCGGGTATGAAACCAGCATTAGGCCGGGGCCTTAGGGGCTGTGCAATAATTATGAGCCCCCACCCGGGGGTACGGCTCGCCAAAATCGCTTGCCCCCCCTCTCGGCCCGCCAAAATCGCTTGCCCCCTCTCTCTCGGCTCGCCAAAAATTCTTCCCCCCCCCCTTGAACATACCAAATTTTTTGGATCCCAAATTGCAAACCTTAAATGTCTAGATGTATGTTGCGAGTGCAGCGAGCAGGAAAATTTGCATATTTAAGCGTTTCCGTACTGTTTTCCTAAGCCTTTTTAGAGCGTTTTATTAATAAAAATTCCCTTTAAAAGGGAAGGCCAGCGTCAATGCAGAAGAGGTCTTGTAAATAGTTTGGGTCACCGTGAAAGGCATTTTTAGGATCACGCTTACATCCATGTTACATGACAGTTCACCAAACCATCAATGGTGAGAACATGCACACTGAAACAGCAAAACACATTAACTCCTATAACTCCTGTCAACTCTTTAATTCATTACTCCAAATTGTTCTGTATTTTTGTCTTTACTGCTTTTTACCCATGCTTATTATAAAAATCAAGAAATACACTGCAGTTGTTAGTTAATTCGCTATGTTAACTCAACTTACATGCACATTTTATTTTAAAATAATTTTATATTATTTCGCAATGTATAGTTTACTATAAAGTAGATAGTGGCAAGCACATGATAAAGGACTGATCATTCACTACAATCTTCACTTTTAAACTGTATTTTTGAATGTGTTGATTGTTAGTCCGAAACTCCTGCAAAGCTATGGACATGGCATCTTACCTACTCCATTCTGTAGTCTGCATTGTGTGTTTTCTCAGTCTTCAATCATTTTGTTGATGTAATTTTATGAATCAAATAAAAAAAAGATAGAAATTGGCCTCACTTTAGTTATGTGTCATTTTACAGTATTTATCATTTATAAAGTAAGACAATAATTTATTTATTTTCTATAAGTGCATGTCAAAATATGGGATATATTGTTCAATATTATAGCTAGCCCCTAAAAACTTTATTTTCAATCGGATTTTTCCCGTTGAAAAGACAAAACTGATGTTAAAGATAGCAATAATATCATCAATAACATTTTGAGTCAATTTTATCCATAAAACGATACAGGATAGGATAGATAATTACTTTGACTTCAATGTGGTCCATATAATGAAGATTTTGATTCCACAACATTATTAGATCTGTTATCAACATATCAATTATGCACTCACAGGCAACCAAACATCATGCTATCAGTAGTCCACTGATATGACCTCGTGATCATTCCCCCGCTTTGACCATGTCATTTTTTTTTGATATGCTGATTGCTGAACAAGTTTATGTTTATATGTGTAGGCCTAACCTATGATAACTTTTTAAGTCATAATTAATTCAAACATAACTTTGGCAATACTCAATCGTTTTCGTTCGTTGAAACGGCAAAACATACATTCTTTTCCTTGCAAATCGAATTAGCAGACATCAAAAACATTTCCACCACGAGAAGTAAAAAAAAAATTTCATACCAATAGAAGAAGGCTATAATCTTAGCTAATCTTTAGTGTACACAAACCCCATCTCAGAATTATGTACCAGCGCCCTATGCGCTGGCGAAAAGGCGCCCCATGAATTCGTGCCAAAAATTGCTTGCCCCCCTCTCAGCTTGCCAAAATTGCTTGCCCCCCCTTTCGGCTCGCCAAAAATTTCTTGCCCCCCAAATTTTACCTCCCCAGGGCTCATAATTATTGCACAGCCCCTTATAAACCCCTGGTGGAGATTTTTGATTTTTGATTTATTTAATATATACCGTCATCCTCCCGGGCAAAATTGCATGAGTCACGGGACTAAGTCATACATGTTACTCATTCGCAATTTTGATTTTCTGAGTAATAAACCCAAATTAATGTTGCAGCCGCATTGAACTTGTGGAATAGGCCTAGGCCTAGGCCTACATCTCTTTTTTTTTTATCATCTCAAGGCTGTCAGGTTGCCATCTTTATTACAACAATACAAGTACATACTATACTTCATTGTATTAAGACCAAGCTGTGACCAAGGTGATCAATGTATTGGTTTATTACTCAACAGTGTCAAAATCGCTGAGTAACATGTAAAAATGAGTCTAAAATCATGGACTGTAGAAATAAATGACTTAGGCAATTTTGTTATGAGGCTGACGGTACTCGGCCGGGCTTTTCGAGATATGAACTTATTGACCGGTGAGTGTCACCCCGGGTGGAGAATTTATTATATTCTTTACATTTTCTCTCATTGCAAGTTCACATCACTTGGGGGTCATACCTTTGTGGCATTTCGAGATAGGCCTATGTCCATTTCAGGCCAAAAGGTTAGTCAGTAATGGTCCAGCACTAAATATCTGAAAATAAATTTCTTCCTGCACTGATAATGAAAGAACTAAGAAAAGAACAAACAAAAATGAAAGTCAAGAAAGTCAAATTCGGATGTCTTCTGAGCCCGCTTCTGAGTCTCTGAGTAGCTCTGTCGGGCTGATGAGTAGGCCTACTAAAATGGGCATATTTTATTATCATCAGTGACGCTTTTATCAGCAAAAATGAGCCACCTTTTGTTGTTCTTTTCAACTTACTTTTTGGCAATTCATGCCAACTGCCCCACCCCCTGTTTTTTTTTCAAGGCAGATTGACGCTGTTGAATTAGGGGTGGTGCAATAATTATGTGTACCCCCGGGTGGTGAATTCTCAAAATGGTCTGCCAAAAATCGCTCCCCCCCCCCCCTTTGGCCGTGCCAAAAAATCTTTGCCCCCCCCTTTCGACGTGCAAAAACCTTTGCCCCCCCTTTCGACATGCAAAAAATCTTTGCCCCCCCTTTACACATGCAAGATTTTGGGGAACCCGAATTTAAAACCTTATATTGTACTATCATATAATGCGAGCAGGAAATTTTGCATATTTGAACGTGTTCCTAACATTTTCCTACGCCTTTTTAGGGCGTAATATAGAAACGGTACCCAAAATATCTGTGCCAAAAATTGCTTGCCCCCCTTTCGACCTGCCAAAAATCGCTTGACCCCCTTTTGACCTGCCAACAAATGCTTGCCCCCCCTTTTGGCCTGCCAAAAAACCTTTGCCCCCTTCTATAATTCACCACCCCGGGGTACACATAATTATTGCACCACCCCTTATACTATACTATCAGATATGAGTCAGTCAGCTACCCGGTGCATGATGGCGTGCTATCTACTGAAGATAGCATTATTGACTGCAGGCATGCTGCATGGGCTGTATCAAGCCAACCCAAAATGATGAGCCAAAGGATGGATAGTTGGATACTCAAGAAACTAACACCCTCAGAAAAAATATTCTAATATCTGTCCTATGGCGCCCTCTACGGTTCTGTAACTTGAGGGTAAAAAGGTTCTTTTCGGTCCTTCATTTCTGAGAGTGCATGCTGTATCTGTTGTTCCAGTGGCCACAAAAAACACATGTAGGATAAAGATTAAAGAACCCCAGATGGGTTTGGAAAACATTATTTTCAAGTTGTCACACAGGCCTAAATAAGGGCCTTAAATATTAAAAGGGCATTTCGTGATCCACAGCTCATCCCCCCACTTTTCCCAAAAAAAGTTGAGATTTTTATACCACTGGATACCTCTGGCTACATAATGTTTATGTACCAAATATTTCTTGCAGATTAATTCGTTTAACAAAAATATCGCCAAATTTGAATTTCGTTCTGGTATAAATTACAACAGCGGCCTATGGAGCAGTGTAATACACATAATCTTGCATAACTCGCAAACGCAAAATCGGAATCGACTGAAATTTTGGGAATAAGCTTTTTTCGTAGATATATACTGAAAAATGTCATAAAAAGAGGATGCTAGGATCACGAAATACTCCTTTAAAGTAAAATAATCTGTGATACAAATGAAAATTGCCCGGAAAATTGTTAAACATGCATGCATGTTAAATTTGATAGTTACATACCATTATTTTTTTTAATCTTGTCATGTGCTTTATTTGGTTTACTAAGGGCGCGTTCTCACTATGCCTGTTTGATACCAGGACGTGGACTCGATCCTACATCGAGTCCACTTCCAAGCATAGTGAGAACGCGAAATAAGTGGTCTCGATCCTACATCCAGGATCCCGGTCCAGGATCACACCACTCCACGCCATACATAAATTCTGCCAGTCACATTTCCCCAATATGAAATTTTTTAAAAGTAAAATTTCAATTTTAATTTTACTTCTTTAAAGTTTGGCGGAGGCGGGGTTCGAACTCACGGCGGCGGACTGCTTTGGACACACTATAAACCCATCAGCGCCTTAGACCACTCGGCTACTTGTCTTGTTGGAATTCATTTGGAACTTATTCGAAGATATAATCGCAACTTCAACATAGGCCTACCACGTGACAAGCAAAGGCAGAAAACGTACCATATTTTGGAATTATATTTCAAATAAAAACATTTATGTGTATTATTAGCGCTCAATTGTGGTTAACTGCGTGTTTTATACAAAAAAAATCAACGATAAGCATGATAACTGGGCGTCTATAATCTCTCTCTATATGGACAATACATTATATCGATTTTGACACGTGCTTGTGTCTCAGTACATTTCCATGGTCAGTAAAATACTATAGAGAAAAACCTACCATTTTCTTGTATACACGTTCGATGTTTTTATCAATTACATAAAAATCCATTTTAGACCCCAAATGTTTCTTCGGGAAATAAAAGATTAGAATACCATAAAAACGAAACAGTAATCTTTTGCCGGGTCTAATGTTATTTATACATAGATTTATTAACGTTTTTTCTATCCTTATTCTTGCTCAATTAAAAAAATATTTTGGCGTATATAAAATTTAAATAAAATTCTCTGCTTCATAAACGACCTCAAATATGCCACAATTGGGTATCATGAATAGTTATATATGATGTGCAGTTAATATTCATATTTTCTTTTATACAGAGGATGCTTCAGTTTTGACAGGAAAAATATTTTCTTGAAAACCCTCTCACTCGGTTATTTCAAAACAGTAACCACGCTTCCCTAGAATGTGCAATAATTTAGCATTAAAATTTTTCTTATTCTAACAGCAAGCGTTTCTAGAATGAATTATGGCGAAATGTGGTGTAGTCCAGGATGTAGCATCTCGTACCTAGGACGTGGTATCAAACAGCATAGTGAGAACACGTTTACAAGTGGACTCGATCCACTTATACCGGAAATGCTCTATGCACGACCTTGATGGCCGTCGTTGTACTATAGGCCTATACAATATACAGTCTACATTATATAATTTTCCATTATAAAATTTAAACATGCATTTTCAACTTTAAAAATTCATAGCTGTAGCTGGTATTATAGAACAAATTTCTACAGGCTTTATTTCATGTAGTAATTTAAAACATTTATTTTTTATGTGGAAAAAGCTCGGGGAAAGTGGTTATACACGGAAGTTCGTTTGAGATGCTTTATAGTTTTATGAGCAGCATGCTTCTCATGCAGTGTGAAAACAACGGCATCGCGGCAAGATACAGATTTTATCCAGTTTCAGAATTAAACAAAACGACATTGAACTTTACAGGATAGTACAAAAGGATATTATTCAGGTGTAATATATTCGTTTTTGAGGTGTACATTTTGCTAGACTGAGTCAAAATTACCAATCAAAATCCCGGGATCAAAATAGTATTTTTGATGGTGATTTAGAGGTTGTGTTGCGTCACTTGCGTGTAAATCGGAGTGCTTGACTAAAATCAGAAATAACAACCCGGTGTATTTCTCTCATTTTACACGTATAGGGCCAAATATAAAATAATAGTTTTTAGAGCGTTTTTCAGATCTTTTCAAATTGTACATATATCACAAAATAACATATCCATAGATTGCAGAAATATATCAGGGGGCCTGGAAATAAAAAATGATCTTTCAAAATTGATAGTAGTCAAATTGATTTGTGCTGTGAGTTCGGCTCAAAACATGCATTGCAACAGAATTCGTGACGTCATGCTGCATGACTCATGCATTGATATTATAACATCCGGGTAAGTGGATTCGATCCTACATCAGCATTTTGGTGTTAGTGAGAACGCGAAATCAATGTGGACTGAGTCCACTTGTATGTGGACTTGGACCTAGGTACGAGACCCCATGTTTGAAGTGAGAACACGACCTAAGTTCTTTCTAGTGCCAATCCAAATTCCCTAATTGTGTTCAAAACGATTTAAGGGGGTACTAGTACACCCCTGGCCAATTTTGTGCCTATTTTTTGCATTTTCCTCAAAAATTATAGCGCATTGGTAACAAGTACGATAATGTATATTATAGGGGCAAGGACTACAACTAACTGCACTGGAAATTTTTATTTCAGCACAGACAACAGTTGTGGAGTTACAGTCAAAAATGAGGGAAAACCAATACTTGATCAATAAATCAATAATTCTTGCCTTGAGTTGCTGAATTTTCAGTGCAGTAGTTGTAATCCTTGCCCCTATAATATACAAATCTTACTTGTCTCCAAATGACCAATGCACTATAATTTTTGAGAAAAATGCAAAAATAGGCACAAAATTGGCCAGGGGTGTAGTATCCCCTTAAGGGATCGGAACGTCAGTGGCGTAACTAGGGCTGGTAGCGCGGCGCCCGGGGCAAGAAATAAAATTGGCGCCCCATACCCCCCCCCTTCTTGAAACATTATGCAAAATTTTGGACAGGTAAGGCCTACCACCTCAGATGCCTTAACAACAGCCCTTCATGACTGGTATAATGCTCTGGAGAACCGGCACGATGTTGCTGTGGCCCTCTTCGATCTTACAAAGGCTTTCGACAGAGTACCCCATGGTCCTTTGCTGCTAAAACTCAAATCTGTTGGCATCACTGGTCCACTCATGTCCTGGTTACGTTCGTATCTTTCCAACAGAACGCAGGTAATAGCGGTTCATGGCGTTACTTCTGATCCGGTCCCTGTCTTCTCTGGAGTACCTCAAGGCTCTGTCCTGGGCCCTCTTCTTTTTCTTATCTATGTTAACGATCTTTGCCTTTCTAATTTCTCCCAGGACAGTGCCTTGGTGCTCTATGCAGATGACACCACACTTTATAAGCCTCTTACTTGCAATTCTGATTTGACGGGCTTCCAAGAGGACATTAATGCTATCCATAACTGGTTCCGTTCCAACCATCTCTCAGCCAATGCCAGCAAAACCAAGACCATGATAATATCAACAAAAAAGGAACCTTACCCACAGATGCAGCTCTATATGAATCAACAGCCCATTGAAAGAGTTAGCTCTGTTAAATTCCTAGGCATATGGATCAGTAACAATCTCTCCTGGAAAGTCCATGTTGATAGCATTTGTAAGAAAGCTCGTAGAACAATAGGCTTCCTTCACAGATCTTTCCACAATGCCCCACTCCATATCCGCCGGTCTCTATATCTGGCTCTTGTTCGTCCAACCCTTGAATATGGCTCAATCACATACCACCCTTTAAACCAGACGCTCACAAACCGGTTAGAATCCACCCAGCGCTTTGCCTTCCGTGTGATCTTGCAGGAATGGAAGCTTTCCCATGAGGATCTACTTTCAAAAGTAGACCTCCCCTCCTCTCAAACGTCGCGATCTGGCCACACTCTGCCACTTGTACAAAATCCTTCACAAGCTATGCTCTTCGCCAAACCCATTTAAACTACACCAGCGCCCTGGCCTTCGCAATCTCAACAGCTGCGCCCTTGTTATTCCGTTTTCCCGTCTCTCCCTGTCTCAAATTTTTTTTTTCCGATATGCACCTATACCCTATGGAATTACCTTCCTGACACTGTAGTCAAATCTCCATCCCTGGCTGCCTTCAAATCTGCCATTAATGACCAGGTGTGCCAGCCATCTTCTTCTCCACCTCATTTGTTTTGTCTTGATTTATTTTTCTCATCCATTTTTGTCTGTCCCTTTTATTTTGTGTTTGGTGTAATTAGGCCACCCTTTAATTTAGTGCATATAGGCACTATTGGGTTCTCGCTGGTCTCTGACCGAATTGTTATAAATAATTAGTTTTGGTTACTAGAAGTTGAATTTCGGTCTTAAAATGTTCTTTCAATTTACTTTGTGCTGAAATGCGTGAACATTTTGACTTTCATCGCTTGGAGTGGCGCAGAATCGATGCTGAATTGGTCAATTTGGCGTCCCTACGGGTGGCGCCCCTGCCCCGCCCCCCTACCCCCCTAGTTACGCCACTGCGGACCGTTTGCACAGTATGTTTTATGGGACACGAGAGCACATCAGACACATTAAATTGCATTCCCAATAATTATGAGGAATGAGTGAATGTTCTTAGTCATCCAGTAGTTTCAAACAGAGTTTTGGAATTAAATCTAATACTGGAACTTACTTTTTGCAATTTTGTAAATTTGCCATAAAATTGTATTATATCGCGAATTTCAAAATAATTAAAATTGTTTGATATCAGAAGGACATTCCTCATAATTGAGTTTTGGAATTAAATCTAATACGGTACTGGAACTTACTTTTTGCAACTTTTGCGTGACCAGTCCAACGGGTCAGTTGCCTGATGAAGTCTGGTGGTTCCAGACGCAACGTCGCAATAGTTGCAAAAAGTTCCAAAACTCAATTATGAGGAATGTCCTTCTGATATCAAACAATTTTGATTATTTTGAAATTCGCGATATAATACAATTTTATGGCAAATTATTAAAAATTTATATTTTTCACATTTAAAGGAGTATTTCGTGATCATATCATACTCTTTTTATGACATTTTCCAGCAGATATCCACGAAAAAAGCTTATTCCCAAAATTTCAGTTGATTCCGATTTTGCGTTTGCGATTTATGCATGATTATGTGTATTACACTGCTCCATAGACAATGTGTTGTAATTTCGTTCTGATATACCAGAACGAAATTCAAATTTGGCGATATCTTTGCTAAACGAATTAATCTGCAAGAAATTTTTTTTTTGCACATAAACATTTTGTAGCCAGAGGCTTCCAGTGACATAAAAATGATGCTGTGGATCACGAAATGCCCTTTTAACAATCCTTGAAGTAAACTTTATATAAAAAAATACTTAAAGTGTATGTTGCTGGGAGGAAAAGTCGTCCATCATTTGAAAATGTTGACCTTTCGTATTGAAGATATACATGTTCCTAACATTTTTAGGTCTTTTGGGGGAAAATGTATATCTTCAATACGAAAGGTCAAAATGTTCAAAGGATGGATTACTTTTTCCCCCAGCTACATACACTTTAAGTATCATTAGATTGATAAAGTTTACTTCGAGGACTGTCATGCATCTATTCAAAATATAAAAAGATCGATTTTTAATAATTTTCCATAAAATTTGTATAATATCGCGAATTTCATCAAATCAAAAACTATAATTTGATAACAGAAGATCATTCCGATTCCTTAATACAGGCACATTGCTGTCTTCAGTAGATAGCAGAACTTTAAAGCAATAACCATCATTCAAACTATGAGTCCGAAGGCCCAGAGACGTAGCCAGCTTTCTTGGTCGGGGTGGGTGGTGGGGGTATATTTCTTCCCGGTTTTGGTGCGGGAAGGGGTGAAGCAGTGGCGGCGCTCCGGGGGGCATTTGCCCCCCCCATATTTTTCTTGCCCCCCCCCCCAGTTTTGAGGCAAAACCCCAAAAATTACGTACATTTCCGCTTTTTGCGGTAATTTTGCGCAAAATTTGTCGATTCCCCCACCCCCACCCCAGAAATTCACTTTGCCCCCCCGAAAAAAAAATTCCTGGTGCCGCCACTGGGGGAAAGACGAAGAGAATTTCCCGGTTGTATCATTTTGACCCGGTATTATCGATGGGATATATACCGTTTTAGAGCAGAGGATGATTTAAGCACTTCCCAGCAAGTCTTGCGGTTAGCACAGCTGTGTGAGTGAACATGACACCACTGCCCGCCCACTGCATACACACGTGCATGGTGAAATTTGAATTTTGACAGATATATTTACAATAAAAACACCTTCAAAAGGTCGGTCGATTTCACATTTTATGTTATCTACAGAAGGTGTGAATTATCCTTCATGCATACATCACTTTAGATCTGAAATCGACCAACTAATAATGACACACGGGCAATTCTAAAACAACATCTTTTGCACAGAGTTCAATGGGGTTTGAAAAGTAAAGTGGCAGTTGAAACTCTAGTGATAACACTTTTACAGTGCATGATGGGGCTTCCTTAAATCATCCTCTGGTTTTAGAGCTTCCAAAAAGAGTTTTATTGGGACAATGTGCGGGCAGCAGGACAGAAGATGCAGTGGGAAACATTTTGGGAACTTTCCTTCCCTTAGGTTTTTTTCATTTTTCTCTGTCCCTTTTTCTCCTTTCCGCTTTTCTTTTGTTTTGTCTTTTCGATTTTCTCAGGGGCACTTTTCTCTTTCAGGCTGCCCCCCCCCCCGCACATGTACATTCTTTCTGTCTTTTCATGAATTTACCTTACTATCTTGGGGAGGGGCACACCTGGGAGCAGACCTGGGGGATGGGCGGCTGAGCGCGGGCAATCCCCTCAGTTCAGGAGGCATTGCATAATAATCATATTACAGGTTGTTCGGTATAGACCTGATATCGAAGGGTATACGACTAATTCGAAGTGACCGCATTTCGGTATGGCGGCGCGAAGCGGGAAAATCTTTCCATGGGGACATCACGTCAAGTTAAAATCCTAATAGAAGAAAAGTAAGTAATTGACACGTGCATGCAGCTGCATCTTTGTTTTTAGCACTATAAAACACACACAAAATTGTACAATTTTGAGCGATTCGCGCGCATTGGCCCATCAAATAACAAATTCACCTTCATAGTCTTAAAAACATTTCTGCGCATATGTACCGGAACAAATATGCCCGCCCCCTAAATGTCCATGCTTCCGCCGCCACTGCATTTCTTGAGAGATTTGACGCCCAAAAGAGGGGCATTACATGCATGAGAAGCCTTAAAATTGCAGCGTAAACAGAAATACAAAAAGACTTTTTTTAGGAAAGTCAGTTAATTCTGTGATTGGTACACGTTGATGTTTCATCAGTGTTTTTCGCTATCTACTGAAGACAGCATATATATTATGTAGAGTTATTTAAAAATACAGAAAATAATTTATACATTGAATTTTTGTTTGTTTGTTTGATTGTTTTCGCTATCTACTCAAGATAGCACTGACGGCGAGGCGAGCCTATAAAATACATACAATTTGAAAACAGTTGAAAAAGTCCAATTTTGTTGAAATTTTTTTTATTCTAGCCCAAATGCCCCGAAAAATGTGAAAAATACGACTTTAAAATGTAGATCTAATTACAGATCTAATTTTGGTGTTGCAAAAGACCCACAAGCAGAACGTGTATTAGAAAAGTCTTTTAGGACCTCATTTTGATATTGAATGTTTGTTTGTTTTTCCGGTATCTAAGTCTACTCAAGATAGCATTTACGACACGGCAGGCCTTGAATGCTGACAGTCAGAATGATTCATACATTGAGCATAACTCGTGTTAGGAAAGTCTTTTAGGGTATATATTGACATTGAATCTTTGTTTGTTTTTTCGCTATCTACTCCAGATAGCATTAACGGCACGACGAGCCTGTAGGTATAATACAGGAAATTTGAAAACAGTTGAAAAAGCCCAATTTTGGTGTTTCTTGAGGTCCAAAAGGCCCGAAAATTCAAAAAATTGAAAAGAAAATCCTACTTTAAATAGTTGAAAAATCTACGAAATTTGAAAAAAGTAACAACGATCTAATTTTGGTGTTGCAAAATATAGACGAGGCCCAAAAAGTTGGAAAACCCAGACTTCGATGAATTTATTTGAAAGTTGAAAAAGCTACTAAATAATACAGAAAATTATTCATACCTTTAGCAGGACGTGAGTTAGGAAAGTCTTTTGGGGCCTTATTAAATATTGAATGTTTGTTTGTTTTTCGGTATATACTCAAGATAGCATTAAGGGATCTAGAATGAGCGTTTATGGCGTTTCGACAGTATTTTTTGTGGGACATGAGAGCACCTCAGACGTATCGAATTGCATTCTGAATACGAAGCATGTCTTTCTGATATCAAATAATTTTCATTTTTGAAATTCACGATATAATACAAATTTTATGACAAATTCTTAAAATTTGATATTTTTCAAATTTTTGATATATAACAGTCCTCGAAATAAATTTTATAAATCTAATGATATATTCTTAAAGTGTATGTAGCTGGGAGGAAAAGCCGACGATCAATTGAAAATTTTGACCTTTTATATTGAAGATATGGATTTTTTCCCCAAAGACCTATTTTTTTGTGTGTGTTTTGGGGAAAAATCCATATCTTCAATACGAAAGGTCAAAATTTTAAATTGATCGTCGGCTTTTCATCCCACCTACATACACTTTAAGTATAAATCATCAGATTTATAAAGTTTACTTCAAGTACTGTTAAATATCAAAAATATCAATTGTTAATGATTTGCCATAAAATGTGTATTATTGCGGATTTCAAAATCAAAATTATTTGATATCAGAAGGACATTCTTCGTATTCAGAATGCAATTCGATATGTCTGATGTGCTCTAATGTCCCACAATAAATACTGTCCAAAGGTTCATACCCCACCCCTTAACGCCGCCGCGGGTCTATATAAAACTGAACGCGTCCAGCCTGTTTGCCTATACGCGTGCCCAACTAAAACGTGAGTTAGGAAAGTCTGTTTTTCGCTATATACTGAAAATTACATTTAGAGCTTACAATAAAAATAGAGAAAATAATTCATACATTGAGCAGAACGCGTGTTAGGCCCGGTGTTAGGTCTTTTGTTTAGGATATATTTTGATTTGGATCTTTGGGTTTTTTCCCGCTATCTACTCAAACGCGAGTTATGAAACTCTGTTGGTATACTATGTTTCAAGCTTTCGCTATCTACCGAAGATAGCATTTAGTTGATCCACAGCATCATTCCCCACTTTTCTCAAAGTTGAGATTTTTATATCACTGGAAACCGCTGGCTACAAAATATTTATGTACTAATATTTCTTGCAGATTAATTCGTTTAGCAAAAAATATCATGAAATTTGAATTACGTTCTGGTACACCACTAGAACGAAATTACAACACGGTCTATTGAGCAGTGTACTAGTATGTAACACACACAATCATACATAATTCGCTAACGCAAAATCGGAATCAGCTGAAATTTTGGGAACGAGCTTTTATCGTGGATATCTACTGAATAATAATTTAATATCATAAAAAGAGGATGCTATATCATCACGAAATAACAATAAAAAAAGGAAAATCACAATTCATACACTGAGCAGAATTCATATTAGGGGTGTATTTGGAATCTTTGTTTTTTCGCTATCTACTCAAGATAGCATTAACGTCGCGCGAGTCTATATAGAATACAGGAATTTGAAAACGCCCAATTTTGGTGTTGGAAAAAATTCGTTGAGGCCCAATTTGAAAATGTGAAAAATCTAACTTTTAATAAAAAGGACCAAAACGTTTGAAAAACCGACTTTTTGTTTCATGAAAATACAAAAAAAATACATACATTTAACAAAACGCGTGTTAAGGAAGTCTCTTGCTGGTATAAATTATTACAGAATTCTGTGGGGTATATTCTAATATTGAATACTGCACCGTCATCTCTGACAACTTTTCTGAACGCGCGTCCAGAAAATGCGATTTAGGAAAGCCATTTGACAGGATCGTACATTGTTGGTTCATCTACTGAAGATAGCAATTACAGAAAATAATTCATACTGTGAGCAGGACACGTGTTAGGAAAGTCTTTGATCTTTGGTTTTTTTTTCGGTATTTACTCAACTGTAGGTCAAAAAGGATCAACATTCGACTTTTTTAAATTTAAATTGTGACCAAAATTTTGAATATTTTAGGGTGTGAGAAACGTGTTCTAGTTATGTGTCTTTAGAACATAAATATGCAATTTTTGTCGATTTGAAAATCTAGGGCAAGTTGTTTATGGTGGACGTAAAAGTATTGGCAAATTTGGCACTAAAAACAGAAATCTGCCGTGCATCATATCTTTTCTGAAAATGTATACTTATATGCCATCATTACTTTAAAAGATACAATGTAAACCAAAGTCTAAAATTTCCCACTTTGAGTGATCCTGCGTGCCACCTTAACCCCACACCACTCCACGCCATACATAAATTCTCCCAGTCACATTTCCCCAATATGAAATTTAAAAAAAAGTTAAATTTTAATATTACTTCAATTAAAGTTTGGCAGAGGCGGGGTTCGAACTCACGGCGCCACCACGCCGCTTCGGATATGCTCTATGAGCCTAGCGCCTTAGACCACTCGTCCACTTGTCTTGATGGAATCCATTTGAAACTTATTTGAAGATATAATCGCAACTTCAATATAGGCCTACCACGTGACAAGCAAAAGCAGAAAACGTACCATATTTTGGAATTTTATTTGCCTAAAAATATTAATGTGTATTAATAGCGCTCAATTGTTGTTAATCCGACAATAATAAATGATAAATGCGCGTCTATATGGACAATACATTATATCGATTTTGACATGTGCTCGCACGGTGTCAGTACATTAGCATGGTCAGTAAAATACTATAGAGGAACCTACCATTTTTTTTGTATACACGTTCGATGTTTTTATCAATTACATAAACAATCCATTTTAGACCCCAAACGTTTCTTCGGGAAATAAAAGATTAGAATACCATAAAAACGAAACAGTAATCTTTTGCCGGGTCTAATGTTATTTATACATAGAATTTTTAACGTTTTTTCTATCCTTATTCTTGCTCAATTAAAAAATATTTTGGCGTATATAAAATTGAAATAAAATTCTCTGCCTCATAAACGACCTCAAATATGCCACAATTGGGTATCACGAATAGTTATATATGATGTGCAGTTAATATTCATATTTTCTTTTATACAGAGGATGCTTCAGTTTTGACAGGAAAAATATTTTCTTGAAAACCCTCTCACTCGGTTATTTCAAAACAGTAACCACGCTTCCCTAGAATGTGCAATAATTTAGCATTAAAATTTTTCTTATTCTAACAGCAAGCGTTTCTAGAATGAATTATGGCGAAATGTGGTGTACCTTAACCCTAATCATCAATCTAATCCAACTCCGACCCTAAGCTATACTGTCCCACAACTTCCGTCTGTGGGTAGTGGAGCAATACACACGCCTACTACAAAACCTTAACGTGACCCCAGTTCTCTACAAAGTCGGGTTCTAAATTAATACTCAACAAAACCCACTTCTCTCCCCAACACTACCCGAACCCCAGTGCACCTGAAGTAGTGTGTGTTGATGATAAATCAATTATTGAAGGTGAAAATTTGCTCGAGTTCTGGGTTACCTATCATATCATATTCAAACTTAATTGTAAATATCTGATATGAAATGGAAAGGAGAAGACGGATCACAACTATGAGCAAAAATGACAATCACAAATCATTTTACCGTGTTGTAAGTTTTATTTCATTCATATTTCCAACTACTGAAATACACAAGTCAGATATACACTTGTTAACATTAGTGCCAAATTATTCTACAATGGAGACGCATTCCATCCTACTGGACTGACAATGCAATTGTTCATAACACTGTACATTATCATACAATATGGACTATAGATACAAGCAGTAAAGGAAAATAATATATTTTTAAGTGAAATATTACATATTTGTTTGCATAATAAACTTACACTGTTCATTCATCTTGGGCAATATACAGTACAGGTATATCATTTTGAGAGGTAACCCTTTTGCAAATTACATGGAACAGACAAGGTTGCGTGGTTTAACTCAAGGTTTATAATAAACAAGTCATACGATGTTGCTATTCAAGATTCAAGTAATGCCCACAATAAAGGACTACCGTATGTGACTGAACATGAATGCAGTATGCGAATGCATTCAATGTTCAAGAACAATTGGTTACAGTGATATCATGTGACAAAGCACACTTACGTACCCAGTTATGTTCATTCGCCTGGTAGTACTTACTGTATGCCTGCTGATTGCAAACTTTATAAAAAGCAATGCAATGTGTTTTCTGTATGTTGCCCATTTCCACAGAACAGTGGGTTTATATACAATCAATACTAGGTGGGGTAATAGTGCTATCAAAGTTGAGACAAATACATGTCATCTTGCTTCAATAATATCATATTCTGATACTGTGTACCATAATTGACCTAACTAGCACCCACGAGCTTAAGTAATTTCAAGGAGTAATGCCCCCCATTTACTGCATTATAAAAATTAATCTACTTTCAAAGCAAAGAAATATACTTGGCATATAATGGTGATAATTCACTGTAGAGCAAATATCACCGCCTATATCCCCAAGTCCTTTCTACTTTTTGTTTTAGTGGAAGGAAAGGTGGTAGGATGGAAGAAAAAAGATGAAAAGAAAAGTTGTTTTCTCTGCCCGGGTTTTGAACCATAACCCCTTGGGTGGCAACCAGCAGAACGTGGATAGCATGCCATGTGTGTGACTATCGCCCAGCCAACGGTTTCGTTCAAGTATGTAGTTTGGAAGGATTATGAAATCAGATCACACAGGATGCATGGTCTTGCTGTATTGTTTTCAATGGTCTAGTACATGTTAGGATTAAAGTCAATGCTGAAATGATACCTTGCAGTTTGCACAATTTCAAGCTAAGTGCAATGAAATTGAGCACCAAAGAAGTTGTTAGTTAGAGAAAAGTCCACATTGGTGCTAATTATGGAAGGGTGCCAATTAGGTTGAATACAGTAATTAGGTAAAGTGCCAAAAACCCTAGTTTGTGATAACCTGATGAAACGTGTGCACAGATATCACATGTGTTGATGCTAGATAAGGTACTATATGTAAAAGCCATCGCTGTCTCACTGTGCAAGTTACAACTTCCGTACACATTTGAAAGAATAATGATCTTAACATTGTAATGGACAAAACTTTTTTTTTAAACTGAAAACAAATCCCTTTCACTGACATAATGGAAAATAAAAATCAGTAAACATAACTAAGTGAACAGAGTCAATATAATTGTTGTGTTCACGGTTGGGGTCAATTATGATCCAACGTTGGAAATAGCTGGTACCGCGTAGGAAAATGCTACACAATTTTATCAATTTGCGTTGAGTAGCATTTTTATGCCATAGAATTATAAACTGAAGTCTGTGAATGTACCAAGAGAAAAGTAATGAAAGCAACTTTTGCTATGCATAAAAAAATGCTTAATTCCAACACTGTTATGATCTTTTTGGATCAAATGTAATCAGAAAGTGTACTTGGCATATTGTAATTGACCCCAACCCTGAACTTGTGTATGTTTACACCTCTGATCATTAAAATAACAAAATTAACAAGGTATTGTGGTTAAACAACTGAATTTTTTTTATAAAGTAAACATAATACTAAAATAGCTAAGACTACAAAAAACAAATTTTTTAGAAACAATGCAAAAGACATCCCAATGAACATAATGGTGGTATATTAGGACTCACAACTGTTGGTGCACAATACAATTATCTTATTCCTTATTTGAGATATGGGCTTGTTGGTGGTATTCAAATATAATTGCATTACTTGAAAATCTAAACCAATTATTAGATCAGTTCATCTGAATTATCAATGATAGCTTCTGTATCAAATCATCCAAGATGAATCATCAGGCCAAATGATCTGGCACTGAACTATTGACCCACGACCGGGTTGGAATGATGTCACAGGAGAGTCGTTAAGCAATTTTCTGATCCCTGAAAGTGGATTCTGGAAAGGTTGTAGTGTAGTCCCTACTCAATTTGGAGAAGGTTCCTCCAACTGGACATGTATGGCTTCCTTGACCCCTCTTTCAAACCATTTATAGTAGTGAACTTGTTAAGTTTAGTGCCACATGATACATCTTGGATGAGATGTGATACAGAAAATATACAAAGTCTAGATAAACTGATTTAATAAATGTTTTGTCTATCAACCTGGATGATTGAGAACATTCACAAATATATCTTACTAGAAAAAACAACCTGTTTATCCCAGTTTCTAGAATACCACCATTCCAATGAAGACCATACCATAATTGTCTCTTCATAGGTCAACAGTAGTGCACTGTTTGAGTCAACAACGTTGTCTCTTCCAATGCAATGGATAACAGGTGTCTAAATCAGGGATTCCCATCCTTGAATGGAATGCAACCCCTATTTCTCAAAAGGCAAACCACCATATCAAAAGTGTGTTACTTGGTAGGTGGGTCCTCATGCAGCGCTGTGGGTTTACAAGCAGTGAAATATTGTCATTTATCATGCCAAAGTCAGTAAGACAGATCGACTTCAACCGCAATCCATAGTATTAATCATAGTTGATTTGTGAGTCTGAAGTATAAAAGGTGTCAGAAAGGTATACCAGTGTAACATCAAAATTGTACAATTTGAATTTGGGTCTGTGAAAGTTGATGAGGTCATGATCATGGCCCATAGATTTCAAACCCAAGGCCATTGAAGATTTTGCCTTATTTTTCTAAGGACTGCTTGCAATCCCATGTTTTCATCTTCTGACCCACCCATAATTATTCACTAATTATATGGTTACAACATGTCTACAAATACACACCCATTTCTGGTGGATTTAAGACTTGGATTAAATACATCTCAACAGTCTGCCAATAACAGGATTAGTTTCTTTTCCATGAATCCATAAAAGTAGATGTCAAAACTTTAACACTGGTTGTATGTAATTTATAGCAGCAGTAAACACAATATTAGTTCTTCCTTCCTTGTGTATACCTCCGTCTCAGGGTTTTCTTCATGCATATAATAAATAATAAAATTTAATCGCTCCGCCGTAAACAAAAACCTTGAAGAAAACCCATGGCTGTGCCATTTTGCACATTCAATGTGCATGTTGTGTTTATTAAAGTACACATTGTAATCATTTAAAGTTCCCTGAGCATACAGTTTCTCATAACCAAGGTGTGTTATAATGTCTAAATCTACTTCATTAAAATTACACTATGAACAACCATTTGTATTTAGTAATGCTGGCCATGAGGCATGAAGCGGGTCTAAATATGATTTGAACCCTATCAATACCCATTAATGAATAATCATTTGCTATCAATCAGCGAGCTTTGAATTAATCAAAACTACACCATTTCATTTTGGGTAACATTCTTGGTACATGTATATATGCTCAGGGAACTTTGCATTATATTTATAATTCTGTAGATATCATTGACATGCATATTTCAAATGCATGCATGTTTTTAAAAAGTTGATTCCCCACAATAACCACGCAATATAAAAAAAGATTCTGTCCCATACCTATTCCAACAATATGCTACATTAAATTCTTACAAATTGTCCAAGGCAAGCTAATTAGATGGGGGTGGAGGTGGCGGGGGTGCTCCAACAAGTGGGGGAACAGGGGGTCTCAGTTGCGACATATCCAGTGGGGGAGGGGGTTGTGAAAAAGGCAATGGAGGTGGCGGCCCTTGTGGCATAGGGGGTTGGAATGATGACGGAGGGGGAGGCACACCCATGGGTGGCATGGGTGGTGGCATACCCATAGGGTGCATCATCTGATGGTGTCCAGGTGGTGGTGGCGGTGCCCCCCACTGTGGTGGTGGGGGCGGCACAGACATGCTGTTTACTGACACACTGCTGGGTGATGTGGATGTTGGTGAATGCGATGATACTTGCCAAGGTGGCACAGATGACGTTGATGTTGATGTACTGGTTGCTGCCGATGAACCTGGGAAGTGGAACAAGTGAGATGTAATCAGTATTTATAAACACGACACAAAATCTTGTTTAACAAGCTCTGGAGATAACAAACAACATACACATCAAAAAATAAAGGGCATTACAACTTGGTTTGGATAAAATAAGGTAGTGGTTTACCACAAGTCACATCTATTTGGAGGGAATACACAATCAAGATTCAAAACCAAAAACCAAATGCGACTATAATAAAGGTGCCTACTCCCACAGAATGAGCCTTCAGTTGCAAGTTGATAGTATCAAGACCTTCGGACTGCTGAGTTTATGTTCTTCGTTTGACGCACACCTGTACAAGACAGAAGTTAGTCTCTGTGAATGGGGCATTTTGCAAACAAGTAGGATGTCCCTTTGTGAAGGGGGCACAATGAACATTCATACAGGACATACTACTGGTTTGTACAAGTGCAGGTCAAACAAAGAACATCAAATCAGCGGCCAGAAAGTTTCAAAATGATCAACATGCGACTAAACACCGATTTCGTGGGAGCAGGTCACGTATAGTGTTGGGAAGTATGACATATTATGCCCAGATATCTATACACATCAGTAAATGCATCGCCCAACAACTGAGGATGCAGGTAGTTCACAATTTATTGTAGTGCACATAACATGGGATTACAAGAATCAGTAGGATATCTCAACTTTCATTCCAATTAGCAAGCATGAGATGGAGGTTCAATCAAAAAAGAGAAAAAGCACTAAAAAGGAGGAAAAATAATGCATCTCCTATACTTTTGTACAGGGAAGAAAAGCTCAAACAGGAGGAATTCCTCTAGTCAGAGGAAGAATCTCATCCCTGAATTAGATGTGTTTCAAATGTGACAGAGGGTGGCTATGAGATAAATGGTCAATGTTACTGTTTGCCAATGTACAACACTCTTTCTTATTGATGGTCAGTTCTAAAAAAACAAAACAAACAACAAAACCAACAACAACAACAACAACAACAACAACAACAACAACAACAACAACAACAACAACAACAACAACAACAAAAAAAGTATTTAAACAAGTTCAGCACTTTTTGAGTCTGCCAGATAGAATAAATATACCCTTCCCCAAAAAGCGACTATTCTTTAGGCCAGCAATTTCTGTTTAGTAGCTGACATTAGAGTCAACTATATGCAATACAGTAGTTTTTTAAGCCAGTGCTGACCATCCCTGCCCAATTTACAAATTGCATTTGCACAACACATTGATCCAATTTCTGTTCCACTCGGTCATGCTTGTCATTCATAAGAAATTAGCACTTTAAGATATATTGCATGAAGCAGGAAATTCAGAAGCAATGACAATGATTGATAGTACAATGCAATCTACTTGAAAATAAATATGGGAATTCCTCGTAAAATGTAGGATTTAATTTGTTTAAAATTTGGTATACTTATGATTAATATTTTTCTTTGAATTGAAGTGTTTAAGAATGAGAATAAAGGTATTGGTTTAATTTTTGGTGTAAAACAACTCTGCTTCACCTTTTGTTCTACTTAAAAAATGACAATAGAAATAACTGGTAAATGACAGTAATAGAAATAAAAGAGCAAAATATTTGTCCTTTTTTGGCACAAATTTGACAAGGCAAACATGAAGCTCTTACAGAAGACATGTCACACACTTAATTCACAGTGAGTATATTTAGAGGTTAAGATGCATTATGGGTAATGGGCAATTGGTAAATCTTACTTGTATGAACATGGGAAACAACTCCCCATTCCAGAAAAATACACCACTAATGATTTGAGATTATTGGTGTAAAATATTATCAACTTCTGCCAAAAGAAACACAGCTCAACCCTAATTATTCATTTAGTACTAACTAGCAAAGTTAAATTTCACTATTTGGCTATATCTATGAATTAAAGGTCCGTAACCCGATCGACAGCATCATCCCCGATTTTTTTCATTGTTGATGAGGTTTTGGTATCACATAATAGATACTATTTTTCTCATTACTATCCTGAAATTTGACGCTCCAAGTCGATGTATTTCGAGAAATCATGAATCACAGCGGTTTTTACAGGTTACCAGTTTGTAAACAATAAAAATTTCTTCGGATCATGGGAAGAGAAAAAAGCGAACTACGCTAAGTGTAGTCTCGCGGCCAGACTGTATGTGGCTATCACGAGGATCGACGAGTGTCAGACCGACGCAAACTGGCTGTGTAGGAGACTACGCGAAGTGCTGAGGAGACGGTCCGCCGATATAATTAAAACAATTCCTTGATTACTTCAGTTGGTGAAATAGCTCAATTGGCTAGCGCTACCGTTCTTTTACCCGAGAGGTACCGGTTCAAAACCCGGTATCGGAAGGTTTTTTTTCCTCTCCATTTTTAACCCAAACTTTTTATATTCATTTGAAATGTACATATTGCAAGGGGAAATATATTTTGTTTCCTTTTTTCTGAAACGGTACGAAAAAACAAAAAACAAAAAAACCAAATATTTTCCGTTCAATACGGGCCGGGCATTGCAGCATGTCAGCATTCGTCATACTGAACGGGAATTGTTGTTGTTGCATGCCTACCCAGAATGCAATTCACGTATACAAGGTATTGGATTGCAAATTTGGCTATTTATTCACATTTACGCTGAAAATGCTCTCGTTTTTTCACAAAGCAGCATAAAGGGGAGATATTTGATATTATTATGTAATTTTAAAGACAATCCATATCCAAAACCAATAGGGTTACCCCCTTTAAGGGCCAAAAACATGCATTTTCTAGGGTGTTTTCACATGTTGCAACAACAGTAAAAAACACTAATTTCAATTCATGCATTCTAATTTTTGGAAAAGACTTTCATTCTGATGACCAATCCAGAGCTGCCAACATTTGAATCTTGAAAAAAGGGAGATTTCCTGTTGCAATCAGGGAGATTTGTCAAAATGTGTACATCTTAATGGATGAAACCATTTCCTTTTCAGGGAGATGACCAAAAATTAAGGGTTCTGAAGGTTTAAGGTGGTACGAAAGGCAAAATCAAGTTGCTCTGATTGAGATTAAAATAGACTTGTTGCAGAGAGATATGCAAAATAATCTTAATTCCAAAATTTGAGCCAAATCGGACAAACGGTTTTTGAGATATTGCTGTTGAAAGATTCTTTGTATTCTATTGTTTTTTTGCCAATATATTGATGAAGTTAATGAGGAAAATTGGCAAAATGTGCTCATTAATATTAATTTTTGCCAATTTTTTCCCAATATTTTATGAATAAACCTTCATACTACTTTTACCTTTAAAATTTTGACCTGAAACTTTGCCAATGTGTCTCTATGACCTAAACCTTTAACATGTGATTTTCCGCCATCTAATTTGCATATTTGCATAATTAATTAGCTTTAAGTATAATGCTAATTAATTATGCAAATATGCAAATTAGATGGGCGGGAAAATCACATGTTAATGTTTAAGGCCATAGAAACACATTGGCAAAGTTTCATGTCAAAATCATATAAAATAAAAGTAGTATGATGGTTTATTCATAAGATATTGGTATAATATTGGCAAACATGAATATTCATGAGCACATTATGCCAATTTTCCTCATTAACTTCATCAATATATTGGCAAAAACAATAGAATACAAAGAAACTCATGTATATCTTGACAACCGTATGTCCGATTTCCTTCAAACAAAAACTGTTTTGCTCAGTATATGTAGCTTAACTTATTCAATCTATTCAAATGGTTCTAAATTCAGTTTCTGTTTTCCAGAAACATCGTTTCGAACCCCTTAAAAGTAGGGAGTCTCCTGCGAAAAGAGGAGAGTTGGCAGCTCTGCCAATCATATAATTTTAAAAGTAACACAAAAAAGTGAAAATTAGAGCAAAAGTAGAGAGGCAATATACTCAAAATTTTAAATGCTTAGACTTGTTCCAAGTCTTTGATTTTTGTGACTCAATTGTCAGAAAAATGCTTGTTTCTGGCTCAAGAAACTAGTAAAATTTCAAAACATTTTCTTTTATCTCCAGTTGGTTCTAAATGAATGATTAGGGTTGAGCCATGTTTCATTTGGCAGAACTTGATAATTTAATGTTTTTTTAATCCCAAAAAATCAGAGCTGTATTTTCTGGATTGGGGAGTAAGTGTCTCTACATTTACTAAAACTAAGGTCATGGTTTTATAAATTCAGACTTATTTCAACACAGGGGCCCAATTCAACAAAAGTTTTCCTTGGGGCCATATCCGATTTATTATGACATAATATTTTTCAAGTTTTTATAACAGTCAGGTCATGATATAAGGACACACTTTGTACTTCACACATGTGTGTGGGTTCAAAATATGTGCCCATCACAATATCGGGTTCATTATTTGGGAGAAAGGAAACCACAATCATCAATCTCACGTACAGCCAAGATTACAATCAGGTTACAAAGGACACTTCAAGACATGCTCATAAATAATATCAAACTCCTTGCATATTCTGATCACTATCTGCTAATTAGTGTCAAAATTCACTAGAATCTAATACAAACATTCACTGGGCATTTTACAAGTTAAGATACCTGTGTAATTGAGTTGCCATGGTAATGGTTGTTGCTCAGCCGATGAAGTTGTAGCTACATTCACTGAGCCAGTGGCACCAGTGCCTGTATATAGCAATACATCGACAGGGAAATTTGAAATTAAAATTTGTTCATAAATTGTAACTTCATTATATTTCCCATTTTCGCCTACATTACATTGTAAGCATTGCCATAATTCAATGTTTTTCAGTATGTTGGAAGACTGCATTGTTGAGTGAAGGAATTCATAGTTTCAGTTTTGTTCACTTTGTTGCTCGGTTGGTTTGAAGTGCATTCATGGTCTTTGTCAAACAGAACAAACGGAAACCTCATCATTATCTTTACCAGCATAATAGAAAGTGTGCACCAGCATGAAACTTAAAGTGCAACTTATTTAAGATATACCTTATTTATAGCCATGTTTTGTTCCTTTGTAAATTCTTTGAGTATAGAACAGTTATGAGGACATTGCTACAAGCATCAAGAAATAGACTAAGAAACAAATGCCTTCTGTATATAGAGCACATCTTTTAACATATAAATATAAACCCAGGTTAGGATAACAAGAAACTGCAACAATGATCAAGACAAAGGGAGACACTTAACATACAATAGACTTCTTATCAGTTCAGTTGAAATATTTTCACAAATTAAAAAGGCTATCAAAATCTAACAATTCTCACTCCAAATCTCCTCTTTTTTCTCTTGTAAAGAGAAATCATTTTTCTCATATTTTTCTCATATACAAATGAGTTAAATTGATCTGCTCAAAGCAAGAAAGGAACAATTTTTACCAAGAACTCTTGACAAGTCCAGCAAAGTAATCTTGAAACTATCTACTAGTACTGATAACAAAAGCTGACCAATAGTTTATAAATGAAAATGTTTAAAAAAAATCAAACCAACTTGCTTGGCAAGGAACATTTTAGTGTGTGAATTAAGGCAACACATTCATGCAGGCAAATTGTTGAATAGTTCATAGATACCTGTATTGAGTTGCCATGGTAACGGTTGCTGAGCAGATGACGTGGTGACAACATTCACTGAGCCAGAGGCACCAGTGCCTGTGTAACAACACATCCAGATTATTGTAAATAATCAAGAGTTACACAACATATTTTGTGCATCTTTATTAACATTCCCAAAAATTATCATTGCTCTTTTCTTATCACTTATGTTATAATCAAGGAAGCTACCAAAGTACCAAAGCTATGTTAGTAAATGGATTAAACAAAAAGCAATTTGGTTCTAAATGTAACTTGGATCAATCCCAATGGTGTACATGATATATTTTCAAGGCTTTCATCAAATTGGAGAAAGAACCATGTATAACACACCAGAACATATTATATTTATATGACTTCCTGAAGTGTATAATTATGTCCTTGTATAATACTCTGGACACCTGCTCATAAATGGCCACTTGAATATTGAGCTCTCACTACATGTGCAGGTCAACTAAAATTAGTTCTAACACTGTTATATGGCACAGCGGTCAGTATAAACAGTACACACAACACACACCAGTACATAAAGATCATTGTTGATGCTTGCATGCTGGTATGTGTTATTTCTGTATGCTAAGCAAGTCATTCTACCTACTAAGTGCTACAGTAAGTCATAGGGGTCAATGTATAATTCAACATTTTTGTGTGTTTTCCATTATGAGAAGCGCTGTGTTCCAAATGTTATATGCTTTGTATAGAAACAGATGATGCCCTCAGTTGATCAACATTCAGGTTAATGACTGAGAAACTCAAGGGCAAATTTTTTGTTGCTGCACAGTTTGCTATTTGACACATATTTAGCCCGAGATCCTGTCAAACCAGTGCGGAGTCCCAACACTCTTTTTTGGAATGCTTGCTCTTCAGTCATCATCAAAAAGCATCACCCAATACACATGAGCAGTCGATAGACAACAAATGATTCAGTCTATGCTTTGTATATGACTTTGCTCTTCCCAGCATTTTGTTACTAGAGCAAAATTATGCTGCACTGTTTCTTTGCTGCAGCGACATTGCACTGCATTTGTTGCATCATGAAAACCACACAAATCATTGAACTATAGTTCAGTCAGTCAGTCGGGAGTACTTACTTGATGTCTGCGTTTGCCAAGGTGCGCTGGTTGGTAGTGGCGGTGGAGGTTCACTGCTTGGTGGAGGCGGCGGCGGAGGTGCTGCTAACAAACTGGGCGGAGGAGGCACTGGACTAAGACCTGATGGAAACAACATTACATTGGTTGGAAATTTGGAATTATATGACACTTAAAAAAATTTGGTTAATAAAATTTTTACACCTGTTAAGCCCTATTTGTCCATGTCTGGTACTTGAAATCAATTGTAGATACAAATTATCCAAGACAGCTTGGCACATGATCTTCAAGAGCATTTCATAAAAGCTAATATAAGTGAACACAAACTAGCATGGTGTTGAAGCAATGCCCATTATCAGTCACTTGCAAGATCAATTCTAATTTACTTCAAAAACTTCAAAAAAATATATGATATGATGACACGCTTGCTTTGTATATATTTGCTCAGATTGCTCTGCATGTTTGCCTTGCGTGAATGTCATCTTTCACACAAAAACCACAAGCAGAGCGTACACAAAATTAGATTCAGCTTTAAAGGCTATGATTGAAATACCAAGGGTCCATTTCACTGAACTTTACCAAGCATAGTAAATCTTAAAATCAATCATAATTTACAACGCATCATAAAATCCATTTCCCTAAAATGTCTTAAGATCAGTGCCCTTCGTAAGTAATAGGGATTTACTACATGGACACTTCATAAAGTTACGTCTAGTAAAAGGGTATTCATAACTTACAAGTGATTACTTGAGTTAAGAAGGGTTAAAAGTTAAGTGAAATACACCCCACATCAGTTTACTTGGGAGTGTACCAAATTTTAAATGAAATGATCTCATGTTCACAGCTAGATTCCTACACCATAAAAGTGATTTTGAATGGGGAAGTGAATAAACAACCCATTCTACTTATTGATTACAATATATGGTTGACAGTATTTCAATTGCTTCAATCATAACTACCTGGCGAGGAGCTGCTAGCTGATGATGATGATGTTGGCTGTGACACAGGTGGTGGTGGTGGCATAGCCCATGGTGGAGGCATATTTCCACCATTCCATGGTGGAGGCGGCATACCCATGTTCATGTTCATTGGAGGGGGTGGTACCATCTGTGACATCAAGCTGGGAGGAGGTGGAGGAGGCTGATTATTATGCATATGATGGGGAGGCATATTTGGAGGCGGCCCTCCATGATGCCCTCCGTGATGATGGGGTGGTGGTCCATGAGGATGTCCCAATAAACTAGGTGGTTTGTCCTTCATCCATGGAGGTGGTACTGGCCCAGGCCCTGGTCCCATCTGTAACAAACAGCAAAATTTTGTATTACATGAATACTGCTAAATACGACTAACCTAAAATTACATCTTCCACTTATCTCCTACATAGTAAATCATACATTTTCACATACATCCAACTAAATAATGTCATGATTCTCAGTAATCTTGCTACATTCTTAAGTAAAGAGTCAAGTTTAACTCACTCAATTTATTTTTACATATTAATTTGACTGGAAATGGTAATTGTTTTTCCACATCCTAGTTTTCAAGAGATTTTAACTTTATTCTTCCTTGTTACTGGTTATTTTAAACCTTGATGCTCCGAGGGGAGGGGACTTGTTGGAGGCACCGTGTGTTACCCGCCGATGTCCGCTAAAGGGGAGGCACCCAGCCTGTACGGTTTTACAGCATTCAAGGTGGCTAGGGTTAATAAGGAAAAGGGCCTTTTTCCTAAAAACCTCACAAAACATTCTTTTGTACACACTAAGTAGGGAACGAGAAAGTTTATATGTACTCCTGATTTTGTTATGACTATTACACAAACTGTAACATACCAGTGGTGGTGGATGGGGCGGTCTTGACAGCAGTGGTCTAGGTCCAGGTGGTGGTGGATGGTTATAAGGACCACCAGAGTTATTGTTGCCCATCTTGTTGTTCTGTGAAGGTGGTGGTCCTTCTCCTAATTCAGCCATAAGAGACAGGTACTGTAAGAAAGCACAAGATTGAAAAAGACATGGTGTTTATTGTTAGCACTACTGGTAAAAACACACAACAAATACTTATGAATCTAGTCATATTTCATTTTGCAATCAGTACTTGAGTCAGATTTCACTACAAATAGGATCTGTTCTCCCCCCCCCCCCAATTATCTTTCTCACACTTGGACGCAACAGATGTGCTAGTATCAGGCATAAGAATGGCTTTTTTGAAAACTGCCTGAACAGGCTGAAAAAATAAAAATGCGTAAATTTGGACAAAAAAAAAGCCTGAAAAGTCTCACAACTGAAGACGCACAACATTTCACATAAGCTAAAGGTTCGTTCATACTACCACCGCATTTGCGATGCGTTGATATCGCAATGAAGTTAAATACATTTTAACTTGGAAATGCGACGAGTTGTGATGAGTTGCGGTAAAAAGTAATCGATATATCGGCATCGCAAAGCAACGCATCGCAAATGCGGTGGTAGTATGAACGAACCTTTAGACCCCTCTGCAACGGGGACCGTCCTCGGTTCAAGGTGGTCTGCATCCAAAATTACATGTATAATGCACTTGAGAGATACACTGTATCGTACATTAGGTATAGCATCCACAGTTGCTTGGTAAAACTTCATATTTATACACAAGAAATGGTGTTTGTGTTTGTATGGACCTCAACTGCGTCCACATTTGGAAGTGATTACACATGGTGTTGAGCACATGTATGTGCATAGAAACCAAGGACAATAAAATTGGCAAAATCCCTTTCACAAAATTTGTGTACTACTAACCGTCCAGTGCGTATAATTTTAAACAAGAATTGCACACAATTGATGTCATACATACTTTGCAAGGACTATACCTAAAAGGATTTTGCCATTTTACTTCGGTTATTATTTGAGTTCAAATACAAAACATGATATACGCCCTTTTCAAATTATCAAAAATTTTTTCATTTTGGTACATCCTATACAGTACGACAGCAACTTAGCTCACTTCCGGTAATTTTTACCGGCGTGACCTCTGCTGTTACGTAAAGTAATGTTGAAAATCAGGTGGCAAATACAGTTTTGCAGAAAACATCAAAAAATGTAATACACGAGTCGTTTCTCCCTTCATTTCCACATTGAGCCCATAGATAAGATATGAAACATGAGTATAAGGCAAACAGTAACGTGTAAAAGTCCAATTATTGTGGAGAAAATGAATGTTTATTGTGCGCGAAATAGCCTAAAAAATGAGAAAAATGCATGTCACGATCACCAAAATGGTTACATCTGCAACTATGAACCAACGCCGGTTATATGCTTTTCTGTAATGATAGATATTAACTAACTTGAGCTTGTATTAAATTTTCAGCGAAAATGATTGGTGGAATAATCTAGTCGTAGGTTGGAAAGTTGCTTTCAAAAGGGCTTCTCCTCAATCGTAAATGCGTGACCATTAGTGACCAGTGTCACCAGGAAAATTAACAGCCGGCCTTGTCCATATATCGATTAATAATTGTCAGGATCGTCCAGTTGACTACAGTGATATTTATTTATTCATACAAAATACTGCCCTGTCTTACAAAATATCGAAATCAATATAAAACGTAATTTCAAGCCATTTGACTGAACTTACAAACAGTTTATAAAAGATTTTTGTTGAACGAGACACTGAATTTGAAATAACATTGCAAAAGGTACGTGAATAAGTTAGCAGGTTGTGATGGTCTAGTGGCTAAGGCCGTGCCTGGAGTGCGAGAGGTTGGAAGTTCGAACCCTACCATTTTTTTTTTTTTTTTAATATTTATGATATTAGTAAACAACTTTCAGGAATGGTTTCTGATCATTTGAAGCAGAAATAATGAGGTAAAATGAAAGAAAGCATTTTTTTTATCTTGACCGCCGTGTGGTGTTCTATAATTAAAGTTACTCCAGACAACGAAACGCTGATTCCAATTTTGTGTATGTCTGGGTAGGGTGTAAGAACGGTGTAAAAATTACAAATAATATTATGCCAAAATATTAATCAGGTTTGAAATTAAATGAAATTATGGCTGACGCTATCTCATTTTTTTAATATGTAGGCCTACACATAAAGAAAAACATTGCAAACGTGTTGCATAGAAATATTTTCAAATGATCATATAAATACTGACGGGCCTACACACATACACCATAGGCCTAACAGAACAAGAGAGAAAAAAATCGAAATGCTGTAGGATTCGAACCTTCAACCTCTCGCGACTTCAAACCACGGCGTCAACCACTAGACCATCACAACCTGCTATACCATACTCAGATCTTTTACAATCTTATTTCTCATTCAGGGACTCGATCAACAATAATATTTTTAAAACTGCTTTCAGTTCAGTCAAATGAGGTGATACTACTTTTTATATTGACTTCAATATTTTGTAAGTCAATGCAGTATTTTGCTTGAATAAATAAATATCACTGGAGTCAACTGGACGATTCTGACGATTATTATTCGATATAATGACAAGGCGGCTGCTATTTTGCTAGTGACACTTGTCACTAACGGAGTCACGCAAGATTGCGACACGGGCTGTTTTGAGAGTAACTTTCCAACCTACGACTCGATTATTCCACCAATCATTTTCGCTGAAAATTTAATACAAGCTAACGTTAGTTAATATCTATCATTAGAGAAAAGCATACGACCGGCGTTTACTCACTGTTGTAGATATAAACATTTTGGTGATCGTGACATGCAATTTTTCTCATTTTCCCGGCCACTTTGGACATGTTCAAGCCTCTTTATTTTCAATATTATTCAACTTTTACTCGTTTTTTGTTCTTTGCACAAATGTTTGGTATCTTATCCGTGATCATGGTACGCAATTTAAGCAAAAAACGACCCGTGTCTCCCATTTCTGGAGCTATTTCGCTAAAACATGTTTGCCGGTCAAATTTTCAACATTTAGTTACGTAACCCGTGTTCACCAACCCGTAAAAAATTTCTATCGAACAAAAGAGGTCACGAAGTTGCCGTCGTACTGTATAGTAGTTCAGCTTTACACAACACATAAATCAAGGGCTCAGTGCAAACTGCCTCATCTCCATTGCTCACACTACATGTATATAATCATATATGATGACACCTCGTTACTGGTTATAACTTTGAAAAGGACTTAATATGGAGATGAGACTGTAACTGAAAATGAAGACACAGCAGTGTTGCGTGGAGCACTAGATCTTATACTGACCTCTGAATCCATTTTTGCTTTATCCACAGTGTTACTTGGTGGTGGTCCTCCTCCGCCTGCCCCAGTTGGTGGTGGTCTTTGTCCTGGACTTTTATTCCGACAATCTTGCGCAATGTGACCGGCGCCTCCGCATATGGTGCACAAAACGTTGCTCGTTACATTCTGCTTTTCTGGGCACTGCCACGTACGATGAGCTGTGGCACCGCAGTTTGAACATCTGCAATGAAGGCAGGGATGAAAATACAACCACAAATGTTATACATTTATACTAGTTCATGACGAACAAAAAACGATTTGTTATATTAAAATTTGGTACGGCATTGTTACTTATATGGGTAAGCCCCTGTCCGTTTAAGTTGGTGACCCAACTATTTAAACTAGCTTGTACCTACAATATCTACATGGTGCAACCACTTTATTCATGGTATATGTCAGTGTTTCTTTTCACCTATTAACTGTTAGCATGTTGTTAGTATGAATTCAAATGCTTTATTAATGTCCCATTATTTTCAGGCTAAAACTCCTAGCATACCTACCGTAAAACTGTTCAGAATCAAGATTGTTAAGTTTGCCTTTGTATATGATTCAATTCATAACTCATCATATAATGGGCATTACTATCCTATAATGTGCATCCCAGCAAGTGCATTTCAGCATTGTTTTCAGCTTCATTTCTTGGTTATAAATGTTAGTGTGATCAATGGCAAGTTACCCAATGCACCCCACTCCATCCATTGTGTACATAGACCCTATGCAATATTAAATCATCATGATACTGTCCTCAGAAGATGGATTCCAGAGAACAGGTGATTCAATTGTCATATAAAATCCATGTAGCTTGTAGCGCCATGATGACTTTTATTTGATTGTTACTACCATTCCAGTTGGTTTATTGCATAGGGTCTACTCTACAGTACACTAGCTTCCAGAACAGTATGGCACTCTCTTGCTCTGATGGACGCACACACCCTGTTAGAGACATATTCCTAACTTTGTGTTTCATTCGTAAGTGTTGCTTTGCACATAAAGCAGCTTTGGCACATTATCGGCCAATCACATTACCAGTCTGTTGTTACTATTGAATCAGCCAATTAGAACTCCACTTATACGCTCACCACAGGGAAGAGAGTGTTATTTTCTCTGGAAACCAGTGTAGTTAATGCAATGTAAGCAATGTTATTTAATGTTATATGCAAGTTATCTGGGTGCAGCCATCCTACAATTTGAAAGCTTGGCCATCTCTCTATCAAAGACATTCATCATTTGTAACTTCTTGGACAGGGTGTCCCAAATGAATAGCATCTATCTGTACGGCCATGATTTGTTCATGTTTTAGTTTTACCTTTATGCTTTCACAATAACAACATCTCTTTAATAATTTGAACTTCCAAAAGATCTGTATATATGTCATCACAAAATATTCAATGATGAAATGGTTTTTTTTTTACAATCCCGGGAGTACTAATTTTGGAACACCCCGTATCCTATGTTATCCTTGCAAGTACCATTTAGTCCTTCCCACTATCTATCCTTCCACAATAGTGAAGCATGTGAGATTATTCTTTCTGTTTTGATCCAGACAAAGAAGCAATTCCATTTATTTTATTTTCATATGCCCAAACCCTATTATAGTCATTTGAAACAGATTCATGGGGATCGGTTGTGAGACATATCAGCAGCAAAATAATGTTTTCCTGGGAGTGTAATAACTTTCTCTAGAATATTGAAGACTGTTTGACAAATTCCTGGTGTGTTATAAATCAAACTCCTTGCCCTTGGGATGTAAAGATGTTGCCAGGAGTGATCTTAACCATTGCCCCAGAGGTTAATTCCTCAAGTGTGTTGTATCTTGTATTGAAACATCTTATAGTGGGACACTCCCTAAACTCAAACCCCAGGTTCACTTGTTATTGTTAACAACAACCACATGTAGTTTGTTTGTTTTTGTTTCCCAAGAGCCCACAACAATATTTCCCCAGAGAAAAAAAATCTGCCTAATATATCAGTCTGGTAGACGCTATATGGGACTGATAAATCTTTCTTGATTGCAATGGACGACTGAAAACAAATAAAACAAAGTTAAACTTATCCTGTATTGATCTACTAAACAATAATTTTGTAGAACATATAATATGTTAAATGTTATTTGTTATAACATCATATTATTGGGGAAAAAGTGTAAAATTATAATGTTTGGGTTACATGAACATAGAATAAAAAAAATAGAATGGGTTATTTGGCGCGAACAGGCCTGTAACAGTTTAAATATATAGTGGCAAGGATAACTACTTTCTGGTGCAAAACCATCCTCCATGTAAGATAAAAACCAATTGATGCCCATTTGTACTGGCATTCTGCTTGTTTCGAGTAAACCAAGGAAGAGATGCAGGGTTGCAAAACCTGCAATTTGCTAGCCCAATTAGGCAAATTTGTCCTGCAAATCAAAAATGGTCACTGCAATTTTGAGCTTGTGAGCTGAAAATATGTAATTCACTTCTATTCACTTTTGCTGCTAAAGAAAGTGTTAATTTTTGGATTTGATTCACAGAAAATCATACAATTTTAGACAACAGTGGACTCTTAAAGTGCCTTCTAAAATTAATTTCTGATAAAAGTTGGGTAGATTTTTGTTGACCTGTGAAACCTTCCTAATGTCGCTCCTGGGTTAATTTTTTGGCAACCTTGATGTGATGATGACAAGGAGTAATAATGATGGAAACTATCACATTAGCTCAGGAGTACTGCAGCATCAATAAATGGCCGTAAAATATAACTTTATTTTCCTGTTTGTGTTATGTCCTGGCTAGATATTATTGTTATTCATCAACATCTTGTTTTCAATCATAAAGAGGAAAGGGTGATGTAACTGGTTCATCTTTCTGGGTTTAGGGTGAGTGTTGCAATGGTTACGAGTTCTTACATGAAGGATCAACCAAAAAATAAATTAGCCAATACGCAGCATAAACAGCATGTTAGTTGAATGCATGATTAATGGCATTAATACAAACGAGCATGGATCTAGTATGGACTGTCCAATCAAATTTTGTACAAAGACAATTTTCTTTTAAAAATCATCTAGTATTTGAGAGAGCCCCCAAAATCATGTAAACTTGTCACATTCTGAACATCTCTCAAACCAGGTAACTACTGTATTTTTTGGCAAAAATATTATCTTTTTGGTAAAAAATAAATTAAAATCTTGGGCAACAGTTATACCTAGAAGTGATGAGCAACACATCCCGACAGTTCAGAGCATATTAAATAACTAGGGTTCTCCACATTCAAAACATTTTGGCATCCCAATATTTTTCATTAAACGGCCATCAAAATTAGGTGATTTGGACAGCCCAAACAAACAAGCAGCAAACACTAAGAGCAAACTAAAAATCAAAGCACAGCATATCAATACAACCTGACAGTATCCTCGTCTCTCAGAGTTCCATTCAGCCGGGCAAGTTCTCGCAGCTGCATGCGACGCAGATCATTCTGCCCCTCAGGCGTTTCTATTCCCTGTTTGATAATTTCACGAATCTAGCAGTACACGAAGTCACCAACAGCACAAATAAAAAATAGGGTAGAGGAAAAGGAGAAGAGGAGAAAAAAAAAGAAGGGGGACCATAAGTATCACAAATGACAAGGATAATACCTGCAGACGTCACCGTCCCGGAGTGTTCCATTGAGAGCGGCAAGCTCGCGCAACTGCGAGCGCTTGAGCTCGTTCTGTCCCTCCGGGGCGTCGATACCGTGCCGGATGATGGTGTGGATCTAGAGAGATACGGGAGGAAGAGTTGCGGCACTGAAACGTTATTCAGTACAAAGTTAGTACAATACAGAGTTTTTATAAAATATCACTGGTATACTTACCCGAAATCCAAAAGCAGCTCAGAAGAAATATAACAATCATAAAAATGGTTATACACCCAACCCTTTCCTAAATCACGTCCAAACATTTCTAAAACCAGATCCAACTCTTTCTTAACCACCCATAACCCTTTACTAAATCACGTCCAAACCTTTCCAAAACCAGATCCAACTCTTTCCTAACCACCCATAACCCTTTACTAAACCACCCATAACCCTTTCCTAAACCACCCATAACCCTTTCCTAAACCACCCATAACCCTTTCCTAAATCACATCCAAACCTTTCCAAAACCAGATCCAACTCTTTCCTAACCACCTATAACCCTTTCCTAAACCACCCATAATTCTTTCCTAAACCACCCATAATTCTTTCCTAAACCATAACGAACTCTTTCCTCACTACACCCAACCCTGGCCAATTTATTAATGTATGGTGCTGTTTTTCTTACAGCGTTTTATTTCTTAATGGGCAATTCAGGTTTGATTTATAACGAATCGGCAACAAGCAAACTGGAGCAGATGACTCCGTCAGGTCACTCTATCCATATTTACATCATTGTTTAAATCACACTAACTCTTTCCAAAATAAAAACCCCAACCCTTTCCTAAACCACACCAACTCTTTCCTACACCATACCCACCCCTTTACAAACCACACCCATCCTTTTCCTAAACCACACCTAACTCTTTCCTAAATCTTACTCACAACTTGAGTCTTTGGTGTTGAAACCTTTAAATAAACTGTATCACAAATGTTGTATCTCTAATTAACTGTAATGGGTTCCTATCCTATTCCAAGACCTCTTGAGATTCATTGTCTACATGTACCTTTGAAATGTACTACTGGTTGTCCCAAAAATGACCTTAACATTCAGATGGAAAATAATTTTAGAAAAACTATAAAACCTATGGAGTAAAGTGGAATAATACAAGCTTTAATATAAACTTTTATTTCATTGCAATCAGCAGTATTTTCTGTACTTGAATAAATCAAAAGCAGACTTTTCCTACAGTCACATGCTATAAATGAATGGTAGGTACCAATAACAGTATCCTACTAAAAAAACACCCCTCAATCCATGTACAATCTGTCCTTTAGTTTCGTCCAATATATTTTACACAAATTTTAATTTCTCCCGAACTCAACACAAATCTAAGCTACATGTACATGTTAATACCCTACTAAGAACTACCAAACTGACATGATGGTGAACCTTAAAGTCCTCTATCATTGTTGATACTGTTGTCATGACAACCCATCCCAATGTGATTCATCCAATCCACAGAAATATCAACAGCGAGAAAACTAATCAACTAACTAGCAATTTCAATAGTGATCAAATTCTAAATTTTGTAATTAAACTATTTCTAGTTATATTTTTTTAACAATTATTTTAGAAAAAAAAAAGATTAATAAGTTCATGCATACATTTACACAAAAAGCCTATATGTTATTATGTGAACCCAAGAAACTACAATTTCCAACAACAGCAAAATTGATGTTAATATTATTTGAAATGATAAACAGCTATCAAACAGCATGGAGCCAAGTTTTGCATACTTATTTTCAACAAAAAAAAAATTGCAAATGAAATACAGCCAGAGTCAAAATAAGCAACACATACATGATCAATGTGATCACCAGAGGTTTTTAGGGAACATGCAAAGTGTACAACTGACGGTATCCTAGTTGTGTTGAAAATAACACGAAAAATAAATCGAAAACACTTCATTGGCTGGCCACAAAATTATGACTTTTAGTTATTAGTATATTAGTACATCGTTTTCAGTGGTTATGATTAGTACAGAGATTTTTTTTTGTATTTTTTGTACATGTATTCTGGCCAAGACCTAAATCAAAATAAATATCTTTCTATTTAGTAGTCAAAAAATGAAATAAAAATTGGGAGAAGAAAATGTTAGTAGGACATGCATGAGATGGACTGTTGCCATGACAGCACACCTGCAGTGAGGGATTTGCGTGTGGAGGTAGGTGGGAAAGTTTGGCATCACAAAGGAGCATTCTATGATCCATGTTTTGCAAGTTTACTAAAAAATGCAGTTACCAGTCATTGTATGTCTAATAAGTGACCATGATCATCTCGGTTTCCAGCTTACTGAAAAAAGTCCCTAATAGTCCCAAGAAGTTTTTGTGTTATACTCTCATTAATTAGGTAGGTAGTGGCTTTTATCTGAAACATACCTAAGATGCTGAGAGAAACCAAGGCATGAACCTTAATTTTTCCTTTGGGTTAACTCTCAGCAAAACATTTTTCATTTAATAGAAAACCAGTCATTGCTGTTTAACAAAAGACCTTTTTTTCTTGTTACAGCTAACTGTAATAAAATTGCCTCCATTGTGATACCAAAATAAATGTGTGCAGTGTGTGTTTTATTCTTTGCATATAAGAATGGTAAATTTAAATGTTGGTGACCAGTATTTATACAGGTGCTTCACAGCTAGTGCATCTTCATTTTATATCATTACCGGCTGCATAAGTTGGGACAATTATTTGTAGCATTCAAATATTACTTCCAGAATATTGTTGATCTAATTATATTCAAAATTAGTTTTACACTGATCACTGAACGGTTAATTATATTTTAAAATATTTGGCAATTCATATCAACTTTTTCACATAAATGAATGTTGAACTTTTCAACTATTTTAAATAAATGGATTTCGAACTTTTCCAAGAAATTTTCAAATCAAAATATTACAGGTCATAAAATATGTGCTTGAAATTTCAAATGTTTAATTGAAACTTATTTTGAAATCACTAGTATTTACGGGTTGAGAATGCATTTTGGTATTATGATAAGATGAATTAATTAGGAAAATATGAAAGAAACTGTATTAGTAATCCACTTTGGGCAAGTTCTGCAAATCATTTATTGTTATTTACAAATATTATCTTATGAAGCAGGTCGTATGTACATTTATTTACATTCAAATATGTTAGTCACAAACTTCCCATCAAAGTGATGACTAGTCCAACATCTCTTTACAGTCATTCAGTTATTTACAATAAAAACATCTAAACAAGTTGCTGAGCTGTATAATGGTGAATTGGGAGGAAAAAGTGACAAAACGTAAATTCTTTCAGCCGGGTGGGATGACTTGATACATGAAGCTGTCCAAGAAGTTCACAAAACAGTATAAAACATATGCTAGTGACATGCCAGGAAGACTTTCTATAAAAGAAAATGCAAAATGAGTATTGTTCAAAAACTATGAAATTAAGTAGACAACAAAATACAGTGATTTGCTGCAGTTATTTGCCAAGTATCATCAGCAATTCACCTTTCTGTAAATCCCACAAGCCTTTGCGGGTAGACCTGAGATGTTGTCATTTGATGTCATGCTGATGTGCACATCATTTAGCGAAGCACAATTGAAAACTGTTAAGTGTGCAGTCAACTTTGTGTGCATCGGCATGATGACATCAGAGGTCTACCTACAAAGGCTTATGGGATTTACCAAAGAGGTAAATTGTAATCACTAATTGGTATGATGAAGACGAGGAGTGAAGACTCAAGTTTACAGTGCATCGTTTTCTTTTACAATCAGATGTGATCTTTAAAAAAACTGATCAATAATCAGTATGTTCTGTTTACCAAAATTTTGTTCCCAACTTTAGGCTCTTACTGAAATGCCAATACACATGAAGGTGCACAAAATCCCTGCTCTTTACTAGGTTTACTGCTCTTTACTACATTTGACTGAGATATGAGAATTGATTTGTTTAGGTGAAGAATACATCCTAGGCGATTACAAACAGTAAATCCGAGGTTTATGTTTTTCTGGCTTGCGTGTTGTGTGCCATACACAGAGCCAATATAGAGCCAGTTTTGTTTCCAATATGGCACACTGGGGTCTGCAATTTTTCAAAAGGTTGACTTTTCTACTAGAATTTGGCAAATTCACTGGATGGAAGTTTATGATAGGATGTTCAGAAAAATGCCAGTTTTAAGCTTACTCACATATGGCATGGAAATTTCTGCATTTCGGTCACTGAAAAAATTATGGGGGTTAGGTATTATTACAGATAATATGCCGTATATCACGATTAGTGGTTACTGACAACAACATGGGTGTTTTGTGATCATGGTTCCTCGCGCATGATATGCAGGGAAATTGCCAACTTTGTCATGCCTCAATTTGGTGGTAATGGTGATTCCAGTAAGACCCCTTCATCATAAACTTGAGTCTTTTTCCAGTGGAAGCAAGGAATGCAACAGCTGCCAAATTTCAAATCATACAAAAATAATCTTATTGACACCAGGCCAGACTCCACATAAATCTGTGTTTAATATGTATATAGCAGCAATGCACCAAACCAAACAACAACTCAGTACAAAATGGTGCTTTTGAAAATCACCATGCAATATGAGGTGCTGTTTAAAATGAGCTATGACATGCAAGTTCTAATGTGAACGTGAAAATAATACATACAAAGAGTCAATTTTGTGTCCTTATTTTCCTTTAAATATTTATTTACACATGCAAGCTACGTACACTAGTATGCATAAATGTTGACACAATGACAGCTGTTGCATTCATTTCTTACAGATACATCCAACAAAATATGGACTATTGCCAAATAGCTGGGTAGTTTCATACATGTAACGGGTAGTACAAAATCAACACATGCATAAAGTAACATTTTATGAAGTTTGGTGCAAATCAGCAATGAAGTACATCACTATTTTTTAAAATTGAGACAGGAAAGCATACAATGTGAAATACATACAATGTGCAATAGCTTGTACCAAAACAAATTAAACAGTCAGGACTTTTATTACAAGATACAAGGGTAAAAATAAACACGCTTCAACATGTGTCTGTTACTATTTCAATGCAGTGAAATGATTGCAGACCAAAAGCTATAAAATGATGCAAACTAGTGATTTCACTCTGAGGCAAAAACATATTTCTGATGATAAAATTCAAAACCACCATACAAGAGTGATAGTTCAGAAGTTCACCAATGTTGAGAGGTATAAGGTTCTTTATCCAACACATGCAAAGGTCATGAGTGAATACACATAGTAAGGGCTACAGAATCGTGTTGACAGATTAACATGCTTGAGATGCTAGTTTCCAGGCTTGCTTCAAATCTGACAAATTATTAATTTGCTCAAATGAATTCTTTCTTGCAAATTCTGTACGCTTACAGAAATTAGTTTACAAATGAGCATTGTTTTTACCCTTGTTCTTTATAAAAGCAAAAGGTGACATTACATGGCTTCAAAGAAGAAGATATTATGACTCTACCAAAGTACACATACAATGTAATCTACTGACCAAAGATGGCTTCATTTAGTACATAAAGAAAGTCTAATTTTAAAATTAAAAAAACTTCTCTCTTTAAAGCCATGCACACCTTACAACACAAGATATTGCACAATAATCATGAAAATATGCATCCACTTAATCAATTGCTAGGTAAACAGGAATGAATGTCAAAAATTCTTTATTCCATAACTTCAGTTGTCATGTTATGAAACTCTTTCATTTCATCTATTCACAAATACATTTCAACATGACAAATTTTTTTTTTAGATCATTTTGATCAAAATCTGCATCAAATCAATATTAAGCAATGATTACGAATCATTCCTCTAAACCTTTTATACCTGATCAACAGCTTTTTTAACAGCTTCAGCACTATTTGCCGTCACCAAGGCATGTAATGGTTCGTCTTCTCCGGGCAGAGGCTGACCGTCTTTCCTTCCTACTTTGCCCTCTTTCACAGATCCTTTTCCTCGAATCATAATCTTGGTTCCTGTGTCTTTCTCTAGTTTCTTCAGTGTGTTTCCTCTATGGTACATGAATGAAAAATAAGATACAGAAACTGCTTGATAACTCAAAAGTTAATAAGAAATTGTAGTTACTTATATATGGTGTAAAGTGTGACACAAAATTTAGGTACTATATCAAGCTGACGATCATGATACCCACATTTTGAATTACTATAAATCTAATCACTGAGACAGCAGCATTTTTTCCCTTCTTTTTTTTTCCAAAAGAAATATTATAATCTTCTTACAAGGACAACATGCCATTGTGACATTATAATCAGTGTTTCTACTTTTTCAATAATTTTTCACCTGAAAAGTTACACAAGAACAAAACAAAATTAATGTCAACAATTTTGCATTTCAAAACTGCAGCACCAGTTCAACTTCAGTATTGTTGATGCAATGGTGGGCAATAACTCAGAATTACAATTGTGAGATGCCTTGTGATTATTTTTATGGTTACCTGGGACCAATTAGAAGGCCTACAAAGTTGATATCTGGATGTTCTTCCTGTGGGATCATCACTCTGTCGTTCACTCTCTGTACTGGTGGCCTGGAAGAGGTAAGAAAGACATAATGTAGCAAATCAAATCTTTGTGTCTCATACATAATACATGTCCACGCCTGGTAAGGTAACCCATATTTCCCCACATCAAAACCTCTCAATATTCCTAGACATAACAAATTATTTAACTGGGGAAGCACAATTTCCCTTCAAATGTCACCATTCCTTTTCTTCATTTTGCTACACAAACCCAGGCTCAAAAATCTGACGCGAATCTGTGAATCGATTCGCACAAAGATTTTGGAAAACACTAGATCAATTTTTCAGAAACGAAAAAGATGTACTCATTTAGTACAGAGTTTGACTCCTGGATTGACTTTATTTTTAAGCACCTGAACCCCAAATATGGTGATTTTATGCTCACAGAGGGGGTACGTTAACAGCAAAAATGGCTGCTAGGTTGCAAGGAAAAGATGTAAATCTTCCAATTGCTTCTTTGATTTGGTGACCGATAGAGAGCAGTATTATATTATCATTATTTTGGGCTGTGGGGGGTAGATTCGTAAATCGAAGCAACCCTAAATTTGTGCGAATCAAGGATTCTTGCAAAACAATTCCTGTGAGAATCCAAATTGATTCATCCACCCTGTCACAGATTTCTAGGCCTGCATAGAAATCTGTGACAGCTCATCTTTACAACATCCTGTCATTTTTCTACACACATCCTTAACATACTTGTAATCGGCAGGTGGTTTGTATTCCGGATTTTCAGTCAGCGCTTCCTGGATTTTGGTATGGCGTTCTTCTTCCAGCTTCTTCCGCGTCCGATACTCTCTGGTGTTAAGACGCTTGCCTTCATGGTTGTACACTGGCTCAGGCGAAGGAGATCTAAAGATGAAAGAATAACCAGGAATGTGTTACTCAAATTTCTTTGGTTATCGTGAACTGCTAGCTAACTTAATAAAAAGATACATGTATTCTATTAGATGTGTATTGTTGCTACTAAAGAAGGACAAACAAGTGTTCCATAACAGCTGTGATTTGAAATACATTGTACCACTTTGTACTATGCACATTTGTAATACTATTACTAAATTATCTTTCCTTTTTTCAAACAATTGAATTATAATTTACCACAAATTGCAGTTAAGTTCTTGAAGTCATATATAGAAGACATGTCAAGAAAGTTCAGACTTTTTTTATTCAAAAAACCAATTGAATTGCATAGCTTTTTTTCCTTTTTTAATTTGAATACTAAAGTGGAACAATGTTGATCAATATCATGTTTTTTTGTTTTATTCTCTAAAATACATTTATGATTAGTAAATTAGCTAATACAAAACTTTTTACCAAAAGATCTGTATTCTTTTTTAATTTATTCTTGATGACCAAGTTCCCTGTGTTCTTCATGTGCTATCTAAATGTTAAATCACATGACCATACCAAAGTGTGTCCAACTCAGTAAACATGAACTGACATGCAGCTGGTTCTATGTCGATGCTCGAGTAGAAAAAGCAAGTTGTGAAATTTCACTTTAAAAGGTCTTGTTTTGACCAAATTATCTTGAAAATTACTGAGAAGCTAAATTGAGCGTTTGGCCCGAGTTGGTATTCGACGATCCAAAAGCTGCTTTTATGGATAAAAGTCAAGACCTACGGTTATTTGAGGAAAGAGGTTAGCAGGACTGACAAAATTGACAATAATTCATCTCAAGATTTAAATAATAGTAAGTTAAAAAATGCTTGACTTTTTACAATATATAGGAACACTTGAAATCCCATCATGCGTAAACTACACATTCCCTGAAAGAAGACCCCGGCCGACAACGGTTATTAGTTAAAAAGCACAAAATTAATGTGCTACTACAACTAGCCAGAAGCACTGTCAAATAAAATTGTTAAAATCATATTCAAAATGGGGGGTAAAAGAGTTCCAACTGAAAAGATTATTATTCAAGATGAGGAAGACATGAAGATATAAAACAGTCATGATTTGATTAGAAAAATTGACATATTTACATTTGTGAAAAAAAGTTGCACCACCTGACAAAGCTGGTGTTAAAACAGCATTGTCATTTGATGGCATTTTTTTGGGGCAGAAGCTTTATCTGATCAATGGTGAATTAGGAGAAGAGAAGAACACACAAATATATTCATACAAAATACAAACTACAAGTCATTAAATACTTAATCATTATAAGCATCATTTGATTGATTCCTACTAGAATACATGTCATGAGGAACAAAGAACTAATTAATGTGGTTAATTTTTATTGGGTATCCTTGTTGCACCCTCTTCATCTGAAAAAAGTTGGACTAGGCTAGATGTAGTTAGCTGCATTTATCAATAACACACACTTACCACAAATAATTTGTGCTACCCAATACAAACAAGCAATGTTCTGCTAACGAAGCAGCTGCTCGTTAAGAAGAAAAAATGAATTGATCGGTTTATTAAATTGTTAAAACTTCACACCGACCACAGAATTTGGCTCCGATCAATGCATGCTGCCGACATTGTAAACAAAATGAGAGAGAATTGTGGATTTTGAGGGAGAAACGTTATTTTGTTTTCATGGGCCTAAAAGATTAAGTGCCGAGTAAAAATTTAAAAAAAAAAATCTGTAACAAGTGATTAACATAAATAATCCCCATGACATTGTAAAACTACTCATTTGTGAGCTCACTTCAACGTGAAATCATTTTCACTTTATCCATCTTTCTTGCTTATTCCGGACTGAAACTAAGAATTTGAGTTCACATTCATCAGAAAACAACTAATTTGCAGTAGAGTCTAATAAGAGGAATAAGTTTTGTACATTTGTCCAGTTGCAGGTCACATTTTTGTTTTGGTGTTGGCAAAGACGGGCAAAGTTTGCTTTCTCTTTCTTTCTTTCTCTTTCTTAATTTTTGTTGTTGTTGTAATGTTTCGGTCTTTCCATTTCATGTATGAAGTGAGCACACAAGAGTACTAAGATTCAAATGCATACATTTGCTGACTGACAACGTTTTTTTTTTTTTTTTTTTTTAACATGCAATCTGTGAAAGATATTTAAATATGGTATTGGAAATCAAACCATTTTCATTTGGGCAAAATTTGCTGTTGACTTCCAAATTGCGAGTAATTGTCATTGAAACCAACCAAAACAGTCCCAACTAAAACAGAATAGACTTGCCAAATGTAGAATTGAAACCTTGCTACGTCTAATTAGTTTTGACTTTTTATGATAAATATCAACAAATGTATACATTTAAATCACCCAGGTCTGGCTGCTGGTCTGTTCTTAATAGAAAGCAAACAAAATGATTAGAATTGATGCTGTATGTGTGTTTATTAACTCTGCATACATGTAGTATGTTGCTTCCTTACTCTGACTGAGGCCAAGTTTGATTTTGATCTTAATTAATTCAAGATTTTGGCAAGGGTATGTTACTTCCTTGCTCTGAGGCTAGTTTGATTTTGATCTCATTCTCAATTAAAGTTTGGCAAGGGTTAGCTTAGGGACGCACCATTAGATATCATCGGGGGCTAGGGAGTTTTTGAAAAAAAAACGTTTTGCCTCACTGATGAGTAAAAAAACAAAAATTTTGCCTCACTGATGAGTAAAAAAAAAATTTTTGCCTCACTGATGAGCAAAAAAAAAAATTCCTTACCCAGCTCTGTATAAAGGTATACATTAAAATTTAAAAAAAAACAACTTCGCGCCTCCAAGGCAGCAAAAAAAACAATTCTGCCTTACCCAAACTCCCTAGCCCCCCGATAATATCTAATGGTGCGTCCCTTATACTGTGAATTGCTAAATATGTGGTCATATGGCTATTTTGCATCTACTGATGTTTCTTTAGACAAATTCAAACACACCCTCATACACACACCCAGCCCATTGAATTTTTTGGTAAATCCCATAAGCATTTGGACACCCGATGTCATCATGCCGATGCATACATTGTTACTGCGCTCTTCTTGGCGGTGAAATGTGCAGTAACATGTTTGCTAATGATGTGCACATCGACATGACATATGTAGTAGTCCGAATTCGAAGGCTTATGGGATTTACCAAAAAGGTCTTGTTGAAATCCCATGCAAATAATGTACAAGTGAATACACACTTACTCACACTAAAAGTCGTATCCGTAGAAGCAACAAAATCAAATGCAACACATCCATCCACCACACACACTCTCACACCATCCATATACTTGACACATACTTGTAGGACCATACAAAATTTTCACTTGCTCTATCTTTTGCCAAGTTAATAAAAACTGTAATTCTCACATTCGGCCAATTTGGGTTTAAGGTCAAAGTACTTTTAAATAATCACCTATGCCTGAAAAAATTATCATCAAGGCTTTTCACTTGCTGATGCCAAGTACCATGCTTAAAAATCTGATGTTCAAAGCTTTATTAATTTTTTGAATTATGACTATGGCCTTTGTGAAATGTGTAAAATATCATAAATTGTATGAATATTTATGCCAATTAATTTCACAATTGCAACATAAAAGGTAAATTTATATTTAGGTAAATAAATACAGCAAAAATTGTTGAAAAAAAAAGTAATTAAAATAAACAGACCAGACAGCAATCGTTGGGAAAAAGAAAACAACTAAAATGCGTTATGTATGCGGTTGGTTAAACAAACCTATCCTCTGGATTGGGCGCAATTCCAAGGTCTCCAGAACGCAGCTTACGAGTGATGTCTTCGATTTGTAAGTGCACTGTGGGTGGAAAGGAGGTTAAAATGAAAGAAACACATTGGGGTTAAGCAAAACAATGTACAATCAATCAATCAATCAATCAACCATTCAATCACTCCATCCAGTGTAAAAATTGTGACTTAAAAAGATTATGAAATTTTATTTTCACAGTGTCTTCAGGCAATGAAACTGGTATGATAACTGATGTATGAAGTATTTCATTTTTAATTAAGTTGAATTTTTTTATATATTTCCAAATTGATTTGATTGTTAATCTTGAAGGGAAAAATCAAAGATAAATTTCAATACAGGTAAAAGCACTGTTGGCTATCCATAAAGGAAGTACACTGCATGTAGAAGAGCATTTTTAATATTAACATGCCACAGTTTATTACTTGCTAATTTGCAACTCAAAGTACGTCAATAAATGCTTGTCCGAATCAATTTTAATCATCTGCAAATTTTTGAAGTAAATGCTAGGGTTCATGTGAAACTATATATATATACACGAGGCTATAAAACTGACTAACTGGAAATTTCAAATGGTGTATATAATTATAAGCATGGCAGTTTCAAATACTTTGGAAATTAAATGTCAAAATTATAGTTGCATGCACTTGGAAGGGAAGAATAGTCTCATCAGCACAATTTAAAAACATAATTTTAAAAATAATTTAAAACAATTGTTATCATTAAAATTCACACACATATAATGGAATAAAGGAAAATGCACAAGTTTTTACGTAACTTAAGAAAAGTGTTAGTAATCTTACATTTAACAATACAACAACTGTTTTTTACATTATAAAATGTGTTTGGGTTAAACAGCTGATCTGTACAACAAAAGCCGACATATATGTATTACCACTAGTTAGGGTAAAAGAGAGCTGGTAGGGAAGAGATTAATTAATTTGAGGAAGGAACAGGGTAGGAAGGATTTGTTGATGGGTCAATGATCACTGATTTTACGATATGGTGCAGTTCTGTGTAAGGCAAAAAATATCGTCTGCCTGCCAATGACTGTACATGTATAAAGTTGCTTCCCTAATCTTTTCAAAGTCTTGAAACAATCTGCTTACCTTTTTTCAGCCAATGTACAATTTTTTAAAACAATTTTAGTTTGTTTTAGTTTGTCAATTATATAATTAATGAGAACTATGTTATTTTGTCATAATACTTATTGTACCTGATGGAATTTGTACATGGGGTAAAAGAAGAACAATTCATCTGACTGGCAGCATCTAGTATGACATTAGGAAAGCTTCTGACGAACAACACTCTGTACATGCACATCATGGTGATGTTTTTTTATTTATCTGATTTGACAAACAAACAATATGTTTTGCCTGTAACCACAAGAAGATGAATAATGCAAGCCATTGTAATTATCTTAAGAATTAACCTGGCGGAGAGACTGGAAAAGGATGCCCTTCTTACTTTTCTTAAATATGCAAGAGCAAAGGATGAAGGTTGCCTTGAGGGCCATGCGATGTAGGCTATTTAAATCTTATCTCCAGGTGCTTTCTTCATGAAAGCACTGTGGAGGGGGCAACCACCTGGAGGAATACACCCATCCTGAGCATCGTTCTTTGGGATTAGAAGTTTGTAGCATTCCTTCCTTCCCTCTCTCTCTCACACTCTTTGATGGCTTTCTGACAGAGAGGACTGGCATTGGATTAGTCCAGTTAAATCCATACACCCCTATACCACTATGGAAGACATGGCCTTACATCTTCCTCACAGGGAGTATGGATTTCAAATGGGGTTGCCTGAATGGATGACTCCATTTGAAATCTACATCCCCTGTGTCTCTTTCATATAGGATGTATGGAATTTAGATGGAATAGCCCACTACCATCAGGCTCTAAATTTGCTGTAGAAGTAGTGATGTAACAGGATTTAGTTACCACAGGTTAAAACAATTCTCGAATATATTGCCCTGCACTAGACATAAGCTGTAACTCTGAATTGCACCACTGATTATCAAAGAATAGGCATAAAGACCTGGATCGTAATTCTATGGAAATTTCACATTGTGCAGTGTCCATGTGCATTTAACTCTCACATGTATGTAATTAGCGTCTTCGAAAAGAGCAGTACTGTATTCAATCTGATTGTACAGATACACAGACATGACAAGTGATGAGTGCAGCCCACTTATAGTGCAGGGCAATACATTCAAAAATCAAAAATGTTTTCACCTTATCACTATAGTAATTAAACCTGTTGCATTACTACTTCCGAAGGCAAATTTACGCTTTAAAAATTCGCAGAGGTGATTTTGTTAATTTGTGTGGGGCCACGGACATCACTTGCAATCTTTATACTACAGCATATAGTGTGGGGTTTGTGGTGCTGTTTTCAAACCAAATCAAAGCATTACTGAATGTGTGTGTACTTGATAATATGCAGGCTGGCATGTTGTTATTACAATCCACTATAAGGCAATCAAGCAAGATGAGTACATTTGACATTAAATTTTATTCTGAGATTTGGTCCAAGTTAGTGTTGAACACTCAAATATAAAATGGTGTACCAAAAAACTGTAAAAAGGGGCATTTTATCTGCTTATGTGTGTGATTCAATAAGGGGGGTGTCATGAAAAAGGGTAGTTTTTAATATTGTCTCAAACACATTTAGGATATATAGTTTGCTCAGCTTTTCATATCTTGATTTCGAAAGAAGTGTATTCCTTGCCAGAACTCCCTGGTGGTTTGGAACTTTTTTCTGGTGCCAATGGTTAAAACTAGAAAAATGCGGCACCTGCTATCCTACTTGGTGTCAAAAATCATCAGAACTAGTATAGGAGTCAAATTTTGACAAAAACTTGTTCAGGGTCAAATTTAAACTAAGATTTGCTAGTTTAGGGGGCAAAATATTTGTGAAAAGCGTACCACAAACTTGCTCACAGATCTCGAGGGCAAACTTGTTTGAGGGCGTTTGATAAATATTGGTCATGCATGTGTACACCAGTCACTATCATATCTGAGTCCCCCCTGTTTGAACAGAAAGCCAAATTTTATTAGAGTTCTCAGTTTTACAAAAAAGCTCATTATGGGAGGAAATATTAATTATAATGGCGATATCTCTGCACTTAACATGCTCCAAAGGCAGTCACGACTTGTTTCACTTTTGAGGCATAAGTTCATGTACAACATGTATCACATGTCCTTGTGTGTCGTGTGTGATCATGAGAATGCCAAGTCCAATCGCTCAATAGCAGGATAATACCATGTGATGTTATTCGCACATATATCCACATACACCTTGTGACCGACAATCATCAGCATCAAATGATGCTGGAACTATTACATGTGAGCGACTTAGCGTGTGAGTCCCCTTGCTCAATAGCAGAATAAACCATGTCAATGATGTGAAATCATGTGAAACCATGTCAATGATGTGAAATCATCCGCACATGCATTCACTTACGCCTCGTAACCGACAGTTTGAATATCTCCAGTATTTATACTTAAAATATTACTAACCAAAAGCAAATGGGAACCTGTTCATGCTCTCTATGATGTGCGAGTTCCAAATCCACTCGCTCAATAGCGGAATGTGTGAAATCATCCGCACATCCACTTACACCACAACGAAGAGGAATTCATAAGAGAGATTGTTTTGGTTCACCCCTAGGATGTCGTACCTGTTGCAACCTTGTTGCTTGTTGTGCATACCCGTCATGATGGTTAAGTTTCATTTTGCGAATTATTTACAATCAGTATTCTTGCTTAATTTCAAATTCGCAAATTTTAAAGATGTAGTTTTGTTTTAAATTCAGGGTATGATCTGGGCTCTTCGTGAAATTCAATACCTTGGAGATTTACATTACAGTATAAAAGTTAGTAAAATCGTAGAAATTGTGATTCATCTGGTCAACCAAAAAACTCACTTTTTGGCAAGATGGAATACTTTTTTATCTTTTCCACAAGACACCGAGATGCCCTGTCAAGATGGAATACTTGATGTTGCAACCAAAACCTTGGGTCTTCAGCTGGATTTATAACCTAGGGTCGTCCAAAGTCAAACTGGATTCACGGTTTGAATAGGAATAAAAGAAGCAGTGTGAGTATGAGCTTTAAGTCCATCCCTCAGTAGGAGCTGAAAGTCCATCCCTCAACAGGTGCAGGAGCGTTAGAGTTAATCTGTCATATTGTTGGGTTAGGGTCATCAAACCAAAAGTTTTGGTTGCAATGTTGGTGATTCAATTCCATTTAACCAGAGAGTGAGTTTTCTGGATGACCAAATTAAGAGCATAGATTTTTAATCTTTTTAATTTCCCTAGTCCATGTAAAAAGAGGTAATTACTCAGTAATCAGTATCCATGTATCTGAATACTTTTGATTAGAAAACATGCAAATGATGTTATTTGTGGGAGGGAGTCTTTTTAAATGCCTCTTCATCTGAACATCTCATTTTGGCTACTCCATTTGAAATCCACAACCCCTGTGGAAAGTGACAACAGTTAAAGCCCACAAATTTTACACTTCTAATCGAGCCCATTATATTTGGAGACGTTTTTAGGAATTACAAATTTATCATCAACTTTTTGATAAAATTGTTGGATCTGGAATGGCTAAATCTTTGGTTGAATTTCCAAAATCTTCTTCAATGGGGGGGGGGGGGGTGGTTTTCTAATGGGAATAGCCAATTTGATCAACCCACCTGTTCTCTCTACCCATTTTCCTCTGTGCCTGTGTACTAATGTGCAGTGACATACACCACTTGCCCAAGATAATATGATTTCATTAGAGTCATCACAATTATTTGATGCAGTATGAATGCACATAAGCCATTTAAGCAAAGAGGAAGGCAAGTTTAGCCCTAGGTGAGCTTCTAACAGATTACTAAAATCTACAAGTTGTTGGTGTCAAAAGAAGCAATCTGGGAGAAGGGATAATTGTTACTCAACATGGCTTGGGTTCCTTCAGCCCATTACAATGGACCCATCCACTTTCAACTTTCCAGATTGAGCTTCTGTGTGAGCAAGTAAACATGTTACGGTACATTGTAAAAAGGGAAATCTTCAAAATCAACTATTGTTCCTTTCTGGACATAGCTCTTTAGTAACCTTACACTTACCTGAGCAAACAAAATATACAGCTATATATGAAATGGATTAGTGGGATCAAAGTGTGCTACATCATAGGTACATATAAAAGATCATTATTTGAATTGAAGAGACACATAAAAATAGTTCCTTTCCTTATCATACAAATTATGAAACGATAGTGTACCACAATATGGTTCATCTTAATTAATACAAAAACACATTCAACTGTTAAGCTTGGTTGGTGATGATGCCATGAAAACAACAATCAACTAACTACTGAATATAAGGAAAGCACTATAATCAGAGATGGAGATAAAACATACTTGTTTGCATCTTACGTATTCTGACAATCAAGCTCAGAAATGATTAGTTTACGAGTTGTCATGATGATTGTGCATTCAATACACGGCAGTAAAACACCCTGTGGCCTATGATTAATTTTGCACCTTCAATACAAACCTTTTGCACCTTCAATACAAACCATCTGAAAAGTTAGGTCTTAGTTATAGGAAACTTTCTTTCCGAAAGGCACCATGTCAACAATGCCTACAACAGGGACTCCCTTTTTCCCTTGAGGAGAGCGAGAGCGAGAGCAATCGCTCGCTACTGCTCTCCTTAAATCTGATATAGGTGTGTGAATTCAAGCTCTCCTTAGTTGACCATTCTCTCCTTAATTTCTATTGTAAATACTCAAACAGCTCTCCTTGAAGGCTCCAGAAGAGCTATTTAATGCTCTCCTGCAAATTCCAAAAGATAGTCCCTGCTACAAAAGTAGCTTATTGCTTTGTAAAAGTACCACCATTTTTTCACCATTTTCTGCGATTTCTTTTCTCTGATGAAGGCACCAGGTCTATCAACCTTTCCTTTTCATGGTACAAACCAATGTCGGGTCGTGGGGAGTTTGATTGACAGTGACATGAGATGCAAACTAGCCAATCACAGGTCGTGGGGAGTTTGATTGACAGTGACATGAGATGCAAACTAGTCTTTGTAATTCAGTCTCAGATTTTATTAGTCAGAGAGAGAGAGAGAGAGAGAGAGAAAGATTGCAGGAATATCCTGATACAACCAAAGGATCACATTGATACTGTAGTGTACTGTAATACTGCCACACATAGCAATGCTTACATAAAACTTGATGCTCCTGTTCTTTGCTCAGATTAGCAGGGATTACAGCTGCAGTAGCACGACCTTCATCGTTGCCCCACCGACTTTTCTTCCTTCGTTTATTATCTGGTGGCCAATTAGTTGATTCTGTAAATGAAAAAAAATACATAGAATTGAAATTTGATCTACATTTATAAATAACAAAGTTGGTTAAAAATAGGCCCTGAGGCTAATTCCAAGTTTTCCATCACTAGCCCGCGCCGCATCACATTTTCATTTTGGCCAAAACCAGCCCTACTATAGGGTCTTTTAAACACACTATATCCGAGAACCGCTAAAACCCATAGCAGTCACTGGGTTCAAGCAGTTCTCTGGATATAGCCAGGTTTTATGATATAGCATGGATTTGGATCACCACAGTCAAAAGGCCCATACTAGTAGGGCTAGCCAAAACTTTGTTCATTGTTAAAAAATGTGTTAGACTTTTCCCCAGAATCTGGGGAAAAGAAACTGAGCAGTTGTGTCCAAATTAACCTTTTGACTGCATTTGTTTTTTACACATGTATATTTTAGAATAGCAGAGCACGATCCTGTCACAATGGTGCAGTTGGAATGGACACAGGCGCTGATAGGAAGTCAATAGGAATTACGTCAGCGAGTAGGGCAAGCATGGCAGCAGAGTCTTAGCCAGAAATCAGAAACCACCCGTCCAAGCAGATACCAAAATTTGACCCTCAAATATAAAACAACTTGTCTATACCCATGTGAGGGTCACTGGGTTCAAATATGTCCAGATTTGGTCTAAACATGTCACTCTGAATTAGTCTCAACTTCATATAACCTATGGGTGGACGCATGGCTGGCTAAGACCTTGCATGGCAGTCACCACGGCTTCAGATTTAATCCTTATCTCAACTGAGGGTCAGGAGCTGGCATCTTTTGATCTCAAAAGTGCTTGTGCTAAGTGGAAAAAAGGTTTGTTAGTAATGAAAATAATATGCAAATAAGCTCAATAGCTCATTAATATTCATAAATATGCAAATAATATGCCACAAAACTATTCACCACTATACTATACGTCGAACAACTGAATACAAGCACAACGTATGGACCAATATATTTTTGTAAACATTTTAGGCCTACATGTATAACAAAATGTATATTTCGTACAAATTGTACAACTATAGTTTCTACCCTATGACCTATAAAAGTTACCTGTTATCAAAGTGTCCGCAAAAAACTGGTCATCGCAAGTATCTTTGATGCTGAAAACTAAGGATATTCACGCACGGACAGGCCAAAAACCGGTCATCGCAAGTATCTTTGATGCTGAAAACTAAGGATATTCACGCACGGACAGGCCAAAAACCTTACCTCGATCGTAAAATCCAGCCGATGCATGTCATAAATAATTCATTATTCCATTGTGTAAATGTCACTGATTGTGTCCATGTATTGTTATTGCACCTGCGATCTCGCGCGAGAGCAGTTGTCAAGCTGAATTTATACTCGATCGCTGGATCACCACGTGAATTCGCCTCCCGAAAACCTCTGCGAGGTTGTTGCATCGAGCACACTGACTGGCTTAGCAATTATCAAAGTAGTTTTGTAAACCAATCAGGTTAGACGTACTTTACTGGCGAGTCACATTAATTAATACCGTAAAAGGCCGTCGCGTTCATTGATTGGCTTACGATTTCAAAGAATGGCTTTTGCAACCAATCACAATACGGGTTATATGACGCCCGTCGGAAATTTTGCATACGTCCACGATGACGTCATGCCCCAGTGCCACGACTCACGAGTCTGGCTTCTCTGCGAAAGCGAGCGAGTGGTATAAAGTCAGTTTCACACCTGTGATTTAATGGAGCACATCCACAGCGCATTTGACAGATCAAAATGGAATTGGCAATTCTGAGCAACAGGATTCCATGAAATGGACGATTATGTAAGTTATTCTACAGGATCGGTAATAATTAACAGCTGGTCTGCTGTATTTGAAGTGCATATTGAAGTTTGTAAGTTTGTGACTTCGTATGTTATGTGCAATTGATATAGGAAGCTTAAATTGGCAGGCTCTCATGCAATGTATCCGTCTCTTCCGAACATATGGACGTTCAGGGCAAGTCATACTATATCATAATACCAAGTTAGAAGTTGATCTAGCAGGTTATTTTTCAGAATTATATTTTGGGACTGATCAGATTAATAAATCGAATTTCCGTTGCAGAAAGGTAAAATATACCGCAACATACGATCTGAGATTTGGAAGCTTACGAGAACCAATTTTGGTTCTCCTAGTTCTAATCCAGCGAGAACTTTCAAGAGAACCAGTTCTCGGGTTCTCCTCGAATTTGAATCCCTGTATATAGCGAGGGTGGTCTAATTAAAGGAAAAGATCGCCCATATCCATAATCGTGTGGAGATACCACAATAGGTCTGTCATTATATGGACGTAGTAGTCTGCTACATTACGTTATCCAGTCTGGACATCCTGCATTTTATGGCGATCTTTTCCTTTAGACCACCCTCTCTAGGGACTAAATTATTAAATTACTTTTGCTTGCGTCATGCAGTAAAATACTGTCAAACGCGCTTGGAAATGCTTGATACGCGAGCGTAAATCACCGCCAAAACGAGCGTACATCAAGCGCTTGTGCTGAGCAAAAGTTTTGGAGTTTGCATCACCAGTTTTCCATTCAGCTCTTTTTTTTTTTTTTTTAAAATTGCAATAAAAATATGGATTTTGGAGCAAAATAAAGCTTGTTCAATGAAATAAAAGGTATACATGTTTGTATAGCTAAGAACATGTTTAGCCCCGTTTCTACGTACGTATGGCATTCATGGCCCTATGCCACATCCCTATGCCTGGTGAGGAAGGAACAACTACTAGGGCTGCCATGAATCCATGACCATGATAGGTATGCCCACATTGCTTATTAGAGAGGGCCTCATTCAACTCCTACTTGTGACCACAGAAATGGCTTAACTGTGTATAAATCCCCATAGGAAAATACAAAAATTTGAAATTTAGATGCCAGAAACCTTAATATGTAGAAAGATAAAAAGTGTCAACTGGTATACTTTGATACAGAAGTTATCCTACAGTGATAGTAATTTTTTTTCAAATAAAATCGCTTTTCTGTAAAATGGATTGCCGTAGGGCCTACAGAAAAATGTTGCATGTACTTGCTTGTTTGTACAGTAATTCATTGTAAGGTACTGTCAATGATGGTCACTAGTTCACCACGTAAACTTGTATCATGGCTCAAAATTCGGACCGCTCGCCAATAAGTTTACTGACATAGTGTATTTCCAGGCGGTTGATGTTTTTTTCATACTCACATACAGTCCACAGGTGTTCCGGAGAAAGTCATTAATATATCCTGCTACTTCACAAAATAAAACAAATTCTCATTTACGGAGAAATTTCAGTGAAAAATACGTGCCCATATGACTCTACGGCACTAGACCAATCGCCATTCTAACTTCCGGTTTTTGAGAGCAGTTTTGGGACACTTTGACCTCTGACATATATCGGAAAAATTGACGTAATTATTATTAATTTTCTTAATATTGTCATAATGTTGATCATTAAAAATACTAAATAATTAATTTATACAATACTAATATTTTTTATATTTGTTTTAATTATTGTAAAACATTTTAGATTTATATATTTTGTACGTACAAAAACCCAATATTTCTGAATTCAGGTCATCTACGTCCATGACGTCATTGATTGAGGTCAATTTCCATAATTCGACAAATGGACTTACGCTTACATAGGATTACACAGAGATATTTTGCCAAAATTTGACCATTTCTATTTAGCTTGGCCCTACTTTGTCTGAGCTATATGAAAAGGACAGTCTTAAGTAAATGTACAATGCGTTTGATGTTTTGGGAGACTGGGAGGGTTCAGAATCAAAAAATGATGGAGCCTATTCTTGACTGTGTAATATTCCTTCAGCACATTATCGTACGGTACCTTATACGATGGACAGATAGTATCAGTTTGTGAATGAGGACATCGTATAAGACAAGTTCCTTGTACTACTACTAGTAGTCTAGATCATGGTCACAGAACTTGGAAAAATACATTTGCCCATAACTTCGCTAATTGTTGTCCTACAGTCATGGTTGACCCCTCATTTTTTAAGTTAAATAATCAGTCACCTTTCTAAATAAATGAATTTCAATGTGAAATATCATACTTGAAATTTTGATGATGATGTTTCGGGCTACACGTGCCCCCCCCATCGATCTGAAAAATGGCTTGTGCCCCCCCAATCGGATGACCCACGCTACGCCACTGGTTCTCCTCTGCAAATGTTACAGTATGGCTTTAAAAATTTAAGTTATGACTTACCTGGGCCTTTTTTCCCTGGAGTAGCGGCGCGAGCGTGTCCTCCACCTCCATGATCACGTTTGATATTCGCCGTAACTCGAGCAGCAGCTTCCCGTGCAGCGCTAAGCATGGAACTTTCACCTGTCATTTGGGGTTTATTTTGGGAGAAAATTGGATGCAGCGTGCCAAGTGGAACACTATTAGCTCCTGTACCAGCCATGATTCAAATTAGTGTATCACTAAGTGTCTAAAATGCACAAAATTCAGCTCTTCTATCTCACAGCTTTACCGTAACATTAATTTTGCTGGCAACATGGCTTCACTGAAAAATACATATTTCACAAAGCTCACTGCTCCTTTCAAATTTTACCCAGTCGCACTATATTTGATGTGCCACTGAGTGCATGATGAGGACGCATGTGAAGGCCGTAAACGCTAACTAGACGGGAACGCAAACTCTATACAAAATTCCTACTCCAAATAGTATACTGCCCTCTTTCTTAGACTTTTCGTTTTAAGTTCAATAGAAGGCATTGTTAGGAGAATTCACTGCATGATCAGCAGGTCAATACACCGTTATCTTGTGGTATATGATATTGTGTGCCCGGGACTGTGTGTTTACGATTAGTTTGCCCCCCCGACAAAAAGCACAGAAACCCCACTATTTTGAACCAAGATGGGGATAAATTAGCCAAATTCGCTCCAATTTAAGATAAGTTTTTGATTTTTGTCCTGTGCAATAATTATGAGCCCCCGCCAAAAATCGCTTGGCCCACTCCTCTCAGCCCGCCAAAAAAAATATTTGCCCCCCCTTGACACATGCCAAATTTTTGGGATCCCAATTTCCAAACCTTAAAACGGTCAAGATATATGTTGCAAGCGCAGCGAGCATGAACATTTGCATATTAAAGCGTTTCCATACTGTTTTCCAAAGCTTTTTTAGAGCGTTTTATTTAAAAGGCACCCTATGAATGTGTGCCCCCCCCTCTCGGCTGGCCAAAATTTGCTTGCCCCTTTCGGCTCGCCAAAGATTTCTTGCCCCACCACCCCAATTTTGCCCTCCCCAGCCAGGGCTCATAATTATTGCACAGCCCCTAAGAAATAATACCCCTCCCCCCCCCCCATATACACCCACTCCATTGCATATTAAATTATTATATTAACCCGGAAATCGTATTGCAATTATACATAGTGATTTGGTGTACTGCCCCCTTAATACGACCTTGAATAGGGCCTAATATCCATCATGTCCATTAAATCAGTGCAATGTTGATACTTACGATTGCATCTTATATTCTCCTTACCCGATAAAGTTTGCGTGTCCGTCGCCAAAGACCGAACTCGCAAACTGGTTTGCGAGTTCGTGCTGTTTGCGAAGGCAGCCGTAACAGACGCATTCAGGGTTGTGCAATAATAATGTGTATGTGGTACTGCCGTACTGGTGCAATAATCATACAAGTGGTCTGCCAAAAATTGCTTGCCCCCCCATGCCAAGAAATCTTGTCCCCCCTTTTGACGTGAAAAAAACCCTCAGTGTCCTCTTTGACGTGCCAAAAATCTTTGCCCCCCCTTTAGGTCTAGGCCTACACACTAAGATTCGGGGGGAATTTAAAACCTTAAATTGTTTTATCATATAATGCGAGCATAGCGAGCAGGAAAATTTGCATATTTTGAACGCGTTCCTAATGTTTTCCTACACCTTTTTAGGGTGTAATAAACGGTGCTAGTGCCACTGCACGCACCCCCACAGTTCTCCACCCAGGGGTACACATAATTATGGTCGTATTATAATACTAGTAAGGTTCCTTTTTTCCAATTGGAAATCATATTTTTCATCAGTTTTATACAAGTGATTTTTCATAGTTCTGTTTAACCATTTGCACCAAATCAGCTGAGAAATTCCTAAAAAAAAATCATAATTGCCCTCAAATTTCCAAGTTAGTTTTTAATTTTCACAAATTTTTGTGATTCTATTTTTATATAAATTATGATCCTATCCATAAAGTGCTATTGTTTTGTCAGTATTAATTTTCAGACCAGATAATTCACGGAAAATTATGCAAAGTAATAAAAGCACTTTTTAGCGGCTTTTTATCAAGATTCGTCTGCACCAGTTTAAATTCATGTCATTAAACTTTTATGTTCTTATTTTCTTTTATCAATAAAGCTAAAATTTTCGCACATAAAACAAAAATAGGCCTATATGGCGAAAGTGGATATTTATAATTTGAAATGGATTAAAAATATTCCCATTTATTATAGCTAAAGAAGCATTCTTATATAGGATTTCAATGAACATCTACAAATATGTCCCGAAATAAAAAGCTTTAGAGTTTTAAATATAAAATCACGTGATACTATGCGTAGTAGGCCTATGTTTTTTCGAAATCTCGCAGTAGGCCTAATAGCAGAATAGGTATTTTATGAATATCCGATATAATTTAGCAATTAGTCATAGATAAGGCGATATTTTCGCCTATAAATCTGTTTGGAACAAAAATAAATAAAAATAAATAAAATAAACCAGTCTGGTCTTCCGAAATTTGATTGTTTAAAACTGATTTTACGCGGTTAACAAGTACTAAAAGTACAAGCAGATGCTAACTTATCAGTAGGAAACATTTAAGAGTGATATAGGCCTCCAGTTCTTTAAGAAATGACGACTTTATCCCCTTTGGTAGTAACATGACAAATTTTCAGTGTTCTTTTGTAAGAGAGAATCTTTCCTAAAACAGTCATTTGAAAAATTTATGGAAATGTCCTCCCAAAACATCCTGGCAAAACATTTTGTAAAATTCCTCTGTACCGGGCCTCTGTAAAACCATCTGGAGTGGACCAGGAGTCGGTTATTTTTCATATTTTTCAAAGCTCATTGGCAGAACTTGATAATATTTTTTTTATCCCAAAAAATCTTTAATATCAGGGCGGCGGGCCAGCATGGGGGGGAACAAGAAGTGTTCAGACTTCTTACAGGGGGCAGCTCCTCCCTTTTACCCTCCTGAAATCTATACAGCTAGCATGACGGATCCCCGGACGAATCAGGCGGAATCCCCGGTGAACATTATTTTAATAAAACGACTGGTAAAAAAGCATAATTTCAATCAATGCATGGTGAGCCACGTGAAAAATATAATTGATTGGATTTTACCGTCGAATACAGTTTCTTCGGGAGTTTCTTTCCTCAGCTTTTCCCCTCACAAATACAAAATGATCGAAAAGATCAGTAAAAATGAGATGTAATTACTCCTCGATTGGTGGACATGTTGCATAGCACCCCCCACGCGTGAGCCACGTACCAGATAGACTCTGAAATAATTCCGGAAAACCCGGGCGGAAAACGAAGTTCACAATTTCCCATCATGCATATTTATAGTGATGCCCGCAATTTAGGCATATAACGTAATTTGTTACTAGATATATCTGTATATATTAGTTGTATTGTATAGTACTCTTTTCAAGATCAAATGTTACTTATTTATAACCCAGGATTTTAGGAGGGTATAAATAATTTCCTGGGGTATTTCCATAGAGGAAATCAAATGTGTAAAAGTAGTTCCACATTGGCAAACCAAGCAAAACGAATGACCTTTTTGAGACAAGACCTGGTCAAGAGTGTCATTGAACATCCTTTCCAGTTGAAAATGTCAGCTGCAGCATATAAACTACATTCTTTATTTCTTCCGAATCTAAAGAAATAAGCACATAACCGCTTCTGCACGGCAATTCAGCCATGAAAACATGAATATACGCACTATGTTTTGAGGATGTAAGACTCATAAAATGAGTAATGCGGTTCCGTAGCTACACAGCTATCTTCCTCGTCTTTCGGACGGGATTTGGGTCACCGTTAGCTACCACTGTGGTTTATAGCTACCGTACGTTGTCTTTTCTCATGAAGCAGAGTGAAGCCCCGGGGTGAAAGCGAAATCTTCTTGGAGCAAATACGCGTGAAGCACCAAAAATCTGTCATTTTTAAAGCTAACTTGGTGAAAATACGACATTATTTACATTGAACACATTTTTTGTGAACGAGACCCGAGCCTCGGTTCTGGTGTGCCCGGTGCCATCATAGGGGCTGAATAATTATAGTAATTATGAGCCCTGGGGGAGGGTATAATTATAGTAATTATGAGCGCTGGGGAGGGTAAAATGGGGGGGGGGGGGGGCAAGACATTTTTTGGCAAGCAATTGCCGAGAAGGGGGGGGGGGCAAGCGATTTTTGGCACACAAGTTCATGGGGCGCCTTTTTAATAAAATGCTCTTAGTAGGAAAAAGGTCCACCAGCACATCTGGAATAATGAACTACATAATTGAGTTTATGTGGCCCAGGGCATGTCAGTCCAGACACCAGGTTAGTCCAGACAACAAGTATAGGCCTACAAGTATAATACAGGACGGTGATCTATAAGGACAAGGTCGTCTACCAACTGGCCAGTTGACCAGGCCAACGTTTGTGGACCTTTTTAAATATGCAAATTTTCCTGCTCGCTGCGCTCACAACATACCGTACATCTGGAGACCATTTAAGGTTTGCAAATTGGATCCCAAAAATTTGGCATGTTCAAGGGGGGGAGGGGCAAAGATTTTTTGGCGGGCCGAGAGGGGGCCAAGCGATTTTTTGGCGAGCCGTTTAGAAATTTTACCCCCCGGGCTCATAATTATTGCACAGCCCTAAATCAGTCCGGATGGGGAGGGCAATGCACTTTTCATTATTATTACATTATTAAGGGAACGTTTGGACAGTATTTATTGTGGGACATTAGAGCACATCAGACATATCGAATTCTGAATACGAAGAATGGCCTTCTGATATCAAATATATAATTTTGGAAGTGACGGAGATGTGTGAACAGCAGTTCGAAACTAGGAGGCTAGACTGACACCAAAAATTTAAAAAAAAGGGGGGCGGGGGGTCTTTCGGTGAGAAGGCAGCAATCGAGACTAGGAAAAATCTTACCTATAACGGGGGTCTTTCCGTACTGGGAAAAATTTAGACTTCTCCGTAGTCCACTTGCCCATTTTGTGTACTTTGGCTATATTACATTTAAGCGTAAAACTCTGATTTAGGCCTATATTAATTGTGTGCAATTGATAGAATTTCACATCTGATCTTTTCAGTCACCGTACTCCCTCTGTTTACTAGCTTCCAATTTTTAACTCGGGCTTTCGCGATTAATAACCTGGTGGGTTCTAAAAAAAGACCTGACCTTCCGGGGGGGGGGAAAGATTAAAAATATCCCAAATTCTGATCAAAGTATTTATGTGCGAGCGGCTTGGGTCCAGAGGCCCGCCTTAGGGCCCCCAGTGGGGTCCAGGGGTTGGCCGGCGGGGGTTCAGGGGCGGAGCCGCCACTAGCTCCTGGTTTTTGGCATAATTTATTAGGAGCTAAAAAATCAGTGTTTCAGAGCACAAATTTCACAATGAAAGTATTATAGATTTATTTGAAGCTGCACTAAAATTTGTACAGCAGTTGTCCTTTATTCCCACTTTTTCTTTCCTTTTCTCTTCTTCCTTCCCCTTTCCTCTTCACTTTTTCCTTTTTTCTTCTCCCTCCTTTCTCTTCTTCCCTAGGCCCCCTGGCTTACTCACTAAAATGGGTGACGGGGATGTGTGGCCACATTCAGACCCCCATTTTTCAACTCGCTCTCACCCAATGAACCCCTTGTTTGTTTTCCTGTCACCAAAAGACCTCCCGGCTCCCTTTTTCAAAAATTTTGAGGAAAATTCTGATAATCTTTCACTGAACTTGACCTCATTTTTTCATTATTTTTTTTCTATTTTTTTCAAATTTTTCATCATTTTTTTATATCTTGACCCAAACATTTTCCCAGTCTCGCTGAATGACCCCCTTTTTTGGTCAGATTTTCCCCAGTCTCACTGAAAGACCCCCCTGTTTCGGTGTCTAGGCTCTCGCCGAAAGACCCCTATAGTTTCGAACTGCTGTCCGCACATCCTCGTCACTTTCAAAGTCGAGTGCCCCCCGGGCCAGTGTGTAGGCTTCTTTCTTTCCCTTTTTCTCTTCTCCCTTCCCTTTTTCTTCCCTCTTTTTCTCCCCTTCCCCCTTCCCTAATTTTTGCTCTTCTTCCCAGTTTTTTGTGTCGGGGGGGGAGCTTGCTCCTGCCCCCACATTTCTTCAAAGAGGACGATGCTGCATGGTAATTGCTTTGTTTATGGATGAAGTAGCCATATTATAACCAGGGTTATAACATTTGCTGAGGAGAACGCCCTCAATAGTTTTTCAAAATTCTGTTTTTTACATGATTTTATTGTACTTTATTAAACTAACATACCCTGAAAAAATCAAGACTATAGGTGCTGTAGTTTTGTCAAAATCCGAGATTTTGAATAAAACGCCGGATTCGGCGTTTTATTATTACGATGGAAATAATAGTCGAACACGTACACGATATTGACAACACAGTACGTGCATTGCGTACGGGCGGATATACACATCAAAGGATAGTACCGTAACACAACCGACGGAGTGATACACATTGGCGACATCGGCGCTGGTAGTAAATTCCAATTTTCTTTGCTTTACCTCTGTTGTTTGGCTCAAAATTAAAATGGGACATATCTGATAATAAAAGCTAACATTTTATGGCAAAGAAATACTTATCTATTTTGAATGAAAATGTTATAATATGGCTTTAACGCAAACTGACAGTCGACATGTTCAAATTGGTTACATTTTTACGAAACTATACATGATTTTATACCACGATTTGTTTCGGGCCCTATAATGGCATCATCCAGTTAAAAGTTCAAGTACCTTTTGAATATTTTTAGCAAGTAAGTGGCAACATTACATATACGAGGGTCATTCAAAAAGTTTTACCTCCACCATCATACCTCAACTTCTTCATTGGCTTAAATTTGCAAAATATAATAGGCCACAAACACCCATTTTGCCTCTATTTTATCACAATTTTTTAACTTCACATAGTATTATTGGGGGCTGAAAGGTATATTCCAGTTTCCGCCTGGTTTCCGCAACAAAAATTATTGAGGGGGCTGTGCCACATCAAGCCCTCCAGTTCATAAGCCTATATTCTACATAATAGTAACCATGGTAACCCTGTCATATTTTCCATGATTTTGTTTTATCATTTTCTATTTTGAAGGCGAAGTAGAAATGAAAATCAAAATTCGGAGTCGCGGAAATAGAAAAAAAATGTAGGGCCTACATTATACAGAAGACGTAAGTAGACCAAATTGAAGTGACCATAAAATACCATTTGGCCACTTCAGTTGGCTTAAATTGAAGCTGACAAATTTAAAATATTATTCAAAATTGTGTCAATGACAAAAACGCTGGTTCACTTCAACAAAAAACCGTTGGTTTTTAGCAAAGATCATTTCATATTTCTGAATAGAATCCTTACACTTTAAAAATAGAACTCCTCACAAATGAATAGAATCTGTTCAATTTGAGTATACTATTCGGAGGGGGACATTTACAGATTAACAAATTTACAAATTAACAGATTTCTCTTCAAACTCATCAAATTTGATCAGATTGCCTTGTCATTAAAAAAAATAATATTATAGGTTCTTGTCAAAAATGAAAAGGTTCTTAACAAAAATGGAAAAAAAAAGAATTTTGAATAGTTTGTCTTCTCGAGGGGGATATAACAGAACCTTTATCAAATTGAAATATAGATAATCTTGTCATATAATGAGTTGGAGATCTTTTCAATTTAATTAATACACACCTATGACGTCGCGCTATTGTTTTACCGCTCCATTATTTTCCACGAATGGAGCGATGATCACAATAACACGCCATTCGTAAATGCCTTTTTCTTTTCTCTGAAAAGCAAATACTTTTCAGGGAAAAAGTACTGGCATTTACGAATGTAGTGTTAATATCAATTGCACTTTTGAAAAGCAAGTATTTGCGAAAAGTGCGGTATTGTTATCATCACTTCATTCATGCAAAACAATGATACGAAAAAACAAGAAGAAAATGATTTTCATTAAGGGTACTACACCCCTGGCCAATTTTTGTGCCTATTTTTGCATTTTTCAAAAAAATTATAGCGCTTTGGTGACAGGTAAGATATGTATATTATAGGGCAAAGACTACAACTATACTGCACTGAAAATTCAGCAACTCAAGGCAACTTAGTTACTGATTTATTGATCAAATATTGGTTTTCCCTCATTTTTGACTGTAACTCCACAACTGTTGTCTGTGCTGAAATAAAATTTCCAGTGCAGTAGTTGTAGTCCTTGCCCCTATAACATACATATCTTACTTGTCATCAATGCGCTATAATATTTGAGAAAAATGCAAAAATATGCACAAAATTGGGCAGGGGTGTAGTACCTCCTTAATACAATAAATTGAGGAAGCGGATAGCAACATTTGCACAGTATTGTTATGGGATCTGAGAGCACATCAGACATATCGAATTGCATGCTGAATACGAGGATTGTCCCTATATCTAAAAATAATAATAATTTTGATTTTGTGAAATTCGCGATATAATACAAATTATTAAAATTTCATATTTTTTATATTTTTCCAAATTTAACAGTCCTCGAAGTAAACTTTATAAATCTAATGATATGTAATGAAACTATAGGCCTATGTAGCTGGGATGAAAAGCCGACTCAATTGAAAATTTGACCTTTCATATTGAACTTAAACATTTTTTTCCAAAAAGACCTACATTTTTTAGTGTTTTGAGGAAAAAATCTATATCTTTAATAATGAAGGTCACAATTTTCATATGATTGACGGCTGTTCAACCCAACTTCCTACTATTTACTGCATATCGTTAGATTTATACAATTTACTTTGAGGACTGTTAAATTTCAAAAATAGGCCTATCAATTTTTAATAATTTGCCATAAAATGTGTATAGTATCGCGAATTTAATAAAAATCTAAATTATTTGATATCAGAAGGATGTGTCTGATTTGCTCTCAGGTGCCACAAAAAAATACGTAAAAACGTCGCTATCCGAGCCCTTACAATGCAATCTGTGAAAAGCAAGTCAAGATCAAAACGGGCAGGTTAAATTGTTGGCTAAGTTGTACTTATTATGCAAGATGTATTTTTACCCTCACTTTGGAAAATGCTCATTTAGGCTTTACTTCGTAGGCCCTTTATTTATTTATTTGGACCTTTCTTTCTACGCTTACTGTTTTTTATAACATTTTTTTTTCTTCTTTATATTTTTATACGTTTTCAGTGGCTTAGGCCTAGACTGCGGAACTCAGTCCTCAATGATAGTCAGTCATTTATCTTTTGGTCGTTATATGACTATCATTTGAGGGACTGAGTTGTTATAATATATCTTCCGAGGTGCAATTTCAGACAATAGCTGGGGATTAGTGGGGCAGAGGTTATCTATTGAATCCTTTCATGACCACTGAAGCATAGTCAAGTCTGCCAAGGACACTCGGTACAAATTGAAAGACCATCACAAAAGAATGCATGCATGTCAGGTCATCGACACCAATTTGGTGTTTGTTATGACACAAATTTGGTGTCTGTTATGCACCTCGAAATATGTACCTTAAAGTCTGTATCTAGCTTAGGCCCTACATATAATTTGTCATATTTTGGGCAACATTGCTACATATACATAATACACATTCTGTATCAATGTATTTAGGCCTATGAATCTGTTTATTTTTAAAATCGTTCTCTTCGGGCATGTTTAATAATGATAAAAGCCACAGTAGGTCTATTTTCTGTATAATTTTTATTTGTCATTAGTATATCTGATGTTTCATCTGATGGTATTTTGGCATGCTTGAATATTTACATACATCGATCAGTAGGCCTATATCCGATACCGTAAAATGGGGGTAACTTTGGGCACTTTTCGGAGTTTTTAAACCACTGCTTCCAAACAAAACCAAATATATTTCTAATTATCTCTTTTTTTATGACATTAGGGTTCCCTTCTAGACCTTGAAGTTGAAAAAGATTTTGAATAATTTTGAAAGGGTGCCCTAGGGGTTGAAAATAGCCTGACCAAAGTTACCCCGCATTTGGGGCAACTTTGGTCAGAGTATTACATTCCATGAAGAAAAAAAATGAAAAAAATTGATCTTCGCTGTATATGGGCAAGGTTTTGTTTTTTGTGACATTTGACCCCTTGCAAAATTAAGCAAGTACGCATCCTTGCTCACAAATATCGATTTTTATTTTGTCTGAAAAAAATGTAAAAAAATGCTCATTTTTGGTCAAAATGCCAATATTTTCGTAACTTTCAACGAAATTGGACATGAGCGACTTTTATTTCTTCCAAATATATTTCTTAACAAATTGAGACCAAATATGACTAAAAACAATATTGCTGTACGGAAATATGACCATTTAAAAAAATATATTTGTACCACCAAAGTAACCCCGCTTACCGAAGTTACCCCCATTTAACGGTAATTAAATATTACAATGTTAGGGACGATCCATTTGATTTCGGAAGGGGGACTGGAAGTTGAGGTGGCTTTTATTTCGCGTCGAAGGCGGCGAAGTTTGTTTTGTTTTTTGCCGACAAAGTTCAGGGACATAATAGGCCTAGGTAAAATGTGTTGTAGTACATTTAAAATTTTCGTACCTGATTTTGGTCCTTCTGCTGCGAATCAACGATATATATCCTCGGAATGATTCAAACACAAAATTATCCAAGATAAACAATAGTGTCCATAATTGCATGGTTGTTCCAAAATCGAACACTCGATTCACAGAGAAGAGTATCATTGCTCAGGTATAGCGATAGGTGTGGCTTTCTTGAGGTACACAACTGTAACTAATGACCATTTCATATGAACCTATATGACCTTTTTGCCCATTTTCCTTATTATGCAAAATAGAGACCTAAACGCAACTACTTCAATAGTTAACGCATTAGAAGTGGGCATAAAGAACTATTGATTGTCTAATCACTTAGTTGATTTTACGAATCTACGTTTATTCAATTTGTGTAACAAACATTTTAAATCTTTATAATTCAAGAAGGTGGTTACGGATGATTTGAACTAAACACCTGGATCGTGATATGATGGGTATTTCTATAGAAATTTTTACATAAAGCTGAGTTGGACTATTTTTGCACTCGCACCTAAAATTTAGTACGATCATTATATTAGTGTATTGTCCGGCATCAATGAGTAATTGATCAATTTGTAAAGAGCAGCCTATTTCAATAACACTCCATTCGTGAAAAATAATGGAGCGGTAAAACAATAGCGCGACGTCATAGGTGTGTATTAAGTCGGTTAATGGCCGCGTATTAGAACGTGAGTGGATAAGAATGGCTTCGCCGCTCCGCGGCTCAGCCATTCTTATCCACTCACGTTCTAATCCTTGGCCATTATCCTATACATAGTTACTTGTTATTTGTTAAAATAAAACGGAAACTATTCATTTTGATAAGATTGTCGGTTCAAATTGATAATATACCTAACAAACGAACAATATAATCTTATCAAAACGAATAGTTTGGGATAAAAAATAAACTAGTGGCAAATGGTGGTCATAGACCACAAACCTAGCTGGGCATGTTGGTATTTTGGAGGTATCTGACCCTGCAAAATGTTCCAAAAATGTTCCCGTGGTCACTAGGTTTGTTGTCACCGTGTTTGTGATGCATCACAAAATAGGCCAAGGTCAACCATGTCAAGGGCTCAATGAAATTCGATCTTTTTTGCTATGTTAGGGCCTACCTAGGTAACAAATCACCTGAGATATGGGAAACCATTCTTTTTTAAATGTTTCTGCAAGCGGAGTAATATGAAACCATTTTGATATCAAATTCAAAGCATTTTTCAATTTTTGTCCCCCTGTGGAATCCAAAATTGACATCTGACCTTTTCCCCCCATAACTCAAGAAAATATCGGGGATATGTCAAACTATACTTTTTCTGACGACATTGGTATGGTTTTTAACCGCAATTGCCCAACTTTGAAATTGGTCTGCTCCCCCCTTGGAATTTGGCCGTGCCACTGCCAGATTTTTTGGCCCACCCCCTTTCGGACTTGCCAAGAATATATTCCCCCTTTTAGGGGCTGTTCAATAATTATGAGCCCCTGGGGGGTAAAATTTCCTAATGGCTCGCCAAAAATTGCTTGCCCCTCCCCTCTAGCTCTCGGCCTGCCAAAAATCGCTTGCCCCCTCCATCTCGGCCCGCCAAAAAATCTTTGCCCCCCCTTGCACATGCCAAATTTTAAAACCTAGATAGGGGGCCTATATGTTGCGAGCGCAGCGACATACTTTTTTCCGAAGCCTTTTATTTAAAACGTGCACCATGAATGTGTGCCAAAACCGCTTGCCCCCTCTCTCGGCTGGACAAAAATTTCCCCCTTTCGGCTCGCCAAAAATATCTCACAGTGCCCCCCCCATTTTACCCTCCCCCAGGGCTCATAATTATTGCACAGCCCCTTAGTGGAGCGTTAGTCATCCGATGGGGGGGGGGGGGGGGACACTGGACCTGATTGGGGGGGTGAAAAATATTTTTTGGTGTGGACAAAAGTACAAAATAGTTTTGACAGGATAAAATATTTTGTACCTGGATTTTTTTTACAGACAAAATATTTTGTACGCACAATATTTTTTGGTGTTCCTTTTAAATAAGTTGTTCTCCCTTTTTTATTTTACAGAATCAATCAAATCAAATCAAATCGAATCAAATTTTGATTCGATTTGATTTGATTTGATTGATTATCAAATTTAAGTTCAAGAACGTATAATACCCGGTACCACATGGCTCATACCAACCGCGGAGAGTCTATGGGGGCACATACATGTACCACATCATACCACGAATTTGGCTGTGTAAGCCTACGTGCATTACGTCATACGCGGATTGATATCGGTGATTTGGTCGGTGTTGGTTTTTCTGCGCTGGCTGGCGATGTGACGATCAAGGTTTTTGTTGTTCTCTGTATGATGACGCTGTGTCGCGTATTTTGACGTGGTCCTACGTAGACGACGAGGTGTCCATTCCGATCGCGTCACCGCTGTGACGAGAAATACGTAACCTGGTAAGTACATATTCGTTGAATGAACACCACCACCATGTAAACACAAGACAGGAGACCCTCATCTTGTATTTTTAAGAGAGAAAACACTGGATTCAAACCCATATAGAAAGGGAACTGAAGTTACAGATTGCGTTTATCTTGCGTGGACTTTTCCACCATTTTACATTTGCACAGTCATGCCCAGGGTTTCGTGTAACGTTTGTACTCAAACACCAAAAATGAATTCATTATTATGACAGGGTCAGACCAGGCAAAAGGGAATTTCCCCGAGAGTACACATGCGAGACCATTGTGGTATGTTTTTGGAAAAGAACATAATTTTAAAATGTTCTTGACCTTATAATCATTTTTCCAGCCTAGTACTAGTACATGCATGCATGTGTGTTGTCATGCAGGTAATTGAATGCAACCGTACATTTTTAAAGCTACACTTCTGAAGTTGAGGCACACATTGTGACATTGTTAATATTTGTATGTATACTGTATGTGCATTGTGCAGATATATGTGTAAATAAAACATGGTAAAGCTTCTGAAACAAATGTTATTCACTATAGGCAAAATATTTAATTCTCAATCATGAGAGGGTAGTACCTGCACCTGCCATGGCATGCATCTGCGTACCATTGCGTCAGCATACACTTGGACATGGTGAACAACACGATCGCACAACCAAGAGTCAAGACCGTGATTTGTACCATAACAATAATAAACTAATTTTTTTTATATGTTAACTAATTTTTATACTGGATTACTGCTCTTGAATTGAGACTTGAGTCAAGATGTAGATGGTATACCGGTACCTACTCATTCCTGCAGGCCTTGATTTTACTTTGCAAAAATTACATGATGGAACCTTCAGCAAACACAAATGTCTATCTTTGTTTGGAAAAACAGCACTGGTAATTGTTTTTTTAACAATTGTGGTTGAGAGGATGATCGAGGTACAAATTTCAATTGAAGGAATGCATATAAAATAACAAACAAACAAATGTGGTACATGTACCAATACCTGGTTAAGGTGGTACTACACCCCCTGATAAATTTTGTGACTAATTGTGTATTTTTCTCAACAACAAAAAACTACGCACTGGTAACAAATCAAAAGTTATGTTTATTATAGCATACATAGGGGCAAGGAATCCAATTACTTCACTGAAATTTCAGTGATTCAAGACAAGTGGTTTATAGAAATGAGGTACATTCTAGCGGTACCTCTTTTCAATAACGTACCGCTTGTCTTGAGTCACTGAAATTCCAGTGTAACTGGATTCCTTGCTCCTATAATATATGGTACCTTTTATTACCAGTGTGTTATTATTTGTTGAGAAAAATGCAAAAATAGTCACAAATTTATCAAGGGGTGTAGTACCACCTTAAGGCTAAAAGAAACAAGTTATTCCATAATATAATCCTATATCAGAGATGAGATTTCTCCACCAATAGGAGGAATTCCTCCTATTTCAAATTTTCACCTAGCTGTATAAAATAATAAAAGTATATGAATTATGATATCATTTATTTTTCCTCCTTTTTGGCAATTTAACTGTCTCATGCCTGTAGCATATTGTCTCGACATTTCATCTACATGTAGAAGAAGGTCAACATAATTTTATCGTATTCGTAGCAGGACCTGGTTCGGAATAAAAATGATTGTGATTTTCTCAAAATCACAAGTACCGTATTCGTTTCAATAAGCGCCCACCCAGGGCATTTTCAATTTCCTAAAGAGTGTTAATGTTGAACTAAAGTGGCAGACGTCGATACAGTGAAATAGCTGGAGGATTAGAAGTCCTAAACTTGCAATACATTTACTATCAGAAAAGCTAACTTCTCAGGACCCTTTTATAACGTTGGTAAATAACTCTAATAAATGCAACAAAAAAATTAGGTAATAACCAGGTAAAAAAGAAGCGCCCACCCAAAATGTTAAGCACCATGGGCACTTACTGAAATGAATATATTATGGTACCGGTAGTACAAGATTTTCTCTTCTTTCTTTCACTCCTTCACAACTTAGATGGCAGTGGTTAATTCACCTTTAAATTTAATAAACAATAATCAAAATAGTATGTTGTATGACACATGACTAACATTTCACTCAAAAATAACAAAAAATACAAAATTTGCTATTAAGGTCAACACTGCACAATTGGCTTCTACTTATATGATTGAATGCCAAGTATTGAAGTAGGGGAGATACAAACAATTATATATAAATTGTGATCTTTTCTGGATTTCTCAAATTAATTAAAAAAAATTAAAATCCAGTAAAATTATTCTAAAAAAGCAAGATACACACAAAAAAAAATCTGCCATTTTAGTCCAAGGTTAGGAAATGAAAACACCATACACACGTCCACGGTTGGATAGCAATACACAGAGTCCGTGGTTGGCGGTGAACACACACAGCGATAGGGGTGTGTGGGGCACAGTGTCGACACCCTGTATTAAAATATTTTGTTTCGCTGCAATGAATCATGTCTTAATACTCCGTTGGTGAGCGACGGGCGATTAGTATTTCACCGAACACAAGAAAAGAAGTCCTATCTGATTGGCTAGAAATTGATCGCTCACAAACTCAAAATGTAGAGATGTATTCAATTCTATTTAAATCAATATTCTATTGTTGATGCAGATAAAGAAAGTTGCATACTATCTCGATATGGTGCATTGTATTATAGACTTGTGATTTAATATTCTATACAGCATGTGGACCTGAGCTGAATGGGCTATGCGTGTTCCTTTTATATGATAAATAATTCTCAAACAGTTGAATATATCACATTTTTAAAATGCAGTAAAATATATCCGTTTAAAGAAAACAGCAAAAATTTTCGGAAGGTCATTTTGGGGTCATCCACGGTCATCTAGGGGTCATCTGAGGTCAAATTACTAAAAACTGTCGTATGGGCATGGAACTTGGTGGGTACAGTTAACATTTAGAGCCAATTTTTGGAAGGTCATTTAGGGGTCATCCAAGGTCACCCAGGGGTCATATGAGGTCAAATTACTTAGAGAATAAGCGATAGGAATTTTTATTTTGCCTATCCTCTACCGTGTGATGAGCGACAGGCAGGTCCAATATTTTGAGTAGTGGATGCCGGCGCAGCGTATCCACTACGATAAAAAATATTGGACCTGCCTGTCGTCTATCATAGGTAGAGGATAGGCAAAATAAAAAATTCCTAGCGTTTATTCTCATTCTTAGTCAGTTAAATATTATTTTAATAACTGTAAACAATTTTTTTAAAGCAAAAACTAAGTTACCGTCATAAAAACTCCCTCATTATAAAATGAACGAAACTTGTTTACAACTTTACGTATTCTGTTGCGCGTACTGCTAGCGCTCACGATTCCGCACTAGTCTACGCATCCAGCGCGATACATACGCGCATCTCTACACGCGCTTTTACGGATTATCAAGACGCATGATGACGTGGGGTCGCTCACGGCCTGATAGACGGCACCCAAAATCATGCGATTGTCCAATCAGAAATGTGTCTACGAACTAGACCACTCCCACTGACTAAGAATAAAAAATGTCGTATGGGCATTAACTTGGTAGGTACAGTCAACATCTAGAGTCAAATTTTTAGAAAGTCATTTTGGGGTCATTCAAGGTCATCCAGGGGTCATCTGAGGTCAAATTACTAATACCTGGGCATGAAACTTGTTGGGCATAATCAACATTTGGAGCCAATTTTTAGAAGGTCATTTCAGGGTCATCCAAGGTCATCTAGGGGTCATCTGAGGTCAAATTACTAAAAACTGTTGTATGGGCATGAATCTTGGTGGGTAGGCCTACAGTCAACATTTAGAGCCAAATTTTTGAAAGGTCATTTTGGGGTTATGCGGGGTCACCTGAGGCAGGGTTCGATTTAGAAAATAAAATTTACATGCACAACTCTGGTTTTTTCCTCAAAATGGGCTGAATAGCACAAAATTTTGCATGCGGTCGTGTGTCTTGAGCTCGCCATCAAAAAAAGGTGGCGATGTTACATTTTGCCAAAGTCGACTCAAAACAAATGATGATATCTCTGTCAAGCAAGAAGGTATTGTCATGCTTGTGGTCTCATTTTATTGCTAAATAAAATGCACTTTCAACCCTGTAAAAAGAAATACTTTAGCTTTTTTAATACTGACACTGTGCTTCATAGAATTCAGAATGGGCAGGGTGGCGGTGGTGGGGATGTGGTGGTGGGGATGTGGTACACACAAACTCTATGGGATTGGTATTTTTAGTGCGTAATCTGCTTCTGTAAAGGCTGTAAATTGGATTTGGACTCTATTTAGCATCTAAAACACTCATGGCCTTACAGCTAAACAATTCTACTAATTGTTTTTAATAATTTATGATTGGTTTAGTCTAGAAAATATAAACTTTTCCATACAAACCTACCCGTTGTCATATTAAACACTGTAGTAAGTAATGCAGATGTCTTCAAAATCTAAAAGTTATTGTAAAATTTTAATTACTTATCCTATCATAGTCAAAGTATAGAATTTCTGAAGGAAATTTGACGAGGAATCTAAATATGGACATATTTTTTTTTCTGTATGGGTTAGGGGAAAATGTTTAGGTTCAAAATATGTTGAATTGTAAAAAAATCTAACACTTTGGGACACCCTATATTCCGAGATTACCAAACAGCTGTGATTTTGGTTTCTTCTAAAGTCAGTTGGCTCTCCATATCCTCTAACCAAATGAATGTTGTTTACTTCCAGTTTATTACTGTAAGTTGTTAATAAGCAATGCATTGAGTGACCCATTTTTATCAAAATCTTTTTATTCCACCCTGTATAACTTGCAGGTCACCCTGTATAATGAGTTGAAATGTATATATTTGAATTGCTTATGCCTTCAGCTTTCTAAAAATGTATACTTTTGCTAGTTTAGGGTTGATGATTGTCGAGATAATCTAATTAGAAACCCGGTTGGTGTAAAAATTCATAATATTTGTCATGTAACGCTAAGGGTGGCGAGTTCAGGACACACGGCTGTTGCGTGATGTAACGCTTCATAAAACTACAATAAATCAGGAGGCAAAGACGACGTGGTTTAGTTGCTATTCTGCCATGATGGAGACTCAAAGGACCCAAAGAGGGCGTGATTTATTATAACGTACCCAGGGGTATCGGATCCCGTTACATCTCCTTTCCTTTAGAAAAAATGATTTAAAAAAATTCTATGAATCTGTTCAAGTGTTCATATTGTCAATTTGACTGTCCATGTGGTTGTGATTAAAATAAAACTGTTCATTATATTAATACCTGCGATTTTTGTTAAAAGTCATTATAAGTAACACAAGTACGGTATCTCCAGAACAAGGATTACGATTTTTGGATATTTTCCTTCAATGAAAACAATGACTTTGACAAATAAACAATATGCCAAAAGCTCTGTTCTGATGGTACCAGTTCATACTTGAAAAATTATTGTCTCTTTTTTAAACAGATGATTGGCGACAAAGTTTGGTATGCTGCGTAATTCCCAGAAAGTTTGTTCATCGTTGCTGAAGTCTCATTGTTCAAATTGTCCATTAAAAGCGTTGATGAAGTTCAATCATAGAATGATTTGTTATTAGATTATGTCACACATGTTATTTTAAACTTAAAGTTGCTCTATCTGTCATTTTTTTTTTTTCAAACTTTTGATCTTCAATTTTGATTTTTGAAATGTTCACAATATCATGAATATAAATGTAATCTGTCCATGTAATGATGTATTTTCCATGCTTGAAGAAGGCAGCAATGACCAGCAAGTCAAGTCCCATTTTAAAAGCAGATCCTTTCACCGCTAAACATCCACTGTGTTGCTGGGCTTCTGTTGATATTTCTTCGAGTCCAGGTGCATCTCATCTCTTGGACTGAGCATCTTGATGACCAACTAAGTCCATTTGCATCCTCACGGTTTTAAGGGTCTTGGATTGCAAAATTTAACCACAATAGTATAGCTTCCTCACGGTTTTAAGGGTCTTGGATAACTATATACATACGGGTTACAATTCAACTCAAGGCGGTTGAAGATTGACTCATCATCAACAAAAGTTCAAGTCTGTACACTGTACAGCTCACTGTCACTTGCTTTATTTAATTTATTATGCTTGCAATCTTGCTTACATTAGCTCAGCAAACAGTTTATGATACATGACGATTTACAAACGTCAGTTCTTCCAAGCTGGTGTCCACACTCAAGGACGATTATACAGTAGACATTCTTAAAATTTGGACCAGATTCACATTCATGCATTCGCCGATACGCACTTCCATCAATTCTCTAAAACACAGCCGTAGGCAATTAGGTACGACAGCTCGTCACCTCAACTTTCGGCCAATCGTCTTCTCACGGAAACTGACGAAGTTTGTTCAGAAAGCTTATATTTTACGCCCCGATGACCAGATGAAATCTTGCATTTTCACAGTCTTAACGACGTCCACGGCGACTGGACTCGTTTCAGTACGGGCGGGAGTCCTCCACAATGTCAGAAGACCACTCTGACACCATGTTGCGTGATGTAACGCTTCATAAAACTACAATAAATCAGGAGGCAAAGACGACGTGGTTTAGTTGCTATTCTGCCATGATGGAGACTCAAAGGACCCAAAGAGGGCGTGATTTATTATAACGTACCCAGGGGTATCGGATCCCGTTACAACGGCCATGCACAGGCAAAATTCTACATGCACAGAGCCAAAGTTACATGCATTTGTGCATGTAAAACCCCTCTAAATCGAACCCTGACCTGAGGTTAAATTACCAAAAATTGTCGTATGGACATGAAGCTTGGTGGGTACAGTCAACATTTAGAGTCAAATATTTTTAAGGTCATTTTGGGGTCATCCAAGGTCATCCAGGGTTCATCTGAGGTCAAATTATTAAAAACCGTCACATGGGCATGAAACTTGGTGGGTACATTCATCATTTAGAGCCAAATTTTGGACAGTCATTGCAAAGTCATCTGAGGTCACTCTTGGGTCATCGGAGGTCAAATTACTAAAAACTCATATGGGCATGAAACTTGATGGGTACAGTCAACATTTTAAAGGCAAATTTTTGGAAGGTCATTTCGGGGTCACTAGGGGTCATCTGAGGTCAAATTAGTAAAAACTGTCGGATGGGCATGAGATTTGGTGGGTACAGTCACCTTCAGCCAGGTAATTGTGCCCAGCCGAGAACCACCAAAGTTTAGGGGTCAAAGGTCAGGTTCCAATATTGGTCCAATCAAGCTCAAATGTGACACGATCTGCTCCATGGGGGCCAAAAGGAGGCATTTTTGAAAATTGAGTTACAATAATCATTACCTTACACAAACATTATAATACTAATAGCTATCATATACTGAAAACACCAAAGGTCTAGCATATACTTGGTTCTAAAGTTCTGACATTTTGTGAGGTCTATTTTCTTATGTATTTTATTGTTTTTTTACTCCATATTTTTGCCTTTATCTCCATTTCCAATTTGCCACCTTTGGCCCCCATGGACCAGATCATGTCACAAATTGAACAGGCAAATCACTATATAGGTTGTTGCAGGTTCATTTACTTCTATCAAAAGTAATCGCAAAAGCAGGCGGTCGCAAAAGCATGCGAGACTCGTGGTTTGAGAACCGCCTTGCTTTTAGTAAAAATTTCCGCAACTTTATTTAATTTCATCCTGTTTTTGATACTTTGTGCCTAATTTCACGCGCATACGTAGTTTTTTTGTACGAAAGTGCAATTGCATGCCTGTGTTTAAAAAGAAGATACTCAGGGCAAGTATTGCTTTATTTTTTCTTCTATTATGATTTTTAGAGGGGACGTCCCACCTTGCAAATTTGGGGGGGGGGGGGGTGTCCCTCCCGCTTTCGCCACCTAATCATGAACTGAAATTGGAAGCTCACATCCGAACATGATCTCTTATGATTCATTGATATAACTCCATTTATTGTAAAGTCCCTAAATAGTGCCATCATACATGCCATTATCATTATATGATTTCTGCACCTGTAAAACAAATGGCAACATAATTGAATTATTCAACATTCATTGAAATTTAAGGTAAAAAATAAGTAAAATGAAGAACAAGAAAATACATTTTTTGTTCAGATCTGCACAGGTCTCGAACTTAAAAAAGTTTGAGACCGAGACTTTTCAGGTCTGAGACCGAGATTGAGACCAAAAACTTGTTATCCGAGACCTGCAAAACCTGGTGTCAAGACCTACAACACTGATGTAAGACCCACGCCGCATGCATTAGAGTTGACACTCTTGACAGTGCATCATTGTAAGAGGAATCTTACCACAACTTACTCCCACCCAGACCACCCTGCCCTCCCTATTAAAAAATATTACCTTGTTTTACCAAATGAAACATAGCTAAATCCTAATCCTTTAGTTCGTAACTCAACTGGCAATAACATTCAAATCTTAATATTTGGACAATTTGAGGGAAATTTAGGCCAAAAATATGCAATTTGCATTTTTTTCTTACAGATCTAGTTCCAAATTTTAAGACTTTGCAAAAGTCGAAGCATTTAAAATCTTGATTATAGGCTAAGAGTGAGTTCAAAATTTTAATATTTTATGTTATTTTTGACAATTGGTTAAATAACATTAGAAAATGGGTTTTCCGAAAGTTAGAATGCATAACTTGAAATCAGTGTTTGTACAAGTCTTTGGGCTTGAATTAAAAAAAAATTAGTGCTGTATTTTTCTGGAATAGGGAGTAAGGAGTAGAATCAAGTGAGCAATTTCCACCATATGTAGAAAATATGTAGGGTTTCAAACCGTTTCATGTCCAGCATGAAAGCCCAAAAGACAATGTTACAAAAAATATACTTGTTTTTTGAAGATCTTGTCTTTAGTTGGGATGATTGTTTTAATAGTTGATTGTTCGCATTCATAAATTTCATGAGTCCCCCCTCCCCCGACCTCATGAGGTCTCGACCTCATGATCATAAAGTGGTTAACAAACACCTGAATACAAGTGTACATTGTAGATATAGTGCAAAATTTTGAAAATGAAATAACACTAACAGTCTTGGAATTAAAATTAAGTTTTGCCATCCAAAACACTTTGGGAATGGTAGCAGCAAAATAAAAAATAACCAGTAGCGAAAATAAATTTCTCTGTATTCACAGAGCTGTGCCTTTCCACAGGGCAATTCTTTTGAAGTTTGGCAAGCGGCTATGAGTCGTATTGACGTCATACACAGGGTCCATGTCTTACTCTGCAGTCACAGAGGAAGTGGCCATAATTGGGACTGTTGTGTCATACAACCACCTGGCTCAAACTGATTTTAAATTTGCTAAATTTTGAGGAAAGTTTTAGATTCTGATAGAAGTTACAGTAATTTAGTATTTTAGTGATAATACATTGTAGGTTTAATGGTCGGTATCTATAATAAATTACTGAGTTTGGCGACTTTGTAAGGCTAAAAACTTCTACGTTTTACATTATTTCGAAAACGGATTTTTTGCGTTATGAGAGTAAGGTTGTCCGCACCCCAATAAAACGTCCAATTTTGTTTTTGTTTACGTTAAGGGTGTCAAATTATGTTAATTAGTTTCAAAGGCACTAGCAAGCAACCTGCGAGCTAAGCACTGAGTAAAGGCCGGTCACACTATGACGGACGATAAAGCAACGAAAGGTGACGAACGTGAAAATCACAAAATGTTGACGGCAAAGCGGCGACAAAAAAGAGGAAAAACAAGATTTGGTGACGAGTGGGAACGACCTTTAGCGACAACACGACGGCAAGGGACGAAAGGCTGCGGCAGTAAACGGAGACTAGCGACCAAATCCGGACGTTGTCTGGGCTAATCTAAACTATTAATATCTATATCAATAATAATCACAAATATTAATATCGATATCAATAATAATCAAAATATTACACATATCAATAATATTCAAAAATATTACACATATCAATAATAATCAAAACTATTAATATCTTTATCAATAATAATCAAAAATATTACCATCAATATCAATAATAATCAAAAATATTTCACATATCAATAATAATATAAAAAAACCAATATAAATATCAATAATAATCAAAAATAGTAAAATCGATATAAATAATAATCTAAACTTTTAATATCTATATCAATAATAATCAAAAATATTAACATCAATATCAATAATAATTAATTCAAAATTGCAATTAAAAGCTTAACGTCGCTTGCCGTTCACCCCTATTCGTCATAGTGTGACCGGCCTTAAACACTGAGTAAACAGTCACAATACACTACAATACAGTCATGCTGTTTAACATGAACACCCGCAAATCCTATGTCTGATCTGATCAATGCTGAGATTGGGTCACTCATACCATTACACAGGAGAATCTGACTTGAGTAATTAACATGCATTGTTTATTCAACTAATTTGTCAACATTATCATGCCAGTGTTCAAACTAGAACATATTGTCAACAGTTAAATGTTTGTTTATTGAATTAGGAGTCTCCAAATCACCCAAATTAAACAGGGTTGCCAAACTATGATTTAGTAGCCCAAATGGGTGACTTTTTAACTTTTGACAATTTCCTGTCCCATAGAGACAGATGGTTAAGAAAAATGGGTGACTTTTTAGCAATGCAGGTACAAAAGTCTGGTTAGGCTCAACGTAACTCAAAGGTTAGCGGCATAATCAGTGAATTAGGTCAAAGTCTCCAAATCACCCAAATTAAACAGGGTTGCCAAACTGTGATTTTGTAGCCCAAATGGGTGACTTTTGAAGATTCCCCCCAACTTTTGACAATTTCCTGTCCCATAGAGACAGATGGTTAAGAAAAATGGGTGACTTTTTTAATAGCAACGTAGGTACAGGTCTGGTAAGCATGGTAAGGCTCACCGTAACTCACAGGTTAGCAGCATAATCAGTGTCTGTGCAAAATACTTTGCCAATGTTGAAAGTAAGTGTTCTACAAAATTGTACATTTATTTTGATTATTCCGAGACTGCACCTCAAATTGCCCTGCACCAGGTGAAACTAAATTAACATCTATTGTTTATTCAACCAATTTGTCAACATGGTCACTGAACTTACCAATTCAAAAACTCAGTAATTTATTATAGATACCTTAAAGGAGTATTTCGTGATCCTAGCATCCTCTATTTATGTCATTTTTCATTAGATATCCACGAAAAAACCTATTCCCAAAATTTCAGTTGATTCCGATTTTATGCTTCATGAGTTATGCATGATTATGTGTATTACACTGCTCCATAGACAATGCGTTGTAATTTCGTTCTGGTGCACCAGAACGAAATTCTAATTTCACGATATCTTTGCTAAACGAATTAATCTACAAGAAATATTTTGTACATATACATTATGTTCACGAGGTTTCCAGTGATGTAAAAATCTCAACTTTTTTTTAGAAAAGTGGGGGATGAGGCTGTGGATCACGAAATGCCCTTTTAAGCAATCACACAATATTATATAATATCAGGGACTGTGTATGAACACCTAATTAGTCACACATCAATAATGTTTTTACTGAGGTCAAGATTGCCAACATGAACATCTCATAGGGGTTGTTGGTGTATCCAGGGTATTGTAGTTATAAATTGCGCTAATTATAATATGATCCAATTGCCTATTTGCATGCCTTATCAAACCACTGAATTTTACCATGCTATGTTATATGAAACAGAGTGTAAGGATATGTGAATAAAATTGTTACATCTGCACAGTGGTGTAGCCAGGACTTTTCAGAGAGAGAGAGAGAGGAGAGCAAGGCAAATTTCATGGGGGAATTGTCACAAATGGGCTAAAAAGTAAAAGGTACAACAAAATTTATCCAAAATGGGCTAACAAATAAAAAGTACAACAAAATGCATACAAATGCATACAAATCTTAAATATCCGTAGCCAGCATACCATAGGGGCCCAAGAGGGAAGTAAATAAAATTGTGTTCATCTGCTCAGTGATGTAGCCAGGACTTTTGCAGGGGGCAGCAAGGTACATTTCAAGGTTGGGTATGGACAAACTTGGACGAAAATGCTAACAAATGGGCTAAAAGGTACAACAAATTTGTCCAAAATGGGCGAAAAAATTAATGTATAAACAAATGCATAAAAATTTTAAATATCAGGGGCCGGGGGCCCAGCATCCCACAGGGGCAAGACTTCTCACGGTGGATATGATATGGTGGCAAGAAGACTTCGATCATGATCTAATTGCAATTTCATGTACATAAAATATACAAAATTTACCAACCGCGAAACACTCTGACCGCGAAAAGACGGGTGACCGCTAGTCTTTTATAATTTATGTAATATTCTTGTCAAGTGTTCTGTTTTTCCGCAATCTGAAAATAAATGCAAAATCAATATGCATACGCCATTTTTTACTATAAAAAGCCATTTTTGAGAAGGCGTCTTGGATACATTTTGTATCATTTTATTTTATATTTTTTCTTAAAATAGTTTTAAAACGGATGTGGTCCAATTTTTCATGTTCTATTTTCTATCATGGTCATTGAGACCTACCATTAAAGCAATGTTTTTGAATTTTGAGTTGTATTGCTTCAGCGGTTTTGATTGAGGGGGGGGGGGGGGGGTATGGGGTGTTGATATGGGAAGCAAAAACGTGCCCCAAAAGAAAGTGCATTCACTTCCAGTGTGGTTACCACAATTCACCACATTTTTGTTCACACCATCTAAATGAACTATACTGGCCTTAAATTTCACTGCAGTAATGAGACAAATATGAGTTTTTTCTCATACGTATATGGTCATTTTCACGGTAAAGGGTGTAACTTTGGATTTTTAACATTTTAATCCGTAGTGTTCTAATAAAGCCACAGAATTCCATAATTTTTGGCCACATAAGTCATCTAGTTAGCAGCTACCTTGGGTAGCATAATCAGCTTTGGGAGTTACTGCGTTCAGTTTTAGCAGGCTTAAATGTACTTAATATTGCCATTTTGAAAAACTATAAAAACAGTAACATTTTTGTAAAACCCTGTGTTTTCTTCAGTTAGTTCATGGATAATTTTTCTTATCCTGAAAGTACAGTCATATGTTCAGTAAACACTGCCACATTAGATTTAATTGTGAACGGCCCTGTATTTTTGAGAACCGGACTTGATATTTGTCGTTTCGAGGCTTCATTTTCCGTTAACAATTGTTAACAAACTTTGTGGGTGTAGCTTTGGTTCATAATTCTTGGTTATTTCTTCACTTCTTCTTGATTTATAACAGTTGTTATCTTAACTTGAAATGGGTAACAAAAATTAGCCAATTTGCAAGCTTTAAAAATTTTTATAAAATCTTGACTTCAAATAGCCGTTTTCCGTTAACTTTTTGAAGCCTCCGAAACAAACTGTTCAGCAAGCTTGTGCAAATATAAATAAAAGAGCTCATCCAATCTATTTATCAAAATGTAGCAAAGTAGATCCTCAAGTCACATGTTTTTAAATCGTGGAGATATATATCACCGTTTGAAAATGGGACCCAATACAAACTTTCCGTTAACAATTGAAGCCTCCGAAACAAATGAAGCCTCCGAAACAACAGTAAACTTAATTATCATCTATGCATATCTAAATTGGTGTGTTTCATAATGATATCTGCATTGTAATTATTACTTGATATGTGCAGAATGTCATAAATTTATAAAAAAATTGACATTATGGTTAATGTTTGAAAAATATACTGATACCTTAAAAAGCCTGTTTCGGAGGCTTCACATGCAAAAAACACCATACTTAACAAATGGGTGAAAAAAATTAATGTGTGATAAATCTACAATATCTGCCACATAGAATCATTGATTCAATACACACAAGAAAATAACAGCTTAGATGATCCCAACACTGTTGTTTTCAAAAAAACAACTCCTGCAATGTTTAACAATTGTTAACATGAAAACAAAGAAAAAAAAAAAAATGACTTGCTGTGATAATTTAATTTTTGTCACAACTGAAATTCAATACTTAGAAGCAAAGCATGAAAATTGGTAATTGTGATATTTTTTACCTATTTTTTATGTCAACTTGTAGTAGTTAGCTAAATATTTTACTTTTATGATCACCTGTGTTGTTAACTGAAGCCTCCGAAACACAAATCGCTTGAATTGCCAATAATAAAAAATAACTCCAATTTCTGTGAAACTTGGCTGGGAGGTTCCTTTCATCAAGTAGTATTTGTACATGAAGTTAGACATTCAAATTATTTTAGGAACCCAATTAAAACTTAAAAAATATGTTTAAGGTTTGGAAATTTCCATTGTAAATGACACTTAATGTTAAAAATTTTCAAAACTGCAATTACAAACATAGCAAAACATGGTATAAAATTTAACTTATATCTGTTGACTTACTTTGGAATGGAATTTCACATGTATTCCAGCTTTCATGTCAAAATTTTCTGAGGTTATGTAAAATACATTTTTCTTAGATTTTAACCAAAATGTTATGCAAATGTCAAATTTTTATTAGAAATCAAAAGGTTTAAGCCTTGAAACATTATTTTACTTGAATTTAAGTTGCTTCTATGCATGATTTCAGTAAACAGAAACATATTTAAGTGGTTTGAAATTTTGACCCTAAAAATCAAAAGTTACACCCTTTACCGTGAAAATGACCATATGCAAATCTCAGTTTTAATGAAGAAAAATAGGGGATGAGGCTGTCAGTCAGGTCAAAGACTTTAAAAGGAGAGAGATGTATGACACAGGCAGACGTGTGGAAAAATCCTTTTTGGGAGGGTCCAAGTATTTTACATTGTGACCAAATTGATAACTTTTGTGTTACTCTTGATTTGTTATGTGTATATAGGTTCGTTGGGCAAGGGTGAAAATAAGAGAGCTTGAACCAGGGGCCACTTTGGCAGAAAAAGTAGCCCCTGGTTCACCAAGATTTGGCAGAACCAGGGGCCATTTCCAATTACCAAGGGGCTAATAAAAATTAAGATGTGCTGGATGAGTTAAATAAGCACTATACATGTAGTTGCTTTGAATTTGACATTTTTGGTTCACTATGCTGGGGCCAGTTTTGTGAGAAAAGTGTCCCCTGGTCAACTAAAATTGAGATGGAACCAGGGGCCATTTCAGAGTTCTTCTGTGGGCCAAAAGGCTCCCGTCTCCCACTTAATTTCACCTTTGTTGTAGGGTAAGTTTGCTGATCGATGTAAAACAAGCACAAATATTTTTTCATCAAAAGTTGATCTTAGAAGCACATGTTTCTGATATTAATTAGTTATTGTATAGAATACTAAAGAGACTTTGTATTTTGTTATTCCTTTTGAAAACTTTTAGCGTAGTTTTTGCAGGCTTGACTCCAAGTCTACCACCCTGCAATTTGCATCATCAGTATTACACCGTTATCAGTGATCTAATAGAGGGTCTGTAAGCTGGAAATGGAGGAGGAACCCAATGCCAATAGCAGTAACAACAGTAACATCACAGAAGATAAACAGGTGAGTAAAGCTATGCATCCATTTCCAAGTGGTTCTGCTAGATGGAAAATTCTGCTCCGAGTAGGTGGTGACAGTCATCCAGTATTATACTTACTAGCAAACATGATGAATTAGGTGACCCTACTGACGCTCTTTTTGAAACTGACTGAACAATATTCGCTGTAGAAGTACCGAAGTGATGTAACGGGATTAATTACCATAGCGATATGTGAAAACAATTTTTCAGTGTATTGCCCTGCACTAGACGTATGCTGTAATTCGACATCTCACCATTAATTATCAAAGAATAGGCATAAAGACCCGGAACCAATGGAAATTTCGCATTATGCTGAGTCCATGTACGTTTCACTTGCACCGTAGGCTGTATGACTAGTGTCATTACACACATACTTAGACATGACAGGTGATGAGTGAGTGTATAGCCTATAGTGCAGGGCAATGCATTCAAAATTTGTTTTCACCTGTCACTAATTAATCCTGTTACATCACTATCTAGAGTTAATCATTCATGGTCTTATTGTTCTAGTTGCTTCAATTTGGGAGTGATATCCAGGCCTGCCAATCCAGATATTAATATCACTCGCTCTGAAGATGGTACTCACTAGAGTACTGAAAGCTCAGCCCTCTGAAAAGGACTTCTCTAGGGAAAGACTAGGCCTAAAAAAAGTTTGATTGCCCTTTCCGGACCGACACAAAAAATACAAAGTGGAAATGTAGCTTTTTACATTTTGATGGAGTTCTCAGCACTTAATATTGGTGAAATTTTAGATTTTGAAAGGTGTAAACCAAATATATTCAACTATAGATGTCACTGATTGCACTGTATATGTTTACAAACACTATATTTCTTGAACTGCGTGAACTTTTAGTCATACAGTTCATGTACATTCTGTTAAAGTTGCCTCAGTGTTACTGACCAAGACCAAGAACTGTTTACTGAAAGTCTTACACAACAGCCTGTGACTGCAAACGAGCTAAAATTAATAACTGTAAAGTGTTTCTTAAAACCTTAGAAGGGTCCATGGCAAGTTGTAGAATGAAGATACCACTGAATACTTTGCAATCTTAAAAAAAAAATTAACCTACCGACTCAAATACATTTTGAGCTGAAAGTTGAGCAAACTGATCTTTTTTTTTTTTGTCTTATATCCATCCTACTCCTGTTTACCAACCTAGAGTAGTGAGTACTTTCAAATCAATGGAGATGTTGTTATGGATTCCCTGATAATATCAATTTGGGATTATACTATCCATGCCATATGTGACATTGCTCTTCCTTGATTTCTTGCTGTATCCCTACCATTTGTAATAACTTCTAATGGTACAAACATTTTTTATGTAGACCTGTGCATAACCAGCTTCCAAGGGCTTTCCAAGGGATTCAAAAGCCCAGTAATTTAGTTAGAAGGTGCTGGGTTTGATTGGCATTTAACGATTATGGCATTATTAATAATATCAACATTTCTTTTCTTTCTGCGAAATAATATACTCAGGGAAGACAGCTCAGTTTTAGGAGGAAACAGGAGTACCATATGGACTGGAAACTAAATGCACATGAAGCCACTTGAGAACTGTCGGGGCTTGAACCCTGGACCTCATCAGTGGTGCAAAGAAGGACAGAACCCTACTAACCTGCTTCCCCCCTCCCCCTGGTTTCGGGGCACCTAGGCTTTTGTTCTTTTGTTTTTTTAATGAGAGTAGAATCTGACTGTTTTAGCACAAATAATAGACAGTGAACTAAAGATGTTACTGACTGCTCATTTGCAAAGAATGAATAATAACCCTCAATATATATTGTTAAATATTTAATGATTAAGTTGCAGGGAGCACCAGAATCCCCTTGTTTTCGTGGTTATTTCTATGTTTTTCTGAATAGAAACAATGCCTAGTTCTGGAGTGCTATGTCTACAATGTGCCTGGTACGACTTTCAAATCTGGGTCATGAAAAAATAAACATCTGCAGCGTATTGATGGCTTTGACTAAATATAGCTCTGACGCTGCTCTGTTGCCCTAAGGCCAATTGCCTTGAAGAAGTGGAGCATTGCAGTTGCTTGTGTGCAACAAGTGGCTGCAAAATTATCAAGGTCGATTGGTTTTTCTCACTTTCTATTTGAACTTTTAAGCATAAATTCTGGATTTTTAAACAAAGTTATTAGAATGTGCTATATATATCAGATGTTAGTTATAAATGCTAATTGGGTAATTCAATACAATAGTGCACTTTTGTCGACGATACTAGGCCCATTTTACAAACATTGTATGTTACAGTCGGGACTCGGGAGCCACTATGATTGTCAAATTTTTCTTATGGTGCTTTTGTGTGAGTGTTGCCTGGTGTGCATTTTTGTTTGTGTTCATGAGTGTGAATTATTAAAGGAATTTACGTATGAATATAAAAATGTAAATTATAATCTATACCGTATTTCGTCAAATAGTCGCCCCCCCCTCAAATAAACGCCCCCCACCACTTTTTTTTTTTCAACCAAGATGTTTCAAAATTCCGATATTTCCATGCTATCTTGTGTAGTAAGCTTACCAAGTTGCCCACATGGTCAATAATAAGCGTCAATAAATGGCGAAAATCTGCATCGTAACCCCGGAAGTGAACCAAAAGTCAGTGTCAAAAGTTCATAGTTCGTCATTTTAGCGTGACTTTTAAGCTTACCTAATGATTTTAACGGGAATTGTTGTGCTAAAAATGACCTCTAATAAACGCCCCCCCCCCCTTGGGAAAATGTAACGCCCCCGGGGGCGTTTATTTGACGAAATACGGTAATCTGAATTCAAGATCATCATGTAATCCTATGCCGACACCAGGTTAAATAGTAATTTAATTTACATGGACATCTGACAGAATTTAGTCTTGCATTGAAAAGGGGATGCTTCTAATTCCGTAGGTGTTCATGGAAAGCTAGCTCCAAGGCACCCCACAGTGTGTGCCCCCAAAAAAACAAAACAATAAACAAAGTATTGAAAGTAAACCACAAAATCAAATTGACAACAATTATTCAATGTTGTGCTTCATGACATATTTGAAGGAAGAATACAGTATTACTGAGCATTCTTAGAGCATATCAATCCACAATGTTATGCATCTTCACCTACCATATGTTTTTGCCCACTTTTGCATGTCAGTATTTATAAACTGCATTCAAATACAATGCATGATGTATTACTCTATTGCTCAGATCATGGAATGAAGCTGACCACATTCATACGTCATCCGATTTCTATGAATTGCTGAATGTAGTACATTGTATGCACAATTGCAGGTTATATGTGTTGTGACCATGATGACCTGAAGATCTGTTCTGGGTGAAGTGAATCCATAAAATATGGAGTAAAGTGATATCTTGATTTTTAACATTTCATGATATATTTGTAACTTTATCCCTTAATTACAATTTGCACCTAAGAATTTGATTTGATTGTCAAACTCAAAGTATGTATAAAGTAAAAGTACATGTTCAAGTAAATCGTAAAATGTCATGTTTATCTCAGGTTTTTACCATACATAATTATAATGGAAGTTCTTTTCTTCCTATCTGTTTTGGCACTTTCTCATAGATTGTTTTTATCAAAGGTCACGTAAATTGAGTGTAAGTGTCTCCCACTCACTGTATAAATCCAAGAAGAATTCAACATTTCATTCTCTTGATTCTCCATTTGATTGCTAAGTCGAAGGGGCACGCTCAGATTGTCTGTTCATACAATATATTGTTTGCCAAACAGCTCCTTAAGGCCTAAAATAAAAAATTGTTTGATTGGCGTAATCTGACCGAGTCTAAAAGTAGGCCAGATCCTGACTTTTTTTTTCCAAAAAAAAAAAAAATAAATAAATTTAAAAAAAAGAAGAAAAAATTTCCCAAGGCCTTTATCAAATGCAATTTATAGCTTTAAAAGTTAAAAATTTTATTTAAAAATCCCTACCTACCCTAATTTTCTTTGTTACGCCAATCAAACAATTTTTTTTAGGCCTAAGCATAAAACAGGTCAAGTTGATGATTAGTAGGTTTTTTTTTTTAAAAACAATCCCTTGTCTGATATTGCCTATCATAGGGTGCCTATTCAATGTTCATTTGTTAAAGGGGCATGGTCAGATTTTTTCGTATTGTGTGTTGTACCTCATACTGACTGAGCTGTACCAATAATCTGATTCCCAAGTTTGGTAACCACATGGATGACACTTTTCTTTTTTCATTCACAACATCTAAAACGGAACATCTCTCAGACCCAAAATTTCACTGGGATTATGAGCAGGGGCATAGTTAGGAATTTTTCATTTTTTGGGAGGAGGGGAGGGGACAAGGGAGGAGGGGCAAAGCAATTTTCAAGGGGGGAAATTTGATGAAAATTATTAAAAATTATGAATAAAGCCTAAAAATATTAAATTTTAGGGCAGCCATAAGTTACATGTACTGTAGTGCAGGATATTTTAGCAGTACATGTACCGGTATTGACTTTATTTAAATTTCAGACTCTATTTGTGTATTAATTGTTACATGAAAAAGAAGTAAATGGGAAAGGCATGTGTAAAAAAGTTTGATTCCACAGTGGCAAATCTTTGCATGTCCTTATACAAATGTACAGTAACATTTCCCATTTTATTATGGGAAGTGCCACTTCCCTTCCCTGGTATTATTAAATATTCTTAGCACAAGTAATAAATCACAGTTTATTTGTGATACACAGGATGTCAATTAGAAATTTTATGCCTCTAAGCATTTTAAATTTCAAAGTTGATTTGGATTTAGATCGTATTGGGTATTTCGCTGAACTGCAGTGGGTGCGAATCATATGAAAAATAAAAGAAAGAAAACAAAAATGCAATGTGCAGTTGTGCACAGAAGACCCTTACCGTATATTATCACGTTGTTGCTCCATTTCTTTCTTTTTCTACAGTATTATAATGCCAGCTGTCTCCTCTATGGGGAAAGAGAAGTCGTCCCGATTTGATATCAGTGGCAATCGAAATGTGCATGGCCATGAATATTTACGTGTGCATACTTAACATCCTGGCTTACTTTTTGCCCGCCCTCGCAATGGAACCCGGCATACCAGGGTCATAAAAAACAATGCTTCAGAGAACAGCAAAATAGCATCTTGTCAATGAACTGTTTACTGTAGTAGTTTATTTCATTTTAGTGGCATTTTCTAGGCACCTTTATATTCTGTGGATACTTTATGGCTGTAACCGATGTGGGGTAGCTTTGAAATCCAAGGGAAAGATGAAACCCAGCAAACCCCTGCCCTCCCCCCATAAAAACACCTTGAAATGTGAAGATTACAGATAATACCAAAATTTCCACCTGCAGGAAAAACAGAGACAGACATTTTTTGTACATAAACATAATGTAGCCAGAGGTGTCCAGTGGTATAAGAATCTCAACTTTTTTTTGAGAAAAGTAGGGGGGCGATGCTGTGGATCACGAAATGCCCTTTTAAATTAAATCACCGGGAGCCTTCTGTTCTTTAACTTCTTTCCAGTAATTGACATTTTGTGTGCAAAAAACCATGTACATTTGTTTCAAAATTTTAATCAGTTGGTTTGAAGTAATAAAAAATTCTTAAAATAAAATATATGAGGTGATCAAGCTAAATGAGTCATATGTCAAGAAAATCAAAATTAAGTTTTAAATGTCATTGTATGTGCCATTTTCAGAGTTTTATTTCAATGAAAATTGCATCACAATTGGACTTACAGTTCTCAAGTTATGGTCATTTAAGTGTTGTTCAGAACGATAAAATACAAAAAAAAAAAGTTGAGTACTATTTTTGGTTATATCTCCAAATCAATATTAGCGACAAAGGACTCATTTAGCTTGATCATGAACATAACATAGGGATTTCCCCCGATGCACTTTTGACATTTTTTTCCTTGTATTAAAACTTGAAAATACTCAATCAAATGCATACAATTTACAAACCTTTCCCTGTGAAGACTTACGATGTAGAAGGAAGATCAAATTGATGAGTGGGAGAGAGCAGCCAAGTAAATAATTGGCAAAGCGACACATTTGTTTTGTATTTCTTGCAATAATTGGTGTTTATTTATTAAGCCTCAAAAATCATGCTAATAAAAATCATTTGAATAAATGAATTGCATAATTAATTCACATTGAATCAATAGCTGTTTTTGTTTCACAGATGCGATGCAGTGCAACACGTGGGTTACAAGAAATAGCAATGATTGTTCTTCTTGTAAATGAAATGTCAAGAACTGAACACATACACCCACATGGATGGACCAAGGTTATTGACCAAGTTGTGTATTCTCTGATTTGTGAACTATAAATTAATAGTGTGTGTTATAGGCTATTCCATTTAAAGTATACACTACCCCTGTGGAAAATGTCAGAAATATCTTCCGCACGGGGAGAATGAATTTCAAATGAAAAAAAAAACCCAACACATTTATGTAGGTAGCTCCATTTGAATTTCGTACACCCTCTGTGATTGACTCGTCCTGAATTGGAGGAAGGATGAGTTTCAAATAGATTTGGTTTATGTGCTAATTCTATTTGAAATTCATGCTCCCCCTGTGGAACATGATTCCAGAATCTTCCAAAGGGGTAGTGTGAACGATAAATGTAAATAGCCCAAATGATCGCCTAATCCCCTACTGCAGATTTGTCCTATCTTTTTAAGTATACAGCATTGTATCACACAAAGCAGAGAGAGATCTAGAGTGAGAGAGATCTAAGGGAGAGGGAGCTCTAGAGAGAGAGAAGGAGAGATCGAGAGAAGGGGGGGGGGGCAAGGCAGTAGCCCGAAACATTATGGCCCTAGCTAGTTGTTCCTTCCTCACCATAGGGCCATGAATGCGGTACCATGTTAAAAAGTCGGGCACCCTGAACTCATGTCGCGGTGATGACGTCACACTGACGACATCTATTTATAGGAAGAATTCAAAACACGGCAACGATAACGGTCACAAGTCTGATCTTTTACATCCTCAATTGTGCTCAAAATTTACGAACATGCACCAAATATGTTTTGTTGAAGTCTCATCTTCACGTGAGAAATGGTAGGAAGTGGTATTTATGTGAAAAAGTAGTATTTTTTGTGTACTCTGGAAAGGTCTAAGGTAGATATCTGAAACCTCAAAGCGGAAAAGTCAGTGGAAATCGTAGTGACGGAGGTGTGAGTACCTCGGGCTAGCAAGGCAGATATGTCCAGATAGTAATACAAATAATGTCTTGAAATACTGAAACATTAACGGGGGTGTAAGTTAATTACTAACCTGGTTTTTAAATGAGCAAATTATAAAGTACATGTACATACTTAGAGTTCCTCTAGTTTGTGAATGCACATCTCAAGATTGACCTTTAGATTGAATTGTGTTATTTATGTACAGTGTACACAGAACAGTAACATCATTAACATATTAATTCTCACATTTTATGTCCCACTAACATGTACTATTTAAATATTCACCAATTTACAATATTGTGATGAGAAACAAGAAATTAAACAAAAAAAGTGTAAGCTAGCTCTTATATCCAAACGTGCAATTTTGTGTGTTGTTAAGGTGATAGTCACCCAAGGAGGAGTGCCGGTTTCCATGGTGATGACAGCAATCCCCAATCAGCCAGTCCAAGTGCAGTCAGTCATACAAGCAGCCAATCAGCCATCAGTCATACAGGCCACACCCATCCAGACGATGCAAGTGCAGGCAAGTGGTTTTTGCGCCTTCAGTGCACTTAGCTTCTGCTACTTTGCTTTTTGAATTACGGGGCTTACATTTTAATTTTTTTTAATGTCTTGTTTCTCATTACATATTGTAGATTTTGAATTTTGGTTTGAAGCATGCATCACACTTTTATTATCACTCTTGTCACCTGCTTTGTATATTTTAAAAGTAATAAATTGCTGCATTCATTTGATTGGATGAAAAGTCGGTATTCAGAAGTTCTGTGTAGAGGTAAGACTGGGATAATCCGCATTCCACCATGTTTTATCAGCCATGTCTGTGGCAAACTTTGCTTCTTAGTGCATGCATGTTTGCAATCTCCCGGGTATGCACTATAACGATTATGCATAAGCGTTTGTAACATTTAAGGGTTACGATCAGATGCCATTACTGGAGGTATCTATTTTTTTTGTGCACAATCTGAGATGGTGGTTTTCCATAGTTTTGCACACCTGGCTATGTGGAGTGCAGATTCCCCCAGTCTTTGATTTATACTTGATTACTTTTGACTCAAAAGCTTATATTTGTGCATGCTTTAAAATATGCCTTCTTTTCAGGAACAGCAAGGATACTCATCAACTGCTTATAATATGCAAAAGTGATGTCACTTTTCCACCAAGTTGGAAACATAAACCCACTCTTTGAGCAGCATTGCTTTTCAACTGACCATCTTTTATTACTGTGCTGCATGTCATGTTTCAGAAGTCTCATAAAGCCGTTTGTCCTGTTATATAAGAGACATCTCTGATTCTCTGTGCATAATAAAGGGGGAACATCCCAGGTTCTGATACCTGTACTCCAACCTCCAATGGATCCCAATGGAAATGGCCTCATTTCACAAGAAGCTTTTCTGGGCTATCCTAACCCTAAGTATTCATATGTATAGTCCAATTTGGTTTCTCAAGACAGCGTGTGATACAGCTGCTTGAACAAAGGCAGTGCATCTGTAGCGTGCCTTTGATCATGTGTGTATCTCCTTGATCTATTATACAGTGAGCAAGTAGTAGTTCAATCTGAATTCATAGACACATACCATATCACCCCTGTCAGCTCTCCAAAACTTCCTTCTAAGATGACTGATGTGTACAATAAATGCAGCTCACCTGACACCTGCAAGGTTTTATATTTAAAGTCTAGTTAGAGATAACCCCTATTACTTTCAATAGTGTCATACAGCTCTATGGCTGTAAATCCACTGTGGCAGGTTTTGTTTGATTCAAAAGAAGTTGCTTGCTTACTTGCTTATTTTGGATGGTTTTTCCCAAACCACAACAGCTCTCCATGTCTCCTGTCTTGCATTGCAGTTCCTAGGTCAGATGCTTCCAGCCCATTGCCTGCCTTCAAGAGGTTGAAGAGTTGCTGTTTGGAATATGTAGGCCTATATATTAATATCACTTGGAACTAAAACCATTGCCTTCTTCCATCACTTGAATATATGTGACATTCCCGTGGAGGTTTGACAGGGGGCTGACTCTAATTTGCTGGGCCAAAATACCATACAATTCATGAAATCATTATAATAAGGCCAAAAAAAAAAAAAATGGTTTGTCTCATGTCCCCTGCATGCATTGCATTTCTCATGGGGAAAACTGTTCAAAACTAAAATTTTATTTCACAATTTTTATTCTATTTTCAAAAAATGAAGACAAATTGTCATTGACAAAACATAATGGGCCAAAACCGGTGAGTTTTCAAGGGGTAACCCCCTGAACACCTGACTTATTCATAAAATAAAAATGTTAAAAACGCATACCGCATTAGATTGTAATCGCTCGGCGGGGGACATGAGACAAACATTTTTTTATTTGGGCCTATTAAAATTAAAAGTACTAGTGTTTTTGTTGCAAGGTTGTATTAGCACTTGCTCAGTACCATTGGATGACCAACCCTCCCTGACACTGACTCCACATGCATGCTTCACTGGCCATTTTGGCGTGTGCTACACTATTCAAAGGGGTTGCATTCTGAGGAATTGAGCCAGTTGTAGGTTGTATAAGTGTGGCTGTTTTATACTATATTAACCAATATAATGGACCAATTACATGTAGGCATTTAGAAGGATGTACAATGTATAACTATTACGTTATTACCAAACATTATGTTCAGTTCTAGGTCTTCTTTGCTTTTGCATTGGTTATATATGATTATATCTGACTCATCCTTCCGATCAAGCTGCCAAGATTGGCTGTCATTCACTCGATTTTCAATTGGAACGTGATTGAACAGTATTGAGTCTGTAATTTGTGTTGTGTGTGTGTGCAAGTGGGGATGTGTACAAATGGGGGGGGGGTCTGTGTGTGTATTTATGTGTGTGTGTGTTATTTTTGTGTATTGGTTTGAAGTAAAACCTTCAGTGAGTAATTTTCACGGTATAAGATAGAAGATTATTCGTCATCTAAGACTGATAGAAATCTGTGAAATTTGCTGTGTGATCAGAGAGTATAAATAACTTTCTGATCAAATCTTGGTGGTGCTATCTTTAGCTCGCACCACAATTGTTATGTACTTGATGTTTTTAACCATGCTAGTTACAGTGTTCAACAGGAATTACATGTACAAGAGGTACCCAATTGGCAGCCACCCATCAAAATAACACGTTTGACTTGCTTTACAAAAAAAAAAAGAGTACATGCTGGTTGGGGAAAAAATAATTGGCTACATGGCCAAGGGACATGGTTGATTTTCCTTTCAATAAAAGATAAAAATAATTGTATTGACAGATAAGAATTAATGGCAGATGATTTTCTTAGATGGACGGGAAGCTCAAAATCTGAAAAAGTTTTTTGAATGTAGCTAGCTCCCTGACTATCAATTTAATTCACATGATGTACTAATAAACAATTTAAATACAGAGGAAATGGCCAAAAGAGGCTAGCTTTGTCAAGTTGTTACAAGATTAGATATGACTGTCATGTTTACCAAAACTAAATATAGAACATATTCACTTTAGAGTGTGTGGTGTCAGTGCCCAGTTGCATCAATGATGAAATCAAGAAATTAATTCTTACTGGGTTCCAGCCACTGCTAATGAAATGACAATACATGGTGAATTGTTTCCCTTGACCTCCATTCAAAAAATGCATCCATGACATCTTGTAGGGATGTGAATAATAAGGAAATTTCCTGATTTCAGGACATTTTGCTTGGATCTTCAAAGTACACATTTTCAAGAAATGTTAAAGCAGTTTCAGGAAATTATGTCAGTGCTTGTTTTCATCTTTACTCTTGAAAGCCTGTATTGTAATATTTTGTTTTTGTCTTTGATGTATCACCATCCAGGTTCAAGAAGTAGATGGTGATGGTCAGCCAGTGCAGTTGACCCTTCATGACCCGGAAGTAGAAAGAAAGAAAAGACAGGAAATCCTTTCCAGGAGACCATCATATAGGTAATGAAGACACATTTGTTAACAACAGATCAACAGATTTCCGAATGGAAATACCATGTTTGAAAAATGAGGACACAGTGGTTTTGGAATTATGAGCTTATTTACCACTGAAATCCTGATGACATTTATGTTGAATTAAAGCTAACTGAAAATTTGTTCAAAAAGATATTTGGGCAATTCCAAGCGTTGCAGAATGATGCAAACTGCCTTTGTACGAATTTCTTTTTGATGCAGCAGCCAAATATGTATTAACAGCACAAGGTGAATAGCATAATATTAAAGTATTTTTGGTTAGTGAATGATTAAGGTAGGAGAAACTTTTCCAAACCACCCTAATTTCCTAATTTGCATATGCAAAGTTCAAGCGTATGGAATGATGCGCAGGACCAGTATTTTTGCACTAAAACATTCTTGACAAACTCTGTGAGTTTAGTAATCTGAGATATTAAATTTGCCACTTAATCTAAAGCTTAGGATGTAAACTGACAATTGTCAGTATCGATTAAAAAAATTTGGGCATCGCTCTTTATGCCAAATTTTCCGACACTAGGTCACGCTATGAATGATGCAAGGAGCGCTATGGAATGATGCTGTGTGTAAAATCCCATAGAAAATGAAAAGCAGTCCATGTTTGAAAATAAAATTAAATAGATCAATAAATTTGAGTAAATTGTGTTTTATATACTTGGCTACTTATGTTAGCTGACAAATATCAATATTTATCCAAAAATATTTATCACCGATTTTTTAAATCAGATAACTTGTGTTGCATGGTCACATTTTGAAACTAAAATTATGTCAACATTTTGCTAGTCTAAAATTCTTGGAAGTGAAATTTAGCACTGGGTGTTAGCCATAGGATGTAACATAACAACTATCACCATCTATCAAGAAATAATCATCACTGTTTTTATTTTATCGTAAATTTAAAGAAAAAATCCTTGCAATCCATGAATCCTTATGGCGCTATGGAATGATGCAGGGGGTTTGTGGAGTTATGTCACTTACAATGGTTCAGGCAATGCTGAAACATCAATTACTGCAAAGATAATTCTGTGCAATGCATTTCAGAAAGTTCTAACCCAAAATTGTGAATATTTTTTTTCAAACGGGCACATTATGAATTATGCATCATTCCGCAACGTTTCAGAATGATGCAACTTTAATTGGTCGTTCCCGCCGCAAATTAAGACTTTTTGAAAATTATTTTTGGGTCATTGGATAGGGATGAATAAATTTGCTTTGCATTCTAGTTTCAATGAAAATCAACCTTATTTTAAAATTGCAGTGGTAATAAATAATACTTTTATGCTATGGAATGATGCTTTTAATCGTAAAATTGGTACTCAAACAATGCTGACGGTTACACGTTATAAAATTTGAAAATTTCTGGTGTTTATATTTTGAGCTACTTATAAACTTTATATTCACATGCATAATTTGTTTCCAAAATTTTACAGTACAGAGCAGTTGCTGTGTTTTTAGTTTTGCTGCTTTTACCAGTCAAGAATATGCAAATTTATGCAAATTAGGATGTTTTTCTAACAATGGACACCATTTCCTCCTAAAAAGTACGCTTTCAGAATATATAGCTTTTTAGCTACAATATGAGACCAAAATCACATACTTGACTTGATTTTTAAATTTTGACAATTTGGGCGAGGTTGCTTGGAATTGACCATTTAACACATCCCACAATCAAGTTTCTGTACTGATTTGCTATCAGGTGCAACATAGGTCGATAGTGACAAAATGTACCTCAATGAACAGAGCACATCCAAATCTTGCAAGATATCTTCATTTCTTGACTATCGATCTATGTTTAACCAGTCTATTCTTTTAAACATAAAAACAAAAGAAACATGTACCAAGTAATAGGAGTGTCATTGATGTAGTGAGGTGATACGTCATGTTGCAAAGGATTCTGAGAAGGGTAAAATATCTTCTCTGAAGTTCGCTATTGTGATGCAAAAACTAAAAATTGATGTCTCCTCATTTTGCTTGATTGGCTATATAACACTTGTTTTTAAAAATGTCCTTCAAAAATTCAGCAAAGCAACATTCTCTCATTCAAATAAGCCAGAAATTTGGTGGGGGGGGCAAAATTTGGTGGTGGGGTTATTAATGTGGATAATTGGTGGATGTTACAATCTAAATGCAGATAGGTGTGCGCCGTTCGGCAGCAACCTAGTTGATGCGATCTGATTGTGATGATTCACCACTGCAGTGAAATTACAGCGCTTTGAGTCCTCTAAGATCTGGAGAAAGGCGCTTTATAAATCCAAAATTTATTTATTATTTTATTTATTATTATACAAATCTTCCAGGAATTCTTCCAAAAATGGGAAGGGGTGGGGTTATTGGGCCGGAGAATTGAGCATGAGATAATATACCAGGGTCAGTAAACAGTGAAAAACCATGCAAGTTGCATCAAGCAAACAATGTGTTGCTATGGTGGTATAATTAAAGACAGAGATAAAAACAATTTATCGCATCTGATGTCACTGTCAATTACGATCCTTGATTGGTTTACACAGGTTAATCGGCGCGTAAAAGGAAGACCGATCTATCTGGTGCTGATCGGAGAAAAGGAATAGCTGATCGGAGAAAAGGAATAGCAGCAAATGGCGAAAAATTATGTACTTTTACAAGGCAAAAAGCAGCTTTTCTAGGCATTGTCGACATGGTGCCTTCACCAAAGAAAGTTTCCTACTATAAAGACCAAACTTTTGAGATGGTTTGCATGTCGAAAGGTGCAAAATTAACAATAAGGCGCCCGGTTATAAATCCGCGTTCAGCAAGTCATCATCACGAAACTTGTAAACAAACCGTGCTCGAGTTTGATTGACAGGTGACGTCAGACGCGACAAATTGTCTTTATCTTTGTCTTTCATTATAGTGGTATATTGCATGCTAGTTCTTACTTGTATACAATTGATTAAAATTTGCCTGTTCTTGTTTTGTGTTTAGAAAAATCCTAAATGACTTGTCATCAGACGCACCCGGTGTTCCAAAGATAGAAGAAGAGCCATCAGAGTCAGGAGATGATTCCAATGACCAGACTACACCCACCACCATCACAATTGCAGGAACGACGTTTACAAACTTCCCGGCAGGTGGGTGATGATAAATTTCAAAAATAAACTTTTGCTCAAGAGGTCTGGGTAATTTTAATCCGTGATCTCTACCATGACCCAAACGCCATTAGCATACAACTATTGGTATGACATCAGGTGAATAAGAGTTTGATAAGTCACATCAGTTGTTTCGAAGGTATCTTGGTATTGTGAAAAATCTTAACATTGTTGCTCTTGGAACGGAGGAACATATATACCTGGAGATCCAAAGTAAACTGTTAAAAATATTTTTACAATACCCTGAAAATATCTAGGGCTGGTAGTCTATGGTCAACAACTCTTGTCTACTTTTTTGTTGGTCTAATTTGCATTTTCATTATTATGATAATAAACTAGTTTGTATATCCCGCAAAATTATATTTTTGGTCGAGTTAAGTGATAGCATTTGATTGGATAGTGCTCATGAGGTTATGGATAAAATTTAAGTAATATCACACATCTTTATACTCTTGTTTGAAGTTTTAATTTAACTTAAATACCCTTTTGGTAGTGGTCTGAACTTCAAATGCCAGAGAGGGCATTGAGTCAAAGTGATTGAGAAATGAAATGTTGGTGTATGTTGTGCCAATATGTCCTACTATTCACAACTTTGCAAGGATATGTAAATGGTAGTTTTAAGTTGTCACATACAGCTAGTGTCAATTGTTGCCATTTGATATACTTGTATGGTTTCTTGTTGCATAGAATATCAGTTATTTAAGATACCATGCTCAAGGAAGTCCCACATATTTCATTTGTATAAAAATGCTTCTTTGTTCAGCATTGAAGGTATATATTTATGTGCTGTACATGTGTTTTTATGTAACCAGCGAAGCTATTCAATCGGGAATATGCAAGATTTTTGTAATGGAAGTTGGATCGCCACAGCTTGTATGCAGTATTGACAAATGAAATGGTCCACTTGATTTTAAGCATTTAAAATTTAAAAAAATCAGTGGTAACGGCAGTTGGTGGGCAAGAAAACGGAACTAATGGCAAGTGTGGATGCAGGGGTGTGTATGTTAGTTACTGTGATTTACACATGTCACATGGATATTGCTTATGTAAAGTAGGACTCTTACAGATAAGTACGACACTCTTGCTCTGATTGACAGGAGTGCCCTGTTAATGAGCGATATACATGGGCTTTGTGTTCTTTCCAAGAGTGCCGGACTGCATCGACCAATGTTTTGGTTTATCAGTTTGTTGTTATGATTGTCAGATGATTGAATAAGCCAATCAATGCTGTGCATGCTCTCAAAAAATGTAAACAAATGCCATTCTTCTCTGCCAGAAACTGTAGACTGCTGAATGATGAATGTATCACTGACTTGAAAGCAGGTGGAAAATTAAAGAAGAGAAAATGGTAATGGAAAAAAAAAGAGAAGATGGTAAAAAGGGAACTAGAATGTGGCAATGGAATTATGATCATTTATAATAATCACAATTAATTTCAGAATATTTGTTAACCATGATTTCCTTTCCACATTATACAATAATACATACATGTATGTGTATACATCTTTTTTTTTGTTTCTTGTCAACACAGTAGTAGCCGGAGGAGGAGCAACTATTGCGATAGCTAACCCAGCAGATGTTCAAGGCTTACATACCCTGACAATGACCAATGCTGGTGGACCTGCTGCAGGCACAATTGTACAGTCAATACAGACGCAAGATGGTACACAACAGTTCTTTGTCCCCACGGCATCAGGTATGTTAACTGATCCATGTATACCATCTATAGCAACATCTAATTTTTGGTCAAATTGGCTGAGTTTCATTATACAACATTTAGATAAAAAAACAGGTCAATGGTATACCAAATGAATTATAAAGCAACCCAGGCCATGTTTGAGGCACAACCCTGTATGATCATTGGTACTGAGTACCCTTCCAGAGTTTCAGTTAGTCGTAGATGCAGAAATAACTTCTTTCCTGATTTCATTCAGGTGATGTCCAAGCCTACCAAATCCGGCCAGCTACTTCATTACCCCAGGGAGTGGTGATGGCAGCTCCAGCCACAATACAAACACAACAACAGCTTGCTGAAGAAGCATCGAGAAAACGAGAGCTCAGACTTATGAAGAATAGGTAATTGGTTATATGTGTGCAGAAATAAAACATGATGATGGTCTCTAGTGGAGACAAGCTTTAAGATACTGAGAAATAAATTCATACTTCAAGCTGAGTAGTTCAGTTTGTTAAATGACAGTTTGATCAGGTTTAATTCATAATATTACTGATAAATTTATTGTTGAATACATAGTACAGCCCGGGGGACCACTCGATATTGACAAGGGAGTATCATCCATGAATATGTACTTTCAAAAAGTACCATTAACACTTATAAGCATCAATCTGAAATGCACTCCTAAACAAGTGTGGCAAGTGGCATTTCTCAACCCTAAGCAAATAATGACATCTTCCCAAAGTGAGTAAATTATCCAATTACTCTCGACTCATACCATTTATCCGAAATACCAATGATATTACAACTGGAAACACATTTTCACTCACTAGGTTGGCAAGTTTACCTGATTTAATAATACTTTCTTAAAAGACCCTTATACTCTGTTGAGCAAAGAATACTGTTTTTTCAAATTTGTCTGTACATGTTACATACGTAAAGTGCTTTATCCGGAAAATGACACTTTTTACGTGAATCTTTGTAGATGGATGATACCCATTGTTCAATGACCAGTACTAGTGGCCCCCTAGGCATCACAGGAGGTACTATATGCACGGTGCGCAAATTTTTAATTGACTTGCACATTAGTATGATCTACATGCATCAGTAAAGCAAATTTATTATCATGTCCAGATGTATTAAGAAACATCTTTTGACGAGCTGCTACCTCAATTCTATGTTGAAGATTATTGAAAGCGGCGGTGTCACATGTGTGATCATTAACAGGCTGAACAAGCTTTTGACAACACATAATCAGGACAAACTTATACAAAATCAATATCTCCCCTCCCTCCTCTCATTAATAGGGAAGCTGCCAAGGAATGTAGGCGGAAGAAGAAAGAATACATCAAGTGTCTTGAGAACAGAGTTGCCGTCTTAGAGAATCAGAACAAGACATTAATAGAAGAATTAAAGTCGCTGAAGGAGCTGTACTGTCATAAATCGGAATAGTTCAGTGTACATGATGTGGGTCAGCAGCAGGCTGCTTGGCTCTTTGTAGTAAGTAAATTTTACAAAATCAATATCTCCCCTCCCTCCTCTCATTAATAGGGAAGCTGCCATGGAATGTAGACGAAAGAAGAAAGAATACATCAAGTGTCTTGAGAACAGAGTTGCCGTCTTGGAGAATCAGAACAAGACGTTAATTGAAGAGTTAAAGTCGCTGAAGGAGCTGTACTGTCATAAATCGGAATAGTTCATGATGTGGGTCAGCAGCAGTATGATTGGCTCCTTTTAGTAAGTAGATTTAACTTTGACAGCAATACTTAGATGAGGTGACACAAACAGGGTGCAACAAGGAATTTGTTATATGTCGTCTTTTGATGGGATCTCTTTGAGATATGTTGTCACTTGATCTTTGCAGGCTTCTTTACTGGCAGTATTAATGTAATGTTCAGGAAGGTGGTTCCATTCGGAAATGGTTGGTGGAAACAATGATTTATTGTAGCAGTCTTTTTTGGTGTGTGGTCTTTATGAATGAATTACTGTTTTGATGACGGGATGGGCGTGCGATGTGGTTACCATTTAAAGGTACATTCTGTACTTGACCCTTAGCATACCCTTTATGCTGAATTTACACCTGATTGCCCAGCAATAGCAAGGAACTGGTTTAGAAAAGTGATAAGTAGATTGCTTTTCAAAAGGGATGCCTTACTAAAGTTTGTTTTGGCTTGTTACTGCCGAAAATGATTCGGTTTTGTTACTACACGCGTCAATAAAGTCACAACTTACACTCTGTAAACATGAGTGTGTGCCAGTTATGCATAATGCAATGTGCAACTGCATGCACACAATTCTACATCAATACACAATGTTATAAATCTAATAAGCCAAATAATTGGGAACAAATATGAAGTTGGAAAATAATTCAACAATATACTTGACACAAGGCTCTGACTAAAATCATATCCTAATGTAGTTATCTTTGCAGAGGATAGTGAACATTAATCATAAACTGTAAATATTTTAGTGCACTTGATGTTCCTCTGATGGTGTTAAAATATGGAAGTGTTGGAAAATGCTGTTGTTTCAAAATTGTTAACTTGGACATATAGCCTGAAAACTTATTAATTAACAAATTTGTTTAATGTGCTTTTGTTTTCTTATTTGCAGATTTTGTGTTTGCCATGCTCCAAGTGCAGTAGTAGTTATACATGTGCCCAAGCTGGTCTGGTCTCTGTAAAACAGCAGCAGCAGCACCATCAGTGATTGCAACTTTTGAGAGTTACAAGTTTCATGTATGATACAACTGCTGAAGGGTGTGCATGTCCCACCTACCAACCCACTTAATATTGAAATATGCTTTAAGGCTTGCTGGTTAAGCTTATGATACCAAGAAAATAAGTCAATGATTTATATTGTTACTTCTGGTAATATTTTATTGGGCTATTCCAAAAATTAATGGTACACCCCTTCTAGGAGACATGAGGAATCCCCCCCAAATATTATCAGTTGTTACCATGGGAAAACCCAAGAAAAAGGGCCATGTTTTTATAGAAATGGTATAGAAGACATGGGAATCCCTAGAAAAATGGTCAATTTTTGCAGTGAGTGCTTGCGGGAATTCCCATTTTTAAAGCCCATTTCAAAATTCTTATTTTTTTAGAGGCAAAATATTACCTTGGGTGGAATTTTCTGTAAAAATCTGTTTGCCTTCTATAGGGGGTAGCATTAATTTCTGGAATAGCCCATTATGATGGCTATAAGTTGATCGGCTTGTAATTGACGGGCCTTATAACATCGCGGATTAATATCAATATATTTTATTTGGAGAATGGTCTTGTGACATCTCGTCAGAAGTATTACAAATTATTAATTGAAGTCCTCTACTTCGTCGACTTTCTTTAACACGCAAAATAAAGAGCAGGCAAATCTACTATATCACTCTTAAAGTGGGTCTACTTTTCGGTGTAGTGGTAAAAGCCTAATAATTCCCACCAATTACGAGCTGATCAACGTATAGACCAATAAGATGTTGAAATCTTGTTATATACATGTATGTATCCTATGGGTGTTGCATGATAGGCCAGCCACCAATCACAGTTTTCTCTGCAAAAGTGCCCCTTTTTCTGCCCAACTTTCAGGAAACAAGGGATGTGAAAGGGATATATTAAAACAATTATTATACATTTTTGGTACAAATTTATGATGAATATGACTGAACACTGGTTTGGCCAAGTGTAGACAAACGCATATAAAACTACCAGTTTATTTAGATAACGATGTAAAATTGTTGATACTTTGTCACATATAAGCTGTACATGTTTGGTCAGTATGCGAGGCGCATTTGTTTTTTTTTTCACTTATGAATTATTTTTTATTTGTGTGAATTTAAAATTTATACTGTCAAATACACTTCATGTGACCACATAGTATATTCTTGAGATGGACATGACAAAAATGAATAAATTCACCAAGAAAGATGTGCACTTTGCTCGGGGCAATTCATTTTCTCAATTGGTCCATTTACTACCAATATCTGTGATGTTGACCTCCTGGAGGTGCTACAGGCTATGCACACGAGGATGAATCCTTGCTGTTGATCTCCCAAATTTTCCATGAACAAAATAAAACTAGGAAAAAATATATCAAGTTTGAAATACAACAATAATGTCACTTTCAAGAAGCAAATATAAGTTGCCATTCTAACATAAAACATTTGCTAAAAAATCGGGCAATTGTAAAAGCACAATTTATATGTTTTGTGCACTTCCAAACAGAAAATGTACAATAATTTTCTTAATTGTGTACATCAAGTTGATTGAGAACCTTCACACAAAAGAAAAAAAGCAAGTTTTGAATTATAAGTTGAAATAAAAATACATAGATACTGTCACTTGTACAGTATTTCTCACACACTATGTTTACAATTGGCCATTAATATTCAACCAGATTGCATACCATTTATCAAACTGAAGTGACACAGAATAATTCAATAATAAGTACAATATTTGACTTATCAATCATTTGTAAAACAATATACACATTATGTATGCTTTAAAGATAAAATTATATCTTGAAAGTGTGATGCTAAACACTGTTCATGACATTGAATTATAGGTGTTTCCTGTGGTTTTATATTAATATATGTTTATTTTAACCCAAGTCCTTATGATATTGTTAGTAGTCTGGAAACCTTTAATTGCCAAACTACACAAGCCATTTAGGAAGGTTGAAAGGCTGGGCAAAACTGCATCCTACATATCAATGGAGGCAATTTTAAAATGTTGAATTTGTAAATGTGCAAAATACAATATTTTCAAAAGCTTGTTTGTTTAATCTTGGCACTTGTACAAATATGTGGTGATTTTTACAAATATGGACAACTTTCCTCAACAAGTGGACTGGACAAACATAAAGTAGATTTATTTACTGTATAATTATGTTTATTTTCAGTTTAATTTCCAACTGCTAAATGTCACTCTTGTCCTGCAGCTATGATAACATTCTAGCTCTATACCATTCTACAGTAAGATATTTTTACAGGGGTGATTTTGTTTGCTATTTGTTATTTCTATGGTTTTAAACATTTTTGTGGGCTTTAATTTCAAAGATTTCTCCTACCTAAAATACTGCTGTATGGGCCAATACTTGTGGTTTTATATTTTTGTACTGAACTAACTCATTCAAGAGAAGCATCAAAATAAAAGGATGTGAATTCCGAGTTACTTATTTTGGTCGTGATTGATTTATTTTTAGCACATGCTTCACTCAATAAGTACAATGAGAAAATTAAAGGCCAGTATTAGACTTGTTTGTGAATATACATGAAAGTATTTTTGTAGAGATGTATGGTCTCTATATATGCTAGGGTGGCCTTAATGAACAGTAAGCAAACATGAAAGTGTAAGGAATTGTGGATTATGTGTCAGAAAAAAATCCTGTGTTACGGGAGGGCAGGCTGGGTGGGATTTTTTTTTTAATTTTTAATTTCTGTTTTTTTTTCAGAGGCTGAAATGACCCCAAAACATCACATTTGCAGTTAAAATAAATCAATTTTGGCCAAAAAACTGTTGATTTAATATGATTTTAGCAGAGGTTTAAAAAAATTCTGAAAACACTAAATCTGGGTCGGTTGGACCATATAAAGCAGGGTTTTTTTCTGTCACCCTAGGTTTAATTATAGGCATGTTAAGAGGAAATTTAAGTGCATACTTTGTATACCTTTTGCACATGTATGATGCAGCTTAAAAAAGTATATTTAGCAAGGTGGTTAACACTGTGGTTAACAATATGTACTTGCACATCGTTGTGATCAAGGCATTTAGCCGAATAAGGGTACAAGTATAAACCGTCTGTACTGTTTTATTCTGTCAACAGAGGGTGACATTTTGTTGCCTTGATTGCTACTCATGCTTGGCAAATCACCTGAAGAACTTCACATGTGAGACAGAGATGGTTTATAATCAACTGTTATTCAGCTGTCTGCAGAAGTCATAATATGTTTGGAGAAAATTGTCTTTTAGATATTGAACTATATTTGTTGTGACTTCACTTGAAATGTATTTTGCTTTTTTAAAACTTTTTCATAAGATTTATTTGTGTACATATCCATGTATGAAGTTTTCTACCAGTTTGGAATACATTTGTATCAAAATGACTGGTATCCATTTTGACTGCCTATTGCAATGGATACACTTGATATAACCTGGATTTATAGACGGTAGTATGATCCATTATAGTAAGGTTATATGAAGTGCATTCATTCAGATGTGCTAGTCCTGACTTTAACCATAGGTAGCGGATGAGTACCAATTGTTGGATACATGTTGTATTTCAGACTTGTACTAGTGTGTTGTTAATAAAGGTGTACATATCATGATGGTAAGGTCTTTCAGTGTGCTAGTGAACAATCTGCGGCATGTGTATGGTGCCTATATTATCACTCCTATCATGAATATTTCAGATTTCCCACACTATTGTCTGGGAGACCTCTATCTTCAGACACCATCTTTGACTTGGGTACTTAAACTCCTGGGGTTCACAATGACTGTTGAAGACCGGTTGGTCAATATGAGGTGGATGAACTCTGCTCTTTGCTTAAAGCAGTGATGCTAATGGTTTTATGTGTGTGATGATGTTGATAATTATATGGTTGTTGTTCTCTCAAACATTTTATGTGAGTTTTGGCTACTTTATAAAACAGTGTCTTCTTATTCTGGTGATGGAATGGTCATGTGAGGTTTTGATTCTACGGTACTCGTGTGTGACCATTTAATCATTGGATTAAGGGAATGCGGTGTTTTTTGTGGTGGTTGAAAATCACATAAGATTTTAATAGAATAGCAGCTATAAACTCTTGGTATGTGTATGTCACCTGTTTCAGAGAGGATGCTTACATGTATTTGAAAGGAAGAAAGAAAAAGATTGATAGCTGTGAATTGACTTTTTTAGACCTACTCGGCACACTAAGTGAACTTTTCTTGACATTTGTTTAGGTAACTCTCGGGAGGTAACTCCTCTCAGTGTAGTTTAATGAGCAATTGGGTAGACCATGTAAAAAGAAAATCATCTGATCACAGAGTAGGTGCGACACATCTCAGGCCTTAGATACACACCCTACTCTTTGATACTACGAGACCAAGGTGATGTGTTGAATTTGCAAATGCACTACTGTTGCAGTGTTGCTACATTTAATTCTTGGACATGACATGTACATTAGAAAGCTTCTGCGAAGATTGTAGTCACTATGCACACGCGGAAAGGAAGGTACACATTTGTCTGATAATTAAAAATAACAACAGTACAGTGGAAACTTATTAACACGAAGTTGTGCAGAATTCAAATTTTACTTCTTGTTATCAGAAGTTTGTGTTATCCAGTTCTAATAACATGTGAAATGTATGCTTGGGAATGTAAAACATACTTCTTTTTATCAGGAATTTCATGTTACGAGAGTTCGTGTTAACAAGTTGCCACTGTAATTTCTGTCATTATGTCAGGTGTGTTAAGATTCCCTCTTGTCAAAAAGATGGTGTCTCTCCATGTTGTGTAATCTATTATTGCATGATATGTGCAGTTTAAATGCAATTCATTGTACAAAAAGTTCAGTATATTGTTGTTTTTGTTTTGTTTTTAATTTTTATCAAAGACATTTGGACAAATATGAAAATGAGATTGTCATAAGATGTAAATAATAATTACTATCATGTAAATTTGAATGTTTGTGACTTGTTCTGTTTATTTGATTTCAGTACAAAGATAATATATATTTGATGATGGGGAGTGTAGAGATACTGTAGTCTTGATGTGGGGCTGAATGAAAACATTTGTTCTTAGTGAACCTCTCAAAGGGATTCTGAAAACTTTGCCCCCAAAATATGTGACTTGATCAAGAAGAATGAGTCGCATGTTGACCCTGATCTTTGTGATTTATCAATCGCTGAAAACAATATAAAACAAAAAATTTTAACACTTTGCCAATATTTCAAAATCAATATTAGTAACATCCGACTCATTTCCCTTGATTGTGTCACATATATTAGATTAAATGAAAGAGACCTCAAAATATACTAATGGTCTGGACTTATGATGATTCTCTTGAAATTCTAAAAAATAACATTGCTTAAAATAAAAACAAAGACACAAGCGCATTAACCCAAATTTGATAAAACTGCCTGTTCTCTAAACCAGTTTTGTGAAAGATGCAACCCATCATTGTGTTTTGAGAGCCAGATTATTACCTTTCTCAGGTGCACATATCGGTACCCACCTTTGCACTACGACCCTCCCAGGTGAGTGGGGTGTGGGACCACTTCATCTTGTTTTCACAGAAATGTTATGGAGAGATAGCATGTTAATCTTGGGAATGAACTTCCACAAATAAAACCACAAGATTCTTCTCCTTTGAAGTCCTCTTGGTATTCAATTGCTAAAATTACAATGTGCACTAGCAACAACAAAAATCATTGGCAGATAAACTTCACAAGGTTAAAAAATACACACTTTCAAATGTATTAAAAATTTATTGGAAATGTGAAAAATAACATATTTTCATAATTTAATAAACATTCACATGCATACAAAGTTACAGCCAGTTGTTACTGTTACAGCCTTTGCTGGATAGAATATAATGGCCATGTATTTTAACTTTTATTAAGTAAATGTGATCAAGAATCACAAGATGCAACATGAACCACTGAAAAGATATGAAAAAATCCCCAGTAAAAATGGTACACACATTGTTCTCATTGTACATGTATAAAAGAGGTTCACCTATGTATACTTGGCTACTTAATTCGCTGTCGTAGTGCACGTTATAATATGACAGTTGCTAGGCCAACTGGATCACGCTTTCTTTGTTACGAACCAAATGATCACAACACAAAGCCTATGGCATATCAAAATTCGGAACAGGTGTATGAGCCCAGGCTTGTAGCAGTAACCAATGGTTACTAACGTGCACTACGACAGCGAATACACTGTTATTTCTATTAGCAGGCTCAGCTTAAGCAGAAAAAACCAGGTCAGATAACAATCTGTGATGCTCAGTTGTTACGTGGTCATCATTCAGGACTTCTTAGTCCTTCCATGATATGTTATCACTTTTCTATTAAAATGTTTTAGCTAAGTTAACCATTTTTAAATTGCACATGACTATCTATTTAGTTGGCCAATAGCTGATTCTCATAACAGCTAAATGGGAGATGCTTGGCAACAAGGAAGTGTATCATTTTATTGCACTTCATTTTCTTGCGTATAAGTACACCAGTTACAAATGTATTTTTTTAAATGTAATGTGGAGGGTTTTTTTCACAAAAAATTCAAGGGCTTTATAACGTGTGTAATGTCCATGAATATGTACAGCTATAATTATTTAAAATAAAAAAGAACAAATCAAGAACTTGTTTGTGTTTCTTTCCTTAAGTGCAATTGATGGGAATTAATATTTTTGAAAGTCTTTCATGGCCTTTGTGTATCTTCGTCATTCAATACTAACTTTGAAGGCAAGTGGTCCAATATTTTAAATGACCCCTTCTATTATGGAACAACTCAAAAGTTTGTTTACATACAACATCCTAAAAATGAAAGTGCTTTTGTTAGGAGGCTGTCTCACTCCCTCCCTTCCTCCCTGTAACGCAAGTGTGAAATGCTAAAAATGCCATCCTCAACTGAACCGATATTTTAACTAATTTTTTACGAACATAATCAGACTCTGTGACCCCTTGCCCTGTAACAAAAGGACTTTCATTTATATGACGTCATCAAACTTTTGGTTTGTTCTCAAACATGAGATGTGATCAAGCAAAATGCATCAGATGTTGTGAAAATTGATTATGAGATATAGGCAATAATAGGAGTCGCCTTCCTTTGTATTTAATTGTTGTGAGCATCTTTGTCTTGTTGTGAGCATGTTGTGATGGGGTTTTCAGCAAATTTAAGTTCTGGGAATATGAATGGCTAATATGTAATGAAATAAAAAACTGAATTTTGATATTGATTGACATGGGATTCATTTGGCTTGATTGCATCACATATGGAGGCTTGTCACCAAAACAATTGTATAAAGTTTCCAGTAAATTGCTCCAACAGTTTGGAAATTCAAAGCAAATACATTTGATCACAGAGATCTATACCGTGTAATATCACAGATTTACTAAGAAACATCCCTCACAAACAGGCTGAGTCCCTGTGCTTTGCATGAAATGTGGATTCTTGCATATTCATGAGGACTGATTATCGCCTGTGTCTCTTAAAGCCATGTTATAACATTTGCTGAGGAGAACGCCCTCACAAAATTTTTAGATTCTGGTTTTTACACGATTGTAATGTACTTTAGTAAACAAAGATACTCTGCAAAAATCAAGACTTAAGGGATCTGGAATGAGCGTTTTGACAGTATTTTTTGTGGGACATGAGAGCACATCAGACATTTCAAATTGCATTCTGAATCTGAAGAATGTCTTTCTGATATCAAATAATTTTCATTTTTGAAATTCACGATATAATACAAATTTTATGACAAATTATTAAAATTTGATATTTTCACATTTTGATATATAACAGTCCTCGAAGTAAATTTTATAAATCTAATGATATATTCTTAAAGTGAATGTAGCTGGAAGGAAAAGCTGACGATCAATTGAAAATTTTGACCTTTCATATTGAAGATATGGATTTTTTCCCAAAAAGACCTAATTTTTATTGGTGTTTTGGGGAAAAAAATCTGTATCTTTAATACGAAAGGTCAAAATTTTCAATTGATCATCTGCTTTTTATCCCACCTACATACACTTTCCATCAGATTTATAAAGTTAACTTCGAGTACTGTTAAATATCAAAAATATCAATTTTTAATCATTTGCCATAAAATGTGTATTACATTGCGAATTTTAAAAAAATTAAAATTATTTGATATCAGAAGGACATTCTTCGTATTCAGAATGCAATTTGATATGTCTGATGTGCTCTAATGTCCCACAATAAATACTGTCCAAACGTTCATACCCCACCCCTTAAGGCCAGAGTAATGGAAGACACATTCGTCCACGACCGAATTTGAGATTTTTTGATATTTATTAACACTAAGATGTATTCTTTCACTTGAAACTGATAAAATACAACTTGCTAATATTTATTTGTATTTTTGCTTGATTTATTTCACTCTTTTCAACTCTAAAAAGTCACATGGCTCAAGACAGCTTAGTAAATTGGCGGAAATAATGAGTCAGAAATCGCTGAATCTGCGAAATATTGTGATTTCGCGCGCGATTCGCGGCGCGTGACGCGGCGCAACTCTACGCGTATGTCCAACGCAGTCAAGGCGCATTCGGTATGTTGTTAACGCCAGCAAATGTGGTGTAAACAAAACAAAAATTTGCAGTCAAAATGCCACTTAGATTATTTAATTATTTTGAATTTTGGCGCACTGAAAGCAGAGATTATAGATTCATTGGTGCAAAAGATGCATATTTAGACCATGCACCAGATACAGCTTTTACAAGTGTGAAAGTCTTACCGTTTTAAAATTTAAGGACGTTTTATGCATAATTTTGACATTTTTTTACTAAAACGTCAATTTCTCAGAGTTCACTTTTGACAATATTGCGCGATTTTTGTGACAAGATAACTCGAAAAATATGAAAGCAAAGGGTAAACATTTTGCACTATCCTTTAGAGTACATCAAAGTCTAGGGAAGGTTTTTTCATTTTTTCAAAATATTTGTTTTAAACAAAAATATACACCATTATGTGCAATTTTTAGCTTAATAGAGTGACAAAATGGCTTTTTTCACATGTTTTTTTCAATATTTCAAAAAAGAGACGAATTTCAAAAAAAAAAAAAAACCTTCCCTAAGTTCATGTCTCTTCTTCATGAAAAGCTAACTGAATTTTTTTTACTCCGAACGGATTTTTTTCTAAGTTGTCACAAAAAAATTGGGGTAAAAAAGTGAATTTTTGTGATTTTTTCAAAAACTCAAGATTTTTGAACAAATCTGACATCACCATGGGATTCCTTGACTCATTTCCTTTCCAAAAATGTATAGTTTTATATACTTAGGACATACAATTCAGAAATAATGAAGCTCGAAAAGGTCCATGTTCTCTCCCATTACTCTGCCCTTAAGGTGCTGTAGTTTTGCCAAAATCCGAGATTTTGAATAAAACGCAGGAACCGTCGTTTTATTATTACGATGGAAATATTAGTCGAACACGTATGCTTTAACAGAGTACGTACACGGCGTACGGGACATACATACACACACACATCAGAGGGTCGTACCGTATTACAACCGCTGGAGTAACATGCATTGGCGCTAGTAGTAAATTCCAATTTTCTTTGCTTTACCTCATTTGTTCGGCTCAAAATTAAACGGACATATCAATTTTATGGAAAATAAATACCAATTTATTTTCACAGAAATGTTGTAATATGGCTTTAAAACAAATCATGGAGAGTGTTGTGTTTGCATGCATTTGTGATTATGAGAAAGATATCAAGACTGCTTTGATACATATGCTGTCACAGTGGGTGTAAAAATACTATCTCAATTCACGGAACGATTGCTGCTCATTAAGAGATGATGAAGGACTTTGCCTGTTTGTTGTTGGATCTGTTTATTACAGGTTTTTGACCAGATGGACATCCTCATCCTCCCCACATCAAAATGTAGACTACGGTAAATTTAAATGATTTAGGCCTGGAATGTTTAGCTTAGGCGGTGTGAACAAAAACATGGTGGTTCGGTGGTTACCACCATGGAAGTTGTGTGTTCTATGGGCTACTAGGACCCATTCACATCAGAGAATGCCTTCTTTCTATGAAGTGGTTTTTGCTGTAACACGTCTCATAAGTAGCTAGCATGGAAGGCCTTGTTCTAATGTTAACTCTACAGGTGATCTGTTAAGATGTGTTCCAAATGAGAAGCAATTGCCTCCCCCTCCTAGTATGAGAATCTTGTCATCTGATATCAACACACTGCTATGATTGTGAAGCATAATAGGATGCTCTGGATCTGCAGCCTGTAGCGTGGAAAATAGAAGAATATACACATTACAGATAATAGGATACAGGAAAATGTATTTTACCAAAAATTGACAATGAATAATGATAACTTTATGACAATGACCTATAAATGGTGCAACATAACAGGGTGCGGTATGACTATGCTTGACACCATTAATACATGCAAGGATCATAATCAAGGATGTGGGTCTAAGATAATTAAAGAAAAAGGGAAGCTCAGGTGAACTGACATAAATTAAGAGTGAAAAAAACAACACCCAGAACCTGGTGGGGAACAACTACCAAAGTACCATACCCAAAATATCTGGCCTAGAGCTCATACAACCTGTGCTTTGTAATAGCACTTGCCAGACAAATCCAACAGTAAAAAAACAACTAGAAAGACTGAGACATTAAGCAGCTGGTCCCTGCTCATGAAAGAATTGGCAACCAGCAACCCATATCTTGTGCCAATCACTTCTGACTCACCCCCTGACCCATGCATGTGCTCTTCATTTTTGCCTTTTTAATCAGGATTAGATTTTTTTCGCACATGGATGAATTACAGAAATGTGTTATGTCATTTTGATGATTCCAAGAGTCGATTGGTTACAGCGGTTGGTGTGACATCAAATTGACTTGACATTCTTAACATACATCCTGACGTCCAGGCACAGAGGAAGGAGCCTGGTACTCTGTCCTCTGGTTTAACCCTATGCAGAAGCTCTATGCTGCCAAATCCAGCAAGACCCAACACCCGAGGTGCCTCTTCAGACTCTTTCTTCCAAACTATCCCTTGGGGGGTGTATAAGGGTAGGTGTCAACAGCTAAATTTCTTATGTGTTTTTAGCAAACAGTTGTATGGTTGATACTTACTGGAATTGTATATTGCCTCCATGTACCTTCTATGAGATTGATAATAACTACTGGTGGCTGTGTGGAGGTAAGAGGATTGATACCACCTACAAGCATCAGGTTGTCCCCACATATATGAGATGTGTGTGAATATCTACAGCTGTAAAACAACAAAACAAAATCAAATGAATGGATGATGATAAAGAATGGTTTCTATGAAATTAGATATTAAAAAGGTGAGTGATGTTGACCAGTTTTCAATTATTTCATCCGCTAATAGTAATACCAACACATAAATCACTACATTCACCATTCATTTTGAATTGTAAAATGTATACTCTTAGTCTATATCTTTTTTTTTTTCACATTCCCAAATGAGATCTATTTTACAATATTGTTTCGCCGAGGTATAAGTACATTAGTGCTGCAGACCAGACGGGGAAGTCCTCGTTTGGGTTCATGAATGTCCTGGTATGGTGAGCAGTACATGGACTTATATTGAGCTTGATCACATCTCCACATTCAGGTCCTTATTGTTACAAATCGCCCAGCCATCAGGCATAAATTCATCAAAGTATCCTGTGCTATCTTCCAATCACTCTGTCCTATCGACACCAAAGTCTCCACTTATTGGACTTGAAACCAGAACGCCAGTGCCACTTATGCCATCTATCTTACAGCTAACCACTAACCTTGTTGATGTTAAACTAGGTGTCAAATGTAAATGACTGCATTCCCATGAATCAGATTCTAACACATACATGCAGGGTAAAGGTCGAAGGTCGCATGCGATACCACCTGCAATGATGAACTTGTTTTGTTTCCAGTGTGACATGGTGTGTGAATGTCTAGGTTTAGGAAGATCGCAGCTGGTATTTGCCTGTAAGGTGCAACAACAAAAAGAAACACAGTCACATTAATTGCAAGAAATGGATAAAGGTAGACAAACCATTTTCTCCGAAACATTTTAATTTTTCCATACCGTTCCATTACCTAATCATTATATGTAATTCACTTTGTAGAATAATATTTCTGAAGTCCCTGACCTAATGTCATACTAACCTTTATCAAAATCCTACAGCTAACCCTTACCCAAGTCCTCACTCAATCGTGCAGGGTATTTTACAATTACACCAATTTGCCACTCTTTTATTATTTTTGTCCTGCAAAACATTAAGGCAAAGAGATGTGTTGCCACTGGGGACTGTTGCCACCGACTTCATAAGTGAACTTGCAATAGACTCTTTCAGGAGGACATTTAGGAAAAGCACCGATCACATTGCACAGACATCAAAATATATTGAATTCAACCTATCCATTTCTGGTGATTTGAATGCATATTTTATCCTTACCTTGTGCCAAATACCAGAAGTAACCTCCATCCACCATAGATCATCTAGTACTCCTCCATCAATTGTACATCCCCCATATACTATAAGCCTTTCTTTACACTGATCCAATACAGCACTGTGTCGCCACCGGGGAGTAGGCTCATTGCCTCTACTGGGCAGTGTACTGAGTTTATAGTACACATTTTGTTGATGATTTTCTAGAGTGAGGATTATTGTGGAGGCACATGGCTTGGCTGGGGAAGTCCTACCACCAAAGATGATAAACTGGGATTGTGAGATGGAATTGATTGTATGATGAAGTCTTGCATCTGAAAAAACAAAGATGTGAACACTCATCTCAGAAATTGTTTTGTGATTTGTATATAAGTAATTCAATCTTGTTAAAAGAATTGCTTGAAGAATTGATGATTTGGCTTTTTAATACTAACCAATCTGAATCTGTTTGTTGTACATGAAGTCAGTGGTGTAGCGTCATAGGGGCACGTGTCCCCTCAATCGATTGCAAATCTCGTAAGAAAATTGCCAAAAAATGGCTTGTGCCCCCAATCTTAGTTGGTACCCCTAATTGGATGGCCCACGCTACGCCACTGCATAAAGTGTACTGTAGGATAGTGCATTTACAAAATACTCCTCTTGTAACAAGTCAGCTTATCCTCCTGTGTGCATTTGAACAGACAGGTGGAATTCAGAATATTTCCTTTGTTCAAAGGTGAATGTATATTCTAATGTAGAGTCCGAAGTTTTCCGTTTTACGGAAAACGGAAGAAAATCACAGAATCGGAGGTATAACACAGAAAATTACATTTTTGTATGATGTGACAAAAATTGTTAAAAGATAAGAGAAATAAATGTTAAAAACAATCATGAGTTGTGTATGTCAATTTTTATGATAAAAATACTGTTTAATAATATCGAAATAAAGGTATATTACCAAGGCATGAACCCCCTATATCCCTCCAAACATCGTAATAGTCAACCTATTATCGTGGGAATATTCCAATCAGATCATATTGATCGCGATATTGAACACTTTATTGTGACATTAATATCATTGTTTATACATTTTAAGCTTTATTCATGACACGGATTTACAAATTTTACAACACAGATTACAACACGGAAAATGGATTTTAGAAAATGGTAAACTTCGGACTCTATCCTAATGAATACTTTCTAACAAGAACAAATTCAATAAAAACCAAAGGAAAAATATAAAAAAACAACAATGTGAAAACCTACCTATCATATCACTTTTTTGTAATGGCTGTGCTGTATTAAGCTTTCCACTATCCAAATTCAGTAACATGACACTATTAAGTCTGCTATGTTTTCCTTGAGTTGTTTCCCCAAAGCCTCCACATATAAGTACATTATTTGCACTAGTTCTGGCACTGGCATGGGCATAACATTTCATGGGAGAGCTGCAATTCTTGCACCATTTGTTAAATTTGACTACACCATTGATACTGGGTTCACTATGTGACTTTACATTTTCAGCTGGTTTATCTAGAAAGAAGAAAAATATTGCACAATCAGATTTTGCACATGCAACTATTGCATAACATTGCTTCAAAATAATTAATAACATGCAATAATGCACATATTGTATTTAGCTGCCAAAAAGATGTAGATTTCAAATGGAGTTACCTATTCAAGTAACACCATATGAAATTTACACTCCCTGTTTGGAAGATTAAGGTCATGTCTTCCATAGAGGGTGTATGGATTTCAACAGGAATAGCCCATATTCAAAGTTTTATGTTGATATAGATAAACTGCACTTGTTTTACATTTTCTTCATGAATTACAGGACCAATTTTAGTACATTGGTCACCACCAGAGTGGTCTTTGTAAAAATCCTTTGGGGGGGTCCAAGTATTTTACATGTCCAGTGGCCTATCAGGGTCAGTTGTCCGCGGTTGGAAAGACAAATAAATAAGTAAATTCATCGTGGGCATCATTTTGGTCCTGTGTTACTGTTATAATTGTGTGCAAAACATAAACATTTATTGAATTGTACACTATTTTATCCCAAAATTAAAGTGAAATCTTGTGTTTACCAGGCCAATTTTCAATTTCACACTATTCACTTTGCCAAAACAAAGTAACATTTTGTGTTTAGCATGTTGAGTTATAAAACCAACCTGGGAGGCTTCAACCCCCTAATCTCTCCCTGCAAGACCACAATGTTCACCTCCCTAAATCATAATCATCAACATCACAATAATCTCTTGCCATAATCATACCCACTTGGTTGGCAGCAGTCAGTTGGAATGATATGCTTTGAAAAACTTTACCTTGAAAATGGAAGAGTTTTGATAAACTGTCTCTACACCTTCCAGCTGAGGCATATGCTACGATATAATGAGCACACTTCAGATGCCATTCCTGCAAAGGTACAAATACAGTATATTAAGTACATTACTCACAAATTAGGTTCTTTACCTGAATCAATTTATTCATAAAAAAAAACCGGTTGTTTTTAAACCAGACGACCCATGGTATAAAAGCCATGCCTGAATTGAGCATTCAGGAAATGTTTTGCAGTCTGGTTCAAACTCTTTGACAATATCCAAAATTATAGTAGCCTAAAAATATCCTTTGGGCATGTTCAGCTTCACCAAGTTCCAGTCAAATCGAAGCAAATTTGCATGTTGACCTTGAATGACAACTGGTTGGTTTTGAACATATCAGCCATCCTCTAAATTTATTTTCAGCAAGTATTTGCCTAATCATGTCATTTTCTGAAATTTCATAAAAATTGGGTATACTCCTACGTGACCTTTGACCTTATTATCCTTGACCCTTCTCACATAAAACCCTTTGACTAACCTTGGTAATGATCTATTGTTTAAAAGTGACAAAATTAGATTGCAAGTTTTTTTTGGCATATTGACCTCATTCAACCCAAACATGACCCTAGACATCAAAATCCTTCGATCCCTATAGAAAAAGTCAAAATTGTAAGTTTTGCCATTTGCCATCAGGGCTGCACAGTTCTCATCACCTTACCTCATATTCATCAAACAATTCCAGTGATTCTATTCTTGCTCTCTCCTCTGGTGATAAGGCATTCAAATAATACTGATTCATGTTGACTGCTTGGCAATGAGGCCAGCCCTAAAAGAAAACAAAGGTTCAAAGGAGGAGGCAGACTTTGTGTAATAAGCTACATGGGAAATACATTGTAATGGATTGCCATATATCATGTATGGCAACTAAATAATGTGTTGAACTTTTAGGATTTTACAGAATTGAGATCATTATCAAGGTAAAAGGTTTTCACAAGCAGTCCTTAACAAATTGCAACTTTAAATACTTTTCAGTATAGCTTGAACTATGGCCCCACTGTGACCTTCGACCCCTCGTGGGAACCACAGGGGGGCATAGATCAAATTTGCATCATTTTAGGTTTAAGGATTCCAAAAAACATTGGTTCCACTAATGTAGGAAAATAAAATCCCAAACCCATAGTGCCCTGTACTATTGTACCTGATTGACAAAATTGGAATGCTTTTGAAGTATTTAATATTTGGAGGAAATTTTCAATCTTTTCTGTACTACTAAATCTCTGCCTATTTGACAGGGATACTCACCATAGATGTATATCTTTGACACTGAGCTTCCAATGATGGGTATGTTTGGATGGCTTTGATTGTGGAATTCAACTTCTTGAAATGATTTTGCCTGCCCAAAATAAATAGTCACAATATTATTAGTTTAGTTGTTTAAAAAAGATTTGATAACAATGCAATACAAAATAAAGATGACACACAACTCCAGCAACCCTAAGAAAGAACTTTTGAAAGTTATTATCCTCATCATTATGTATAGAAACAAAGAGTTAAGGGCTTTTCACACAAGACTTTCCACATTTAAACTGTGGACATACCTGCAAATGAGCACCATCAACAATTTGCGGAGGTCTGCAGTATGCCACATTTTCATGCCAAATCCTGGTCAGTGGTGATATCCAACCCAACCCAGGCCCATCAAGTAAGCTTGCTACCTGTGCAAATTGTGAAAGATCGATTCGTCGGGACCATCGCAGATCCACTTGCTCTTCCTGCCAAGAACCTTTGCATCTGAAGTATTCTATGCTACCTCATCACCTAATTCGTCAACAGAACCTTCCGGTTCCTAGTAGTATGTGTTTTCTGTGTACTGCAGAACTGTTATCTTATGCTGATGTCTCTATTACATGAAGTAATGCATCCATAAATACTACTGACTCTAGCTCAAGTGCAAACATTAGTTCTTTCAGTGATCAATATGGTCAATCTTTGCTGCTGCTGAATGCAGGAAGTATTGTTAACAAAATAGATGAACTAAATTGCTTGATAAACATTATGGACTCTAAACATAGGCATTACTGAATCTTGGCTCAATGCAAATATTACTGACTCTGAACTCTGTATAAGTAATGAGGTGGTGAACCTTTCAAAAAACTTGCTACCTCATTGGCTAGATATAAATTCAGCTTACAGACTTTATGTATGATTTGTACAGATGACGTCAGACACAAACTAGTATTTCTATATCTGGCTTGATTATATCTTATAGGCTTTATCAGTACTTTAAACTTGTGATTTGTAACTCCTGTTTTTGAATCTCTACAAATTAAGATGTCACCAAAGATTTCAATGTTTTTGCTTTTAGATTCTTGTTTTTTTGACAAAGAACAAAATCAAGTGATTGGCTAAGCTTATACGTTCTTCAGACCTGTTAATGGTGCATTTGTGTTGACTAGTATGCAATCTGCAAACAGCAAGAAACAAACTGCCTTTCTCACTGGCACTTTGAAATTGAAAAAATAAAAGAAATGATAGTACAACTTACATTACAACTCCAAATGCATCATCCGGTTGAATCTGTGAAATGGGATGTCAGATATATGAATCATAAAAATATTATATCATTCATAAAAAAATTAATCAAACATCCTAGGATATGTGTTTGTATATACCATTGTCATACATTACATAAAATGATGAACTCAATTTGAACTTTATTGTCCCTCACCTATTTGATGTAAGGGCCACACCTTATTAAGTACTAGAAGGCAAACAAAAAAAAAAAGAAGAAGAAGAAAAAAAAAATGTTCCAAGAGATTCCCTGTCCTCCTTTTCCCTCTCCTGTCACCAGTTCTTGTACTTGCACATTCATCTTATGACATAGATTTAAGAATCTAATCATGGTGTCCTATTTTAACATCAGCAGCCATTGTCCTCAGTGTTCCCGCTAAGGCTGACTTGAGTTAATTTGTTAATTTTGCACCTATATTAGCCCATGAGTAGCAAAAATCTAAATAATCCTTATTATTTGCTTTACTTGTATTCAAATTCTTCTGAGCTAATTTCTAAACTTGCTGGTCTAATTCAGTGACATATGACCATAAAGAGAACACTGCTTGTCATTACATACTTACCTGTTCATAAGATGCAAAAATGGAATTTGGAAAAGTCTTCAAACACCATTCAATGAGACTGTTAGAACTGCAAATCAAATCATAAACAAGTGTTTTGTAATAGTTGTCATTTAAATCAATAAGGGCCAACTGTGATGTTATGTTGTCGACTCCAAGAAATATTTACTTTTTGCAAGGACAACTATTTACCAACATTCATTGTTGACAGATGGAACCAACTGAATCAAGTAATATTGCAAATGAAAGGCTGTGTTCCAGTTTCCTTTTGATTTTTTTTGCTGTTCCAATATGTATTTTGTTAGTTACTACCACAATAAAGCCAATATTCTGATTTTAAAATATTTCTATAACTACGTTACAATGAAAGCCCAATGTGTTGTAATTGTAACAATAAGCCAATTTTGAATAAAAATTACTCAGGATCCAGAGGTGAAAATAGCCAACCATTCCAAATGCCAAATCAGGATGTAAGCATTGAAATAATACAGATATTTCTTTCATTTTATCTCATTATTTTGGCTCAAAATGCACACAGAATCCTTCCAATAGCAGAACTTATGTTATTTTACTACACATTTAAAACTACCCAAACAATTAATATGTCAGAAATCTTACATTATTACTTCAAATCATCTGATATACCATTTTTCACCCTGATGTGTCAGTGACATTAATGTGTAGAGGCAACTGTTTTGCATGTGCACGTCATCGCTTTCACCGAATGCTAGCGATTTGTAGCTGGGCCCAATGAAATGCGCACTAATGTCACTGCCACAGTATATCAAGGTGGTATATCAATGGTATAGTTCATTTTGGTATGTTACAGTTGGGCATGAGACACAATCCCCCCTTTTTATTCCATAGAAGCTTATGGTACCTTTTGACCTTCATGTAGGTAATGACACATTCAGACAGTAATAGTGTTGGTATAGATGTATCAACTTGACATTGTTTAAGGCTCTTCTGTAATCTGTTCAAGTCACACAGGTCAGTTCCTAATAAGTAGTATCTCTCTGATTTCAACCATACATCTGAAAATTAATTGTAGTATAAAAGTAATTGAAATGGAAAAATTACAATGATATTACAAGATCACATCTAGAATTATCAAACAGTCTCCTTGACTTTATCAAAACAATATGCACTTTGCCTCTGAAGTATCTACATAAAAAGATTCCTATTGTTGTCAACCCCAGAGGTACACTGCTGCACAGCTTCTACTTTGTGGCTACTCTAGAGTACCAGTGCAGTACCACTCCAGTACTGATGTGTGTGCTCTACAATACCAAAGCAGGTACAATAGAATACCACTGCAGTAGCTGCACAGCAGAGTATCTCTGGGGTGGCAGCAATAACAATCTGGTAGTGTCTCATAGCCAGTGTCTAATTTATAACTCACAACTCTCTCTCATATCTCACCAAATGTAAAGAAAATAAAGAGTGTTGTAATGTATTTTGATGTTTGTATCTTGAATCTTTCATGTAATACACATGCTGCAATTTGACCTCTTTGCGAATACACTGCAGATGTCAGACCTGAAAATATTTGATTTTAGTTGCTATAACTTGTATTCCATACTTTACAGGATTGATGGTGTTTATTTTACTTTTTATTCCTTACCTGCTGATGGTTCTTCTGCAGCACTCCATTCATCCCTGTTATCATCCAGACATTTCAATAATTCTCTATTAGCTTGGATCAATGCCCTTTTCCTTTCAGCAACCTGTGGGAAGTCTACCTCAATAAACTTAGTTCTGTCAAGGTGTCCCGAAGCCTGAAGCCTGAAGAAAGCTGAATCAAACCCAGCACCGAGAGATATCACCTGTATCATGACATAGGTAGAAAAATAACTTTGAAATGTTGTGCTTCAGAAGAATCTTCAGTGGGAGTTAGCAGCATTGACACATCACATGAGGAAAACACTTGGTGTGGATATATTCTTGACAAAATCCACACACCAGGCACAAAACTAGTTTCTAGTTTCAGTAACTAAATATGGTAACTATGGTAACTAAATATAATTCAGGTCCGAAGACAACATAATAATTAAGAACCTGAAGTCATGCTTGCAGGACTAGGCATCTAACCTACTATAGCCACTTTACATAATTTGTATAAATGGCTACACCACAAGCAAAGGAATACCACCTTAGCATTGGACTGACTGCCTGAAGTTAAGCAGACCATGGGAATGGGAACAACTATCAACGTCCAGTGAATTGCCCAAGACCGAAATTTGTGAAAGGTGTAAGTGGATGAATAAATTCTCACCATTCACTGTATTTTTCCTTAATCTTAAGTACCCACCAAAATCTCCAAAAGTCTTGTTGAAAAAAAAATTGTTCTCGTGCAAATAATTGCACTAGCTTGAAATTCCCCTAGATGAGGAACTAGCTACCTGATTGTCTTGGTTTACCTGTGTTACTTGGGAGCTGATCAAAATTTGATAAGATAGCTACTTTGAATGGTACCAACTTTTACTCAAAAATGCCTCAGTCATTTTATACAAACACATATCATTATGAGATTTTCCTCTAGTAAAAGGCCAAGTAAAATAAATAACATGTCTTCCAGAGTTTCTCAAAATTTGGTGAGGGAGGCCCGTATTATTTGTTAATTTATTACAAATTTAGTATTCATTTCTGTGTAAAATTGCAATTGCAAAGGCTTTGTTAACACGCCATAAAAACAGGGAGGCCCTATTATTTTTTATTATATCCCCCAAAGCCCTACCCTACATTTGTAGCTTAAAGAAAGTGTTTGCAATGTGTTTATTAATGATAACCAAGAACTTCTTAACATGTCTTTTCATCACAATAATTTTAGAAACAAAGTAAGGGAGCAAATAAGAAAAGTACCAAAAATAGTTGAAAATCTCCCAAAATTGGTGAGGCCGGGGACGATAAACATGTTATTTATTTTACTTGGCCTAAAGTCAACTTTGGTATCCTACCTGTTTTTCTTCACCTTGACATTCTGTAAGAAAAGTCTTCAATACATCATCTATGATCCTAGCTCTGATGTAGTAGCCTCTGTTGATCAATGGAGCTCTCCGACTCTTTGGACTGGAGACAAATAACTTGAGGAAATTGTCTTCAAAGTATCCCTGGGCAGCCATAGAACACTTGCTGATGATACTGCTATCATTGGTCCCTTGAACCTAAAAAATAAATTGCTCAACTATAAGGGTGAAAATAAACAGGCTACGGACCTTGTTTCATGCCCCATTATTTGCCTACTGTAGCCCATTGAGAATCAAAAATCATGACACCAGGCTACACTTCATGTCCTGAACCATAGCCTGTCATGATAAAGTCCATACATTTACCCAGGAAAGAGGAAATGTGGAACTAAAATGAGCTTTTTCTGCAATGTGATATCAGATTTTCAGCAAAAATTGTTTAATGAAGGATATGGTGAGAGACAGCTGTTTTATTTATTTTTAAGGTCAATATTAGTTTGTTTTAAAAATAAAACTATGTGAGTCGTTCTTGATAATTGTTTTTAGAATCTAACATATATTAAGGCATAATGTTGTGATTGCCAGAGTGTTCCTTTATTATCAAATCTGGCTGATGTGTGTGATTGATCATTAATATTATGGACTAGCTGAAATGCTATATCCAGAGACAACATATTAAAAGTTCTTAGTGGTACCTGGTGTGTCCTCTTAATAAGTTATAAGTTGTACAGTACACAGTACCATTGCCAATGGTGGAAGTTTGATGTGTGATGTGCGTCGCACTGACGCACACGCTGCAGTGTCGACAACAGGTAAATAATTATTTTTTCCCTGCAATGAATCACGTCCTAATACTCTGTTGGTGAGCGACGGGCGATTGGTATTTCACCAATTAGGTAGCTCGATTTTCTGAATGCAAGAAAAGGAGTCCTATCTGATTGGCTAGAAACCGATCGCTAAATCGCTCAGTGATGAAGTTCAAACTCAGATGTAGAGATGTATTCAATTCTAATATTCTACATGTATTATTGACGCAGATAAAGAGCTATAAAGAAAGTTGTATATTTTAACGATGATGTGCTAAATATGATGCGTAAACGTGACAAACTTAAACAAATTGCTATTAAATCAAGTAATGATAACAAATGCTGGGAAAATTTCCGTAAAATTAGAAATGAAACAAACAAACTTATAAAAGATAAAAAGAAAGAGTTTCTTAAACAAGGTTTTGATGCACACAAGAATAAAAAAAAAAAAAGCTGGGAACATCTACGACATATTGTTCCATCCAAAGGTAAAAATACAAAAATCTCTGTTATTAATTCTGAAAACGGCCTGGCACTAACTGAACCTAAGGATAAAGCAAATGAATTGAACAATTTTTTTTGCTAATATAGGCCCTAAACTTGCAAGTAAGATTCCTAAAAATAACTTTTGTAATTATGAAGTCAATGAAAAGCAGCCAACTGATCAGTCAGACTTTGAATTTGTAAATGTAACTAATGACTATGTATTCAATCAACTCAATAAGTTAGCAAGTGATAAAGCTACTGGTTTAGATAACATCCCATCTCGACTGCTGAAAATAGCATCACCAGTAATCACACCAATTGTAACTTATTTAATAAATAATTCTTTTGCATCATGTACTTTTCCTACATGCTGGAAACGTGCAAAGGTGATTCCTGTATTTAAAGCTGGTGATCCCAATGATCCTAGCAATTATAGACCTATTTCAATTCTAGTTGTTATCTCTAAAATTATTGAAAGGGCTGTGTTCGACCAACTGTACGAGTACTTAAATGTAAATTGTTTAATTAATATAAACCAATCTGGTTTCCGGCCATCTCACTCCACTTCTTCTTCTCTCGTAAACATCACGGAGGATTGGTATTTTAATGAAATTGATAAAGGTAATTTAATTCGATTATGTCTGCTGGATCTGAAGAAAGCATTTGACACCGTAAATCATAATATCTTCTTGAGTAAGCTTAAAATGTATAAAGTAGGTGAATATTGTATTAAGTGGTTTACTAGTTATCTTTCTGGTCGCACCCAATGTACATCTGTAAATGGGACACTTTCAGACTTTAAAGAAACTGTTTGTGGAATGCCCCAGGGCTCAATTGACGGACCACTCGCTTTTCTTATTTATATAAATGATTTACCAAATTGTGTTTCTCATTGTAAAGTTAATATGTATGCTGATGATACCGTGCTGTACTATGCCTCTAACTCGCCAAATGATATCATGGAATGTATTAATAATGATTTAAAAATTATAAATAATTGGTTACAAAGTAATAAACTTAGTCTTAATACTGATAAAACCGAATTTATGCTAATAGGATCTAGACAAAGACTCAATACAATTAAGAACAGTGTTAAAGAATTATCTATCAGCATAAATGATGTAACTATTAGGAAAGTTAATAAATGTAAACATCTGGGTGTAATTATTGATGACACATTAACTTGGAATGAGCAAATCAATAATGTACGTAAAAAGAGCCTAAAAGGTATGTTCATGCTAAAACAATGCAGGGCAAATTGTCTCCCTAAGGATATTTTATGTACTGTGTATAATGCTATTGTTCTGCCACACTTAGATTATTGTAATGTTGTATGGGGAAATTGTGGTGTTACTGTTTCAAAGAAACTTCAAGTTATTCAAAACAGGGCTGCAAGAACTATCTGTGGTGCAAAATGGGACACACCAAGCAGAGATGTTCGTGCTGAACTTAACTGGAAACCTTTAATTGACAGACAAAACTCAAATTGTTTAATTTTAACCTACAAAATCTTAAATCATCTTGCACCTCCTTATTTGGGTCATATTTTCAGTCATGTAAGCAACAGTTATAATTTCCGTCAAAGCCAAACTAATGTAACTATACCCCTGCCAAGAACAGAGTACAAAAAGCGCAGTCTGTCTTATAGAGGTGCTGTAAGCTGGAATGAACTAGAAAATAATATCCAAAATTCTCCAACATTATATACTTTTAAAAATAATCTAAAAAACCATAATGACATGCCTGTAAGCATGGTAAGTAACCATAAGAGTATCATAATGGCTTTTGACAATTAATAATTTTGTGATTGTAATATGTTTAAGCCTAGATAATAAGCTTTTGTAATTGTTTGTTATTTTGTACATGTATGTTTGTTTATGCACGGCCCCAAGGAAGAACAACTTTGGTTGAATTGGGCTTTCCGTGTTGAAATAAAGTCTAATATATAGTGTTTCGCTATAAAATAATGCTGCATTGTATTTATAGACTTGTGATTTAATATTCTATAGCCAGAGAAATAAGTGCTGTACAGCACTGTGGTCTGAGCTGAATGGGCTATGCTTATTCTTTTCATAATAATTATATTCTCAAACAGTTGAATATATCACATTTTATCGTACGATTTAAAAA